>NC_090436.1:909411204-910021953 GCF_031143425.1 Pleurodeles waltl
TCCTTCCACCCAGCGTTCCCCCAAGTCTCCCGATAAAAATGATACCTCACTTGCGTGGGTAGGCCTAGCGCCGGCGACAGGAAACACCCCAAAGCGCAACGTGGACACATCCTAAATTTTGGAAAAAAACAGAGGTGTTTTTTGCGAAGTGCCTACCTGTAGATTTTGGCCTCTAGCTCAGCCGGCACCTAGGGAAACCTACCAAACCTGTGCATTTCTGAAAACTAGAGACCTAGGGGAATCCAAGGAGGGGTGACTTGCGGGGCTCGGACCAGGTTCTGTTACCCAGAATCCTTTGCAAACCTCAAAATTTGGCTAAAAAAACACATGTCCCTCACATTTCTGTGGCAGAAAGTTCTGGAATCTGAGAGGAGCTACAAATTTCCTTCCACCCAGCGTTCCCCCAAGTCTCCCGATAAAAATGATACCTCACTTGCGTGGGTAGGCCTAGCGCCGGCGACAGGAAACACCCCAAAGCGCAACGTGGACGCATCCTAAATTTTGGAAAAAAACAGAGATGTTTTTTGCGAAGTGCCTACCTGTAGATTTTGGCCTCTAGCTCAGCCGGCACCTAGGGAAACCTACCAAACCTGTGCATTTCTGAAAACTAGAGACCTAGGGGAATCCAAGGAGGGGTGACTTGCGGGGCTCGGACCAGGTTCTGTTACCCAGAATCCTTTGCAAACCTCAAAATTTGGCTAAAAATACACATGTTACTCACATTTCTGTGGCAGAAAGTTCTGGAATCTGAGAGGAGCCACAAATTTCCTTCTACCCAGCGTTCCCCCAAGTCTCCCGATAAAAATGATACCTCACTTGTGTGGGTAGGACTAGCGCCCACGAAAGGAAAGGGCCCAAAACACAACGTGGACACATCACATTTTTTTATAAAAAGCAGTGCCTACCTGTGGATTTTGGCCTGTAGCTCAGCCGACACCTGAGGAAACCTAGCAAACCAGTGCATTTTTGAAAACTAGAAACCCAGGGGTATCCAAGATGGGGTGACTTGCGGGGCTCTGACCAGGTTATGTTACCCAGAATCCTTTGCAAACATCAAAATTTGGCCCAAAAAACACTTTTTCCTCTAATTTCGGTGACAGAAAGTTCTGGAATCTGAGAGGAGCCACAAATTTCCTTCCACCCAGCGTTCCCCTAAGTCTCTCGATAAAAATGGTACATCACTTCTGTGGGTAGGCCTAGCGCCCACAAAAGGAAATGGCCCAAAACACAACGTGGACACAACATATTTTTTCACAGAAAACAGAGGTGTTTTTTGCAAGGTGCCTACCTGTGGTGTTTGGCCTGTAGCTCAGCCGGCCCCAGGGGGGGGGGGGCAGAAATGCCCTAAAATAAATTTGCCCCCCCAACCCCCACCCTCCCCCGCCGGGAGCGACCCTTGCCTACGGGGTCGCTCCCCCTGCGTGACATTGGCACCAAAAAACAAATCCCCAGTGCCTAGTGGTTTCTGCCCCCTTGGGGGCAGGTTGACCTAAACTCAGCCAATCTGCCCCCAAGGGGGGCAGAAATGGCCTAAATACAATTTGTCCCCCAGGGGAGCGACTTTTGCCTGATGGGTCGCTCCCCATCTCTAAAAAAAAAAAAACAAAGAAAAAAAAAAAGAAAAAAAAGAAAAATTCCCCTGGCGCCTAGAGGTTTCTGCCCCCCCGGGGGCAGATCGGCCTAATAATAGGCCGATCTGCCCCCCGGGGGGGCAGAAATGGCCTAAAATAAATTTGCCCCCCCAACACCCACCCCCCCCCCGGGAGCGACCCCTGCCTACGGGGTCGCTCCCCCTGCGTGACATTGGCGCCAAAAAACAAATCCCCGGTGCCTAGTGGTTTCTGCCCCCTTGGGGGCAGATTGACCTAAAATTGGCCAATCTGCCCCCAGGGGGGCAGAAATGGTCTAAATACAATTTGCCCCCCCAGGGGAGCGACCCTTGCCTGATGGGTCGCTCCCCATCTCTAAAAAAAGAAACAACAAAAAAAAAAAAACACAAAAAAAAAATTGCCCTGGTGCCTAGAGTGTTCTGCCCCCCCCCCCCGGGGGCAGTTCGGCCTAATAATAGGCCGATCTGTCCCCCGGGGGGGGCAGAAATGGCCTAAAATAAATTTGCCCCCCCAACCCCCATCCCCCCCCCGGGAGCGACCCTTGCCTACGGGGTCGCTCCCCCTGCGTGACATTGGCGCCAAAAAACAAATCCCCGGTGCCTAGTGGTTTCTGCCCCCTTGGGGGCAGATTGACCTAAAATTGGCCAATCTGCCCCCAGGGGGGCAGAAATGGTCTAAATACAATTTGCCCCACCAGGGGAGCGACCCTTGCCTGATGGGTCGCTCCCCAGCTCTAAAAAAAGAAACAACAAAAAAAAAAAAAAAAAAAAAAAAATTGCCCTGGCGCCTAGAGTGTTCTGCCCCCCCCCCCGGGGGCAGTTCGGCCTAATAATAGGCCGATCTGTCCCCCGGGGGGGCAGAAATGGCCTAAAATAAATTTGCCCCCCCAACACCCCCCCCCCCCCCCCCCCGGGAGCGACCCTTGCCTACGGGGTCGCTCCCCCTGCGTGACATTGGCGCCAAAAAACAAATCCCCGGTGCCTAGTGGTTTCTGCCCCCTTGGGGGCAGATTGACCTAAAATTGGCCAATCTGCCCCCAGGGGGGCAGAAATGGTCTAAATACAATTTCCCCCCCCAGGGAAGCGACCCTTGCCTGATGGGTCGCTCCCCATCTCTAAAAAAAGAAACAACAAAAAAAAAACACACAAAAAAAAAATTGCCCTGGCGCCTAGAGTGTTCTGCCCCCCCCCCCCGGGGGGCAGTTCGGCCTAATAATAGGCCGATCTGTCCCCCGGGGGGGCAGAAATGGCCTAAAATAAATTTGCCCCCCCAACCCCCACCCCCCCCCCGGGAGCGACCGTTGCCTACGGGGTCGCTCCCCCTGCGTGACATTGTTGCCAAAAAACAAATCCCCGGTGCCTAGTGGTTTCTGCCCCCCTTGGGGGCAGATTGGCCTTATCAAAATAGGCCAATCTGCCCCCAAGGGGGGCAGAAATGGCCTAAATATATATTGCCCAGTAGGGGAGCGACCCTTGCCTAAGGGATCGCTCCCCACCTAAAAAAAAAGAATTCATCACAAAAAAAAAAAAAAAAAAAAAAGGTCCCTGGTGCCTAGAGGTTTCTGCCCCCAGGGGGGGCAGAAAAGGCCTTCCTAAAAAAATGCCCCCCTGGGAGCGACCCTTGCCCAAGGGGTCGCTCCCTTTTGCCAATTTCAAGAAAAGAAAAAAAAATCCCTGGTGTCTAGTGGGGTTTCAAAAGCCGGATTGCAAGCAATCCGGCTTTTGAAACCTGTGAGAGACTTCAAAGGGAAGGAAATACATTTCCTTCCCTTTGAAGCCTCTCGGGGCCTCCCCCATGGGATTGAAAAAGAAATGCAAAAGCATTTCTTTTTCAATCGCGCTGGAAGCTCTGCTTCCAGCGCGATGGGGGAGACCCTGTAACTAATCAGCGCGCGCTCGCGCGCTGACGTCACAGGGGGGGTTGGGGGGGTCGGGGGTGGGAGGGGAAGGGCTTCCCCTTCCATCCCTGACTTGGGGGGGTGGGGGGGAACCCCACAGAGGGAGCGAGAGCGCTCCCTCTGGGCTCTGTGCACAGGACGTAATGGTTACGTCCTGGGCACAGCAGCACTGTGCCTCAGGACGTAACCATTACGTCCTGGGCACAGAAGGGGTTAAACAACATCCACGCACCTCAAACAACACACACCAACACATCCCCTCACACATCACAACAGACAGCACCTCACACATCACCCACACCACATCATGGCACCTCAAATACACCCCAGGTTCTCTGAGGAGGAGCTCAGGGTCATGGTGGAGGAAATCGTCCGGGTAGAGCCACAGCTATTCGGATCACAGGTGCAGCAGACGTCCATTGCAAGGAAGATGGAGCTATGGTGGAGAATTGTCGACAGGGTCAATGCAGTGGGACAGCATCCAAGAACACGGGATGACATCAGGAAGAGGTGGAACGACCTACGGGGAATGCACGTTCCGTGGTATCCAGACACCAGATTGCTGTACAGAGGACTGGCGGAGGACCCCCCTCCTCCCCCACAACTAACAACATGGGAGGAGCAAATCTTGGCAATAATGCATCCTGAGGGCCTCGCAGGAGTAGCAGGAGGACTGGACTCTGGTAAGGCAAATCTTTACTACTTTATCCCCACCACCCCACCTGCATGCCATCACATACTCCCACCCTCACACCCATCACCCCAACAACCCACAGATACACCACTAACACAACCCACACATCCCAAAATCAAGCCCTGCATGTAACACCAATGCATGGACACCCATCACCAAAGCATGTCCAGTAGAGAGACTCACTCATGCCCCAAAATCACCTATCACACAAGGGCCACTGCAATATTGCAAGACCAGGAGTAGAGGGTAACTCACCCATTGCACAAGATGGCACACACAGATACAATAACTATGCATTTACACCCCAACGGGACCCATACCCAACGTCACCGGACAGGAGGTGCCAGACATATCCAGTCCCCCCACAGAAGAGGCCCGCAGTGATGACAGCAGCTCTGTGCGCCTGGATCAAGATGGCCAGCCCAGCCCATCAGGGACCTCGGGACAGTCTGTTCCCCTGACAGTCACAAACCACCACTGTACCTCCCTCCTCAGGAAACACCACCACAGCACCCACCCAGCGGGCCCATCCCTCTGTCCCCAGGACACATCAATCAGCAGTGTGTCCACCACTACAGGGAACCCAGGCAAACCCACTAACACAGGACGATCAGGGACCTGGGCAGTGGCAGTGGGGACACGGTTCAGGGGATAGAGGCACAGGACAACAGGGAAGCTGGGAGGACTGCTGTGCGACAGGGGGAGGACAGGCCCAGGGAACCCACTCTCCACGAGGCACTCTCCAACATCATGGGAGCTTACCACCATTCCCAGGGGACCATGGGCACGGTACTGGCCAAGTTTCAGGAGACCCAGCGGCTGCAGGAGGAACACTACCTTGGGATCAGGGAGGACTTGAAGTCCATCAACACCACCCTGGTCACCATTGCAGGGGTGCTGGAAGACCTTGTCAACACCAGGAGGGACACAGTGGCACACCAACGGGCCCCTGACACTAGCCTGGACGATGGACAACCCTCCACCTCCGCCGGCGCTAGTGGACACGAGGCCCCGCCACAGGACCAACAGGCCACCAGCACCCTACCCCCTGCAGAAGGAGAACCACCCCGCAAACGGTCCCTGAGATCCAGGAACAAGACAGAGAACATTGCCAAGACCCCCGCCAGGAAATTAGACCCCCCTGAATGTCACCCTTCTGTCCCACTTTGTCACCCTGTCCACCTTAAACTGCCATTCCTCCACTTCCTATGTCCCATTGGACATTGCACCTGTGAAACAAATAGACTGGACTCTGCCATGGACATTCCTCCACCATCACCCCAGCTCATTTCACACCCCCTCCACTTATTTGCACAATAATAAACACACTTGAATCACAAAACAATCTGGAGTCTGTCTGTGCTTTCACAAATGTGTAATTGCAATAACCATGGAATATAGCAAATGCCAATTTACTTGTGCACATACCGATGTAACACAGCTGTAGGCCAGGAGGAAATATAGCAGAGGGCACAAAGTGGGACCCAGATCTGTGAAATGGAAAGGCAAAGTAACAAGTCAGGGTCCATACACTGAGTGAAAATGACAGACTTATGCTAGCTCCAACAATAGCATGAGAAGTGGGAAGCAGTTACATATTCTTACCTGTGTCTCACTGGAAGTATTGCATGATGATGTTGTTTCGGATGTCGACATCTTCTTCTTCTGCCTCCTCTTCTTCACTGTCCACAGGCTCCACAGCTGCCATAAGACCACCATCTGTCCCATCCTCCTGCAGAAAAGGCACCTGGCGTCGCAAAGCCACGTTGTGCAGCATATAGCAGGCCACGATTATCTGGCACACCTTCTTCGGTGAGAAGTATAGGGAGCCACCTGTAAGATGGTGGCACCGGAATCTGGCCTTCAGGAGGCCGAAGGTGCGTTCTATAATCCTCCTAGTTCACCCATGTGCCTCATTGTAGCATTCCTCTGCCCTTGTCCTGGGATTCCTCACTGTGGTTAGTAGCCATGACAGGTTGTGGTAACCAGAGTCACCTGCAAATGTTGAGGGACAACTGTTAGACAGACACTAACCCTTAGGGACAACCCCATACCCAGACACCTATGTCAACTGTGATGGGACCTTGGCCTCACCTTTTAGCCACACACGGTGCCTCAGGAGTTGCCCTATCACATAAGGGATGCTGCTATTCCTCAAAATGTAAGCGTCATGCACAGAGCCAAGATACTTGGCATTCACATGGGAGATGTACTGGTCTGCCAAACACACCATCTGACATTCATTGAATGGTAGCTTTTCCGGTTTCTGTACACCTGTTCATTCCTACGGGGGGGGACAAATGCCACATGTGTACCATCAATGGCACCAATGATGTTGGGGATATGTCCCAGGGCATAGAAGTCACCTTTCACTGTGGGCAAATCCTCCACCTGAGGGAAAACGATGTAGCTGCGCGTGTGTTTCAGCAGGGCAGATAACACTCTGGACAACACGTTAGAGAACATTGGCTGGAACATCCCTGATGCCATGGCCACTGTTGTTTGAAAAGACCCACTGGCCAGGAAATGGAGTACAGACAGAACCTGCACTAGAGGGGGGATTCCTGTGGGATGGCGGATAGCTGAAATCAGGTCTGGCTCCAACTGGGCACACAGTTCCAGAATTGTTGCACAAGCAAGTCTGTATGTGATAATGATGTGTCTCTCTTCCATTGTCGACAGGTCCACCAGGGGTCTGTACACCGGAGGATGCCGCAATCTCATCACCTGCCCCAGCGGGCGTGCCCTATGGAGGAGAACAGCGAGCAGACGGTCATCCAACACTTAGATATCACAGTGTGTTATTTGCTAAAACGTTGGAAAATCGCAATGTGCCGGTATCTGTCTGTATTCCAGGCCTAGATAGGTGTGACGCAGTTTTTTTCCATCCCATGTGGCCCCCTGAAATGGCGGCTGCCAGACCTGTAAGGTGGGACAAGGGGAAATGAGGTAACTGCGCTGGTGTTGTACACCGTCGTGGTGGGCATTCGAAGACCGCGGCGCAATTCAGCATTGGTTAACATTGGGCCCTATGGGTCCCAGGAGCCAATCACGATGTACGCCGGTGGTGACGCTGTGCACCGCTGCGGACGTGGCTGCCATTTTCTTACTGCTCACTCACTTGATACCTGACCTTCAACAGGAGAGGACCTACACTGTAAGTGCTGCTGTGACCTGTGTCTATAAGCGACGATGGCTACAGTGTCTGGGGAAGGGGCCTCTGCCTTCACTTCGGAGGAGTTGGAGAGACTGACGGATGGGGTCCTCTCCCAGTACACGCAACTGTACGGTGCTCCAGACAAACAGGTGAGTACACTGTGAGCATGGTGGATGACACCTGAGTGTATGGAGTGTCGTGGATGGAAGAGGGTGAGGAGGGGGACAGGCCAGCATGTCAGGATTGGGTGTGTATGTATGGCTGGGCCAGGGTGGGAGGTGTTTGGCAATGCGTGAGATGAAACGTACGGGCTAGAAACATCCATTTTTACTTCACTTTTCCACTAGGTCAGCGCCCACCAGAAGAAGGTTATTTGGCGTGCCATCGCCAAGGACCTCCAGACCCTGCGGGTCTACCATAGACGAAGCACCCACTGCCGTAAAAGATGGGAGGACCTGCGCCACTGGAGCAAGAAGACGGCGGAGGCCCAGCTAGGGATGGCCTCCCAACATGGAAGGGGTGCCCGTCGCACCATGACCCCCCTGATGTACCGGATCCTGGCGGTGGCCTTTCCGGAGTTGGATGGGCGCTTGAGGGCATCACAGCAGCCACAAGGGGGTGAGTACACTCTAATTCAGCTGACTCTGTGCGCTTTACGAGGTGTCTGGGTGGTGAAGTGGGCTGTGGGTTCCCCTAGGCCAGGGCAAACTTGGTAGGCTAGGTCCCTTGTTAGGCAGGCTCTGTGGCACCCCAACCCCACTAGTGGTAAGAGCCATCTACACCTAGTCAGGCTCCTGTGACTACCAGGTGTGCAGCAATTGGGCTTAGGCCTCATCCCCCATGGGCATGTGAATTTGCTAGGAACTGTTAGTGCATGGCTTAGTGCAGAGGGCTACTCCCTGTGTGTTGTGTCCGCCAACGGTAGTGGTGTTGCATGCACTGAACATGTGTTTCTTCTGTCTCCCCCCCCCTTTTTGTTTTGTCTCCCTGTTCTTGCGTGCAATAGCATCATCTGGCAGAGGAGCAGTGGCACAGGAGAAGGAGGGAGCTGCAACCCACTTGGCCCTGGAGGGTGAAGCAATAGAGTTTGAAGCCACCAGTGGGATGGAGGGCGAGGGGAGATCCACGACGGGGACAGGAGCATACACCAGCGACAGCGACTCCTCCTCTGATGGGAGCTCCCTTGCGGTGGCGGGCACCTCTGTGCCTACCGCATCAAGAGGTACAGATGCCACCCTCCCAGCTGCCCCTCAGCATGTGTCCCTTGCCCGCTCACCCAGGAGGGTGGGCATCTCCTTCGCCCCAGGCACCTCAGGCCCTTCCCCAATCAGCCCTTCTGCTCTCAGTGAGGAGGCTATTGACCTCCTGAGATCCCTCACTGTTGGGCAATCTGCCATTTTGAATGCCATCCAGGGTGTTGAAAGGCATTTGCAACAAACAAATGCATACCTGGAGGGCATTCATTCTGGCCAGGCGGCCCAACAGAGATCAATGGCTGCCATCAGTGCTGAGGCCAGGCTCTGGCCTCAGCACTGATGGCAGCCATTGTCCCTTTGTCCAGCCTCCCCCCTCCGACTTCCTCTACCCAGACCCAATCCCCTGTACCTCAGCCTATCCCAAGCACACCATCAGATCAGCATGCACACTCATCAACACACAAGAGTGGACATGGCAAACATAAGCACCACACATCCCACAAGTGTGAGAAAGTAGCCTCTTTCTAGCCTTGTTACCCCCACTTTTGGCCTGTTTGTGAGTGTATGTCAGGGTGTTTTCACTGTCTCACTGGTATCCTGCCAGCCAGGGCCCAGTGCTCATAGTGAAAACCCTATGTTTTCAGTATGTTTGTTATGTGTCACTGGGACCCTGCTAGTCAGGACCCCAGTGCTCATAAGTTTGTGACCTATAGGTATGTGTTCCCTGTGTGATGCCTAACTGTCTCACTGAGGCTCTGCTAACCAGAACCTCAGTGGTTATGCTCTCTCTTTACAAATTGTCACTAACAGGCTAGTGACCAATTTTACCAATTTACATTGGCATACTGGAACACCCTTATAATTCCCTAGTATGTGGTACTGAAGTACCCAGGGTATTGGGGTTCCAGGAGATCCCTATGGGCTGCAGCATTTCTTTTGCCACCCATAGGGAGCTCTGACAATTCTTACACAGGCCTGCCACTGCAGCCTGAGTGAAATAACGTCCACGTTATTTCACAGCCATTTTACACTGCACTTAAGTAACTTATAAGTCACCTATATGTCTAACCTTTACCTGGTAAAGGTTGGGTGCTAAGTTACTTAGTGTGTGGGCACCCTGGCACTAGCCAAGGTGCCCCCACATCGTTCAGGGCAAATTCCCCGGACTTTGTGAGTGTGGGGACACCATTACACGCGTGCACTGTACATAGGTCACTACCTATGTACAGCGTCACAATGGTAACTCCGAACATGGCCATGTAACCAGCCAGGCTTGGCCCAGGAAGGCAGAACAAAGGACTTCCTCAGAGAGAGGGTGTTACACCCTCTCCCTTTGGAAAATGGTGTGAAGGCAGGGGAGGAGTAGCCTCCCCCAGCATCTGGAAATGCTTTCATGGGCACACATGGTGCCCATTTCTGCATAAGCCAGTCTACACCGGTTCAGGGACCCCTCAGCCCTGCTCTGGCGTGAAACTGGACAAAGGAAAGGGGAGTGACCACTCCCCTGACCTGCACCTCCCCTGGGAGGTGCCCAGAGCTCCTCCAGTGTGCTCCAGACCTCTGCCATCTTGGAAACAGAGGTGCTGCTGGCACACTGGACTGCTCTGAGTAGCCAGTGCCAGCAGGTGACGTCAGAGACTCCTTCTGATAGGCTCCTTCAGGTGTTGCTAGCCTATCCTGTCTCCTAGGTAGCCAAACCCTCTTTTCTGGCTATTTAGGGTCTCTGCTTAGGGGGAATTCCTTAGATAACGAATGCAAGAGCTCATCAGAGTTCCTCTGCATCTCTCTCTTCACCTTCTGCCAAGGAATCGACTGCTGACCGCGCTGGAAGCCTGCAAAACTGCAACAAAGTAGCGAAGACGACTACTGCAACTCTGTAACGCTGATCTTGCCGCCTTCTCGACTGCTTTCCTGGTGGTGCAAGCTGTGGGGGTAGTCTGCCTCCTCTCTGCACTAGAAGCTCCGAAGAAATCTCCCGTGGGTCGACGGAATCGTCCCCCTGCAACCGCAGACACCAAAGAACTGCATCACCGGTCCCCTGGGTCTCCTCTCAGCACGACGAGCGAGGTCCCTTGAATCCAGCAACTCTGTCCAAGTGACTCCCACAGTCCAGTGACTCTTCAGTCCAAGTTTGGTGGAGGTAAGTCCTTGCCTCCCTACGCCAGACTGCATTGCTGGGAACCACAACTTTTGCAGCTACTCCGGCCTCTGTGCACTTCTGGCGGAAATCCTTTGTGCACAGCCAAGCCTGGGTCCACGGCACTCTAACCTGCATTGCACGACCTCCTGAGTTGTCCTCCGGCGACGTGGGACTCCTTTGTGTAACTTCGGGTGAGCACCGTTTCACTCCTCTTTGTAGTGCCTGTTCCGGCACTTCTGCAGGTGCTGCCTGCTTCTGAGAGGGCTCCTCATCCTGCTGGGCGCCCCCTCTGTCCCCTGACGCAATTGGCGACATCCTGATCCCTCCTGTGCCACAGCAGCATCCAAAAACCCTAACCGCATGACTTGCAGCTAGCAAGGCTTGTTTGTGGTCTTTCTTCAGGAAAACACTTCTGCACGACTCTCCACGGCATAGGGCATCCATACTCCAAAGGAGAAGTTTCTAGCCCTTGTCGTTCCTGCAGAATCCTCAGCTTCTACTGTCCAGTAGCAGCTTCTTTGCACCCACAGCTGGCATTTCCTGGGCATCTGCCCATCTCCGACTTGCTTGTGACTTTTGGACTTGGTCCCCTTGTTCCACAGGTACCCTCGTTTGGAAATCCATCGTTGTTGCATTGCTGATTTGTGTCTTTCCTGCAGAAATCCCCTATCACGACTTCTGTGCTCTTTGGGGAACTTTAGTGCACTTTGCACTCACTTTTCAGGGTCTTGGGGTGGGCTATTTTTCTAACCCTCACTGTTTTCTTACAGTCCCAGCGACCCTCTACAAGGTCACATAGGTTTGGGGTCCATTCGTGGTTCGTATTCCACTTTTGGAGTATATGGTTTGTGTTGCCCCTATTCCTATGTGTCCCCATTGCATCCTATTGTAACTATACATTGGTTGCACTGTTTTCTAATACTATACTGCATATTTTTGGTATTGTGTACATATATCTTGTGTATATTTGCTATCCTCATACCGAGGGTACTCACTGAGATACTTTTGGCATATTGTCATAAAAATAAAGTACCTTTATTTTTAGTATATCCGTGTATTGTGTTTTCATATGATATTGTGCATATGACACTAGTGGTACTGTAGGAGCTTCACTCATCTCCTAGTTCAGCCTAAGCTGTTCTGCTAAGCTACCATTATCTATCAGCCTAAGCTGCTAGACACCCTATACACTAATAAGGGATAACTGGGCCTGGTGCAAGGTGTAAGTACCCCTTGGTACTCACTACAAGCCAGTCCAGCCTCCTACAACAAGCACTTACACAAGCACCATCCCCATGCAGACACAACAACATCCACTGCCTCCACTGTGTCCCCCTCCTCCACGTCCTCCTCCTCCGTCTCGTCTCCACTCACACCTGCATGCACTACATCCTCAGCCACTACCTCCATCACCAGCACGCCCATCACCACACACCGCTCACGTGCAATCACCACCCCCACTACCATGCACACATCCCCAGTGTCCTCTTCCAGTTTCTCTGTGAGCCGTCCTCCCAGGCACACACCCACCCAACAGCCATCCACCTCACAACAGCCTCCGGCCCATGCACTTTCACCCAAATTCAGCAAACGTACATCTCCTACAACCACTAGCTCTTTCTCCACTCCCAAACTCCCTCCATCTTCCCTTCCCAGTGTGTCTAAGAAGCTTTTCATGGCTAACATTGACCTCTTCCCTACACCTCCCCCCGTCCTTCCTCTGGGGCCAGGCTTTCCAGGTCACAGCCCAGCACCTCAGCCACCAAATCCCCAGGCACAGTGGTGCCAGCAACTGCGGGGTCATCGAGTGTGCCATCCAACAGGGCTGCCAATGTGCCACCTTGCGAGGCCAAGGACATCCCGCCACCTGCCAAGGTGAAGAAGGTGCCCACGCTCTGGAGGGAGAAGCCGCACCTACCAGCCACCAAGGGCTCCGCCAAAACAAAAGGGGACAGTGGCAGGACACCATCAAAGGTGGGGAAGGGACAAAAGCAGAAGAGCAGGTCAGGACAGGGCACAGTGGCACCAACTGAGGGACTAGTGTCACCCCTTCTGTCAACGACTACACCAACCTGTACGGCGGCGAACGCCACAACCTGCCCGCCACCTGCAACGCCACCAGCACTGCCACCTGCACAGCCACCTGTACCGCCACCTGCATGTCTGCAGCCTCAGCAACAGTCCCCAGCATCTTCCCAGCGGGCAGCCGTCTGAGGCTGCAGGAGACGTCCTGCTGTGTCCCTCAATAGGTGCTGACACATGCACCACCGCCAGCACCGCTGCCACAGACACCGCCGCAAGCACTGCCACCAGCCCCGCTACGTGCTCGGACAGTGGCACCACAGCTGACATGGCTACCATCCCCAGTGGACAGCCATCTGAGGCTGGAGGAGACTTCCTGGACCCTGTCCAGCTTCCATGAGGCATGACTTTCATCACTGTTTGCACCTGCAGGTGGAAGGCAAAGCCGCAGCAGGGTGGGGTATGTCTCTGCCTCCATGGCGTATCATGCTACCTGTTCCTAGGCAATCTCGTGGCACACACACCCAGGTGAAGGAATGGGACCGGCCACACTGCATGTGGAGCACTCTGGGCACAAGGCCCCCTCCAGAACCAGTGGAGAAAAGCATCCACTACCTCAGTCCTTGGCAGGATGAAGCACTCTGGGCACAATGCCCCCTCCAGAACCAGTGGAGAAAGACATCCACTACCTCAGTCCTTGGCAGGATGAAGCACTCTGGGTACAAGTCCCCCTCCAGAACCAGTGGAGGCTGTTATCCACTTGAGAGACTGTGGCTTTGCACTCCCCAGGATAAAGCAGTGGGCAAACCACTCACTTGAGAGACTGTGGCTTTGCACTCCCCAGGATAAAGCAGTGGGCTAACCACCCACTGGAAAGACTTGAGAGATTGTCGCTTTGCACTCCCCAGGATAAAGCAGTGGGCAAACCACCCACTGGAAAGCCTTGAGAGACTGTGGCTTTGCACTCCCCAGGATAAAGCAGTGGGCAAACCACCCACTTGAGAGACTTGAGAGACTGTGGCTTTGCACTCCCCAGGATAAAGTAGTGGGCAAACCACCCACCGGAAAGACTTGAGAGACTGTGGCTTTGCACTCCCCAGGATAAAGCAGTGGGCAAACCACCCACTGGAAAGACTTGAGAGACTGTGGCTTTGCACTCCCCAGGATAAAGCAGTTGGCAAACCACCCACTGGAGAGACTTGAGAGACTGTGGCTTTGCACTCCCCAGGATAAAGCAGCGGGCAAACCACCCACTGGAAAGACTTGAGAGACTGTGGCTTTGCACTCCCCAGGATACAGCAATGGGCATGGAGCCCCCTCGAGGAGCAGTGGCGTTGTGCGTTCATCCGGCTGAGGTGCCCCCCCCTCCCCTTCCCCCTGAGGTGCCTGTTTATTTTCGATCTGATGCCCCTGCAGTGTTCTCTCCGTTTCGAGTCAGGTATCTTGTGTGGGCTTCGTCCATGCATTTTGGGACCACTTGTCCACGGACAATGATTGGTATACTATCCGGACTTGTGTAGTTGGTGTACATATTTGTATATACTGATTTTTGAACTTTCACTGTCTGATTTTTCATGATTACTAACGTTACAATCATTTAATTTTGTCCTTGCGTTCTTCCAGGGGGTGGGGGTTGTATATGTAATGTTGCTGCATGTATTTGTGTGTATGGTGTTGTGGGTGAGGGTGGGGGTATTGCATGTTGTGTGTGTGTGTCACTCTCTTTTCCCTCCCACACTCCCCTGTGTTGTAGGTGCAGTACTCACCGTGGTCGTCGATGGCGGCTGTCATGCTCCTGATAGAGCAGAGGAAGACCAGCATGGGCAGTACGTGTAACTTGGGCTCCATGGCGTCCTGGTTCCTCGTTGGGTGTCGCGAGGTGAGTGGTTTCCCTTCTGTGTACTGTTTCCGCCGTGCTTTTGATAGCATTGGTTCCGCCCCAGAAAAGGTGGCGGATAGGCCTGTTGTAATACAGTGGGCGGTACTTTGTCCTCCACCTGTCTATTGGCAGTTACCGCTGCGGTGTTTGTTTCTACTGCCGTGGCGGTCAGAGTGTTAAAGTGGCTGTCTTTGTTGGCGGTTTCCGCCATGGTCGTGATTCAATTTTTTTTCCCCCGGCCTGTTGGCGGTATTACCGCTGCTTTTCCACCATCCGCCAGGGTTGTAATGTGGGCCTTAGTATGGCCCCACAATCCAGCTCCGTAAACTACCATAGATAGAACTCTGGCCCTATAAATATCCACCATAGATGTTATAGGATGATTTCCCAATTTGCTGGCAAATCTAAATAGAATATGAGTTCCTTTGCAATTTATCCCTGCCCGAGTGGATTTGCTGTTCCCATGATCCATTACTTGTAAACAGAACACCCAGATAGCTAAATGAACTAACAGTAGTAATTTGTGTATTTTGTATATAAAAGGTCTTACATTTCTCCACAGGCCATTGTAAAGGTTTTGGATTTATTGATCACCATACCCTTAGATGTCATAAATTGCTCAAAACCATTAATTAATTAATGCACCGCCTGCATATAGTAATACAGGTATAGGGCGCCCTGCCACGTAAGGACGGTCCGCCTGAATAGCCTTCAGGAAGTTATCCCCCCATTAATGAATAGTGATAGATAATAATGGGGGGAGGGCACAACCTTGGCAAATGCCTCTCCCAATCTTAAAAGGGGTGGTGCATTCAACCATTGGCCCAAAGCAGACTTTACACATTACGTTTTTGTTTGGACGGGCCATGAAATCAATAATATACCTTGGGGCACCCATTTCTAATAATGTAGACCACAGAAGAGCATGCTCTACTAGATCAAAGGTACTACTAAGATCCGTGACACAGAGATATAGTGCCCCTGTTTCAGCCTTCGTATTTTTCCCTATCAGCAGGTCAAGATTAACACATTGCTTAATGGTACCTAGACCTTTCCTAAAACCAAACTGGACAGGAGAGAGGATGTTATTATCCAATGCCCATTCATTGAGTATTGCCAGTGGAACCCTACTTAGGACTTTCATAGATGAGTCCAACAATGATATTGGGCAATCATTTTTGGGATCTGATTTATCTCCTTTCTTATGTGTAGGTACGCTAATGGAGGAAGTCCAAGACATCAGGATATCCCCGGTTATTACTGTATTATACACCCTAGTCAGTCAGTCAAAGAACTTTATTCGGCAATTGCCATAAAAGTGCATACAAAAAACAAAAAACCCTAGTCAAGCTAGGTGCCCCAAGACTACTATTAGATTTAAAAACATCCACCGGTAACCCATCCGGGCCTGGGGCCCTGCTCCTAGCACTAGCTAAAATAGTCAAAAGAACATCATCCATAGTGACATTTAAATTATTAGGGTACCCATCCCCTGGCTCCTGTTGTCTGACTATATCTGCTACCCCTCTCTTCTGCTTAAAAACCTCAGAAAAGTGGTCCACCCAAGCTATGCAGGACATACTAGAGCCTAATTCAGGAGATGCCCCATCAGACAAAAAAGGGTAATTTACTATTTCCCAGAACAATTTATTGTTGTTTGTTTCTGTAGCCGGGACTAGTTTTGACCAGGCCTCTTCCCTCAACTGTTTCTTCCTTCGCTCCAAGGCTTCCCTGTATTTGCCACGCAATTACCTAATTGTCATTGGAGTCTCTAGATGATGTGTGGAGAGCTATCTGGAGGTATCCACTGGCTTTAGTGCACGCATGGTCAAACCACCCTCGTTTCCTCTCAGTCTCCATGGCTTTTGATTGGCGTGTCAAAACAACCTTAATATAAGAAATAATATGATTAAAGCAGCTAAGCAACTGCAGAGGTTCAATTTCATCTTGCAAACAGTAGTTAAGTTCAGTTCAGTAGTTAAGTTCAGACGCACCCCCAGCCCCACAATATTCTGTAGTAGACCCTCTGGGTCAATATCTTTCCATTTCAGTCTCACTCCATTAATCTTGTATGCTTTAACCTGGTTCATGATGGTATGAGACACACACTTGGGGCAACAGAATATAGTTGGAAGGATAATCGGATCATGGTCACTCAATGATGATTGAACAATATGGGGAGTATCACATACATTATTGGTGAACGGAAACACTATGGTGTGATCGCTAATGGATGAGGAGTTAATACCTCTAAAGGATGGCATCTCCTCCCCATTATCTCCATATTTACATTTCAATAACATCAAATTATATTCGGATAGGGTCGAATAAAGGGCCTCACCATAGTCGTTGTGGCAAAAATGGTCATAGCGTAACCCCTCATGACTGATAAACCCACAGATCCAGGATGCTGGCAAAGAGCAGGGTTGGATATTAAGGTCTCCAACCCATACTATAATAAAAGTTGAATGAATTGGGCGTAAAAATTTGTGTAAACGAGTAGAATCAAAAACATTATTTTAGTGGTTGATTAGTACCACCTCAACTATCCTTCTATATTTTAACCACAACAATTAAAAATTGGGAGTCTCCCACAAGATTTTTTTAACCACTACAGGGAGTTTGTTTGAGATAGGCACATGAGCCCACCCTTCCCCTCCCTGATTGGGAAGCAGTGGCATGCAGAAAATGTGAGGTAAATCCTTGTACGTAAATGGGGGAAACACACCATGTTTCTTGGACGCAGATTAGATCAAGGTCATTGATAATAGTACACCACTCCTCTGCCTCAATCTTATTACGTAAACCTTGCACATTCCATGTGGCAATATTATGACACTCACTGTTACTCCTAGTACATTCATTTCCCCCAGGTTCCGCCTCAGGTAGGCTAATAATACATAAGTTAATTCCAGATGTGTCCCTATCAGGATTATTATTACATGTCACACTAAAAACCCCATCTGGTCCCTGAGTCATTGGGGAGGCACTACTACAGCCAGTAAACATTGTCTCCCTGGTAATCACCACCATAATGGGCCCCCTTATCTGTCTATTCACATGGCCCCTATAAATTTGTCAATCATTACCTGATAGTGAGCCCAGGACCTGGTATCTATTACTTAAAGGTACTGGTAAAGTATTGGGTGGCTCAAGACGAGGATGCTCCAGGGGATGCCCTAATTGTGCTAATTGCTGGTGTCGGTAAAATACACCCTGTAGGAGCATCAGCGGAGTGATACCACATGATGGGCATCAGGCAGCCCTAAATAAAATATCCCTCACAAGTTTAGGGTTCTGGAAGTTAATGATTCTGGCATATGGCAGTTATTTTCTCCACCTCCCCTTTGAGTTTGTCCAACTTATCTTTAAGGGGTTTAAGCAAGTCGTTAATAGCAGATATAAAATTGTTCCACGATATAGGATCAGGGTTGGCTGATACAGGAGGGCTCAAGTCACCCTCGGAGTTTTTCACAAGTGGCCCAACACAACCCACTCTTCTAGTTAAAAGAATTTGGTGAGCATTATCAAATGAAAATAAATTATTTTGGGCCAACCAGTGCATAACTTTATTCTTCAGGGTCTCATGGGGTTCACTCTGTCCAGGCTGTAAAGGGAGAACAATAGTCTTGATAATTACATAGGGGCAGCAATCTGTTGGTAGATCAATAGTAGGGAGGTCCCCCGGGCATAGCAAGGTTGCAGGCACAATATTCTGGCTGTTACATGGCTGGAGTGGGATGGTCTCTGTAGGAGCTCCCCACTGTCGAACCATGCAACCTATTATTGATGATTGAGTACCGCCCACTAGTTTGACCTACTTTATGGTCCTCCCTCGACTGCCCTATAACGGGATCCCTCTGCCTAAGCCCCTCACAATTTTCAGATACAGGATCTATGCCCTGTGGGGTAACTGCAAGGCATAGCCCATTTTGTGGAACATCTATCGGAAGGTTAGGGACCACCGTAGACAAAGAAAGTTTCTGGCATATGGCAGCTATTTTCTCCACCTCCCCTTTGAGTTTGTCCAACTTATCTTTAAGGGGCTTAAGCAAGTCATTAATAGCAGATATAAAATTGTTCCACGATATAGGATCAGGGTTGGCTGATACAGGAGGGCCCAAGTCACCATCAACCCCCTTTCTGCACTGATTCTTCCTCGTTGCGGCTTGTGAATGTCCGACTGGTATGGGGGTAATGGTGGCTGAGTCCATAAGTCCTGGATATTCTTCACCATTCCTTGTTACATCCATCTCTAGACTGTGATGAGTATCGGTTTCTATGGCCACTGGGCTAGAGAGCCCCCCTGTTGCTTCATTCAATCTGGCTGCCCCTAGAGATAGGCGCCTTTCAGCCAGGGCTATTTCTTTGGTGATAACCCACACCGGCCATCCTAAAAAGGAGTCAGTGGTGAAGCAACTTTCTTTCAGTGACTACTTTCTGACTCCCAGCTTAACGTTTGCCCATATTTTATACTAGATATTAGCACCCAGTTCCATAAATCAACCTAGCAACTATAATTGGCAGACAGGGTACCTGGCCTTAGTCGTTTATGCAGAAAAGGTAGGTTAGCAGTAATAGAACAAATTGACGTCCCAGTTACTTACTCATCTCTACTTATTTACCAGTCTGTTTACTTTATCCACACACCATTAATAATGGGCGGCCGATAATAGTAACCAAACACCAAGGGAGCAGGCCCAGCCCAGTCTTGGCCGGCCACGGATGGGTGCAGACGGGCCTGCTCTTGGCCGGTCTTTGCCCGGGCACGCACCCGGGTGCGTCCCGTATGCGATCTGCGAATCAGAAGCGTGAGTATTGATTTATGCGCCTTTGGGAGCGGCAAAGCATCGTAAGCGGCCTCCTCCAACCTGTGTGCCTGGGAGGTGTAGTCCTAATGGGCTTGTGACCCTCGTTTCAAACTGCAGAGTATTCCACGCAGCAAAAGCGCGAGTCTTGATTTGTGCGCCTTCCCGCGCGACAAAGTGTCGTTGGCGGCCTCCTCCCACATCTGTGTCTAAGAAAGCCCCAGGTAGGAACCATTTAGAGCCTACATCATGTCACAGCTACATACTTTCAACAATCCCAAATGACAACAGTCTCACCCAAAGCATAAGCCAACCATCTGACCACTACATCACCATCCTATCAATTCTGCTGTAACACTAACTATTCATGCACAAGATGATTTGGCAACACAAAAATACATTCCTATACAGATCATCACTGTGTATCAACAAATCATCCTTAGCAAATGGTGTTAACTGACATCACAGTAATCATGCCTTCCCCTAATCCACACTTGCCCAGTCCATCACCAGTCGTCATGTTTTATGAAAGTAAACTCAACACTTTTCAGGTACAACACAACATGTTGCTTAGCAATCACATACATAACATGTGATTATGTCCATAACATTCACAATATCAGATACCTCAGATGGAATCACTACACATGGCACACCCAAATTGTGAGGCTCATAAATGTATGCACCATGTCAGCAAAACATCTATCAAAAGTGTTTAGCAAAGGTTTAGACAGAATTTCTGGACCCACTTATCTTACACATTGACACATAGACTGCAAAGTTATGTCCAGCAATAGGGGCCTACCTAGCACACAGGATACACCCACAGATAACCACATGGAACATACCAACACCTTCAATACAATGGACACTAATCATGTGCATAAAGGCCACATACTATTCCACTATTCATGCTGAGTAGAAACCTCTATGTGACAACATCAACATACCTACATCACTAGCAACTGTCCAGACATGTGTAACCTAACATTTTAGGACTAAATTTACACTGACATAAAACACTTCTAATATAGCCATGATTGACACATACACTAGAGTCCAGCAAATTGAATGACAACATATCCCATTCCACCAACATGTGAATGTCAACTAGAACACCTGCTACACAATTAAGTTAGGCTGAAATGAGCTGATCCATTACAAAATCTGTCAAAACAGACTCGGATTAGCAAAAGTAAATGTGGCAAAGTAGATTCCTCAACATAAAAAAGGCAGGAAGTACCAATTGACACAAGATGTAGGCAAAAACAGTGTATAAGGCGCCCGTATAGGTATGGTCCTGCCCTATGTAGCATGAGCAAAATACGTGACCTAAGGGATCAGCAGGCTAGCCACTTAATTTCTCAATACCATGTACATTGTGGAAAATGTCTGAAGCCATGTCAATGATATGTCTAGTACTGTAATATGACCACCATGCTTTCCGTCATGTAGGATGTCCACTCAGATCAAACATCACATTTGCCAACGTATAGTTTAAACATAACAATAGGGACTCTTCCTCACACCTCAGAAGGAGCGTATTAAGTATGCCATATCAAATTTCTGATTGGGATAACCCTATTTTGCACATGGAGCTAGATCCATTGGAATAGGAATGGTCAGAGAGTAAAGAGCTGGACAACTCACCAATTGCGTACATGGACTGTGGATCAGTAGGTGGGAAGGATGACACAGCTGGTTACACATATGTGTAGCACTATAGATTTACACATATGATACAGTCACATATGCACCACCACATTCTGTTATACAATTTAGTCAACATAGGTGAGTAATATGTCCCTGTACACAACACAATGTCTACATCTGTGTATCACTGGTGGCAACTGTAGTACTATGGCCCTCATTATGAACACGGCGGTAAACACCACACTGCCCGGCGGTGGCGGTAACAACCGCCAACAGACGTGCGGTCCGAACCACCAAAAAATGAGTCAACTGAAACATAGGCATCCTGAAAACCACTCACCGCCAGCAGAGGAATGCCGACATTGACGGCAGAGCCTGCCCACAGGCCGACGGAAAGGCCCTACCCACCCATCAAATAATGAAGTACTAGACTCCCGTCAGTTCCGGGGCGGGAACCACCGCCACGCAAAGCCAGGTGGAAACAAACCAAATATAAGGAAACATTCACTGGAGGCTCTCACAACACGCTGAAGCAGACATGGAGAGAGAGTTGCAGATCATGCCAGCCCTGCTCCTTGTCATATACCTCCATGACCGAGACCGCGACGAAGACGACGACGGTAAGTACTGCAACCTACTGAACAAGGAAAGAAAGGACACAGTTACATACCCACCCACTCCACAGGTGATCTCTGTAGGCCAGACACAGCACTGTGAATGTCATCCAGATAGGCATTGGTCTGCTGCACCTCTGATGCTAGCCCCTGGATGGCATTGACGATGGTTGTCTGCCCTACAGAGATGGTTCTCAGGAGGTCAATAGCCTCCTGCATGAGGGCAGCAAGGCTGACTGGGGCAGGGGAGGAGGTGCCTGGGCCGAAGGAGAACCCCACCCTTCTGGGTGAGCGGGCACGGGCAACTCAGTGGGGAGTAACTGGGAGGGCAATGATGGTATGAGGGGTGGTAGAAGATGACACAGTAGGGGTGGGCCCACTAGGGTCCACCACCGCCAGGGAGCTCCCATCGGAGGAGGTATCGGAGTCACTACCTCCAGTGGTAGTTGCTTCCCCCGTCGTACTCCCCTCGCCCTCCAATCCACTGTTCCCCTTGGCGTCGGACGACTCTGCCTCCGAGGATCCGTGGCCCCTACCTCCCCACTCGCCAGTGCCTCAGTTTCCTCACCAGATGATCCTGATGGACACAGACAACACAAGAGAACAGGGATGGTGAGACAAAACAGGAGAGACACTTGTAAATAGCTGAATGGAGGTACATTAGTGGTTCACACATACACCCACCAAGAAAACCTTCCACCAGGCAGCACCTACCACTATACACATGGCTATGCCCCTGACTAGTGGCCAGAACCCTGCTCTACAGCCATTCCCCAACTAACTTAAGGACCTGACGTACTGCAGACTTGACCCACGGGGCCATTATGTAGATGGACACCAGTCATAGTCCCTGCCACTAGACAGCATAAATATGAATGCACACACACACATCCATCAAGGGGCCAAAATATGGTATATGTACTCACCCCTTTGTGACTGCTGTGCAGCCTTCAAGCGCCCATCCAGGTCCGGGTACGCCACCACCAGGATGCGTTGCAGAAGGGGGGTAAGTGCCCGACGGGCACCCCTTCCTCATTGGGAGGACTTCCCCAGCTGGGCCTCATGGATCTTCCTCGCCCAGCGCCGCAGGTCCTCCCACCTCTTCCTGCAGTGGGTGCTCCTCCGGTTGTAGACCCCCAGGGTCCGCACTTCTTTGGCGATGGCATGCCAAAGTCCCCTCTTCTGGTGGGAGCTTATTTATAAGGGGCACACAGAACAGTAACACTGAGGTCAGACACTGGCCTATCATATACAGCTGGCTATACGTCCACTATGGGACAGACATTTTAAACAGCCTAACAGCACACACACACACGCAGCATGTTAGGAACCCTGGACTATACAGTGTCACAAGTGCACACATGTATGCAGCCAACACCCACCACTACACACATCAATTCCCCCCAATCCTCCTACTCACCTGTACCTCTGGCAGACCATAGAGCTTGGCGTACAGGGGCAGGACCCCGTCCACGAGCTTCTCTAATTCCTCATTGGTGAAAGCTGGGGCCCTTTCCCCTGTAAGACATGCCATTTCCATGACCAGAGGCAGGACACAGCAGTACACTCACGACCCACGACTCCCTGTACCGCCAGCCTTTTCCTGGCGGTTCATACCACCAGAAAAAGGCTGGCGGTCGGGGACTCGTAATCCCCTGGGCAGCGCTGCACCGCCGGGGCAAAAGTGGTGGAATACCGCCGGCCCCGGCGGTGCGACTGCGGCGCTTCCGCCGCGGTCATAATAGGCCAGGAAGCACCAGGAAGCGGTGCTTCCATCATTTTAGCCCTGGCGGTCTCGGACCGCCAGGGTCAAAATGACCCCCTCTGTGTCTGCTTCTGGGGTTCTCTGTATTAGTTGGCCTACTTTTGTTGCAAAGGATTGTGGGGTGTGTCTGTGAGTGTTTTATAGTGCTGTGGATGTGTGGGTTTTAAACTTGCCAATGCATGCATTTCTTGCTGTTGGGTCCACTTGCTGCCCATGGCGGTCTGTACCACCAATGGTCGTTTTGCTTCCACTGACCGCCACAGTGATTTGTGCTTCATTGTTTAGAGGGCGGGGTGTTTGTGTGCTCGGCGGTGGTAGGGTGAGAGGTCCATCCTCTCAGTTCATACTCATGCACAATTTAGCATCTGCAGGCAGCCCACGTGTGAAGTGGAGTGTCCCATACAACATGCATGATCAGTACCTAGTACTGGCTAAGCACAAATGCCCAGGCCACATGATTGTTCACAACATGGAGTGCCAACAAAAAACATTTCTCACACCATCATTGTTGTCCCAACTGCAATGTATGCTGTGTATGAAGGAAGTTAGATTACACACAATTTACCATATGACACTACTGTATATCTGCCTATGTACATGTACACATTTCCATACAACCAGACATGAGTGGCAAAACCTTCACTATTTTACATTTCAGGTACACCATCATGCACTCCACCTTTCACACATTGAACTCACCTGCTCCTCTGGTGCACCATATAGGTGTCCATACAGAGGTAGGACCTCCTCCACAAGCTTATCCAGCTGTTCTGGGGGTATTTTTAGGGTTTAAGGATAGGTAAGGGTATGAGGTTGTAGTGAATCCTAGTTTGTTTTAACGGGCTAACAGGAGTTAGCTTAGCCGTAGGCTTGTAATCTCGTGCCCCCGTCACCCAGTGACTTTTAACCTACTTAGCTTGCTCTGTCTTAGCCCATTTAATTATTTATTTCCTATAAAATGGCGGCCTTGTTTATAGTTAGGCCACTTGTTATGGGTTCTATTATCGGTGTCACTGCGCCAAGGCGTCAAGATCAAGCACGAAAGACAAACGTACAGTAGGCATTCACACTTAGGGATTTTCCCTCTCTATACTTTCGAGGGATTGTTGATATTAATTGCTGTCCCAAGCATGCCTGTTATCTATTGTTATGAATAACACTTATGTCAGGGGACCTTGTAGATCTGTATAAATACAACACACTTTTAGACAGATAATCAGAGGGATTCCGACCAGAGGGCATCGCCACCATCGCTGATACCGATGCTGCAGTCATCTTGACGCTGACCCAGTCTTCGTGTCCCTGCAGAGTCTGAGATAGAGACCTCATTCCAAGGTAACGAGGGTTGGGGGCTCCTCTCATGGACACGGCTTTGGCAGATTAGGTTTAACGAACCCAGCTCTCCTTTTTTTAGGTAGGAGGTTAGACCTACTCTCCTTAAGGTATTAGGGCTTATTCCATTTTTTTACATATACATATATTTCTTTCATATATTGCATAATGGTGGGGGTCTTTATAACAATGACTCTCCTCTTCACAATACTGTTGCTTGGTATATTCATTATCCTAATCATTGCAGTTCATGCAACTTATCACAAACTGCAGTTATGTTGAATAAAAACTATTATAACTTCACTGCATCTGTGTTATTGCCTTTGTTTGTATGAGACATAATAATCTGTGAGAAAAGGGTAATTTCCGTTTAACCACGACAACCCTGAGATATCTTATTTTGAGTCCATGCGTAAGCGACTGCTACAAATCACCTTTTACTATTGTGTTTCTGGTGAGGTACTGCTAGTAAGCCGGTAAGGTTTGGACAACAGTTACAACTAGTTGTAGGAAGAAACTTAGGGGGTCATTCTGACCTTGGCGGTCCATGACCGCCATGGCGGAGTGCGGCGGAAGCACCACCAACAGGCTGGCGGTGCTTCCTTGGCGATTCTCGGAAAAGGGGAGCCGGCGGTTTCCCGCCGGTTTCCCGCTGGCCCAGGGAACCCGCCATGGCGGCGCTGCTTGCAGCACCGCCATGGGGATTCCGACCCCCTTACCGGCAGCCTGTTTCTGGCGGTGTCCACCGCCGGAACCAGGATGGCGCGAACGGGTGCATGGGCAGTGCAGGGGCCCCCTAACAGGGCCCCACAAAGATTTTCACTGTCTGCTTGGCAGACAGTGAAAATCGCGACGGGTGCCACTGCACCCGTCGCACCCCTTCAACTCCGCCGGCTCCATTCCGAGCCGGCGTCATTGTGGAAGGGGCTGTCCCGCTGGGCCGGCCGGCGGTCTTCTGGCGGTCGCCCGCCGGGCCAGCGGGAAAGCCGGAATGACCACCGCGGTCTTTTGACCGCGGTGCGGTCTTTCGGCGGGAACCGCTTGGCGGGCGGCGACCGCCGTCCGCCGCGGTCAGAATGACCGCCTTAGTCACCTACAAACTAAAGTACTGTCATCCTGAGACCCCCAGTCTTGCTCAGAGCAAGAGTCCAAACTACAACATGGCGCCACCAACGATGGTGTTTAGGCACTAATTTACGGATACCCTGACTATCACAATCTCACAGACAACAGGTACCCTCAGTACCATTATACGGAGACGTCCGGGGTCTCAGCCAAACAGGTAACACCTAATTAGGCTGTAGGATGTTCGAGCTCGAACTCACAAAAGGAAAAACTTCCCCTATTTTGGTGTTCCGTTTCTCTAAGACAAATATGGCTAATACCATAGACATTCCTGCAAATGCTAGACATGCACTTACGCAACATTTATTAGCACATGGCCTTACGGAAGAGGGCGGGGATGTTACTCTGATTATAGAAGCGAGTGAAGCCTACCAAACAGAAAAATTTTACTGTTGGGTTGCCTTTCCTGAGGCTGACCAACGAACGCACACATTTCACACATATGACATTGCGGACGTACCCGTGAGATACGAAGCATACAAGTATCATGAAATATCGCTCACATATCAAGAGCATCAAAACTGGTTTGAAGGCGCCCTACCACATGTACTACGACGGGTGAGGCTAGGTCCTTTAAGTAATGAAGGGCCTACATGGCCCATGTTTGCCACATATACACCTCACCCAGGCATACAGACTATGCCGATTGTAGATTTAAGAATATTATATAATGAATTAGTGGCATTATATAGACGATTGGTCCAGTTCGTAATGCGAACATTGAACACTACACCAGCGCGTCCAGCACCGCCAGTAGCTGGTGGATATCAATTGGCTACTGGGATTAATCCACAAACAGTGCATACCATTATGGGTAAAGTGCCCTCGGATCGAGAAAAAATACTGCTCTGGATTGCCCAGAAAACAAATCAGCTGGAAGCTATGTTCCCCCATACGGGGCCACAGGAAAAACATAGATTGCTCACTATGTGCTTGCCGTTTGGGATGGTTCCCTCGGTGGATGAATGTGCCACATGGGGTATAGTCTTCGCTGCCGTTTATACTACCACACATGGTACCCCTACACTTGCCAATTTACCGGAAGTGTTAAACCAAATACAAAATGAACATGGGGCCACACCGGCCCTGGATCTGGGGATGAAATTGATGCGTAACTTTGACGCCGCCTCCTCGATAATATTAAGTAATATTAAAGGAGAAGCAGTGGCACTGGCGATACGCCAGCGTCCCCGGGAAACTCCACATGTGGAACAGGAGAGACAGTTACCAAAAATAATATCTGATACCTATACTAGTATAGGACGGGATGGGCTGGGTGCCAAACCTAAAAAATTGGACATACTGAGTACCACCCACAAGGAAGGTACAAAGCAAGCACAAGAGGGCTCTAAAAAGCACTGGGACAAACAAAAAGATTTCAAAGATAAGAGAAATGAAAGAGCTGATTCTCCACATCCGGAGTACTCCGAAAGGAGGTATAATCTCAGGAATAGGGATAACATTAGAACTCCAGACAGATATACTGATTCACTTCCTTCTCGTTCCATTCAGGACGCACCGGATAAACGTAGCGAGAGAGGGGGCCGTCAAGATCGACGTCCGGAATACGTGAAAGAAAAGAAAGACTCGCCGCAGTCTACCATTAAAAAAGAAGAAAAGACTCCTCAGCAAAAGCCACAATTTAAAAAGAAGAAAGTGGCAGCACTGACTGTTAAAAATGCCAGTAGTATTGAGAACACTGTTGAGGAACAAGAGGTGGGCAGTGACTCTGTTGGACAGCGCGGCAGAGGTCACGATATGTCGCCAGAGTCTGAAAGATCATCTGGATGCGACAGCAACTAGCCATTACATCGCAGTTGAGACGGCGGATGGCCGCGTTCTCCCACCCGATCGGGTTTATGATTTAACACTTCAGATAGAACCCCAAGGGTAGGTCGCTCCCCCTGCCGCTGCAGCTCCTCCAGCGACTCCAGCCCAGGTTCCTGAGACCTCCTAGCAAGCCCAGCTACCTCGCAGTAAGTACCCCCCCACCTCCCAGCCCCTCGCCCTGCCCCGCGCTACTCACCCTCTCTCCTGCTTCTTTTCCTCTTCTCTGTTCTTCCTCTGCGCTCTTCCTCTGTAGTCTTCTTCTGTACTCTTCTGTCCCTCCTGCTCCCCGTCTTCTCTCTTCATCTGTGTGCTTCTCTCTCTTTCCTTCGCACTGCGACCTGCGTGTGCCTCTTCTTCTCTGTCCCTCTTCTTGGCTCTCTCCCCTGCTGCTCGTCGCCCCTCTTCTTCTTCACCTTCTTCTGTATTCTTCTGTCTTCTGCGCTCCTCTTCTTCACCTTCTTCTGTATTTTACTGTCTTCTGCGCCCCTCTTCTTCTTTATCTTCTTCTGTGGTCTTTTGTCTTCTGTTCTTCGGCTCCTCTTCTTCTGTACATTCTTCTGTGGTCTCCTGTCTTCTGTTCTTCGTCTTCTGTCTTCTGTACCTTCTTCTGTGGTCCTGTGTCTTCTGCTCTTCGTCTTCTGTCTTCTGTTCTTCGTCTTCTGTCTTCTGTTCTTCCCTCGCCTGTACTCCTGCTCCTGTCTCGTCTCTCTCCCTCACTCGCCTCCCCCTCTGTATCACCCCTATCTACCCCTATCTCTATCTGCCTCCCTCACTCCTCCTATCTACCTATCTCTCTATCTATCTCTCTATCTATCTCCCTCACTCACCACCTCCTCCTATCTACCTATCTCTCTATCTTTCCCCCCCACTCGCCACCCCCTCTGTTACCACCCCTATCTTCCTATCCTTTCACTCTACCTCTCACCCTCACCCACCTCTACAACCCCCCCTCCCCTATCTTCCCAACCTCACTCCTATCTCTCTCCCTAAACTCCTAAACTTCCTAAAACTCACCCCCCACCACCCTTAAACTCCCCTCCCCCAGCTCTTCTCCCCTCTACCTGTCTCCCCCTCCCTCCTCTTTCCCGCTGCCACCTCCTGCACGCCCCCGCCCCCCAGCTCCCATTCACCCCCAGCTGACCCTTCCCCCCCTCCTCCCTCTTATGGCGGCTGCTGCGCGACCGCGCAGCGGGCGCACCAGAGGCAAGCCCGTCCGCGCCTGGCCCGCACCCAGCGCCACGACCCCTGATCCTCAGCACTCCCAAAACCCACTGCTCCGCTACGCCCCCACCACCCTCCACGTCCTCAACCCAGGACGCTCCAACACCTGCTTCCAAGCCAACCCAAAACGTACCCATGGACCTTTTGCCTGCCACTCCTGCAAACGTATCTTCCACCACGCAACTACCATGACCACCAGCCCACGCGCCATCAACCACCTCAAATGCATCCTGGTCAACGCTCGTTCCGTCCACAAGCACGCCATTGAACTCTGGGACCTCCTGGACTCCACCTCACCGGACGTCGCCTTCATCACGGAGACCTGGATGAACGCCTCCTCGGCCCCAGACATCGCCATAGCCATCCCCGAAGGCTACAAGATTTCCAGGAAAGACCGCACCAACCAAGTAGGAGGAGGAATCGTCATCGTCTTCAAAGACTCCATCAGCGTCACCACCTCCACCGAAGACACCCCCCTCGCCGCAGAACACCTGCATTTCCAGATTCGCACCGACCCCAGGACCACCCTCAGAGGATCCCTTATCTACCGTCCCCCCGGACCGCGCGCCCCTTTCAGCGACTCCGTCACCGACTTCGTCTCCCCGCATGCCCTCGCCTCGCCGGACAACATCCTCCTAGGCGACCTCAACTTCCATCTGGAACAGAACAACGACCCCAACACCACCGCCCTGCTCGACAGCCTCGCCAACCTCGACCTCAAGCAACTGGTGAACACCCCCACCCACATCGCCGGACACACGCTTGACCCCATCTTCTCCGCCAGCAAACACGTCTCCTTCAGCCACGCCTCCGCTCTACACTGGACCGACCACAGCTGTGTTCACTTCACATTCCGACGCGAGACCCGCCACCTCCGCACCCAACCCATCCCTCGTCGACAGTGGAACAAAATCCCCGAAGAACAGCTCTTCTCCGCGCTCACCGTCAACCAACCCACCCTCACCACCGACCCCAACGACGCAGCCCTCAGCCTCACGAACTGGATCACCAACTGCACAGACAACCTTGCTCCCCTCAGACGCACGCATCGACAGGCCAACACCAAAAAACCTCTCTGGTTCTCTGACACCCTTAAGGAATCGAAGAAATCCGCGCAGCCAAAAGGAATTTCTTCACCGACAGACTGGACAAAAACAGCCACAACAGCAGAGAACTCTTCAGCATCATTAAAGAGTTCTCCAACCCCAACGCCAACGCCATTACGCCCTCACAAGACCTGTGCAACTCCCTCGCCACCTTCTTCCATCGCAAGATCACCGACCTCCACAACAGCTTCGGACACCAGACCTAGCCAAGCAACACCGAACCCACACCTCCTGCCATCACCCTCAACGCCTGGACTCACGTCAACACTGAAGAGACCAAAACCACCATGAACTCTATCCACTCCGGCGCCCCCTCGGACCCCTGCCCTCACTTCATCTTCAATAAAGCCGACAACATCATCCCCCGCACCTCCAGACCATCATCAACTCCTCATTTTCTTCTGCTACCTTCCCCGAAAGCTGGAAACACGCCGAAGTCAACGCCCTACTAAAGAAACCTACGGCTGACCCAAGCGACCTGAAGAACTTCCGCCCCATCTCGCTCCTCCCCTTCCCTGCCAAGGTAATAGAGAAGACCGTCAACAAACAGCTTACCAACTTCCTGGAAGACAACAACCTTCTCGACCCTTCACAATCCGGATTCCGAACCAACCACAGCACTGAAACCGCCCTCATCTCAGTCACAGACGACATCAGAACCCTGATGGACAACGGTGAAACAGTCGCCCTCATCCTCCTCGACCTCTCGGCTGCCTTCGACACCGTCTGTCACCGCACCCTAATAACCCGCCTCCGCTCCACTGGGATCCAGACCCTGGACTGGATCGCCTCCTTCCTCTCCAACCGCTCTCAAAGAGTCTACCTCCCACCTTTTCGCTCAGACCCCACCGAGATCATCTGCGGCGTCCCTCAAGGCTCCTCGCTCAGCCCGACACTCTTCAATGTCTACATGACCCCCCTCGCCGACATCGTACGCAAGCACAACATCATCATCACCTCCTACGCCGACGACACTCAACTTATACTTTCCCTCACCAAGGACCCCGCCAGTGCTAAGACCAACCTACAAGATGGCATGAAGGACGTCGCAGATTGGATGAGGCTCAGCCGTCTAAAACTGAACTCTGACAAAACGGAAGTCCTCATCCTTGACAACACCCCGACCGCATAGGACGACTCCTGGTGGCCCACGGCCCTTGGCACAGCACCGACCCCCTCAGACCACGCCCGCAACCTCGGCTTCATCTTGGACCCTCTTCTCACCATGACCAAACAAGTCAACGCTGTGTCCTCCTCCTGCTTCCTCACCCTCCGCATGCTCCGCAAGATCTTCTGCTGGATCCCCACCGACACCAGGAAAACCGTGACCCACGCCCTAGTCATCAGCCGCCTGGACTACGGCAACACCCTTTATGCTGGGACCACCGCAAAACTCCAAAAACGTCTGCAACGTATTCAAAACGCCTCCGCCCGCCTCATCCTCGACGTACCCCGCAACAGCCACATCTCCGCACACCTGAGACACCTGCATTGGCTCCCAGTCAGCGAAAGGATCACCTTCCGACTTCTCACCCACGCACACAAAGCCCTCCACGACAAGGGACCTGAATACCTCAACCAACGCCTCAGCTTCTACGCCCCCACCCGTCTCCTCCGTTCCACCGGCCTCGCGCTCGCTGACGTCCCTCGCCTCCGCCGCTCCACGGCGGGTGGGAGGTCTTTCTCCTACCTGGCAGCCAAGACCTGGAACACCCTCCCCACCAGCCTCAGGACCACCCAGGACCACTCCGCATTCCGGAGACTCCTCAAGACCTGGCTTTTCGAGCAGCAGTAACCCCCCTTCCCCCTAGCGCCTTGAGACCCGCACGGGTGAGTAGCGCGCTCTATAAATGTTAATGATTTGATTTGATTTGATAGAGGGAGACGTGGAACGCATTATTAGTGTAATATTCTGGGATGAACTTACTAGTGATATCCTGTTGGCCGAGAGAGACTGGCCACCTGAACATGTCCGCAAGCTCCCACATGGGGAAGATGTCATTTTGCCTTCTTTCTCCAATCTTGTTCCGGAGGCAGACAAACAAGCCTATGCTGCTGAATGGGCTTTAGCGCAGGCACCTGCATTATACCGTAATCATGTAGGTTGGTACAAGGACTCTCCTTGTCATGTTATTCCCGTTCGGTCTACACCACACCCGCAGCCACAATACCCTGTTAAACATGAAGCAAAAGCTCCAGTGACGGAGATACTGTCACAACTTGAATACCAGGGAGTAATTGAGCACTGTACATCGGCAATGAATAATCCGCTATTTCCCGTTGCGAAACCTGATCATCCCTATAGAATAGTGGTTGATTATAGGCACTTGAATAGTCATACACGCACTTATGCTATACAAAAATCACACAGCACAGCGCTGATTAATAATATAGTGCGTAAAAAGTACAAAACTACATTGGATATATCTAATGGTTTTTTCTGCCAGAATTTAGCACATGAAAGTAGAGACCTAAGTGCATTTTCCTTTGGTTCCCAGAAATGCTTTTGTCGTTTACCCCAAGGTTATAAAAAAACAGCCCAGGACTGTTTTCGGCCCGTGTCACATCAATCCTGCACGAGCTTGATTCCGAGGCATTATCCTATGTGGATGATATCTATCTCACTGATGACACCCTTGACATTCATCTTGCAAGGGTCGATCGGATAATTCTGGGATTTGCTGCCTACGGATATAAATTTAATTTTAAGAAAAGCAAGATTGCCTTTCTTAGTGTATTTCTCCTAGGATATGAGCTATCAAACGAGGGGAAGAGCCTGGCCCCGCACTTCCTAGAGAAGTGTGCTCAGCTTCAGCCTCCGAACACGCTTAAGAAATTACAGTCATTACTGGGTTTCTTTAATTTTGGCAGAACATACATTCCAGATTATGCTGAACGCGTCAAGCCACTATATGACTTAATTCAGCCCAATTATTCTAGCAAGCGATGGACAATTGGTCATCAGAATAATAGCTGGTGCCCGAAGATTTACCAATGTCACCTTTAATGAGGGTGACACGGTGCCGATAGCATGCAAATCACATTTGTACTCCAATGCAGAGAAACGATTTGCTCCTACAAAAAAATTCTGACAGCAGTTCAGATGGCCATCATAAAGGAGAGACCGCTTGCCCAGGGGAAACGCATTATTGTTGTCTCCCCGGTTCCGGCCTTAGAGGAGTCACTAAAGCGAGCGTTCCAAACGCTAAGGCGTTACATCCACGCTGGATTCAATGGGCAACGTCTCTGACCGCCACTGATGTTGATTATGTGTTTGACCCAAGACTTCAGACACAAGAATTTCTCTAGTATGAACAGGAGTACTGTCATCCTGAGACCCGCATTCTTGCTCAGAGCAAGAGTCCAAACTACGACAGGGTAGTAATGGTATATTTGGGGTTTAGGAATGGTAGAAGTATAGAGTGATAAGGGTATTTTTTAGGGTTTATGGGTGTTTAGTGGTATTGGGTGGTAACACTCTTTTTAGGATTTAGGGATGGGTAGGTTTATTAAGTAGTAAGGGTTTAGAGTTGCTTAAGAGTATAGAGCGCTAAAGGCAAATTTAGTGTATAGGAGTTAGCAGAGTTACAGGGTCGCAAAGGATTTTTAGGAGTGGGTAGTGGTGCGGTGGTAAGGGTGTTTTTTAAGGTTTAGGGATGGATAGTGTTAGGGGTGGTAAGGGTGTTTTGAAGGTTTAGGGGTGGGTAAAGGTATATGTTGGTAAGGACATTTTTAGGGTATAGTGGGGTAGGGTTAAAAAGTGGTAATGGATTTTTAGGTTTTAGGGGTAAATGGGGTAGTGGGTGGTAAGGGTGTTTTTAGGGATTAGGCATAGGTAGAGCTATAGGGTGGTAGGGATATTTTAGGGATTTGGGGTGGATGGAGATATAGGTTGCTAAGAAGTAGTGAGTGGTGCAGGTGTTTTTAGGGTTTAAGTTTGGGTAGGGTTATAGGGTAATGTAGGAATTTTTAGGGTTGTGGGGATGGGTATAGGGGGCAAGGGTATTTTAAGGTTTAGGTTTGGGTAGAGGTATATGGTGTTAAGTATTTTTTAGAATACAGGGATGGGTAGGGGAATTGGGTGGTAAGGTATTTTTTAGGGTTGGGCTGGGTAATGGTATTGGGTGGTGAGGGGATTTTTAGGGTTTGTGGGTGTGTCGGGGGATAGGGTGGTGAGGGATTTTATTGGTTACAGATTGGGTGGGGTATCTGGTGGTATGGGTATTTTGTTTTAGGGTTTAGGAGTCGGTAGAGGTATTGGGTAGTAAGGGTCTTTTGGGGTTTATGGGTGGGTAGGGATCTTGAAGGTAAGGGTGTTTTTAGTCTTTAGGAGTGGATAAAGGTAGAGGTTGGTAAGGACATTCTTAGAGTTTAGGAGTGGATTGAGATATTGGGTGGTTGATTTTTAGGGCTTAGGGGTGGATAAAGGTATAGGGTGGTAAGGTAGTTTTATGGATAGGTAGGGGTATAGGATGGTAAGAGTATTTTTAGCGTTTAAGAGTTAGTAATGATATTGGTTGGTAAGGGTGTTTTTAGGATTCAGGGGTTGGTAGTAGTAGTGAGTAGTAAGGATGGTAGTAGGATTTAGGGGTGGGTAGTAGTGGTGAGTGGTAAAGGTGATTTTAGGGTTTGAGGGGTGGGTAAGGGTATAGGGTGATAAGGGACTTTTTAGGGTTTAGGGGTGAGCAGGGTTATAGGGTGGTAAGGGTATTATGTACGGTTCAGAAGTGGGTAGAGGGATAGGTTAGTACATTTTAAAAGGGAGAATAAAAATAATTATAAACAGGGAGGGTTGAAGTGTTTGCCCCAGTAATGACATTTTTTAAAATTTAAATATCATCATGCACAGTTTTCTCATCAATAATTTTACTGCAAATGTTACAGTGATATTATCAATGATGTCATGAAGATGTCATGAGAGATGTAACATCTGAGGTAATTAGCAGAGCATGGTAAGGGCACGAGTTATGGTTACCTTAGGGCACAAGTTATAACTACTTGGAATAACTCTAAGTAGAGCAACTTGACTTTCTGTGGTTTTGTGGGTGTAAAATCTGAATCTAACTATAACGTCCCTGTAACCTTTGTGTTTTAACAAATTTCTAAGGTTCTTTTCAACTATATTTTCTAACTGTAACATCCCTGTGTGAATTTCTAGTTTTTTTTTAAAGGTTAAGTAAGATGCCCATCACAATGCACAGTGGGGGATGGTTGGGTGCAGGGCTTGGCCTGGCATTATCCTTTACCTTCCCAAGCATGCTGCTCCTGCCCCCTCTTCCTTGCCATCCATTGTCCAAGTCCATGCCCCTGCTCCCTCATTGCAGCTCTATGTGGCCTTTGTCTGCCACTGCCCTTCCTGCCTGCCATGAACAGTTAGCTTGCTGCCTCATCCATCTCTCCCTATCCTCTGTTGTCCAAGTCCATGCACCAGCCCCCTCCTTCCTGCCCTCCATGGTCCGATGTGCTGCCACTGTCCTCCATTTAGCTTGATGTCCCTGCCCACTCCTCCTGTCCCCCGTTGCCCAATGCTATGCCCTATCTTTGCCCTCTTGCTCAGCCTCTGTGCTAAGCTTGCTGCCCCTACCTTCCTTCCCCCTGCCCTCTGATGCCCTACCCCCTCCTTTTTGCTCACCATGTTCCATGGACCTGCCGCTCCCCTCCTATCTACTCTGTGTAATCCGTTGAGCTACCACTGCCCCTCCCTCCTGCCTATCATGGTCAAATGCCTCCCACGTTCCAAATGTCCCTGTCACCTCCACTCTGCCTGTCTGAGTTCCATGCCCCCATCCCCTCCCTCCTGTCCTCCACGGTCCATTTTGCTGCTACTCCCTTCTGTCCTCCATGCTCTGTTGTGCTGCCACTGCTCCTCCTGCCTTCCCTGCGTGGTCTGTTGTGAAGCTCCTTCCCCTGCCCTCTCTTGTCTGTGTCCAGCCCCTACCCCTACCTTTTGTCCTGCATAGTGTTTTGTGTATGCCCCTGCTCCCTCACTGTTGCCCCCCATGGTATGTTGTGCTTCCAGTGCCCATTCGACCTGCCCTCCATGGTCAGCTTGCTGCTCCTGCCCTGCCCTCTCAAACCCCTGTCCTGTTTCCAATGTGCAGGCCCCCATCCACTCCCTTCTGCCTTGTCTGGTCTGTTGTCATGCCCGTCCTTCTCCCTGCTGCCCTTCATTGTCTGTTATGCTATAACTGTCCTTCCTGTCTGTCCGGCATGGCCAGCTTGCTGCCTTTGCCTCTTCCCCCTCTGTTCTCTGTTGTCCATGTGCATGGCCCTGTCCCCTCCCTTTTGCTTTCCATGGTCCATAGCGCTGCACTGCTGTCCCACGTGTCACATGTAGTTTATTGTGCTGTTGCAACCCCTGACGCCTGCCTTGTAAGGTCAGTTTGGTGCCCCTGCCAATCTGTACTCTGTTATCCGAGTCCATGTCCCTACACCATTCCTCCTGCCATCCGTGACCAAATGTTCCGTACTTGTCAACATTTTGAACTAAGTAAGAGGGAGATTTTAAGAAAAAAACAGGGGAATTGATTTTCCCCAAAGAAGTACATTGATTTTAGGCAGAAGACCGATAAAATAAAGCCCTTTTGGGCGAAAACATCAGGAGTCTCTTTCCTGAATCGTGTCTGTTGAAATGATTGGTTGTACTGCCTCTGCCTATTCCCTCTGCCCTCAATCATCTGTTATACTGCCACAGCCTCTCTTGCCTGTCCTGCAGAGATGGTTTGTTGCTCGTGCTCCCCTTTCCCCTGCCCTCCATGGCCCATTGTGCTGTGTAACCGGACGTCTCCGGACGCCGGTTTCCAGGACATTGTGCGGAACGGACGCGAGCCTGTGACGTCAGACGCCTTCGGCGTCTGGACGACAACCGAAAGAAAAGACGGACCAAAAGAGGACGAAGAGAGAGAGGAGACGGAAGTGGTGTCTCGACGTGCGCGACCGGAGGAGAAGGAGACCGGGACGCCGACGACAGAGAAGAAGGAACCCGCCGAAGGAACCAAGACCCCGAGAGAGAGAGGAGAGCCCCGGGGCTCTCCCGCCCCCGTCGGAGAGAAGCCGGGAGGCTGCCAAAGTGCCGGCCACGTCCCAGGAGGGGCGTGGTCACCTCAGGTACGTTCGTACCGCAGCTGGGGGTTTGCTAGAGGGTGGTTGTTAGGGAAAAGGGGAGCCAAGGGAAAGGAAGGGAGGTCCTGCCGGGAAGGGGAGGCCATATAACAAAGACCCCTAAAATAAAACCTAACCCCACAAAAACCAACCACCAGAGGATTTCTACGAGGAGGAGAAGGTCTGAGAACACCCATAGGGGGAATCACAAACCAACGGGCAGTTAAACCCTCACTTCCCTTCACTTATACCTACAAACCCCCCCCCTTACCGCCCTACTAACCCTATATACTTACTTTATATATATATCCCACTTACCTGTTTTGTTATCCTCCTTTCTATTTTCTTTGGAGAGCCGGGCCCCTGACGAAGAGGAGGACCGGAGACCTTCCCAAGGCTGGACCGCGTTACTCACGGACTACCACCAAAACCCTGAAAGAGAAAAACAAGGGGGAACTTTTTTTTGTTAATTATTTCTGGATTGCAAGTGCGTTATCCGTGTGAACAAAACAAGGGATAAAAAGCCATCCTTAAAAACCAAAACACGAATAAAATAACTAAAACCTACCTTCTGCGCCTGTTATCTTATTCCAATATCCCTTTTATGTGCTTCAGGGATAAAGAACCCATTACAGTGGTGTCAGAAGTGGGATATTGGAATAACTACAGGTAACCAAAGACGATGGAGGGCACACCCAGCCTATCGGAGATGATGCAGCAGCTAGCCGCAGGGCAGAGGCATCTGCAAGTAGTATGGGAAGAGCAACAGAAGGAGGCTAAAGTGGAAAGGGAGGCCCTACAAAGCGCTCTGAAAAGTCAGGCCACTATCATGGCCAACAATCAGTTGGTCCATGAGACTGCAATCAAAAACCTCACGGACACTATTGCCACTACCCGGGTACATCCGAACGTACCCAGTTCGGTCCTGCAGCGATATCAGGAAGGCGAAGACCCGGATGCCTTTTTCACGAATTTCGAGCGGGTTGCTACTTCCGCCACCTGGCCCCCGGATAGGTGGGGCCAATACATCGCCCCGTTATTGACAGGAACTCTCCAAGCGGCTTATCAAGCGGTAAACCCCGGCGGAACGACACCCTATCAGGATATTAAGAAGAGTATCCTGGAGCGGGTGGGGTTTGATACAGAACATTATAGGGTCCGGTTTAGGAAAGCCAAGTGGGGACCCTCCGAGAATCCCCGGGCCCTATATTTTCGAATTAAGGACTTAGGACTCAAGTGGCTAGGTCCCATTGGGACCAATAGGGAGGATATCATTGAGGTTGTTCTCCTAGAACAATATCTAGATGCTCTACCTACCAATACCCGTAATTGGATCAAGCAACACCCAAGTCCAGATACTAACACCACTATTGAATTAGCCTGTGCCTTTCATCGCTCCCTCGAGTTCAAAATCCCTCCCGTACGGCCAACACTTAACCCCCTCCGACAGAACCTCGGACCCTCCCCATCCCTAGGGCGAAAACCAACCGAGGATCCGGGAAAATTACGAGGTCCAGAAAGACCCTATATGCAACAACCACAGTGTTTTAGCTGTGGAGAGTGGGGACATATCGCCCGGGTTTGCCCACTGAAGTCAGAAAAGTCAGAGCCGATGGAAATAGGAGTCACCAGGGGGAGAGTCTTCTATACAGGGGGAAAGGAAACCCGATACAAGAAGAGACTTGTTATCAATGGAAGAACCACAGTAGCGCTCATCGACTCAGGGTGCAGCCAATCTGTAATTTGTGCTGATTTATTGGAAAAACCCCTTTTTGCTTCAGGGCTTACAGTATCCATATGTTGTATTCATGGAGATACAAGAGAATACCCCCTAATCTGGACAACTTTGTCCTGGGATGGAAAAGAAGTCCCCATAAGGATGGGGGTGGTGGAACGATTAGTCGAAGAAGCTATCATAGGAACCGACTTCCCTGACTTTTCTGAACTTCTTGACAGTACAAAAGACTCTGAAAACATGAGCACATGGTGGAAAAGAGCTCCTTTTTCTAGTACACCCATAACACCACTGGTGCTTAAATACCGACCCTCCCGAAAAGAAAAGAGAGAAACCCGAAGAGTCTTTGCCCAAGGAAACATGAGTCCAGATAGGGTAATTACAAAGGTCCTTACTCTTACTGACCTTCCCCCATTCCGTAGTTGTCAAAGGGAAGATCCGAGTTTGATCCATGCCTGGAAAAATGCCCGACCACGGGAACCCCAAGACAAAAGCCCCTCTTTTACCATAATCAGAAACCTGTTGTACTGTGTCACTGGTAATAACCGAGAAGAAAAGAAGCAGCTATTAGTCCCCGAACCTTATAGACCACAAGTCCTACACCTAGCCCATAGCCAGCCAGGGGGGGGGTCACTATGGCAGGGAAAAAACGGAAGAATATCTGTTGAGGAAGTTTTACTGGCCGGGGGTCTTTTCACAGATTAGGAGGTTTTGTCAGCAATGTCCCAAATGCCAAATGATTGATCCTGGTCCCAAAAGAAGAGCCCCCTTACAACCGTTGCCCATTATAGACATCCCTTTTTCAAGAATAGGAATGGACATTGTAGGTCCTCTCCTACCTTCTTCTAGAGGATACCGTTATATACTGGTATTAGTGGATTATGCCACCAGATATCCAGAAGCCATCCCACTCAGCAGTATTAACTCCAAGAGCGTAGCTCATGCAATGATAGGGTTCTTCTCCCGAATAGGCTTTCCCCGAGAAATTTTAACAGACCAAGGTACCCAGTTCATGTCCAACTTGATGTCACAAATATGTCAACTTCTGGGGATCAAACAGTTACGGACAGCGGTTTATCATCCTCAAACGGATGGTTTGGTAGAAAGGTATAACCGCACTCTGAAAACTCTACTAAAGAAATCTATTTCAGAGACAGGTAAGGACTGGGATAGAAAACTCCCCTTAGTGTTATACGCTATCAGGACCCATGAACAAGCTTCCACGGGCCATAGTCCATTTGAATTATTGTTCGGACGACAGCCCAGGACCTTGTTAGATATGGCTGCCGAGTTATGGGAGGAGGAGGACGGAGAAAAATCCCTCTTAGAATATACCCAGGAGTTAAAAACCAACATCCAAAATGTGTGGGAAAATGTAAGGGAGCATATGGAAAAGGCTCAAGAAAAGCAGAAAAGATATTACGACATGAATACCCAATTAAGGACCTTTACCATAGGTGATAAGGTGTTAGTGCTTCTCCCTAGCTCAGACAACAAGTTGCTGGCAAAGTGGCAGGGACCTTATAAAGTGATAGGGGTAATAACCCCCGTGACCTATAAGATCCAGCTCACAGATAGTTCCAACCGGTCCCAGATCTTTCATGTCAATCTATTAAAAAAATGGGAAGAGCCACAGGGAGAACCAACCAGGGGATGCCTAGTTAACACCGTTAAGGAGTTAGAGATAGGGTGGTGTCCCACTGAGCATCCTAGCGAAATCTCGATCCAACAGAGTGAGCAATTAAATCAGCTCCTCCATGTTCATGCCCATGTGTTCTCCTCGATACCAGGCAAGACCAAGCTGGTACATCATCAAATCATAACCCCACCTGGCAAGGTCATACGCTTACGACCATATCGTATCCCAGAAGCTAGAAAGATCCTGGTAGAAAACGAAATAGAAAAGATGTTAGACCTAGGCGTTATAGAGCCTTCCCAGAGTCCCTGGTGTTCCCCGGTGGTATTAGTGCCAAAGCCAGATGGGTCCATACGTTTCTGTATTGACTTTAGACAAGTCAATTCTATATCCCAGTTTGATACCTATCCCCTTCCAAGGGTAGACGAACTCTTAGAGAAGTTGGGAAAAGCTAGGTACATGTCTACACTCGACTTGACCAAAGGCTATTGGCAGATTCCTTTGACGCCAGAAGATAAAGAGAAAACGGCCTTCTCTACCCCCTCTGGGTTATACCATTTTAAGGTTCTCCCTTTCGGGTTACATGGGGCACCCGCCACCTTCCAACGTCTCATCGACACCATTCTACGACCTCATACCAGATACGCTGCCGCGTATCTGGATGATATCGTTATCCACAGCGAGACTTGGGAGGACCACTTGACACATTTAACCAAAATCTTTACAGCGTTACGAGGGGCTGGGTTAACAGCCAATGCCTCCAAAAGCCGATTGGCGTTCAATGAGATCTCTTATCTAGGATATCATATAGGGAAAGGTATACTTAGACCACAAATGAGTAAAGTTGAAGCCATCCTACGGATAGAGGCACCCACAACGAAAAAGGAGGTCCGCTCATTCTTAGGCTTAGTAGGCTACTACCGAAGATTTATACCCCATTATTCCACCGTGGCCGCTCCCCTAACCGATCTCCTGAGGAAAGGACAAAAAAAAATATCACGAATTTAAACCCCGTACAATCCCATAGTTACCGTACCCTCCAAAGATACCTCACTACCCAACCGATTTTAAAATGTCCTGACTTCACTGTCCCCTTTCACCTCCAAACGGATGCCTCAGACGTGGGTCTGGGGGCCGTGCTTTTTCAGAAAGATGGGAAAGGTATTAGTCACCCCGTGGTCTTTATTAGCCGTAAACTGTTTCCCAGGGAGCAAAACTATCCCATTATTGAGCGAGAATGTCTCGCCATCAAGTGGGCACTTGAGAGCCTCCAATATTACCTCCTGGGAAGATCCTTTCTATTATATACGGACCACGCTCCCCTCACCTGGCTATCGAGGTATAAAGATACTAACAGTCGCATATTGAGATGGTTCATGGAGCTTCAACCTTTCTCCTTCCAGGTTTGCCATCTCCTTGGTGATCTTATGGGACAGGCTGACTATTTATCCCGGTTCCCGGGACCTTTGGGGCTCGAACAGCCCCATTCAAGGGAGGGGATGTGTAACCGGACGTCTCCGGACGCCGGTTTCCAGGACATTGTGCGGAACGGACGCGAGCCTGTGACGTCAGACGCCTTCGGCGTCTGGACGACAACCGAAAGAAAAGACGGACCAAAAGAGGACGAAGAGAGAGAGGAGACGGAAGTGGTGTCTCGACGTGCGCGACCGGAGGAGAAGGAGACCGGGACGCCGACGACAGAGAAGAAGGAACCCGCCGAAGGAACCAAGACCCCGAGAGAGAGAGGAGAGCCCCGGGGCTCTCCCGCCCCCGTCGGAGAGAAGCCGGGAGGCTGCCAAAGTGCCGGCCACGTCCCAGGAGGGGCGTGGTCACCTCAGGTACGTTCGTACCGCAGCTGGGGGTTTGCTAGAGGGTGGTTGTTAGGGAAAAGGGGAGCCAAGGGAAAGGAAGGGAGGTCCTGCCGGGAAGGGGAGGCCATATAACAAAGACCCCTAAAATAAAACCTAACCCCACAAAAACCAACCACCAGAGGATTTCTACGAGGAGGAGAAGGTCTGAGAACACCCATAGGGGGAATCACAAACCAACGGGCAGTTAAACCCTCACTTCCCTTCACTTATACCTACCCCCCCCCCTCACCGCCCTACTAACCCTATATACTTACTTTATATATATATCCCACTTACCTGTTTTGTTATCCTCCTTTCTATTTTCTTTGGAGAGCCGGGCCCCTGACGAAGAGGAGGACCGGAGACCTTCCCAAGGCTGGACCGCGTTACTCACGGACTACCACCAAAACCCTGAAAGAGAAAAACAAGGGGGAACTTTTTTTTGTTAATTATTTCTGGATTGCAAGTGCGTTATCCGTGTGAACAAAACAAGGGATAAAAAGCCATCCTTAAAAACCAAAACACGAATAAAATAACTAAAACCTACCTTCTGCGCCTGTTATCTTATTCCAATATCCCTTTTATGTGCTTCAGGGATAAAGAACCCATTACATGCTGCCACTGCCTCTCCAGCCTTCCCAGGGTGGTCAACGTGTTGCCTCTGCACCGTCCTCCCTGCCCTCAATTATCCAAATCCATGCCGCTGACCTCTGCCTCCACACAACATTCTAATGAACAGTTAGACTACTAACATTATTTATTACAAAAGTGTAGCACGCCTGACGTCATTGTGATGTAATCAAAACTGCAATACCCAAAGCATTAACCTTAGGAAATATAGGGGGTGATTCTAAGTCTGGCGGGCGGCGGAGGCTGCCCGCCAGACTTCCCCCTCCAAAATACCGCTCCGCGGTCGGAAGACCGCTGAGGGTATTCTGGGTTTTGCACTGGGCTGGCGGGCGACCGCCAAAAGGCCGCCCGCCAGCCCAGTGCAAAACTACCTTCCCACGAGGATGCCGGCTCCGAATGGAGCTGGTGGAGTGGGAAGGTGCGACGGGTGCAGTGGCACCCGTCGCGAATTTCACTGTCTGCAATGCAGACAGTGAAATTCTTTGTGGGGCCCTCTTACGGGGGCCCCTGCAGTGCCCATGCCATTGGCATGGGCACTGCAGGGGCCCCCAGGGGCCCCACGACAACCCATACCGCCATCCTGTTCCTGGCGGGCGAACCGCCAGGAACAGGATGGCAGTATGGGCTGTCAGAATCCCCATGGCGGTGCAGCGAGCTGCGCCGCCATGGAGGATTCAAATGGGCAGCGGAAAACCGGCGGGAGACCGCCGGTTTTCCACTTCTGACCGCGGTCAAACCGCCGCGGTCAGAATGCCCAGCGGGGCACCGCCAGCCTGTTGGCGGTGCCCTCGTCATTTTAGCCCTGGCGGTCTTGGACCGCCAGGGTTAGAATGACCCCCATAATAATGAGAGGGTCTTATTCCTATAGAAATCATGACCAAACCAAAGTAATTATGACCAAACCAAAGCAATTAAGTGGCTGATTTAAGAGCCCCTAGCACCTCCTTCTGCCACATTAGCATCATTTGTTTTACGCTAATGTGGCCCAACGAGGCCAAAATTGCAGCGCCAAATTTACAAAGTGCATGCATTGTGCCACTTTGTAACCCTTCGCGCTCCGTATTGCATGCGCCAGGCATAATGATTGCAAAAGGGGCATTCCCCCGTAAGGGGGGTGTGAAAAAATGGTGCAAAGAAATCTAAAAGATTTCTTTGCGTCATTTATTTCGGCACTTTTAACGCCTGCTCAGAGCAGGCGTTAAAAGGAGGCATGGCATTGTTTTCAATGGGCCTCAATGGGCTTTGCAGGATTAGCATCAACATTTTTTACGCTAATCCTGCAAAGCTTCTAACTAGCGTAAAAAATTTTGACGTTAGTTCCCCTAACCACTGACATGGTGCGCCATATCTTAGATACGGTGCACACATGGTAGTGATAGGGAGCACTAAGGGGAGCAGGAAAAGTGTTTTGCACACTTCTCTAATTGGGCTATACTTAGGCTGCATTTGGGTGACATTTGTCCTCCATTTGGGCTGTTTTTTTCTCTGGTGGCCATCTTGGGAGACTTATTTGTTATGAAGCTCCCTAATTTCCGCTGTATCCTCAGTAGAAAATGCTTTCAATTTTCCACTTCCATTCCAAGATGGCTTTCAGATTTGCCACACTTTTGGCAAAAATTCTGAATGTTAGCACTCTAGTTGCTCATTAGAACCCTGTAGTAAAGCTGCTGATCACCAGGGAGTTAACTGGCAGTCTGCTGCTGGTGTGGAAAGCGCAAGTTTCAATCCGCATGTCAGAATGTTTTAATGAAAAAAAAGAGGAAGATATTTAAGAACTCACTTAAAACGTGTCTTTTTCTTTCTACAGCACTAACCATAATTTCTATGACAAAGTATACCCCCTCATTTTGTTCCTTTCTAAATTAAATGTTTTAAGTTTTACTAGTTTGATTAACTCAAGATGGCTTCAGGTGTACAACACTTTTGTCATAAGTAAGACTGTTAGCGCTCTAGTTCTTCTTTAGAACACTCTGGGACGCTGAAGTAGAATTCAAGGGAATCAACAGACAGGCTGCTTGGAAGTACATGTTCTGCTGAGCATGTCAGACTTCATTCTTACATGGCTGAGAAAGAAAGTAGAATTTATAGAAAATATGCTCTCAGTTTAGCTTCTGAAGCTAACCTGAGACAACCTCTATGGGAAAAGCATGAGAAAACATATTTTTCTCAAACATGATTCATGACTTCCAAGTAGAAGGCTTTTTCACAGGGTCAAATCACCTTAGAACACACCATAATTCCTAAAATTAGTATGGTACCACCAAAAAATGATTCATATTGCAACTAAAATCTGCTTTCACCCTTTAGTCATTCTCCTTTTTGTGACCCTCAAAACCTGCCATTCACTACAATACATTTCAATGGGGTGCTATCACGTATTTTGGTCCCAAGATAGATGTCAGCACTTCCTGGTTGCAGTGCTGACAGCCAATCAGATCTGACCATGAGATCTGTGCTTAGGCTCTGCCCCAATATACACATTTCTTTTTGATTTAATATCTCAAATACTACTGAATAGATTTGCACCCAATTACAAAAAGGGTGCTTTCTGGACCAAGATCTATCGTTCTGCTAAATTTGGTATAATTCCGTCTAGTGGTTCGGGCTGTAACTGTATCTAAAGAGCCCATAGAAATGGCACAGGGAAAAGGTGTTTTTCCCCCCCCTTTTTCTCAGCCCCCACTTGATGAATCACCCCAATAATTTCAAGAAAGCAGCTGAAGTAAATAGCAAACTAGGGTCGAAAGTTTTGTCAGGATTGATCAAACAGCTCCAAAGTTATTGGCAAAACAAAAAACACTTTTCTTATGGAAACTAGGTCCTAATTATAACTACCTACTGGCAAATATATATAATACCTGCTGGAGGTCTGCAGTAGGTAGTTATACTTTGGACCTAGTTTCCATAGATAAAGCGTTTTTTGACTGGGCTATATCTTTGATGCCGTTTGGCGGATCTTCATGAACGTTTCCAACAGAAGTTTTAATTTGTTGTGCATGGAAAGCTTTGGGGTGATCTATCAAGCTGGGGCTGAGAAAAAAGGGGGGGTCAAAAAAAGTGCGTTTCTCATGTTAATTCCCATGGACTCTTTAGACATGCCTGCAGCCCAAACTGCTTGTTGGAATTACACCAGATTTGGCAGAAAGGTAGCTTTTGGACTGGAAATCACACTTTTTGTTATTTGATGTAAACCCATTCAGTAGTTTTTGGGCTATTAAAAGAAATCCAAACTTGTATATCTAGATGCGCAAATACTTAGTGAGGAATTTTGGCGATTCAAGATTGCGTGCACCAACAGGAATGCCATGATCGGCTGGCAGCAACCTGAGCAGAAAATTGTGGTTGTCATTTTATGTGAAAGGGCACAGTCCCTGGGGCTGAAAATTATGAAGAAAAGTGGTATAAGGGGTCGGGGTGGATGTACCCTGACCCCAGGGGTGAGATATATGGGTGTTTGAGGGTCATATTATAAGTTTGCAACAAAGAAAAAAAAAAGTTCACCATGTGTGATGTTCACAAGTATGTTGTGATGCTCAGCGTGGTCTCTATGGAATGTCTTGATGAATTTGAGGATATTGAAAAAAAAAGAGAGATTCACACACTCACAAACCCACTCGACCACTCATGCACCTGCTAACGCATCCCTCTATGATAATTTATTACACATCAGGTCTCGTTTTAGGCCAATGAATCTTTTGACCCAGTTGAGAGACACCTTAGGACGAGATAGCTAATCAATATGTCAATCAATACGTCAATAATGTCATCAATATTTATTACAACAATACATTTCACTTTAGTCAAGGACATTAATGAACTCAAGACACCACCATGACCTTGCAGTCATGAATAACCACACCAGTTTAGTAGAATTTTTATGAGGTTTATTCCCTATTGATTACAATTCTAAAAGCAGGTGTGTTAATCTCAAAAGCAAAACACTCAGTAACATTGTCATGATTTGGCAACTCAAATAGGATTTAATTAAAGCAAGCAAGGAACGCAATTATTAGAACATAACACAGCGTCAACATAGATCAACTTTAGCAGAGCGTCATTAATGCGTCAGTTCAACAAAGCGTAGATTCGGTCATTTGTCTATTTGCGTCAGTTTAGTGAACCCCTGTCCTAACCGCTGATTAGCATTGGCATGTTGGGCTTCATGCAAAACAATTTAGAACACCAATTTGGAAAACATCTAGCTATGGTCTCTGTCAAAAGTAAGCAGTTGGTACCTAGAAAGGAAAAGCAAACAGACAATCACAATTTCATTGTCATATAGTTACCCTCCAAGGATTTAGTCAGCACTCAGGTTCGGTCTTCGTCTTCAGGACATCAGTTGATTCGCCATCAGTCAAAACTTAGCTCTGGGGAAAAGGGCACTTCCCTCATAAGGAGGAAAAGTGTAAATGGGCAATCTAAGGAAGAGGATGGTTTAAGTAAAACCAATAAGTCACTAAACAGAGTGACAAAGTTTCTGGATCAAATCAATAGCATTTCCCTAACCAATCTAAATGATTCCCCGTGTCATGGGTTTTTATCCCTTTTCCGTTGTACATTCCCCTAAAACTTGATTGGACAAATGTTGCACCCCACTATCTTTAGCCAATTAAAAACAGATTATGTCATTAATTCTTTCACCCCACATTAGTTCTCAAACAATTTATTGGTCCATATGATTGACGTCTTCAGAGGTAGCACATCCGGTATGATTTCATCCTTCTGTAATTCTTTGCACATCTTCGTTCAGTAGCTCCATTGTCTGTACCGGTTTGGGCGACCTTGTACATTATACTAATCTACACTGTTGCATTTTAGCTGTTACATTTCTACAAGCAATATGAATTTCATGAGAACAGATCTACTATAGTTACATTCAGCTTCTAGCTTTAAGGAAAAAACAAGAGTTCATGTCCTTTTGCGAGTCAGCACACTGCACGTTAGAAAAAACACATTTAATATGAGAGCCAGGCAGCTAGGCCTCGACTTATGCTAACTAAGGCCTAAAAGGTTCAATAGCAAACTTTAATAACATAATCATTAATAATTAGTATAAAACCATTCTTTAATACAAGAATTCATAAGCATTAGTCATTTTCATTAGTCCCCGTATATATTGGCGGCCACTCCCCGTGGTCACATTTCAATGCACGTTTTCAGCAAAACATATTACTACAGTTTCTATATGGCATTATTATACATTAGTTCATAAACATTTCAGGTTAATATAGATTATATAAGCTACGCTCTCTCAGTCCCTCCTCTGATGACGTTCGTTATCACACAAACCTTTCCCTTTCAACCTTTCACTTTAAATTTTTCACCTTGCGCATAATGCGCATTTCAACATCTTGCCCTTTGTGTGAACTTTCCCAAATTTCATTAAACATTTTCTCCCTTTCATTTTCTTCATTTCTTTTGTTTCGTTTTGTCCAATTTCTTTTAATTCTTTCGTTAATTTTGCATGCTCCCCTTAATCCCAATAAACAGATCAGGACAATTAATCAACCTCCTAATATTTTGCAATCACCCCGTTCCAAATATTACTAAACCAGCTCCCTACTCTGGCAATTCCTTTTCCAATTTTCTCCCAAACTCCAGGTTCCTTCAATTCCTTCAAATCTGCAATATCTCTGGTTAGGTTAGTAAGCATACCTCTAATCTTTTTACTGTTATCGGGAATGAACGAGCAACAATGACGCTTGTTAAACATCTTACAGACTCCGCCGCTCTTTGCTAAAAAGAATGTCTAAAGCAAGCCGATTTTGAAGAGTCATAGCTCTTTCCGTAGCAAGTTCAGTGTCCATCAGGAGTATAGCCCCTGTGAAGTTTGTCAGCATGTTATCCACAATAGTAGACAACTTTCGAATCTTTATGGAGTTTAAAATAACCCCTACTGAAGGAATTATGGCTCCAAATATGTCACCAACGACAGCAGCCACTGTCTCTCGTTTTTGTCTAGCATGTTGTAATTCAGACATTTTAGGTATTTGCTTTAGGTCATCAATCTGGTATATCTTTGGGAAGACTATCCCCAAGTAACATGTCCCATACCATCCCTTAGGGAAACGGTAATAAGCATTAAGCCCACAGATATAATAGATCCCAGGGATCGCTGGATCCTGTCCATTTAACATGAATGTCCATTTACTCTGAATCAAAAACACATGCCTGCATTCACTCGTTCCCACAAATAAAGTGTCGTGCTCAGATTTTGGCCTATATATACAAAGCCTTCCTACATGTAATGCATCTATAGCTAATTTGCCCTGCGTCTTTATTGCGGTGTAAGCATAATTATTTGCATATGTGTGTTTTTCTAATCCTTTTTCTAACCTTTCTTTCAGTGCTTTGCGTCTATCATCAGTGTGATCTAAAAAGCTTTTCTCTACAGGTGTTAATAAGCTGTCCCAAATGTCAGTGTCGGCTCAAAGAAACCTCTAACTAATTTTATACTATGCTCCTTAGCTAACTTGTTCAGAAACTCAATCAAAGGCACAAAGGAAAACACTACATCTAGATTTGAATAAAAATATTGCACATGTTCCTGGTCATAGAATCTTGTTAGTAGCAAACTACAGCTTATCCCGTAGGTTAGCAGCAGACTATGGTAGGTGACCCCTTCTTGTACTGATGAAGGAATCTTTGTACACACAGAACAGTTCCTCACATCCATAGTATCAATATACTCATCCAGTAAGCGATAGAAGACATTATTAGAAAGTTCCCCCTTTGAATTAGTTCCCTCATGCAAATATTTGGTATCCTGCTCAAACTTTTCCCACGGTGTTAATGTAGCAGTCTCAGGTTTTGAAGCATTGTTAATTACTTTCTTATCGAATCATGGCATTCCCACAATCACACCTACAATTATTATTGCACACACAATACCTAACACTTAACCAACCACACACTTTACCCTTTTTGCTACTACCTCTGGTGTAAACCATGATCTGTAAAGAATCAGATAGCAGAACAATTAAAAAACAATCAACTTGAGGACGATTTAAAAGCTCTCTTTTTTTTTTTTCTCTTGATGCAAGTCTCTCTCTCTCTTTGCGTGTATTTACAGCGTTTCACTCACCCCAGGACCCTTTTGTTAAATCAGGTTAGCAGCCTGTCATAATTGGTTTTCAGAGTCAATGTAGGTTTTAAATGTCACATCCGGTAATTTCATCAGTCTCTTTTCTCAGCTTTTAGCTTTCAACTATTTAAATTTCAATTTTTTAACACAGTCTCTGTCTCTTGTTTGAATTCAGGTTCCGTAGTATTGGCCTGGTACCTCCCGATCAAAGCAAAATGCTAAGAATTCTTGTTGCCATTCAGATGTCGTGGCATACGCCCATTCAGGACCTGCGTACCTTCTATTTGCGACTCTCTTTCTTTTCAATCTGCGTTCGCTTTGCAACTCTCCTTCACTAAGATCCTCCCTTCTGGTTGTATTGACTTCTTCCTCTATTGTCTCACAAGGGATAACTTTCTCTTTTGCAGATTGTTTCTTTGGCCAATTATCACCTTTGTGCGTTTTCTTCCTGCTTGGCCTTTCAGGACGCTGAACAGAACCCTCCTCTTGTGCTATGGTGTTTTCTCTTGACGGACCTGCAATTGGCTCAGGAGGAATTGGTGTGCTTTGACCTCCCTCTGCTCTTTCCCCCTCGTCTTCTGGGTCTGTAACGGGTTCAAGCTCTAACCCGTATCCGTCTACTTCTGGGAGAACCTCTCCTTGACTTAGTTCTCCTGCTGCCTCTACTGAGATAGGCTCACCGCCACCTCTCTCGAACTCGTTTACTGTTTGAGGGACTAGGCCGTCCTCAGCGGGCTCTCCTGCAGTCTCAGTTCCCCTTTGAATACTCTCCGGCCCTGAGACTTCCTTCTCTGGAGCTGTTGTTTCGGACACTTTAAGTTCCTCATCAGTTGGACATATCACCTCCTTTGTGTGACTGGCATGTATCCAGTTTGGAACGCCTGCACATTTCACAGCAGTGGTTGTTGTCAGTATTACTTGATATGGCCCCTTCCAGCGCAGCTCCAAACACGATTTCCTCACGTGCTTCTTGACAACCACCCAGTCACCGGCTTGCAGGGTTTGACCTGGATCACTGATTGGTGGCAACGTGTTAGCCTCCACCTGGTGGGAAAAAGAGCAGACCACATCAGCCAGATCTTTGCAGTAGTCCAACACCATATCATCCTTGATATTCACAAGAGCATTTGCAGGTACTGTGGGTAACCTCATAGCTCTGCCCATGAGTATCTCATGGGGAGATAGTCCTGTCTTCTTATCAGGTGTGTTTCTCATTGACATCAACACTAAGGGCAATGCATCTGGCCATTTCATATTGGTAGCTGTGCACATTTTTGCCATTCTCGACTTCAAGGTACCATTCATCTGTTCCACTAGTCCTGATGCTTCGGGCGGTAGCTACAATGCAGCTTCTGTTCGATGTCTAATGCAGCACACAAGAGCTTTATCACCTCATTGTCGAAGTGTCTGCCCCTATCTGATCCTAAAGAGACCGGAAATCCGAACCGTGGTATTAACTCTCTAAGCAACAGCTTTGCTACTGTGAGACTGTCATTCCTACGTGTAGGGTAAGCTACAATCCAGTGACTAAAAACACACACAATCACCAACACGTACCTCAAGCCTCCACACACTGGCATCTCAATGAAATCCATCTGCATCTTGCTAAACGGACCTCCAGCTCTCCCTATGTGGCTCAAAGTCACCACAGTCCCTTTTCCTGCATTCATCTGTTGACAGATGATGCACCTGTGACAGGCAACCTCTGCGGCTTGTCTGAATTTTGGATTGAACCAGTCAATTTTGAATAATCTGATCATTGAGTCTCTCCCAAGGTGTGACTGCCCATGATAAAGCCTTGCAAATTGTGACAAAAGACTGTTTGGCAAAACCAGTTTCCCCTCCTCTGAGACCCACAAGTCATCAGCTCTCTGTACACATTGCATTCTCTGCCAGGAAAGTTTTTCCTCTCTGCTAGCACGGCCCTGCAGTGATTTTAACTCATCTAATGTATCAACCACCCTTAATGCAAAGTTGAAACATGTCTCATTTTCAGTTTGTGGTAACAATTCCCACTGATCCTTGAACAATATACAGTTCAATGCGCAAAACCTTGCGACTTTATCTGCATAGCCGTTTCCCATTGACACAAAGGGGCATATTTATACTCCGTTTGCGCAGGATTTGCGTCGTTTTTTTTTACGCAAATCCGACGCAAAACTAACTCCATATTTATACTTTGGCGTTAGAACCGTCTAGCGCCAAAGATCTTGGAGTTTGCGTCATTTTTTAGCGTGGACACCTTCCTTGCGTTAATGATATGCAAGGTAGGCGTTCCCGTCTAAAAAATGACTCGAGGCATGTGCGCCGTATTTACACTCCCGGGCAAAAATGATGCCCGGGAGTGGGCGGGTCAAAAAAAATGACGTCCAGCCGCTTTAGCGTCATTTTTTAACGCCTGGTCAGGGCAGGCGTTAAGGGACCTGTGGGCTCGGAAGGAGCCCAGAGGTGCCCTCCCATGCCCCCAGGGACACCCCCTGCCACCCTTGCCCACCCCAGGAGGACGCCCAAGGATGGAGGGACCCATCCCAGGGAACTTAAGGTAAGTTCAGGAAAGTATTTTTTTATTACTTTTTTATTGTGGCATAGGGGGGCCTGATTTGTGCCCCCCTACATGCCACTATGCCCAAGGACCATGCCCAGGGGATATAAGTCCCCTGGTCATGGCCATTGGGCAAGGGGGCATGACTCCTGTCTTTGCTAAGACAGGAGTAATTTCAATGGGGGTTGGGAGTCAAAAAAATTGGCGCTAATCGGGTTGAGGTGAAAATTTTGCCTCAGCCTGATTTGCCCCATTTTTTGGCGCCCAAGCTCCATTTTCCCCTACGCCGGCGCTGCCTGGTGTAAGTAATTTTTTTTGGCACACACCAGGCAGCTCCGCCGGCTAACGTCATTCCATAAATAAGGCGCCCGCATGGCGCTTTGGAATGGCGTTAGCCGGCGTTAATTTTTTTTACGCACAACTGCGTTGGCGCAGTTGTGCGCCAAAAAGTATAAATACGGCCCAAAGTCTTGCGACTTAACATGAGCATTGCATTTCACCACGGCAATTTCAAGAGGTAACTGAATCGCATGCAACAAGTCCTTAATCTGTTCTCTATTTTTCACTGGTGAACCAGAAGAGGTCATGAAACCCCTCTGTGACCACAATTGGCCAAAATCATGTACAATTCCTAATCCGTATCTGCTGTCAGTATAGATAGTCACTTTCAGATTTTCAGCGGCGTGGCATGCCTTAGTAAGGGCAATTAATTCAGCCACTTGTGCGGAATACACTCTTTCGAGCCAGGAAGCTTCTATAATACCGGTGATTGTACACACAGCATAGCCGGCTCTCAGTATTCCGACTGAGTCTCTCAAACATGATCCATCAACAAACATAATGTAGTCATTTTCTTCTAACTGTGTATCTTTAATGTCAGGTCTGGGTTTGGTGCATAGTTCTGTTACCTAAATACAGTCGTGTTCCACTTCCTCTGTGTTATTAATCTCAGTATTTTCAACAGGAAGTAGAGTTGCCGGGTTCAATACAGTACATCTTTTCAAAGAGACATTAGGTGACCCCAGAATAATTGTCTCATATCGGGTAGGTCGGGCATTTGTCACATGCTGAGTTTTAGTTCGGGTCAACAGAATTTCAACTGAATGGGGAACCATTACTGTCAGGGGGTGTCCCATCACTATGCCTTCACACTGTGTGAGGCTTTGACCAACTGCTGCAACTGTGCGCAAACAACCCGGTAAGGCTGCTGCGACTGGGTCCAAAGTAGCTGAAAAATATGCTACAGGGCGGTTTGCACCTCCATGGACCTGTGTTAAGACAGACAAAGAACAAGCATCACGTTCATGACAAAACAATAGAAAAGGTTTCGTGTAATCAGGCACACCTAAGGCTGGTGCCCTACACATGCACTCCCTCAGTTCCATGAATGACTCAAGCTCTTCTTCAGACAAAATTATGGTATACGGGTCATCCTTAGTTTCCTTGCCTGTCAGTTTTATCAATGGTTCTGAGATAATCGAAAAGTTGGGAATCCACTGACGACAGTAGCCCACCATTCCCAAAAACATTCTGACATTTCTCTTTGTTGTCAGGGGATTCATCTGCAGTATGGCTGTCACCCTTTCCTTTGATATTCTCCTGGACCCTTTCTCAATCAAGTGCCCTAAGTATTTCACCTCTTTCTGACAGTATTGCAGTTTCTTTGGGGACACTTTATGTCCGTCCTTTCCCAAATGGTTCAGTAAGGCAATTGTGTCATACCTACAGTCATCTTTTGTTCTGGATGCAATCAGCAAGTCATCAATGTATTGTACCAGAGTCGAACTGAAAGGCAGCTCTAATGACTCCAAGTCTTTCTTCAATATCTGATTGAGGATGGAAGGTGACTCAGAAAACCCTTGAGGAATTCTGCACCAACTGTACACCTTGTCAGGGAATTTGAAATTGAAGAGAAATTGGCTGTCCTCATGAAGAAGCACCGAAAGGAATGCTTGAGACAGGTCCACAACTGTGAACCACTCTGCCTCACATGGAACCTGGAACATGATTACTGCTGGATTCGGCACTATGGGGCAACATTTTACCACAATATCGTTTATTTTCCTCAAGTCCAGCACAATTCTAACCTTTCCACAAGGCTTTTTCAGACCCATTATTGGTGAATTACATGGGATGCTCAATACCTCCTTCAGAACTCCTTGTTTTACAAAGTCCGCAATTACCTGCGACACCTGAATGAGGACATCTTGTGCCATGTGGAATTGTGGTACCTGGGGAAACACTGCATTTGGCTTTACTTGTACTTTAACCGGTTATACTCCCTTTATCAGTCCCACTTCTTTTCCTGTCAGGTCCCACACTTTCTCTGTCACCGTTCCCTGCAATTCAGCTGGCAAGTCAGTTACTGTAAGCATCGGGAATAAGGTTATCAGAGGGTAATCTTCATTTGCGGCCTCTGTTTCTGATTCTGAGAATTGCCCATCATCCCCCTCATCATCACTGTTTGTTTGCACTTCAATTCCCTCATTGGAACAGGTAATCGAACATTTCGTCTTGCACAGTAAGTCTCTTCCCAGTAGGGGTACAGGACTCGAATCGCAGACTACAAACTTATGCAGTCCCTGAAAATTGCCAATCTCAACTTGAACAGGGTCTGTGATCGGATTTGTCAAGTACTGGTTTGCTACTCCTACCACTCTTATGGTACACCCTGAAAGTGGCAATTTCGGAACCTCTGTACTTCTGACTGTAGAGCGTGTAGCTCCTGTGTCAACCAAGAATGAAACCTTGTGACCCATCACCTTCCCCTCTAAATAGGGAGTGTCTCCTGACCTAGTTTGGCCAGGTAGCTCACTCCCCGCGCGCACAGCACCACCAAGCCGTGCCCGTGTCTCCCCCTCCCCGCCCTCGCTGCTTCTAGGGATCGAGGCCCTCCTGACCCCGATCCGCTAGAGTGCTCTCCTCTGATTAGCTCCTCTTGCTCTGTCAAGCTCTTCTCTGCTCTCCTCTGCTTTTTTTCTGCCTTTCTCGGCTTCCACTCTTTGCCACTTTTCACACTTATCTCACTCAGCCTATTTCATACTTTTCTATCTTTTTACATTCTTTTCTCGCTCTTTTGGGCCTTTTTGCCCTCTTTCACTCTCTTATTCTTTGCGCCGTTTCCCACTCCTTTTTTTCCCACTCCCACTCCCCCTGCCCCCCGCACCCCCATTCTACTGCACCTCCCGCCTCCCAGCTGCTCCCCCCTCCCTTCTTAATGGCGGTCGCTGCGCGCTAGTGTGAGTGTCTCCTGACCTAGTTTGGCCAGGTAGCTCACTCCCCGCACGCACAGCACCACCAAGCCGTGCCCGTGTCTCCCCCTCCCCGCCCTCGCTGCTTCTAGGGATCGAGGCCCTCCTGACCCGCTAGAGTGCTCTCCTCTGATTAGCTCCTCTTGCTCTGTCAAGCTCTTCTCTGCTCTCCTCTGCCTTTTTTCTGCCTTTCTCGGCTTCCACTCTTTGCCACTTTTCACACTTATCTCACTCAGCCTATTTCATACTTTTCTATCTTTTTACATCCTTTTCTCGCTCTTTTGGGCCTTTTTGCCCTCTTTCACTCTCTTATTCTTTGTACCGTTTCCCGCTCCTTTTTTCCCCGCTCCCCCGCACCCCCATTCGACCGCACCTCCCACCTCCCAGCTGCTCCTCCCTCCCCCCTCCCTTCTTAATGGCGGTCGCGCCAGAGGCAAGTCCATCTGCGCCCGTCCACACCCGGACCGCGCTCAGCGCCAGACCCCCTGGACCTCGCAACAACCACATCCCCAGCATCCGCTACGACGCCGACACCCTCCGCGCACTCAACTCCGGCCGAGACGCCACCTGCTTCCAGGCCTCTCCAAAGAGCACGCACGAACCCTTCTCCTGACACAACTGCAGCTTTACCTGCACCAAAGCCCACAAACCTACCAGGACCAAGACAAACCACCTCCGCTGCATACTCCTCAACACCCGCTCAGCGCGCAAGCACGCCGTCGAACTCTGGGACCTGCTCGACTCCACCACTCCGGACGTGGCCTTTCTAACTGAAACCTGGTGGAACGACTCCTCAGCACCCGAAATCACCATAGCCATCCCAGACGGATACAAGGTCTCTCACAGAGACCGCACCAACAGAACCGGAGGAGGCCTGGCTATCGTCCACAAAGCCAGCCTCGAAGTCAAGACCCTCCCGGACGACTCCTTCAACTCCACCGAACTCCTACACTTTCAAGTCCACACCGACACCGTTCCCAGTCAGAGGAACACTCATTTATAGACCTCCAGGTCCCAGGGCACCGTTCAGCAACGCCATCGCGGACCTTGCCAGCACCCACGCACTCGCCTCCATGGACTACATCCTCCTCGGGGACCTGAACTTTCACCTCGAAAACAACAATGGCCCCAACACCACCACCCTGACTGCCAACCTCGCCAACCTCGGATTCATACAGCTCGTCAACACACCCACCCACACAGTCGGTCACACTCTTGACCCCCTCTTCTCCACATCAACCACGTCACATTCCACCATACCACTGAACTCTACTTTCAAGAAACGGACGGAACACCACCTCACCGAACAACCACCCCGCCGACACTGGGGCAAAGTCACCGAGGACCAACTAACCAACGCCCTAGCCCAGAAAACTCCCGCCAACCCCACCGCACACAACCTCAAGCTATGGATCAACGACTGCGCCAACCACCTTGCTCCACTCAGGAGGCCCCCCAACAACCAAGTCAACAGGAAAGCCACCTGGTTCACCACCGACCTCCAAGCCTCTAAACGCCTCTGCCGGAAACTCAAGCAAACTTGGCTTCTTGAACGCACTCCAAACAACCACACAGCACTCAAGGATGCTACACGCAAACATCACCAACTCATCAGGCTAGCAAAAAGATCCGCCTTCAAAACCCGCCTAGAAAACAACACCCACGACTGCAAAGAACTTTTTAACATCGTAAAAGAACTCTCCAGCCCAAACGCCACCGTCAACGACATCACCCCTTCCCAAGAACTATGCGACACCCTAGCCACCGCCTTCCACCGGAAAATCACTGACATCCACGACAGCTTTAACACCCCTCACACCTCGGTCACTCCCAATCCACCCTCTACGAACTCCACCCGACTGACCTCCTGGACCAGAGTCAACGACGACGAAACCGGCAAGACCATGAATTCCATCCACTCCGGATCACCATCAGACCCCTGCCCACACCACGTCTTCAACAAAGCAGACACAGCCATCGCACCACACCTACGGAAGGTCATTAACATCTCCTTCGAAACTGCAAGATTCCCGGAAAGCTGGAAACACGCCAAAATCAACGCCCTTCTCAAAAAACCAAAGGCGGACCCTAAAGATCTGAAGAACTTCCCGCCCATCTCCCTGCTCCCTTTCCCGGTGAAGGTCATTGAGAAAATCGTCAACACACAGCTCACTCGGTACCTCAAAGACAGCAACATCCTCGACCCCTCCCAGTCCGGCTTCAGGCGAAACCACAGTACCGAAACCGCCTTCCTCGCCGCCACAGACGACATCAGAAGCCACCTCGACAATGGAGAAACATCAGCCCTCATCCTCATAGACCTATCGGCCACCTTTGACACTGTCTGTCCCCACACTCTGAAAATCCGCCTCCTCGAAGCAGGAATCCAAGAACAGGCCCTCGAATGGACCACATCCTTCCTCGCGGGCAGAACCCAAAGAGTCCGCCTCCCCCGTTCCAATCCAAGGCCTACAACATCATCTGCGGCGTACCCCAGGGCTCATCCCTCAGCCCGACTCTGTTCAACATCTACATGGCCTCCCTCGCACAAGTGGCCCGTCAGCACAACCTCAACATCATCTCCTACGCCGACGACACCCAACACATCCTCTCCCTCACCAAGGACCCACGCACCGCCAAAACCAACCTCCACGAGGGACTGAATGCCATCACCGACTGGATGAGAGGCAGCCGGCTAAAACTGAACTCGGACAAAACAGAGGTTCTCATCCTTGGGCCCACCCCCTCCGCATGGGACGACTCATGGTGGCCAGCCTCGCTGGCCTCCCCCCGACACCCACCGACAGCGCATGAAACCTCGGCTTTATCCTCGACTCATCCCTCTCCATGTCAAAGCAGGTCAACGCCGTCTCCTCCTCTTGCTACAACACCCTCTGCATGCTTCGCAGAGTCTACAAATGGATCCCAACTGAAACAAGAAAAACAGTAACCCAGGCCCTCGTCAGCAGCAGACTCGACTACTGCAACGTCCTCTACGCCGGCATCCCTTCCAAACACATACAGCGCCTCCAACGCATCCAAAACGCCTCCGCCCGACTCATCCACAACATCCCTCGCTACAGCCACATCACCCCCATCTAAGAGATCTTCCCTGGCTCCCCGTCAACAAGAGGATTACCTTTAAGCTCCTCTTCCACGCACACAAAGCACTCCACAACACCGGACCGTCCTACCTGAACAGCAGAATCAGCTTCCACATCCCCACCCGGAATCTCCGCTCCGCCAACCTTGCCCTCGCCTCCATCCCCCGCATCCGGCGCAGATCCTCCGGCGGCAGATCCTTCTCTTACGTCGCCGCCAAGACCTGGAACACCCTCCCGCCTGACCTGAGACGGACCCAGGACCTACTTTCCTTCAGAAGGCTCCTCAAGACCTGGCTCTTCGAGCAGTAGCAGCACCCCTGCGCCTTGAAACCCTCACGGGTATGTAGCGCGCTTTACAAATAGATTGATTGATTGATTGATAGGGTCCCCTCTGACCTACTATAGGGACGCTGCAAGCCTGCACTCTTTACTGTCTGACCTATCATCTGACCATTCATCATTCATTCCATCCTCACGACGCAATGGGAACTGCTGCACTGTGTTATTTTGACTCATCATTTGACCTGTGACCTGCTGAGGAAGCATCACCTGTTGCTGTCCCATTGGAGCTAATGGTAATTGCATTTGCTGTCTAGGTACCATGTGAGCCTGCTATTGTACTTGCTGCATTTGTGCTGGTTGAACACGCGGCATTTGTATTTGCTGCATGGGCTGTAGCCCCTGCATCTGAACCATGTTATTCTGGAAGTTCTGATTTTGACCTCTCAATTTTGGACTCCTCACGTTTTGAAATGTGCCGACATCTGTTCTTTGGTGAACGACACCATCATGCACCACATTTGGGTATTCCCGCTTCCAATGCCCCACGCCCTCGCACGCGTGACATGGTGACATCTTCTTCATTCCCTGCGCATCATTCTGAACGACAACAGTATTCAAGTCTGGACCGCGATTCACAAAACCCCGACCTCAGACTCTTGGTTGCGCCTGAAACATGCCATTCCCTTGCGGTTGCTGCTGTACCATCTGCTGGATTCCATTCCCCTGTACAACTGCCTGCGCTGCCTTCATCTGCATCACCATCACTTTCTCCTTTAACTTTCTCTGCTTCAGCTCAATCTCATCACTACAGTATTTCACATACTGTAACACCTCATCAATCGGTTTAGCTTGCCAACAGATCAAATGATTCTTAATCATCTGGCTAACCTCTGGTCTCAATCCTTCAACAAATCTGAACATAAGATGGTTCATATCTTTCGGCTCAATAGTCTCAGTGCCACTGTAATGCTTGAACGCTTTCAACAACCTCTCATAATAAGCATGGATTGACTCTTTGACCTCCTGTGAGATCCGGTCGATTTTCTGCCAATCAGTCACTTTCGCCTACACTTTCTGCTTCAAAAACTCAATCACCTTATGATAGTACTTCATCACCTCCTCAGATGGTGCTCCAGTCACCTTATCCCTTGCCGGTTCCTGCGTCGGCCAATCCACACCTCTCTTGCACTCAAGCCATAAATCAGGTGGAACAATGATCTCAAACAAGGTATTCAAGTCCTCCCAGAGACACTTCGCAAGCTTCACAAACCTGTCTGTCTGGTGATACCACTCTATCGGTTTCTCCCTCAACCTGGGATAATCATTTGTGAATGACAGAATGTCTCCCCTAGACCACGGTACATGGACTAGAACCCCTCCAGCCGTTTCTCTCATCGGTAACATCTTTACTGTCCCAGTGTCTGGTGAAGCTTTAGTCTGATTTGATTCCAGACTGTCACTCTTCTCCTCGTCTCTTTTCTTTGCCCATCTGCCTTCCCCTTTTATAATGCTCCCCAGATCTGCGCACTTTGCAGTATTTCTTTAAGATGCGCTTTTATTCCGGCCGACCTCATGTGATCAAAATCTTTAGAGACGAAGTCTAGCCTGTAGCTTCTTTTCAAATGTTTAGTGCTCTCAATATCAATATTGTATTTGTCTGCCAAGTTCGCCAACCTCTGATGCACCTTGCCCACTTCCTTAGTGATTTTAGGGCACAGATACCTCAATTCTGCTTCTGTGTAAGACTCCAATCGGTTTACCCCCATTGTTCCTTCCACTAGTTCAGCAGCTTCCACACCCAGTCTTACAAAGTTTAAGTACTCATCTTTCTCTGACCTCTCTGCGGTCACTGCGGTAGTTTGCGAAGCATGAGACTTTTCTAACCACTCTTTCAACTGTTGCACAGAAAAACCTTGCAGTGAAATATTCCCTGCATGCATCATTGGCGACTGTGAGGCATTAGTACTTATTGTCTGTGGGGTTAGCACACCTAGCCCTGCTTGTCTCATTGCCTCCAAAGGTGCTTCAATTGGACTAAGGTCTAACAAGGACCTGGGCCATTTGGCTGATTGTTCTCCTGGTGCCAATATCTGGGGAGTTCCTAAGGACCCTCCTCTTATTGTATCTTGGCTCATTACTCCCTGAACACACATACCAGGCTTACCCTGCGCGTACAATGGCACCGGTGGACCAACGGTAATTGGTAATGATATGGCAGCTGGTGTCTGACCGGGTCCCAAACCCCGCGGAACAGTAACTCCCAAAGCTTGGCTTACTGTGGCTGGTGCAGGTACTAACGGAGGTCCTGCCGCTGGACTATAACCTGGAATCTGCTGTTGCTGAGGCAGCAATTGCGGAGTTGGCTCAACCTGCACTAACCTCGATTTTGTATATGTTGGATCAGGCGGCAGCATTAGATTCGTAGTAGTCTCTAGTACTGGGACGTCTGGATAGATTCTCTGTATCTGTGGTGGAGGTTGAAACTGTATCTGCATGTCTGGTGCAGTGGGTACACTGACACCACTTTGTGTCAAAACCGTATCACTAGTCTGCACTGTATCTGTAACTCCCTTATCCTGCGTCTGGTTCCCAGGACCCGCACTAGTGCTCGGGGCATTGTCGTCTACTGCATAAGGTGGCGGGCGATCATGCAACAACTGATTAAGAAACTCCTCATCGTCTGAGTCATCTTCCTCTATCCAGGACCTCTTAGTCTCTTTTGGTTTGCTAGAGCTCTTATCTGTCTTACAAGTGGCTTTCTTTCCCTGTGTCTCATCTTATTGTGTTATTGCTGGAAACAATTTGAGTCCATCAACTATTCCCTTTCTCCACATCTTACTCTCATTGTCCCATCTAGCCTCAGCTAAAGTCTTCTCGGCCCTTCTCATTCTCCTCTCGAATTTCTGCTGTCTTTGTTTAATAGCCATTAAATCCCAGACTGCTAATGCCTCGTACTGAGCTGGCCTCGGAGGTGGCTTTTGTACACTTAACATCCACCTCAAATTTTCTAAAATTCTCGTATTGAACGTTCCGTGCTCCGGAAATGCCAAACATCACTCCTTTTCTGTCAATTTGCGCCACTGTTTCATCCATAAGTAAGGCGCGACTCCCTTTTCCTCCATTACTATATAGGCTGGAGTACCCTCAGGCGGTGTAGGCTCCCCCTCACTCGCCATAATGTATGCGTCTCCTTTCAGAGCGCTCCTAAAAGCTTTAAGAAAATTAATTTTTGCGTCTTTTGCTTTGTTTTGTATTTAATCAGGAAGTGACTTTGGGGGTTATTCTAACTTTGGAGGAGTGTTAATCCGTCCCAAAAGTGACGGTAAAGTGACGGATATACCACCAGCCGTATTACGAGTTCCATAGGATATAATGGACTCGTAATGCGGCTGGTGGTAAATCCGTCACTTTTGGGGCGGATTGACACCTCCTCCAAAGTTAGAATAACCCCCTTTAATTCCCAGGACACTCTTCACCCACCTTTCTCAACCTATTGCCTCTCACGGACGGCTGCCAATCCGTGCGCGACCCCTCTCGGCAACTGACCTATCCCAGCGCGGCACCACTGACGTCACACTCACACACTGCAGCTGACAAAATCTTGCGGCTTGTCCTCCTCACCCTGGATTCACACCAAACTAATGCAAAATATTGCGAGCACCTTTAACAACAACAACAACAACTCAGATTTGCAGGTTTACTACAGGAAGGTTACACATTTGCTTCAGAACTTTACAGAGATTTCACTTGAAGCCTCGGCCGCTACTCTCTCCTTCTCAGTTCCCGGATAAGCAAGCAGAATTCGACCCGCAAATCCTACTCTCGACTTGTCAATGGTTCGTCCTAGTGCACTATAGAACTTGCCAAATCTCCATCGAAGGTTTCACTCACACATTTAGACTCAAACTCGACTTGTCAACCACGCCCGATTGACCTAATTAAACCGCACAAATTACAACATAAACCCAAGTGTCTCCTACACTTGTCAATATACTCCGGAGTCTTAGACCGCGACGGGTCTGTACATTAACAACCAACCACGTGGATAATTTTTTAGCACAAAGCGCCACACTCATATGAAGTACGCCGACTTCCCTACTCTCATATTGCGGAGTACGCCCACTCCTACTAAAACAACATTACCTGGCCTAAACACACATAATCCTCACAATTCGCCTGCGATATGCAAAAGCTGGGCAAGTGCGAATTCTACACCACACATGCTAAAACGCCGAGAACATTCCCAACTCACTTAGTCAGGCTCCGAGATTCCGGGAAAGTCATGGGGAATTTAGAAACACATCATATCTCCAATTTGCATTATCTCAGAAAAACAATTTAAACAGTAATTCCCCGTCCTAGGGCCCCAAAGGGCCAAACCGTTGCTCTGCTACCAAAACTGCTAACGCGTCCCTCTATGATAATTTATTACACATCAGGACTCGTTTTAGGCCAATGAATCTTTTGACCCAGTTGAGAGACACCTTAGGACATCTTTGATAGCATCATTGATGATATCACTGTAACATTTGCAGCACATTATTGATGAGAAAATTATGCATGGCTGGGGCACGAATCATAGTTACCTTGGGGCACAACTAATAGTTACTTGAAATAACTCTAAATATAACAGCTGAATTTCTATGGTTTTGTATGTTTAACTTGTACTCCTAACTATAACATCCATGTAAGCTTTGGGTTTTTTCAGTGTGTGTGTGTGTGTGTGTGTGTGTGAGAGTGAGTGAGTGAGTGAGTGAGTGAGTGAGTGAGTGATCTGACCAGGGTTCAATTCCCACCTCGGCGGGTCTTGGGCTCAATTCCCTTGGAGCAGATAATTCTTGCCTCGGTGCCTAATCTAATTGATGGGTCCCACTCTGTAACTCTGGGCAATAGCTTGCTTAATCTCCACAACAGCGCTTGGATGCCTGGCTTCACCCTGGGGTTGTCCAGGAGTGGGCGCCTCACAGGGAAAAGCCAGGAGGGGTTCCACAGTGGTATGCGTACAGCGCCTTGAGACCCTAACCGGTGAGTATTGCGCTATACAAGTGCAAAGTTTACAGTTTGTGTAAATATATGTGTATATATATGTGTGTGTGTGTATATATGTGTATGTCTGTGTGTATATATAGCTTTGGACTGATAACGAAACACATCATTCCAGGTTTCACCAGTCCAAAGATGTAATACTGTGCCTTGAGTGGTGAAATGCTTTTGTCATTTTAGATCTCGGTGAGGATGGTACTGTACCAATCCTATGATTAAAGAGTTTGCTGTACAAATATCAAAACACTTTGGGCCAGATTACGATCTTGGTGAATAGAATACTCAGTCACAAATGTGACGGATATTTTGTCTGCTGCCTTACGATCTCCATAGGATATAATGGGATTGTAATACGGCGGACAAGATATCTGTGACGTTAGTGACGGTGTAACCTCATCCGCCAAGATCATAATCAAGCCCCTATGTCACTTTCTAATATGGCGTGGATGGCACTGTGCTAATCCAATGCTTAAAAACATTGCTAGGAAAACAGACATTTTAAGTGAGCAAATCTAAAGTGTCACTGGTGTTGCAAGGTGCTCCTTACTGGAGCTGCTTTCCACCTAAACTTGGGAACTGCCCAAAATTATGCCCTCTTTTTTTGCATATATATGTATATAATTATATATACATATATAATTATATAATAGGTATTGAAATATGTAATAAGCAGTAGTGAATGATTTGGAATGGTTGAATTTCTTGCAATTGTAAGACAAAATACTAAGTTATAAGTAATCATTAGAAACGTAAATCCATTCAGCTTAGAAATAAATTGGTTGATAGTAGGTTAAGATTAGGCACTTGATAATCCTATCCTCCTTAAAATTGTAAATATTTGTATGAAATATATGTTACATGGCGGAAATTGAGCTTTTTTGAAATAGTAATGAATATGCCAAAATACAGAAAAAAAGTATTTGTGAGGAATTCTAGCTTTGTGAAAGTAATTACTATTAATCTAGCATTTTGCAACGATCGTGGTACATTCTTTCAATTTTATTAAAGATATGGTGGCAGTGTGAGAAACATTTATGACATATTCAATCAAGGAATTCCACATGAAAAAAAACAGGTGCTTAATGGAGGAATGGAGAAGCCCATTTAATACCTGTGATAGAGCGCCGTGAGTCTAGGGTCGGAGGACGCTAAACAACGTAGGAGACTCTCCAGGTAAATGGAATTCTTTTTTGTAATCTTGTCAATATACTTTCATTGCTAGCGATATTAGTCCTTTAATTATATCAAAGACTCCTTTTGCAAATACGACAATAAGAAGTGTAACAAACAGAAAATATATCGATGCAGCCTTGATTGATAGGCCTAAATCCAGCAGATAAATATTAATACAAATAAAAACAACTTTGTGAGTTTTTTGTAAGAGATTATTTGTTGAAAGAATGGAAGCGAGAGTGGAAATATTAGCTCAGAAAGCAGAGACTATTTTTTCAAATTCACAACATAATGATCCAATTATGAGAATGAACAATGAACAAAAAGGTTCTAATGATATACAAGTGCCATTTTCCCAACTAGAGAAACTTTATAGAAAGGAGATTACAAAAAGTTGGGAAATTATAACACTACAAAAATATGTAGAAATGGGGAGAATACCAAGGGGACTATATTTACAATACCTAATCATCCTGATATCAAACTGGAATTATTACTTGAATGGGGAGAAAACAGTATGACTGTCACTCGTAATATGATGCTAATTTTGATAAAGTATGCAAAAATAGATGAGGAGACAATAAAAAACTCAGTAAAAGAGATTTAGGAGAAGCTGACAGCATTACAAAATACAGATATGTTTGCTAAATTAAGATAAAAAAATGGAAGAGAGATTGGACAAACATGAATCGGAGGTTAAGGCATGAAAACAGCTGAAATTTCATAGAGATGAAAATGACTGTAAAAATGGCACAATTTTGACATTTGCTAAATGGTTTGAGATTATTAAACAAAAATATACAACAGATTAAAAAATAACCATTCCCACTACAACAGAAATTGTGAGTGAATCTGATGTTGAATGAGTGAAAATGAAGATATTAGTGAATCAAGAATAAAGACAACATTGTTAGAAGAAATGCAAATTATATATCAAGACCAACAATCATCAAAAGGCAGGGGCCGAGGCCGCTCAAGACCAAAATTCACACAACAAAACACAGAAAAATCAGAAGACGGAGAGGAAAGAAGAAGTTATCCTCTGCACAACAGACAGAAGAAATAAACGGAAGTGATAATATTGAAGAAAATCTTGTGATAAATTTATCAGATTATGAACTTTCAAAAGAGGAAAACAAAGTGTTAAATAAAGGACTATCTTTCTGTCCAGAGCATTATCTTGACAGAGTGGAAAAAAAAACTGATACATATAAATTCATAAGGAAGATTAAGCTAGCTAAACACTTTGCTAAACATCCTATTAAAAGTAAGGAGCCAACAAGATCATATTCAGACACTGAACTTCTGACTGAACAAATACAAGATGTGAAAGTATGTTACGATTTGATGCACAATTTGGAGGATGAGGAAGTCACTACAGTGGAAATCATGAATTAGTTGGGCATTTTAACCAATGATCATACATACAGTCATTTCAAACCTAAATCAAAATTCTGCCCCATTCTTAATCCAGGTAATAAAGTGTATTTGTTCTATGATGCTGTAATAGCAGAGCTGGAAATGGAAAAATATCAGAAACAATCTCAAGGAGGTGAAAATATGACCCAATTGGAAAGAAGAGTTCTTAACCAACTAATGAGCAATGACAGAATCATTATAAAAGCAATGCGACAATTGAATGATATACAAAATTATCAAAAACTGGATATAAATCCTACACAAGAAATATTGAGTCAAGTCAACATTCAGTTAAGGTGGTAGCATCAGCAATTTTTGATTAATTTAGAAGAATTGAAATTTCCAAGTCAAGACTTTCCGATCACACCAACTATATATTTCCTGCCTAAAATTCACAAAACCCTAAAGAATCCATCTGGAAGACCGATCATATCTGCTTGTGGATCAGTATTTGATAATATTTCTAGATATGTAGATTACTATCTTTCTCCAATGGTAGCCACATTAAGTTCAGACATAAAGGACACAAGAGATTTTCTAAAAGCAATTGCAGACATATCATGGCAACTTAATTTTTTCTTGGTAACCATAGATGTGGTGTCTCTTTATACATCGATTTGTCATGGGATAGGTCTTCATGCCTTGGAATATTTTTTGAAACAGAGAAATATAAAGGAAACAAGGCATTCAATGATGCTGATAGAGATGATAAAAATGTGTCTCCAAAATAATGTCTTCCTGTTTAATCGTCAAGTGTATTAGCAAAAACAAGGTACAGCTATGGGAATTTTATTATCTCCAAGTTATGCAAATCTCACTATGGAATTGTGGGAATGATAAATAGCATGGCAAGATCAGTATAAGGAAGATCTGGACAAGATTGTCCTGTGGCTACGTTACACTGATAATCTCTTCATAATATGGAATGGATCCAAGGAGGACTTTGTATCATATTTACAATGACTAAATAATAACATCTATGGTGTTCATACTTTTTATATTAGTTCAACACAAATACATTTTTTGGATATTAAAGTGTACGTGGACAACAATCAGTTGCATACAACGATGTATAGGAAAGAAACATCTACGAACAGTGTATTACACGGGACAAGTTTCCATCTCGGCCACTACTAAGGAGTATTCCATTTGGTGAATTCTTAAGAACTAGAAAAAACTGTTCAAGTGATGCAGACTCAGGTGGAGTTGAAATGCGTTGGTGGTTGCTATTTCTAAAATAAACCTGCCTAAAAGGAATTCTGGAGTGCGGTAAATTACTTCTTAGATATACAATATATATATATATATATATATATATATATATATATATATATATTTATATATGTTTGGGTGGGAATAGTGACTTTAACCCCTCCCAAGTCCAACGCTATCCCAACTGTTGCACAGACTGGTGTGGAAAAAGTAAATTGTACCCCTCTGAAGTCCAACACTTTCCCTACTGTTCCACTGTTTGTTATTTATACACCCATTTTATTGTTTATAGTGTTTGTAGTAAATGTGTTTTTTGGGGTTTAAACTGTTTTATTTATTGTGTACATTAATATATTTTCCCTATTGAGTTGTTTATATTGTTGATGGTTTTATAGTGTTATATATATATATATATGTAATAGGTTTGTATCATACCACCAGCTGCTTGATCATTGTAATCGGATGGACCTATGATCAGGGGCTGTTGTTCTGCCCTCTGCCTATGACAGGGTGTATGTTATGGTGGCAGACCTGGTTTTGATTTGTGATAAGGCTCAAGCTGGTGACAACATCCACCAATCTGTTAGCCTATTCTATGGGATGGGGTCTGACAAAGCCCTTTCTTCTGTGGTCTGGAAGACGGTACCTTGGGATATCCAGCCTGACTGAATATGGTTCAGCAATTCTTGGCTATGACATTTTAGACAGCCTATGTGCTGTATAGTGTAATAAAATGTTTGGTGTGACCAGACACTTGTATCATTGTGTTTGCTAGTAATCCTCATCATGACAGTCCCTGAGGCATATCCCTCCTTCCATTACCATCTTGAGTCTTCCTCATGTGCATCACATGGGCTTACATCTCAACATTTCAAAATGTGGAAAAGAAGGTAGCAGGCAATGTTTATGTAATAGGTTGGTTTATTGACATAGGTGCAGAAAATAAATGAGAGATGCAACAGAAAAGTAAAGTAGAGGAATCAGTAATGGTGGATGTAATCATATTAGTTGATGCCATAACATTTGAAGTCCAAAGTCCAGTGTCCTACTACCATAGAAAATAGAAGGTGGTTGATGAACAGTCAACAGAGTGAATATGTGGCACACAAAGGAGTTCTTTCAGGAAGAGGACACTTGTTGGCAGTGGTTGGTGTCTTGCCATCCACACCTCCTGGACAGTTGCGGGGGGTGGGGGGGTTCTGCTGCTACAGAGGCAGGGAGTGTCTGAGGCGGATCCTTCCCATGACAAGGCCTCCCTTCCAGTGGCCATCACAGATCTTGAAGGGACTGGTGTTGCTTGGCCAAAAAAAGGGGTGTGGTGTTGCTCACGGTCCCTGATCAGGGTACTGCTTACCTCCCTGAACCCCCTGATAGGGGGGCAAGGATGGTGTTGGTGGCCTCCCACTTTTCCAGAGACTCACACAGTAGTTCCTCTGCAGCTGCTTGATCTCCCAAAGTTCGTCAAGTACCTGGCCCATCATGCCTTGGGATTCTTGATAGGCCTCCAAGACTTGGCTGATGGGGTACTGGCCAGGACCATCCCCAGTAGCCTCATGCTGCTGGCCCACAACATCCCTCCCACGCACCCTACCCCCACTCACCTTCTCCCTTGGCACAGCGTGCCCCCTACCACTGGTTCCAGAACCATCATTGTCTGAGGTGTGTTGCTGTGACTCAGGATCCTGGACTGGGGGGCACAAGATGGTTGTCACTGTCCTAGGGAGACAGGTTGGGGGGCAAATGGCTGCCAGTGATATAGATGCAACCAGGCTGGGAGGAGTTGATGTGGTCATGGTGAGGCTCACTGGTGTCATCTGACCAGGTTTCCCTCATGGGCCAGAACCGTCCTCAACGTTGTCCTCATTGAGGGCTTCATCCATGGGGGTTGTGGCAGTCTCTTGAGAGGGCTTGGTGTTCCCAGTTGCAGCTTAGATGTGTTGATATGAGAGATACAATGTTAGAGGTTGTATTGTGACATCTAACTCCAATAATATACAGTGACATTTAGCAAAGGACAGGTACATAAGCTATCAATTGTATTGACCTGATATTGCTGAGCTATGGCAATTCCATTTCAGTCAACCAACTGCAGAATGTATGAGTTCATTAGCACTTGGAAGGATGGTCATAGACTTACATCTTGCCAGCAGTGCAGGCAAAACAGTGGTTGGGCAGGATGTGGTTTGGATAATTTTAAGGCCTAGTTGACTGTTATGCAGGCAGACCCAGAACTTTTTTGTATATATGCCTGGAGTAATCATGTGATCAGTGCATTGGAAATGTGTCAATTCCATTCAGGTGATGCATCTTGAGGCCTTCGATTTTGTTCTTGTTTTTTTACACACAGATTGAGCTGTCCTTCCTGTCTACAATAGTTTCATCTTGGCTTAGCTGCTAAAGATTGATCTAGGTGGTTAGCCACATCACATAGTGTATCATGATCTGTATCTTGGTCCCTTCCAGGTGGATAAACTTAATTTGTGAGACAGATGCACAATGTCATATGGACACTAGCCTAGTTATTGGAGTTACAGGGACTGGCCCTCCTAGGTTCTACAGTCATCTTACTCCAGGTGCTACACACAGTATACGTAGGTCATCCTCTCAGGTGAGTGCACTTCCATTGCGAGTTAACAAACAAGGGTAGTTGGACAGATGAACACTGGGCTAGTGTTTGGATTTGGGGAGACTGAGCCTTCTGGCCTCAGTAGTCATGTCACTCCCTGTACTTCATGCACTTGTTCTATGTCATCGCCAGGTGGGTACACCTCAATTGTGATTTCCCAAATAAGGTTTTTTGGACAAGTGTACAGTGAACTGGAGTATGGAGTGACAGAAAGGGAGCCTCCTGTGAGTTGCAGCCATGTACCTCCCTGCATTACACAGACTGTAATGATGGTTTCCCTTTCAGGTGAGTACACTTCAATGATGATTTTGGTACACAGGTGTATTTTAGGGGAAGATACAGTTTTGGTGTTTGTAGTTGGGGGAGCAATTCCTGCAGTGAGTTGCAGTCCTGACACTCTCAACTCTTCACAATACCTGACACATGCTAACTCCCCCAGTGAGTACACATCATTTGAGATTTAAAATACTGTTGTCTTCAGGGAAGGGGAAACTATTCTGGTGTTTGTAGTGACAGTAGCAGTGCATCATGGTCTTAGCACTCCTGTCAGTGTCTGTACTACACACACTATACAGATGTCATCCTTCCAGGTGAGTACACTTCAATGGTGAGTTCTGTGACAAGAGTCATTGGAGCAGAGAACACTGTGTTGGCTGAGCAGAGTGAGAGCACCAGTGTCTACTGGCTTTAGCAATCCTGTCAGTGCCTGTACTACACACACACTATACAGATGTCATCCCTCTAGGGGAGTACACTTTGATGATGTATTCAGGGACAAGGGTCATTGGGGCAGGGAACTCTGTGTTGGCTGAGTGGATGATAGTAGCAGTGCCTCCTGGCTTTAGCAGTCCTGGCAGTGTCTGTACTACACACACTATACAGATGTCATCCTTCCAGGTGAGTACACTTCAATGGTGAGTTCTGTGATAAGAGTCATTGGAGCAGAGAACACTGTGTTGGCTGAGCAGAGTGAGAACACCAGTGTCTGCTGGCTTTAGCAATCCTGTCAGTGCCTGTACTACACACACACTATACAGATGTCATCCCTCTAGGGGAGTACACTTCGATGATGTATTCAGGGACAAGGGTCATTGGAGAAGGAAACTCTTTGTTGGCTGAGAGGGGTGACAGTGGCAGTGCCTCCAGGCTTTAGCAGTCCTGTCAGTGCCTGTACTACACACACTATACAAATGTCATCCTCTCAGGTGGGCACACTCCAATGGGGAGTTGACAAACAAGGTAATTTTGAGAAGGATACACAGTTCTGTTTTTGTTTTAATTGTAGAACAGTGCCTGCTGGGAATTGTAGTGCTGTCAATCCCTGTACTACACACAATATACAGGGATGTTGTTCACCCAGGTGAGTCTACTTCATATGTGGGATGCCAGACAGGGGTCTATGGACAGGTGGACACTGGGCTGGTGAGTGGGGTGACAGTGAAGGTGGCAAAAGATGAGCAGTGAGCATGCATAACAATACATTTTGGTGACTTATTTTTGTGTTGTGACCTACCAGACTCCACACCCTCAAGTATTCCTGTCACGCCCCCAGGATGAAGGATGGCCAAGACCGTCTCCTCCCAGGATGCGAATTACAAGGGAGAAAGGGTGAGACCATCCCCAGTCTTCTGGACTTGCAGCTGGTGCCTGGATGCTAAACAATCAACCTCCCCCTGAGGCCTTTCCACCTCTTCCTGATGTTATCTTTGTTCGCGGGGTGGGGCCTACTTACAGAATTCACACTGTCAACTCTCCTTTGCCACATTTCAATTTTCCTGGCATTAGTGGTGTGCTGGACTTGGGTTCCAAATAAATGTGGCTCCTCTCTTATGATTTCCTGAAGCATTACTCTTAACTCATCTTCAGTAAAACAAGACTTTTTCTGGGGTGACGTGGTGGTGATGAAAAAATAACTAGTGGGGAATTAACCGGTGACAGTGAGTTAATGGAGTCGGGAAGTGCAAATGGATGTGCTTGGAAATAGCAGTGTGTTGAGGATGTGGGATATGTGCTTAGGGAAAGTATGGGGGTGCCTAATCTATAGTTTGATCATTTTTTTGATGTGCTCTGGCTTGGGTGTTTGGCGTTGTAAATGCAAAAGATTGTGGTTTGTGAACAGGTGTGTTTTATGGTGTGCTTTGCAGGTGTGTCAGGTGTGACAATGTGTGTCAGCTGTGTTATTCTCAAACCCATCCAATGTGGTGTTGTGTATTACTTTGTTGATTGCAAACCGCCATGGTGCGGACCGCCATGGGTGCCTGCCACTGCTTCTTTTGATTGTAATGCATTTGGTGGTTGGTTGATGGACTGTCGGTACTGGTGGTCGGACCGCCTAAATTCCACCCTCCATGGGACTCGCAATGTGGCATTTTTGGCTGTTCTTTGGCAGACCTGTCTGTGTAACTCGTAATATGTCTGTCTGTATGACCACCAACATGGCGGTCTCTTGGCGGCTGCCACTATGGTGGTCTGGGGGTCCGACTACCAAACTCGTAATAAGGCCCTAAAGCAGCTTGGCTCAGCCTGCCAGAGGGGGACCAATCAGGAAGAGCTACTGCAGGGCTGACTTTAGGTAAATTTAGGAAAGATTTCTAAAACTCTTTCTGTGTAACAGATATAATAAATCTAACACTGGCCAGTTGCTGAATCTATTCTATTAGTTTGACACCTTGAATGATAATTTTAGCTCACTCCTATCAAACAGAAGACTTTATTATTTTAAAATAAAGCCTTCTATTGTTAGCCTATTGAGCTAATGCAGTACAACGGGGAAAAACTAATTTGGCAGTTTTTTCCCTCACCAGGGCTTATAAAACAACTGTTATAATGTCCCTGCTTATAATTATACTGCACCCTACCCTTGAGTACCTAGGGTAGATCTTAGGAGTGATGTAAATGTGAAAAATAAGGTAGTTTAAGACTTTGGAAGTACTTTTAATTTCAAAGTCACGGCAGCGCTGCCTTTAAAAGGACATCACACACCATAGCAGTGCACCCATAGATGCCTTAACTCCAGTGGGGTCCCTAAACCTACATGCCCTGCCGTAAACTAGGGACTTACAGGTAGGTTGCCAGTACCGGATGTAATTATACCTAATTGCCATATACGTTTCTAATCAGAGCACCAGCCTTTGGGCCTTGTTAGCAGTGCCCAGGGCACAATCAGAGTCAGAAAACACTAGTATCAGTCAGAAATGGGGCAAAAAGTGAGGGGACATCCAAAAGCCCAGTTTTCTCACAACATTTGCTACTTTAAACTCTATTTATATTTAAAAGTGTTATTTTTGTATATTTTTGAACAATATTAGCCTCGACCCCTGGTGACCCCAAAATGACATCCATAGGGCCAAGGGAGTACAACTTCAGGAGGGGCCTAGAGATCATGAGTTGAGCCCAGGGAGTATGAAGTCGGCATGGGGCCAAGGATCAAAACGTGGGCATGGAGCTTAGTGGAGCATCTTCACTCTGTAGGGCTGTGGATGATAAGGTAGGCAGAAGACGACTTTAAAAGCTTGATTCAACTTTTTAATGGTGAAATAGTATGTAATTTGATGACCAATCCATTGAAAAATTCATAAAAAGGATGTAGCAACATGTACTTAACATTTAGGGGCATATTTATGCTCCGTTTGCGCCGAAATTGCGTCGTTTTTTTTTACGCAATTTCGACGCAAAACTAACTCCATATTTATACTTTGGCGTTAGACGCGTCTAGCGCCAAAGTCCATGGAGTTAGCATCATTTTTTAGCGTGGACACCTACGTTGCGTTAATTATATGCAAGGTAGGCGTTCCCGTCTAAAAAATCGACTCCGAGGCATGTGCGTCGGATTTATACTCCCGGGCAAAAATCACGCCCGGGAGTGGGCGGGTCAAAAAAAAATTACGTACGGCCGCTTTTGCGCCGTTTTTTAGCGCCTGCAAAAGGCAGGCCTTAAGGGACCTGTGGGCTCTGAAGGAGCCCAGAGGTGCAACCCCATGCCCCCAGGGACACCCCCTGTCACCCATGCCCACCCCAGGAGGACACCCAAGGCTGGAGGGACCCATCCCAGGAACATTAAGGTAAGTTCAGGTAAGTGTTTTTTTTTTTTTTTTTGTGGCATAGGGGGGCCTGATTTGTGCCCCCCTACATGCCACTATGCCCAATGACCGTGCCCAGGGGACAGAAGTCCCCTGGGCATGGCCATTGGGCAAGGGGGCATGACTCCTGTCTTTGCTAAGACAGGAGTCATTTCTATGGGGGTTGGGAGTGAAAAAAAATGGCGCAAATCGGGTTGAGGCGAAAAAATTGCCTCAACCTGACTTGCCCCATTTCTTGACGCCCAAGCTCCATATCCCCCTACGCCGGCGCTGCCTGGTGTACGTCGTTTGTTTTAACGCACACCAGACGGCGCCGGCGGCTAACGCCGGCTAACGTCATTCAATAAATACGCCGCCTGCATGGCGCTTCAGAATGGCGTTAGCCGGCGCTAATCTTTTTTTACGCAAAACTGCGTTGGCGCAGTTTTGCGTCAAAAAGTATAAATATGGGCCTTAGGTCTAAATATTCCTCTATCAAGCAGAAAGCTTGTTGCCATTAAAAATACTCTTTATAAGTAAGCAGTTTACTTTACTGACAGCATTAAGAAGATAGAAAAGCTTGCATCACAATTGATTAAAAAAAGCTTTAGCTAGTAACGGGGAAACACAGTCAAGTAAGATTATGTTCTTTCAGTAATGCGCCTCGACTGCACTAACATTATTATCCTGAATTTCAGATGAATTTAATTAAACTCTAATGATCAAAATTAGTTGTTTTATGTAATTAGAATGCCATTTACATGAGCAGGCGAATGAATAAGATTACAATTGTGACTGTCAGTGAAGTGCTGACTTAAGATTCTCAAGAGACACTGTGCAGCGTTTCTCACGGTCTATGATGCAAAAGAGGGTATCCCAAGAGGGTCAAACCAGAAGTGTGAACCCTGTAGCCATTTTTACATTCTTCAATAATGAGCTGAGGAAACGTGTACTTTTATGTTAATGTATTAATATCGCTTACAGTCCTACAGTTGAGGTAAAACAAGCAGCAGCTTCAAAACTACTGTAGGTAAAGATGTTGTTTTTCAGTTCAAACTATTTTTTGAAAAATTTAGAAATAACAGATTTGTTTGCATTGTTTTCGCGTTAGGATCCGAATGAAGTCGTGTGGCTAGTTCATAGATGACATGCTGTGAAGACATACACAAACTGTACAGTGTAATGGCGATAGTCCCATGTAGTACCTGCAAAAGCGAGCTAAAAATATGCCGAACATCATTCCACTCCTTTTGAAGCACCAGCTTGAGACATTTACATCACGTCATTTATTTTCTACTGAGTTTCCTTAAATGCAGTGTTTCTTTCCACAAAAGTTCCCATTGTATGCTGTGCTTAAAGGTTTTAACTGCACCTCTCCGCCGCTGCCAGCTAAAGCACACAAAACATTTTTTATCCCGTACAAAGGGCATATACCATTATAATTTGAGCCAGACTGCTCAGTTTGGCCTGATGTGCACATATTTGGTCCACTTGAGAAGAGTATGAAATCGATGCGATTGATAGGGTTTTGCTAACATTGCATATGAGATGATAGCTGATGTGTTTGTATCACATTTCCTCGTGCCATTTTCACATGTGTCTGTATGTTCCGACAGGCTCTCACTGTTTGCTGTCTCCAGTGCTTAATTTGTAAATAAAAACGTGGTGGTGCCCAAAACCCTCCTCTTAAACACGTGGCTGCTGCATTTAAATGTGCGATCACAGAATACTGCGGCAACGAAATCCTGAAGCCATCTCGGGCCTCTTCAATCCATTTAAAGCCACTCCCTGCCGCTTCAGCTCACTCTGGCAGCTTTCTGCTCTCTACCTTTGTGACGCTTTTTCGTTTTTCTCTTCCTCCGTCTTTCCCATATGTGTCTTTTGCTCGCAGCAAATGCTTGAGGCAGAAGAATAAGCCCCGACCCTCAAAAATAAGGCACCGGAAACAATAAGCACATATTAAGCACCGGCTGTCTCATAAGGACTGAGGCTCCACCCTACTGATGAAGCCCATTAAGGAGGAAACCTGAATTATTTTTACTCATACAGATGGGGTGTGGCCTAGCAGTTTGGACAAAGTGGGGTGGGTTGGAGTCGTCCTGCGTTCGTTAAGTTTTAAACACTCCTGCGATTTGCACAGATGGGAAAAGAGTGATGGAGATCATGCTGAAAGCACTGCTTGAGGTTTAGAAGCAAAAGCCTAACGTGGCCATCACATTATGGCCCATATTTATACCTTTTGAGGCAAAACTGCGCTAATGCAGTTTTGCGTCAAAAAAATGTGCGCCGGCTAACGCCATTCTGAAGCTCCATGCGGGCGCCGTATTTATTGAATGACGTTAGCCGGCGTTAGCCGCCGGCGCCGTCTGGTGTGCGTTAAAAAAAACGACGTACACCAGGCAGCGCCGGCGTAGGGGGATATGGGGCTTGGGCGTCAAGAAATGGGGCAAGTCAGGTTGAGGCAATTTTTTCGCCTCAACCCGATTTGCGCCATTTTCTTTTCGCTCCCAACCCCCATAGAAATGACTCCTGTCTTAGCAAAGACAGGAGTCATGCCCCCTTGCCCAATGGCCATGCCCAGGGGACTTCTGTCCCCTGGGCATGGTCATTGGGCATAGTGGCATGTAGGGGGGCACAAATCAGGCCCCCCTATGCCACAAAAAAAAAAAAAAAAACACTTACCTGAACTTACCTTAATGTCCCTGGGATGGGTCCCTCCAGCCTTGGGTGTCCTCCTGGGGTGGGCATGGGTGACAGGGGGTGTCCCTGGGGGCATGGGGGGGCACCTCTGGGCTCCTTCAGAGCCCACAGGTCCCTTAACGCCTGCCTTTTGCAGGCGCTAAAAAACGGCGCAAAAGCGGCCGTACGTCATTTTTTTTGACCCACCCACTCCCGGGCGTGATTTTTGCCCGGGAGTATAAATCCGACGCACATGCCTCGGAGTCGATTTTTTAGACGGGAAGGCCTACCTTGCATATAATTAACGCAAAGTAGGTGTCCACGCTAAAAAATGACGCTAACTCCATGGACTTTGGCGCTAGACGCGTCTAACGCCAAAGTATAAATATGGAGTTAGTTTTGCGTCGAAATTGCGTCAAAAAAAACGACGCAATTTCGGCGCAAACGGAGTATAAATATGCCCCTATATGTACGCAATTGCGTCTCCGCAGGGGATATATGTCCAGTCGTGGACCCTTGAGCATCACTAATGAGACGCTATTAAGCTGAAATGCACCAAGGGTTGCTGATTGTATTAAGCTGAAATGCATCAATGGTTGCTGATTGACTTGTGCCAGGGGGTGGGTTAGAGCATTCCTGCCAAACTGCTCTTTAGTGAAAAGGGTTGGACTGAATAGCAAAAGGTTAGTCTCCTCGTGCAATGCTACAGAACCATTTAAAATGTTGGAGATGGTATCTCGAAGTACTCGTAATGGTTTTGAAGCATTAGCAGAAACATTTTAATCCCATATTTGGTTTTCCATTTCCTAAATGGTCCGGGAGTATGCAGATGTAGACTTCTCTCAGTAGGCCCGGAGACTCAGGTACACCTTACTGAAGAGACTGAGACATGTCCAGGGAAGCTTGTCCTGCAGATCATGTGGCTACTCTCTTTTAATTATTCTGCTTTTTGCTGGTGAGTGGGATAATTGACCATTTCGTCTTTTATGACCCAGATGAGCCCCAATATGATGGGATTTCTGTCTAATATACTACTGTTGATACGATCATCTGACGATTTCCAGACAGCCCTGAGTGATACAGATAATTAATAAGTGAATTGTCTCCTTCTTAGCATTGCTGGTGATACTGAGGAGCAAGTTGATAGATACGATGACAAAAAGATACAAATATTTGCCAGTCTTAATGCGTGTGCATTTGCATGTTTTTGTCACCAGATTGAGCAACTCTTTCTCAGAGCATTTATTCTCAAACTTTGAAAGCACACAAAAGTCACAGGAATGCAATTCAAAATATTATTCACTCGACTATAAATATAATCATAAAAGTACATATGAAGGCAGTACATACCATAAAAACAAAATGATCATAGCATCAAAGCATTGATCTCCGACATTTCAAAATGGATTTTAAAAATGAAACAACAACAAAGCAAATTTCATCCTCGGTTAACATCTGTAAAAATCATAGGGCAGGTCTACATTAAGTAAAATCACGACGTTTCAGCACAAGTACTAAAAAGCACCTTGAATAAATATTTAAAGAATCTACAGGGAAAAAAACAAAGTACAGTAGTTATTTGTGTCGAATGACCATCTCATAGGCAAATACAGATGCTGGCCCATTTCTATTGCCCCAGTGGGATACAGATTTGCAAGCGTATTACTCCTAGCCTGAAAACATGTTACCAGGGCCCTTTCCCAAAGCCTTGATATTTTTAGCAGGTAAGACTCTAGGCCATGAGATGTTTCCAGCAGAGTTATTCCCTGGCTGAGTGCTTCTTTATCTCCTGCTGCTCCCCATCAATTCGCTTTAACCCATAAAGACATTTTTAACCTTCACTCTGTCATTTTTACTGATGACGAATGGATTATCAAAAAGATGAGGCGACGCCAAGACCTCAAAAGCCCTTCTGACATACAAAGGCCAAGATATATTGAAGCCCTTATCACATTCCAAGCAATCTCTCATAATAAGGTAATTAGGTTTGGCTTGAGCATTCAGCCACATAGAGAGCCAGAGATTAAGGGGTGCAAGTTTAATTAAGTTCTCCAAAGACAGGAGCCCCAATTCTTCATGGCACACATAGCTAAGGCATGTGGGAGATAGACATAAAAGAGGATGAAGTACAGAATTGTCCTCCAGTTGCAAAATGGTGTTTGACCATCCCTAGACCTGAGCCTCATACGAAGCTACCGGCACACATTGGGCCTCATTACGAGTTTGGCGGTCTCAGGACTGCCATGGTGGCAGCTGCGGTCTAACTGCTGATGCTCCAGCGGTGAAGATCGCCAAATTATGACCATGGCTGTGTTCCCAACAGAACACAGCCAAATTACCGCCAGTACCGCCAGTGAGGCCAGAATGCTGTAGGGGGCAGTAGGCACCTTCAGACCGGCAGGGACCATGTTTCTGCCGGACACATTACGAGGCTGCACACAGCCAGAGTTCTCGCCGCGGTCACCACCAAAACCCCAGTGGAAACCAACTCTATAAAAGGAAACATCTACTTTCAGGAACACAGACGTGCCCGGACCTGCCATGGAGCCAGAACTCAAAGTCCTCCCACTGCTCCTGCTCCAACGACAACTCTGGAACCAGCAACGGCAATGGAAACAAGAACCGTAAGTACACACACCTAGCATACACTGGAGGGAAAGGCATTAGTACACACCCACACACAGCATACACATCCAGAACGGCTTGCAACAGACACACACACATGTAACCACGCACCCATGCGAACACACACACACACACACACACACACATCTACATACACACACACATACCACACACACGTACACCCAAACAACACACACCACAGCTAACACACACATGCTGTACACACACCAACCCACACACACAGCACCACCACTGTCCAACACAATCATACACAATTCTACTGACTCACACAACCACATCATAACCGCAAAGCACTCACACTGCACACCTCCACATGACAACACATACCTACAAGTAAGAACACCACAATACCAATCAACACAAGCAAACTGCCATTCAATGAACAATTCAACACACCATGCTCACACCACACACAATGCATGGGACATAGCCAACACCACACACACGCACACACACATCTGCGCAAGGACACACAACAGCACCATCACACATGCCAACAATTACTATACACATTTTTCTGCATACATGCATGGAGCAAACACAAACATATCCAACACACAAAACACAGCAATTACAGAGGGACCAATGGCAGGGCCACACACACACAGATGCAGCCCAAGCACAACAGCAAGCACAACCAACACACACACAAGTCACACACACACAAAGCAAAGTCCACGTACACCAAACAGCCATGTAAGAGGAAAGGCAGGACAAGCATGTTAACATTGAATCCAACAACGTGTTAGGCCAGATGTATTCAGAAGGCTAACATGGTTAAAAAATGTCAACTATATACAAAAATAAGGCCATTGGCCAGTCAAATGTCCGAAGCATTCAGCAATCAGCAGTTAGTCGTGGTCATCTGGCTGGAATCTCCCTCTAACATGTATGAGACAGAGAAGTGTTTTTATAATAAACCAGCTGATGTTCTGAGAAAATGTCCCCTTGTAAAGATGTGTATGTTTCTATGAACACTAGAGACAAAGCGTTACCACGTTTACCGGCAACCTATTTTACTGCAGCCTTGAGAAAAGCCCAGAGTGAAAGAAATGTCTTGTTTAAGAACGCAGTGCTGACCTAGGCAAAGAACAGCTAGATAGAGAGAAATAAAACAAGACAGCATATGTGACTATTGTTAAAATAATAAACAAAGCTGAATAAAATATATCTAGATTAAGTGCACAGCTGCAGGCCTAGTTCGCCAAACTAACGTATATGAAGTTATAGCTAAAATGGCTACACAACAACGGGGGAGAGGGGTAGAGAACAGAGAAAACTCTGAGAGGAAATGGCAAAAGGGGTTGGGAGTGGAGGGAGAGGGAGTGGTTGTCAGATGTGTCTTGGTGGATGTCTTGGGTGCAAGTGCGTGCGTGCGTGGAATGCTTGTGCGTGCTGGGTGTCTGTTGGGTGGGTGAGACTGGCTGCCATCAGAGTGGAGGCCTGAGCCTGAAAGGATCTCTGTAGGGAAGTCATGGCACTGTGAATGCTCTCCAGGAACGCATTGCTCTGTTGTACCTGAGCTGCCAGTCCCTGGATGGCATTCATAATGGTCAACTGACCCACAGTGATGGACCTCAAGTGGTCAATAGCCTCCTCACTCAGGGCAGCAGGGCTGATTGGGTCAGGGGAAGAGGTGCCTGCAGCCAAGGAGACGCCCACCCTCCTGGGTGAGTGGGCACGGGCAACTGGGTGGGGAGCAACAGGGAGGGCGGTGGTAGTAGGTGGGTGGTAGACAAAGTTGTTGCTGGGGTTGTCATAGATGGGTCTGCCACCGCTAGGGAGTGTCAACTGGAGGAGGATTCCGATGAAGATGTGGCTGATTCGGTTCCCCCCCGTGGCACTCCCCTCGCCCTCTGTCCCACTAGGCCCCTCAGTGTTGCTGGTGCCAGCTTCCTGGGTCCTGTGGGCTGCTGCTTCCCCACTTGCCTGTGCCCCTTCTCCTTCGCCAGATGATGCTGATATACACAAAGAGAGAGAGAGGGATGGGGAGAGAGAGGTAAGGGGCAAAATAGTTAACATATACCTCCCATTGACACAGGTAAACATGTACATCTGTCACAATACATATCATAGCTAGGCAATCGCATTTGCCAATACACATAACCTACATAACGTCATGACATGTCACCACTACCCACACCTATCTGCCAACCCTCACACCTACAGCAATACCTAAGTAGGACAGTACTACAGAACCCATCCCCAGGATACGAAACAATGCCCTTTGAAGCTCGCACAGCATGCCCTGGATGCAGTATCAATGCACTGCCTGAATGCACATCTTACGTCTCCATACCCCTATCACCCATTTGATGTGCAGCAGACACAACATAACACAACAGGCCACTACAGTGACAACACCTGATTAGTCCATATCCTCTGGAACATGTCCATTACAGTGAAGACAACTCCACTCACAAACCACACACCACCTACCTGTCCTCAGACATGGCTGCCCACTCAGTATAGTGATGCCATTTTGGAGGACAACTCAGATTAAGCCAGTTCCAGTCAGACACCCAAACACTTCACTACAGATGTGTTATATGTGAATATGTGGTTTAAACATGTGAGTAGTCAGACCCTATCACAGAGCTAGAGCTGATGACACAAAACACATCCACATCCACTGAGTGCAGTGTCACAACAGATGAACCTCTTGAATATACATAACACATCATGGACCACTTCCCATGTCACCATGCATGCAGGTACACCAGTTGGAATAGGCACAATGACAACTCCACCCTTAAACACACCATTCTACAAATGGCAAAACCTGTCACTGAGCCCAATCAACACACATCACTTGGGGTAAATACTTGTACGCAGTAGGCACACATGGACAAACACGACTGCCAGTACACCTAATACACATCCCTCTAACACGTAGGCAGCCTGAGGAGACAGAATACAAAATCACCTTTACCTCAACATGCTGTGTGTTATGCAATACCCAAACCACTCCCAATCTGCCACCACCTAATAGCCAAGGCAAGCTGTAAGAGTCACAGGCCATCAGAAGTGCCCACAGATATCCATGTCGACATGAAGTAAGCAGTCAGTCAGCAATGCAGCATAGGACTAGCTAGAGCTTTGTCAGCATGGTGACACATAAGGGTCCTCCCAGGGCTCTTTCTACCTCCAATACCAAACTATAGTTTGGAAGCCCACATCCCCACAAGTATTGCTCCTAGGAATGCATATTCTGTGCAATCAGACTTCATCATTTCAGCATGTTTCAGAGTCCCTCCTTGCCTATCTACACATTCCCTACAGCCAGCAGATCATCTATGTATGCCCAGTCAACCATCAGATCAATAAACCTGTCCCATGAAGGCCGGTTTTATGGTGGCCATGCCCACAGTCTGTCAGTATACAGAACCAGTAAATGATTTATCAAGTCCCTGTGATAAAAGAGAGTCACACAGTCGTATACGCAGGAAAGCTACACATATGGCAGTGGATTGACCCCTCAGAGCCACTGATGCAGATGGCAGGAGCTGGTCATATACAATGCTCAGGGTGATACTGACACTTACATATATTTAATGGCCTGGAAGGGGTCACACATGTGCCTATGTCATCAGTGCATCACTACATTACTGACATGGAGAAGCAAAGAACAGGGAGATTTACATTCAATGACTGTTGCACGTATACACATCTACATAAAGTACTCTACAAGGGTGCCAATTTACCATTTCCTAATGTTTATACACATGTAGCATGTTCTACAATGCCACTCTGCCAGGAGTGAGGCACCCAAACCCATTTACGCCCAGGCAAGTCCTAGGATACAGTGGTTACTCACCCCCTTGTGGCTGCTGTGCTGCCCTCAAACGCCCATCCAGCTCAGGGTAGACCACCACCGAAATGCAGGGTATTATGGGGGTCAGGGTCCAACGGACACCCCTCCCTCATTGGGAGGACATCACATTGTACAATCTCTCTTTTCTATCCTAGATACCGTGTCATGAGGATTTTGAGACATGCACAAGTGGACCGTCCACTAGTGGACCTTGCAACCCTGGAGGAGAGGCATATCATTCAGACCTACGGCATATCATTCAGACCTATCGTCTGAATCGTCAGTCCATCATGGAGCTATGCACCCAATTGGAGCCTGATCTATTGCCTGCCATATGTATTCCCTATGCCATCCCTCCCACAGTTCAAGTTCTGTCAGTGCTACACTTTCTTGCCACAGGCTCCTTTCAGATTATGGTGGGCTTGGCAGCAGGGATGTCACAGCCCATTTTCAGTCTTGTGCTGAAGGATGTACTGTGTGCTTATTGAAACACATGGACAGCTACATCAGGTTTCCCCAACAGGGGTATTTGCCCTATGTGAAGGCAGACTTCTATGATTTGGGACACATCCCTCATGTGATAGGGACCATAGATGGCACACATGTAGCCTTGGTCCCTCCCAATGCTAATGAACAGGTGTTTAGGAACAGGAAAAAATACCACTCCATCAATGTTTAGGTGATGTGTGTGGCAGACCAATACATTTCCCAAGTGACAGCCAAGTTTCCTGGATCTGTGCATGACTCCTACATTCTGAGGAACAGGAATGTCCCCCACATGATGGCTCGACTTCAGAGAGAGACACAGCGTGGCTCATTGGTATGTATGCGATTGGATGTGTGTCTCTGTAATGGCACCTGTCATTATAATCTTCCCTGTGTCTGTACCTGTATTGTAACAGGCCCTACCTCTGTTCACACAGGTGACTCTGGCTATCCTAACCTTCCCTGGCTGTTGACATCAGTGAGGTACCCTGCCAAGGAACTCTGTTTTAATGAGGCCCACGGAAGGACGAGGCGTGTAATAGACAGAACGTTGTGCCTCCTGAAGGCCAGATTCAGGTGCCTGTACGTCTCTGGAGTTGCCCTCTTCTACAGTCCCCAGAAGGTATGCCAGATCACAGTTGCCTGCTGCATGCTTTACAATCTGGCCCGAGACGTCAGATACCCTTACTTGCTGATGATGAAGAGGCAGCTGGACCAGTGGCTGGTGTTGCAGTAGTGGAAAGTGATGAGGAGGCAGATGAGGAAAGTGCAGCTGATTCCAGGGCAGAGCTCATCAATCAGTACTTCCAGTAACATACAGGTATGCTGTGTGTGTATTTGCATGTGACTGTTTCAATATACTTTGCTGTCAATGGTCCTCCTGATTTGGATTATCAGAGGAGGTGTAAAGTGTTCCTATTCCTATATGTGTGTTGTGTGAGGTGACTGAATGCATGTAAGTTGCTGACTGAATATGTATCTTCTCTACCATGTGTACACTTTCTGCAGGTTGCAAGATTGACATCTCCTATGGACACCCCTTTGTTGTGTTGTGTGTCTTGCATTCTCCTGTTCTCATTTCATTCCAGCAAGTGGCTGTGTCCTGTTCATCCTTGCCACTCCTACCTATTGCTTGAACCATTCATTTTAATTGGCCTTTGGTTACTATTCACAGAGTTGAGTTTAACACAATACAGATGGCATCTTGTGTGTTTTGTGATGTATTACCTGGGACTGGTGATGTAAAAGTGATATCTGTTGTGCCCTGTTTAAATGGCTATCTACAATGGACAGGACAACTATTAACTGCATATGTGCTTTGTGTGATACCATGCCTAGAAGCCTGATGGTTGTCTCTGTCATGAACTTTTCGCAGGTTGGATATTTGGATTTACTGTGGTGTGTGGCTGTACTTGTGACTCCCTTACATGTGCCCTGGGCCATTTCTGTTGTACTGTGTCTCCTGCAGAGGATGCCTCCCTCTGCAGTCCATTTCACTGCCTATTGGATTAGGAGGCCATACCCACATGACAATTTGCAGACCAAACTTTTTGATGTGTGCAAATAAAGATGAAAATGCAGTAGCTGTGATTTAAAGTGTTTATTGTGCATACAGTGGCAAATAGGTGATGAGTGAGGTCATGGTAGATGGTATCCTCATAGTAGGTGGCACAGCTGTTGGAAGCAGAGGTCCAGTGTCAATTGGCCTTTAGAAAATGGAGTAATGTCAGTGAACAGTCAACAAGGAGTCTCAGTGGCACACAAGGGAGTGTAACCAGGAGAGGGTCACTTTCTGGCAGTGGGTTTGGCCTTGGCATTTGCTCTAGCCGGATGTCTGGATGGACGTCCACGTTTGCAGGGGGGGTTTTCAGCCACGGAGGGAGGGGTGCCTCCCTCTGTAGCTCAGAGGGAGGGGATTCCCTTGGCAAGGCCTCCATAACACTAGCAGCCACAGATGTAGATGGCCTGCTGGTAGATGGATGAAGCACGCAGGATGGTGTTGATGTTCTTTAGCTCCCCTGAAATGGTGGCCATGGTGCCATTGTGAGTCTGCCCCTGCTGCATGACCTCCTGGTGGTATTTCCACTGCAGCCTCTGGTTTCCCACCAACATGGTTATTATCTGGCCCATCCTGTCCTAGGATTGATGATATGCTCCCAGGACTTGGGAGATGGCTGCCTGGTCAGGTGACTGCCTTGCCTGCCCCGTCCTCTGGCCCACAGGTCCCATCCCACGACCCCTGCCCCATGTGCCTGTGCCCTTGGCACGGTGTGCCCACTCCAAGTGTCAGCAGATCCTTCATTGTCTTGGGCGTGAAGGGGTGACTCAGGTCCCTCTACTGTGGGGGCACACAATTGATTGTACAGTCCCAGGAGCACATGTTTGGGGATGAAGGGTTAGCTGTGATATTGGTGCCACAGGGTGGGGGGGGTTTGATGTGGGCATGATGTGCCAGGGAGCGGTAGACTGACCAGGGGTACCAGATGGGCCCGGTAGGTCATCAATGTCCAGACATCCTACAGCATTGTCCTCACTGGGGCCTTCATCCTGAGGAGGGCTGGCTGTCCCTGGCATCCCCTCCATGGTGGCAGTGGCAGGGGTATGTGTGGATGGAGTGGGAAAGAGTTAAATGGTGGCAGTGTGATTGGTTGTCTGTTTGCCTGATGCATACAGTGGCTTGACTTGATTCCCAGCAATGGCAATGACAGGTGCAGCTTTGCTGACACAGTTTGTGGATGGTGGATTGTGACATGTGTACCATGCTCCATAGGGGTTGTTTTACACTGTGTAGTGCCATTGCATCACCTTTCATTGCCTATGTCGTGGTCCCCAGTCAAAGCATCCAGTTGTTGTAGCTAGTGCAATAGTCATTCATGCAAGTGATGTGATGTGGAGTGCACATTGGAGTTATTGCTGTGGATGGGCTGGTGCTTTGTGGGAATGGTAGTGACAGTTATTGGCTGTGCTGTCCATGCACTTGACAGGGAGTGTGTGGGCATTGAGCCAGGGTGGTAGTATGGCATGCAGGAGAGGGGTATTAGGTGATAAGGTGGGAGGTGTAGTGTGAGATAGGGTGAATGTGGGAGTGTTTGGTTGGTGAGGGAGCATGCTGGGCAGGTTGTTTACTACCATGGGGGTGTTAGTTACTCACCAGAGTCCAGTCCTCTGGGTATTCCAGTCAGACCCTCAGAATGCAGTATATCCATGACCTTCTCCTCCCACGATGTGAGCTCTGGGGGAGGAGGTGGAGGCCCACTGCCAGTCTTGTGCACGGCTATCTGGTGTCATGAAGCCATGGACTCACCTTCCCCCGAAGGTCGTTCCACCACTTCCTGATGTCCTCCTTTGTGCGTGGATGGTTGCCCACTGAGTTGACTGTGTCAACTATTCTCTGCCATAACTCCTTTTTCCTGGCTACGGATGTTTACTGTACCTGTGCTCCAAACAGTTGTGGTTCAACCCTGATGTTTTCATCGACCATGACCCTTACCCCATCATCACTGAAGTGTGGGTGCTTTTGACGTGACATGGTGGTTGTGTCGTGGGTGGGAATGGGTGTTGTGTGTGTAGGGTGCTTGGTGGGGTGGGGGTGTTTTGTTGTGAGTGCTGGTTGACTATGGTGTTTGTGTATAGTTGTGATGTGTGTATAATGTTGTTTGTGCAGTTGTGTGGTGTGTGATGAGTGGGAAGTATAAATTTGCCTATGGTGTATGAGTGCTGAATAATAGGTTTGTGGCCTCTAAGTGTATGTGGTGTTCATTTTAGTCACAAAGGATTGTGGATTGTATGCGGTTGTGTTATATAGTGCTGTGAGTAGATGTGTCTGGTTTGTGTAAGGTGTGGGGTATTCAAACTGTCCAATGTGGTGTTGTGGTCTGGCAGGAGTGTATTCTGAGCGTGGCAGTGACATCGCTGTGTGATTTGAGGGTCGTGTTTGGTGGGTGGAAGGTTTTTGGCTTGGCGGTGCTGGTGGTGGAACTGTCTCATTCCCGTCCTCCTGAGTCCTGGCGGTGTCGGTTTGTGGCTGTATTTTGGTGGTCTTAGTGTGACTCTTAATACAGCGGTTGGATTACCGTCAGCGTGGCGTTTTTTTGATGCCCGCCGCTGTGGCTGTCTTGCAATTAGACTGCCAAAGTCATACTGAGGGCCATTCACTTTTATAAATATCTAGTAGTGGGGCAAGTGGCCTACTTCCATAACTAAAGAGATAGCACACCCATTGACTGCGTACAGATTTAAGAGTTCATAAAGTGAAAAACTATCCCAAGGTACGAAAAATTGCCAAGTTTCAATAGTTTGTCACCTTTAATACTGAAAGTTCTGAGGTAGAGCTGCGAGGCCCAAATGTCATAATTTGAGATTTAAAAAAATTGTTTTCTAAATCTAACTTGGTCATAAAATCCATAAAGGCAGCCACCAGACATTCCAAGCTCCTCAGAGTATGCTGCAATAAGACTGCATCATCGACGTATAGTTGGGCTGGTCTCGACATAGAGTTGGTTCTGGGCACCTACAAATCACATTGAGACAGATGTTTGTCAAATTATTGATACAGAGAGTGAAAAAAATGTGTGCCATAACACAACCCTGCCGAACTCCACACTCCAACTTAAATGCAGGAGAATATATACCATAAGGACAATAGTGCACTCTGTCCTCCGGATCCCCCTGTAGATCCGCAAGAAAGTGCACCAAAGGCACATCTAAATCCAGATTTAAGAGGATTTTCCAGGGTTTAGGTCAGTTAGCCCGATCGAACGTGCAAAAAAGGTCAGTTAATGCCTTGAATTTCCATTGTAAGATGAACATTTTAATAAATCATGTTGTTTTCAATCAATTTTCTTGCATTATATTTTCTTTAAATGCATGTCATCCAACATAGACATTTATAAAGATCCACAAATCTCTATATTTTCCAGTCCTCTTGATGTGGCTCCATTACCAGGCCTTTTAAAAACCTAATGCAAATAACATAAATTACAAACAATAAACTGAAATCTACTATCCCTTTTAAAAACTGAGGGTCCGTGTTAAAGTTTGGTGGATGAGGTTACTCCATCACAAATGTGACAGATATCCAGTCCGCCATATTACAATCCCATTATATCCTATGGGAATGGTAACACAGCAGACTGGATAGCCGTCACATTTGTGAAGGAGTAACCCATCCGTCAAACTTTAAATCAGGCCCTTAATGTTTAACCAATAGTGTTAATATCGGTCACCAACCTAATCCGCAGATCTTTCAACGTCATGTCTCCACCTGCCATTAAATGTCAGCTGCTACAGGGAAAAAACAGAAAATGTTAACAAATCATTTGTAAAAAAAGAATAAAACGTATAACACAAACATTCCACATACATGGGCATGCACTACGATTGGACATGCTAGCCAAACAGTGGCAGTAGACGTTGGCAGGGCTCAGATGAGCGAAGTTATAAAGGTACCAGGGTGGGAGGTCTGTGAATTGCACCATTCAGTGTCAGTGGTAGGAACCTGAGATAATAAATGATCCCAGAACTAGCATTCAAACGCTTCAGCCATTATGAGCATTTCATGATGCTGAATTAGGGTTGGAAAACTCCCATGGGTCCCTAAAGACATAGGTGTCTAAACTGGGAACATCCTTTGCACAAACCCATTCCTTTACCGCCGCTTTAACACCGACCACCAGGGTTGTAATGAGGGCCATAGTCTTGGATCACTGATAAAATATTGATACATACAAAATTGAGATTCAAATATATCAGAAAACATATTGCTCACAAAATATCATCATCCTATACTTAATTAATAAAACTTCAAATATTGACAACACTAATATTGTTGTTAAAAACATAGATAGAAAAAGAACAAATATCAGAAACAGAAATATTGTCACCTTTGAATAAACATATAGGCCCTCATTACAACCCTGGCGGTCGGTGTTAAAGCGGCGGTAATACCGCCAACAGGCCAGCCGCCATCCAAAACCACCACTCTAACACACCGACCGCCAGGGTGGTAACGGGCGCTGGGCTGGAGACTTTGGTCTCCAGCCCGGTGGCCACCACAATCCCACCCTCGAGGATACGACATGGCCTACCACCATGGTTTTCGTGCCAAACTTACTGCCACGAAAACCATGGCGATAGGTACTATCAGTGCCAGGGAATGCCTTTCCTGGCACTGATAGGGGTCTCCCCCGGCCTCCTCCCCCTCCCCAGAGTCTTCCCCCAACCTCCCGCTCCTATCCCCCCACACATATACACACCCACACGCACACCCATATACACACATGCACACACGCATACCCACCATCACCCATGCATGCACACATACATACCCAACATACCTTTTCACACACATGCATTCACAACATACAACACTCACAATCCCTCATCCACGCAAGCATCCTAAGCGACTCCCACCCGCATGCATGCATACCAATTCCTACACGCAACACCCCACACATATACACCCCCAAATACACACAACACCCCCAACCCCCCTCTCCAGTCGGAGAACCCTGCTTGCAGGGGGTCCTCCGGCTGGAGATGGTCCGTGGCGCTCCTGTCAGCAGCAGTGTCCACCAGCAAAACACCGCCAGGCCGTATCCTTGCTCCTGATACGATTGGCGGTGTTTTGCTGCCGTGGCGGTGCTGCTGTCAGCAGCGCCGCCTTACCGCCGTCCGCCGCCATGACCGTCGGCGGTGTTGTGCCAGAATTCTGGCGGAATACCGTCGGCAGTCATGATACCGGTAGATGGCTGGTAGCCATGCCAGCGGTATGTTGGTGGCCATCACCGTGGCGGTAGGCGGTCAATACCGCCAATGTTGAAATGAGGGCCATAATATGTCAAAAATATTGATCCACATAATATTGATTACAATAATATCACCAAATTAATTATATTATCAGTGATAAATATAAAAAACACTTTTTGCAGTAAACAATTATTGAAAACAAACATTAAACAATATATATACACATTTGAATAAAAAAATTATAATACAACCAGAATATATATAAATCACCCCAATAAAATGTATTACTAAACATATAACAATATAACCCAATTAAAAATTGCATCTACTACAAGCATTGATAAGAGACTATTATATATATATATATATATATATATATATATATATATATATATATATATGATATATTATATTTATATTACCTAGTGGCAGTAGCCAAAAGGTAGTTATAGTTAGGACCATGTTTCCATAGAAAAAGCGTTTTTTTACTTCCCCATATCTTTGACACCGTTTGATGAATCTTCACGAAATTTCCAAAAGAAGTGTGCTGGTGATTCTTGTTGTTGTTGATGTGTTGGCAGCCATCTTGGGACTCAGCTTCAGCGAAGCCCAAGAAAAAGGCATGAAAAAATGTAAAGGGGCCAGGGAAGGGACACCCTGACCCCTTAGTTCTGGTGTTGGGGCACTAGAGGGACCCGCCAGAGCAAAAAAGCACTTTTAAAAAAACAATTATGCTGCATATTCATGATGTCGCAAATTCACAGCAAAAAGTTTAAAAAACAAGCGTGGGCTACCGCACGTGTTTTGTGCAGCCTCTGGGGCAAATAAAAGAGAGAGGCAAATGGGGTGCCCTTCCTAGGGCATTTTGATACCCCGGGGACCGCCACCTCCCTGGGACTTTAACTGCTTGAGTGTGGGCTTCGGCCACAGGCCGAGGCCTACACTACCTCCCTGGTGCAGGTCACGACCAGTGGCTGACACCAGGGGGAGGGTTAAAAAAATACCCCAGGAGACACGGAAGCTCTTCTGTGTCTCCCCCTGACCCCTACCTGTCCCTTTGTGATATTCGGGAAGGCCTCGTTTGAAAGGGGAGACTCTCCCCTTTCAAACGAGGACTTCCTGAACCGGTTCCCTGGCCCTCGATTGCAGCACAGCTGTGATCCAGGGCAAGGAAACCCCACTAGACACCAGGGATCTCACATGTGGGGGGTTGCCCCCCTTGGAAAATGGGCTGCCCCCGTCCAGGGGCATATATTTTTTTTAAAGGTAGGGTTGGGGGTAAAAAAAAAAAAAATGGACAGGAGGTCTCCCGTGTGCAGGGCGACTCCCTGTCGGGGCAATCATTTTTTTTGAACAGCTGTATGGTTTTTCAAGGAAACCATACAGTTGTTAAAAAATTATATAGATCGATATATATATATATAGATCTATAAAGATATATCTATATATAGATATGTATATATATATATATATATATATATATATAGAGAGAGAGAGAGAGAGAGCGAGAGAGAGAGAGCGCGAAAGAGAGAGCAATCACTTTTGTCAACGTGTGTGGTTTCCCTGGGGACTGCGACCGGCTCCCTGGAAAATCACACCCAAATATAAAAGTGATCTCTTTACATACATATATATATATATATATATATATATATATATAGATATATAGATATATTTATATTCACCACCAGTTCTCTTGCAATTGCAGCTTGCATCTTGAAAGCAATGCACATACTTCAACTGACGCGTTTCAACTGTAGCTTTTAGGCAGCAATAAAAAAGTTAAGTAACTATTGTGATTATGTTTCTGCTAGAAAAGGATCTGACTTTTGTCTAGTGGCAGTTTTGATGCCATAAAGGAGCGCAGAAAGTTTATATGCCTACTGAAAGGATCACAACTGTATTATATGTGAATAACTGAGTGGATTAGTAAAGCTAGCCATTACCTGCACTATAATACAAAGGAAATGTATGTGCGAGGGGTGCTATGGAGAGATGAAATACACTTACCAATAATGACTGTTGGACTGGGCACTAGAGGCGCTAAAGACTGTGACGATTGGTATGTAACAAGGTGATGTAATAGTGTGTCTTTCTTTGAGTGTCTTGAGAGAGCATGCTGATTGAGGGAAGAAGCAAAGGTAAGGTGACCTCTACTATTGCAGGTATCACACACACACACACACCAGCAATTTCGTGACTGTTTACGTAGGCTAGTGTTTTAGAGCAACAGTTTAGCCAGTAGCAGAGATGGTATCTTGTTGGATAACTGCTGCTCAAGCCCTAACTCAGGTTAAAGAGGACAGCTCTGAGGCAGATCAGAGACTGAGACAGCAGATACTGAGACAGCATCTGAGGCATAGGGCAATGACACAGACTCTGGGAGTGATTTTTCAGTCGGAGGAGTTCTATTCGATAACTCCTCTTCCAGTGATTATGAGGGAGGTGATGAGGACAGCCCTGCCTTCCATTTGCAAGCACAGTCTGTGCAGCGGGACAATAGCGGGTTAGCCCAACCCAGAGAGCAGGTGCATGCGGCGGCAAGCACAGAGTACTCGTTTGGTAGCTCCCCAATTTAGTTCAGCCCCGAATTCCACCGCCCAAATTGTATTGTGGAGACATCAAATAATCCATCACAAAACAAACTGGTTTTGTAAGGCAGGCACCTGCGTTTTTGGTCCTGGGCTCGGTGGCCATATAGGGAAACCTACCAAACCCAGACATTTCTGGAAACTAGACATCCAGGGGAGTCCACAGAGGTGTGACTTGTGTGGATTCCCCAAAGTTTTCTTACCCAGAATACCCTGCAAAGCTGAAATGTTGAATAAAAACTCAATTTTTTCTTGCATTTCTGTCACACAAACTACAGGAATATGCTGGGATCCACAAAATTCCTACCACCCAGTGTTTCCCCACCTGTCCTGATACAAATGCTACCCCACTTGAGTGCCTGAACCTAGTGCCTGCATCAGGAATGGATCACACAAGAGTCAACAGTTGCCCTCATGTAAGGACCAACATTGTCCGTTGCGTGATCTATTCTTGGAGTGGGCACTAGGCATATTCACGTTGTGTTTTGGGACATTTCCTGTTGCGGGCACTAGGCCTACCCACACAAGTGAGGTACCATTTTTATTGGGAGACTTAGGGGAACACTGGGTGGAAGGAGATTTGTGGCTCCTCTCATTTTCCAGAACTTTCTGTCACCGAAATGTGAGGAAAAAGTCTTTTTGTGGCCAAATTTTGTGGTTTGGAAAGGATTCTGGGTAACAGAACCTGGTGAGAGCCCCACAAGTCACCCCATCTTCGATTCCCCTAGGTGTCTAGTTTTAAAAAAGCACAAGTTTGGTAGGTTTCCCTAGGTGCCGGCTGAGCTAGAGGCCAAAATCCACACGTAGGCACTTTGCAAAAAAGCAGCTTGGTTTTCTTTGGGAAAATGTGATGTGTTCATGTTATGTTTTGGGGAATTTCCTGTTGGGGGAACTAGGCTTACCTACACAAATGAGGTACCATTTTTGTTGGGAGACTTGCGGGAACGCTGGGTGGAAGGAAATTTGTGGCTCTTCTCAGATTCTGGGATTTCTGTCACTGAAATGTGAGGAAAAATAGGTTTTTTAGGCACTTTCTAAAAAACACATCTGTATTCAATGTAAAAATGTGTCCATGTTGCATTTCCTGTTGTGGGCATTAGCCCTACCCATGCAAGTGAGGTACCATTGTTATCGGGAGAACACTGAATAGCAGAAAAAGTGTTGTTGCCCCTTGTCTTTCTCTACATTTGTTCCTTCCAAATGTAAGACAGTGTTTAAAAAAGACATTGATTTGAGAAATGCCCTGTAATTCACATGCTAGTATGGGCACTCCGGAATTCAGAGATGTGCAAATAACCACTGCTTCTCAGCACCTTATCTTGTGCCCATTTTTGAAATTCAAAGGATTTCTTGATACCTATTTTTTACTCTTTATATTTCGGCAAATGAATTGCTGTTTACCAGGTATAGAATAAAAACCAATTGAAAGGTGCAGCTCATTTATTGGCTCTGGGTACCTAGGGTTCTTGATGTACCTACAAGCCCTATATATCCCCGCAACCAGAAGAGTCCATCAGATGTAACAGTATATTGCTTTCAAAAATCTGACATCGCAGGAAAAAGTTACAGAGTAAAACATGGTGAAAAATGGCTGGTCTTTTTCCTCAATTTCTATATTATTTTTTATATCAGCTGTTATTTTCTATTGGAAAACCTTGTAGGATCCACACAAATGACCCTTGCTGAATTCAGAATTTTGTCTACTTTTCAGAAATGTTTAGCTTTCCTGGATCCAGCATTGGTTTCACACCCATTTCTGTCACTAACTGAAAGGAGGCTGAAAGCACAAAAAATAGTAAAAATGGTGTCCCAGTAAAATACCAAAATTGTGTTGAAAAATGTGGTATCCTGATTCAAGTCTGCCTGTTCCTGAAAGCTGGGAAGATGGTGCTTTTAGCACCACAAACCCTTTGTTGATGCAATTTTCAGGGAAAAAAACACAAGTCTTCTTCTGCAGCCCTTTTTTCCTATTTAAAAAAATATATATATTTCGCTATATTTTGGCTAACTTCCTGGTCTCCTCCAGGGGAACCCACAAACTCTGGGTACCTTTAGAATCCCTATGATGAAAAATTACGCAAATTTGGCGTGGATAGCTTGTGTGGACAAATATTTATGAAGGCCTAAGTGCGATCTACCCCAAATAGCCAAAAAAGGGTTCAGCATTGAAGGCCCAGAAGCTAAGGGGTTAATTATACTGAATGTGGAGAGGGGCACGCGGCCCCCTGCAGCCCCAGGGAACTGCCACCTCAATCAAATACAATGCAGAGGATGCGTGGACCCTCCCGGAGCCCTGGGGACCACCACCTCCCTGGGGCTTTAATCAACTACAACTACAATATGGGGGGCCTTACGGCCTTCCCAGCAGCCCTGGGGACCACCACCTCCCCGGAGCTGAACTACAAGAATGAAAGGGGTCTGTTGCAGACCCCTGGGGACCACCACCTCCCTGAGGCTACTTTATGTTGGAGAGGGGCCGCATGGCTCCCCTCAAGGAGCCATAGATTGGCCCCGGGGCCTGGCACTCCCCCTCTTCCCCTGGACTGGGTACTGTTATGTCCAGGGCTACCCACCTGACTTGGCATGAGCTTTGACAGTTCCGCCAAGTCAGAGCAAACGTTTCACTTTCTGCAAGTGAGAGCTGTCAAATACCATGGGAGCCTTGCGGCTGCCCCTGTGGTCCTGGCGCTCTCACTCGCTCTCTTCTGTCCCACAATGGGTGTGAAGAGAGAGGGGAAGAGATTATTATTGCAAAGGTCACTCCATGCAGAGACTTCAAAGCATCACTCTAGCAAAATGATTTGCTAGAATGTTATACTTACATTTTGAGGCACAGCAGAAAAGGGTCACTTCTTGCATAATGATAAAGGTCCTGGAGTGTCATTAAGCTGAAGGTTCATCCCATTGTATTTATTAGCAGTGTGTCTGTTTATCTTCCAGTGTTTTGACTATTAAAAATTCCAAGCAATGTTACAATGAAGTCTTTTTCCACTCAAAATCTTTCGGTTCAATGTCATAGCTAAGTCTGGACATACTATGGGCCTCATTACAACATTGGCGTGAGGCAACCGCCAATGCGGCTGCACTTCCGCCGTGCCCATTATGACATCCCTGCTGGGCCGGCGGGGATGTGGGCCGCAACATGGGAGCCGGCTCCAAATGGAGCCGGCAGTGTTGCGGCTGTGCGACGGGTGCAGCTGCACCCGTCGCGCTTTTCACTGTCTGCTGTGCAGACAGTGAAAAGCAGTGTGGGGCTGTGCCTGGGGGCCCCTGCACTGCCCATGCCAAGTGCATGGGCAATGCAGGGGCCCGTGACTCCCCTTCCCGCCAGGCATTCCATCGATACGCTGGCGGGAAGGGGACTCGGAATCCCCTGGGCAGCGCTGCAAGCAGCGCTGCCCTGGCGGATTAAAACCACCGGGACCACCGTGGCAGAAAACCGCTGCGGTCGAAATAGGCAGAATTGCACCGCCAGCCTGTTGGCGGTGCAATCACCATAAGGCCTCAGACCCGTACACTGAAGGTTGAGGCCAGGCCATGCAGTCAACACCACCATGCATGGCAGAAGCCCTTGCATGGCACAAGGTTGTGTGGTTATAGGGGGTTTGCTGCACACAGCTAAAGGCTGTACACGGCGGTGGTTGGATTAAAGTATAGTAATGAAAATAACTTTACATTTAAAAAAACATAGAAATTCATTGAAAAAAACTAAGGTTACAGGGACATTGTAGTTAGAAAATTGAATTAAAAAACACATATAAATTCACTCAAGAAACCAAAGGTTACAGGGTGCGAGTTATAGTTCCCTTAGGGCACAAGTTATAGTTACTTCAAATAACTCTCACTGGTGAATTTCTAAGGTTTTGCACAAGTAAATTCAGAACCTAACTTTAACGTCCCTATAACCTTTGCTCTATTAAGTAAAAACAATACATTTTATATATATATATATATCTATATATATATATATATAGATATATATATATATACACAAGGTTCTGTTTTGTAGGAAGCCCTGACACCATGAGGGTTGGAGCGTCATGCCAGAAATAAGTCTTGGATCACAGGACAAAGAACATAAATGCTCACTCAGGATGAATTTGCATAAGTAATCCATGATACCATGGTGCTGGACAAGTGCTGTATTGATTTTTCATCCGCTGTGCAGGTGGTGCATAAATGTTTCTGCCGCAACAACCTCGGTGCGTAGATTTTACTTCAGGTCACCAGCTTCCACTTCCACTTTCAGGGCCCAGGGACTGGATCTGGTACCACTTGGCAAGTCAGGACTCTCATTAGAAGAGCCGAGGCACTGGCAGATGAAGTCTTTGATGTCCCTGAGACTTCACAACAGGAGGCAGGCTCAGTTCAAGTCCTTGGAGAACCTTGGAAAGCAGGATGTAAAAGTCTAAGTCCAGTCCTTTCACTCACAGGATAAAAGCAGCAAGCAGCAGACCAGCACAGCAAAGCAACAGACAGAGTGGTAATTCCTGCTAGAGCATTTGGCTCTTCTTCCTGGCAGAATGTCCTCAGTCCAGAAGGGTTCTTAAGTTGTGGGGTCAGCCGTCCAATACTTATACTCATTCCTGCCTTTGAAGTAGGCAAACTTCAAAGGAAAGTCTTTGTATTGCACAAGACCCTGCCTCTCCCTGTCCTGGCCCTAGACATATTCCAGGGGATTTGAGACTGTATTGTGTGAGGGCAGGTACAGACCTATTTTAACTGAGGTCTTTAATTGGACACTGGAGTTCCTTGCAAAACTTTCTGAGTAGAGACCCTGAGTATGTCTCCAACTTCTCCTGCTCAAGCTCTATGTTTGCAGCAACTGCTGATGGCTTCCAAGATTGAGACATGCTTGTAGATAAGGCTCAACAAGTTGAAAAGTTCAAAAAGGCAAAATAAATCCAGGAAGAAAAAAACAGTATGTGGTTGCATAACAGCCTGCCATCAGACATTAGTGAACACCAATCACTGTATGCAAAGTACAAATACAAGTCCTATCCTCACCGCTGATCATCAATTTTAGAAATTAGGTCCCTAGTTGGCAGTCAGTTTACACCTTGTCTAAGTATGGATCCTTACTCTAGTCAGGGTAAGGTAGTCACAAACCTAAAATAACCCCTACTCATCCCCTTGATAGCTTGGCACAAGCAGTCAGGCATATCTCAGAGGCAATGTGTAAAGTATTTGTACACAAACACACACACACACAGAGTAACACAGTGAAAACATCACAAAAGTATCCAACACCAGTTTAGAAACATAGCCAATACTTTTCTGAATAAAACAAGCCCAGAATGACACACATCCAACATACACAAATAAAGTTATCACTTGTTAAAGGTTTAAAAGTGTCCTAATCCTGATAAATCAATGGTTGCATCATTATACACACAGTACCTTGGATGTGTCAAAAACAAAGATGATGCTAGCCTCAAAGGAGGTGATGCATCAGAAACGCAAGCGATGCGTTGGTTATTTCCTCGCTGGACGGGCGATGCATTGATTCTTTTCCTGACGGGTTTTGCGATGCATTCATTATTTTCCTGCTGGAGGGGCGCTGCGTGGATTCTTTCCCCCCTGGTTGGTGATGTGTCGATTCCTTACTGAGGGGCAGAATCAATGCAGAAAATGACGCCCAGGGATGATGCATGAAAACTCCAGACGCCTGACAACAATGAATCCCATCTGAAGCAGATGATGTGTCGATTTTGCAGCCGCAAGGCAGGCGCTGTATTGATTTTTTTGCCGCGGTGCAGGCACTGCAATGATTTTTCTGCTGCAAGAGCCTCAGTGCATGGATTTTACTTCAGGTCACCAGGTTCTACTTCCAAGGGCCCAGGGACTAGATTTGGCACCACTTGGCAAGTCAGGGCTCTGAGCAGGATAGCCCAGGCACCGGCAAATTAAGCCTTTTGATGTCCCTGGGACTTCACATTAGGATGCAAGTTCAGTTCAGGCCCTTGGAGAACCTTAGAAAGCAGGATGTAAAAAGCCAAGTCCAGTCCTTTCACTCCCAGGACAGAAGCAGCAAGCAGCAGACCAGCACAGCAAAGCAACAGGCAGAGTGGCAGTTTCTTCTACAGCATCCAGCTCTTCTTCCTAGCAGAATGTCATCAGTCCAGAGGGGTTCTGAGGTTGTGCAGTCAGAAGCCCAATACTTAGTGCACAAGACCCTTCTTGCCTTGTCCCTAGACACACTCCAGGGGGCTGGAGACTGTATTGTGTGAGGGCAGGCACAGCCCTATTCAGGTGCAGGGGTCAGCTCCTCCCACCACTCTAGCCCAGGAAGACCCATCAGGATATGCAGGACACATCTCAGCTCCCTTTGTGTGACTGTCTAGAGTGAATTCACAAACAGCCCAACTGTAAGTCTGACCCAGATGTGTATTCAGCAGCCAGGCAGAGGCACAGAATGGTTAAGCAAGAAAATGCCCACTTTGTAAAAGTGGCATTTTAGAACTTACTATCTAAAAACCAACGTTACCAAAAGACGTATTTTCAAATTGTGAGTTCAGAGACCACAAACTCCATATGTCTATCTGCTTCCAATGGGAAACTGCACTTAAAATATATTTCATGGCAATCCCCCTATTATCCCATGGGATAGATAGGCCTTGCAATAGTGAAAACTGAATTTAGCAGTATTTCACTATCAGGACATGTAACACATGCCAGTACTTGTCCTAGCTTTTAAATACACTGCACCCTGCTCACAGGGCTGCCTTGAGTCTACCCTAGGGGTGGCTCGCATGTAGTAAAAGGGAGGTCGAAATGGCAGTTCAAAACGGTACATATAGACACTGCAGTTGCAGGTCTGAGATGTTTACAGGGCTACTCATGTGGGTGGCACAATAAGTGCTGCAGGTCCACTGGTAGCATTTGATTTACAACCAATGGGAACCTCTAGTGCACTTTTTAGAGACTTACAAATAAATCAAATATGCCAATCATGGATAAACCAATCACCAATGCAATTTAGACAGACAGCATACGCACTTTATCACTTGTCGGCAGTGGTAAATTGACCAGACTCCTAAAGCCAGCCAAAACAGGTTAGAATAAGAGGAAGAAGACAAAATGTTTAGGGATAACTTAACAAAGAGGGCCATTTCCATCAAAACCTGAATAGGTGTTTAAAAAACAGAAATGCCTCAGATAAAAGGAAATCAAAGTTAAAAATATTGGTTTATTATAAACCAAAGAAGATTTCATTTTAAAAAAAATTGTAAACCCTAATGCCCATAGGACACGTTTGTAGACAAAAACCTGCAAATTAAAACAAAAAAACGACCTGCAAAAAAATTACATTCCCAAAAAATACATATGCATTTCATTTCATCATCATAAAATAAGTAACATAACATAATATAACATGATGATACATTAATAAAACAGTGTATGAAAACCCAAAAGTACACACTAGTGAAAAACACTACAATTAATAAAACGAAACATACACACAAGCCACAGACAACACTAAAACTAACCTCTAGAACTCCCCTCTACATCCCCCTACATTCGAAACCCTAAAAATACATTTAAAAATAATCTACCTGTTTTGATGAATAGCAGTACCTTACCAAGACCTGGATCCTAGAATATGGACTATAAAATGTCACAAATAGACTACAAAATATGAGGTGTGAGTAGAAAACGGCTGCTAAATGAAACTAAAAAAAACAGATAATCTTCCTATAGAAATAAATGGGAAATAATTTAAAAATGTTGCATACATGTATTACAAAATGTACAAAATTATTAAGCATGTAAAACATGTTAAAAATATTGTACCAAAAGGTAAAAATTGTCAAGTGTAAGTTAAATAATAGTATTACAAATATACAATTATTTAATACATACTGAAAAAACATATTAACATTATGTTGAGAATAGGTATATGAAACAATTGAAAAAAGTTAAACAACAGAATGAAATGGAAAATGTACAACATGCAATTTTATTTATATGTGACATATATTATTTAGTCAATAACAATGCATTACTGTTTTATTTATCTATATGTAAATGTTAATTTGTAAGTAGAAATATACAATTTTAAGCATGTAAAACTTTAGATTAAATAAACTGGAAAATATAAATAAAAATCTAAAAATGAGTTACATGTTTTTCTTTTATGAAAAAATGTAATGAATATTATTTTTACAAACATAAAACCTAGTATTTTTTCTTTACACTTCTAAACATAAACAATGCTAATTAAGTAGCATAAACAATTTCTACAAAATACAAATGCAATTTAAACAAAAGATTTAATGCTAAAGTCATTAAATTAAATTACCACACTCCTACATATATCACTTTGAAGAAAGTGTTGGACATTAAAGGGGTTATATTTACTATTCCCATCCCAATTTAAACCACTTTGGAGAAGGTGTTGGACACTAAACATGCAACATGCACTATTCCCACTCCAATCTAAAACATTTTGGTGAAATTGTTGGAAACCTCATAGGGTTACATTTATTATTCCCACTCCAATCAATATCAAATTGAGATATATGTTGGACACTAAAGGGGTTACATTTACTATTCCCACGCCAATCTATACCAATTTGGGGGATGATATTAGACACTGCAGGGGTGACATTTACTATTTTGACTCTAATCTAAAGCAAGTTGTAGAAGTGTTGGAAACTAAAGGGGTGACATTTACTATTCCCATTCTAATCTATACCATTTTGAGGAAAGTATTGGGCACTTAAAAATTACATTTACTATTCCAACTGCAACCTATCCCAATTTAGGGAAGGTGATAGACATGAAAGGGGTGACATTTACTATTCCTACTCCAATTTAAGCCAATTTGGGGAAGGAGTTGGACACTAAATGGGTGAAATGTACTATTTTCTAAAAACGTTTTATGAAAGGTGCTACACACAATTTTTTTATACACAATCATTACTCCATACTCACACATAATGTTTGACCGATAAACTAAAATTTACTTGAAAAGCACCCTAACCAAAACTACAAGCCTATATAGTCATTAGACATTACCATATATAAGAACATTTTTAACACTATCATTAATGAACATATGTTAAAAATGATTTACTTACATTTCTAAACTTTGAACTGTAAAATTTTAAATAAAATTATAGTCTAAAATAAACCATCCTAAAATAAAAAAAGATAAAAACAATTTTTTAAATAATGTTTTTCATAAAGAAATGAAAATATTTTTTTAGACACTATGGGTCTGATTACGAGTTTGGCAGTCGCAGTCATACTGCCAACGGGCTGGCAAATTGGACTGCAATTTTATGAGTTTGCTGGTCGAGCAAATAGAAGACCGCCAGTGTCCGCTGCCAGGCAGCACAGACTGGTATGGTCCCATGGAAGCATAAACAGGCCACCAGAGACCATGTTTCCACCAGACCTATTAGGAGGTTGCACACCGCCAATGTGACCACAGCAGTCCAAGCACCACGTATCAGAAGGCGGAAAGGGACAGTATAAAGGGAGACACTTACCTGCAGACAGCCGTACACGTCAGGAGCTGCCATGGAGCCATTCCAAAACGTCATGCCTCTGCTCCTGCTCGCCGAAAGACAGCGGATTCGACACCGACATGGACAATAACAACCATAAGTGCTAACACCTACCTGTATCATTGGTATCACAAAAAAAATAGTACTGCTAGCAAACACATCATGGGGGGGCGCCACGGCCAGCAGTTGCACCTAACATACAACAAACACACACACTCACATACTGCAACACGGACACCCACACGGTCACAACACGCACACTTAAGACAGCACAGAAACACTGCACGGCAACACAACACGTTCACACAGCTATACAGCACAGGCTCAGGGTCACAGAAGGCCACACAATATTCACACACAGCAGCAACAACACAACTACTGCACACATACATTCCAAACACACACACTCACATACTGCAACACGGACACCCACACAGTCACAACACGTACACTTAAGACAGCACACAAACACTGCACGGCAACACAACACGTTCACACAGCTATACAGCACAGGCTTAAGGACACAGAAGGCCACACAATATTCACACACAGCAGCAACAACATAACTACTGCACACATACATGCCACACACACACAACACTGGCCAGGGCATGGCCTCACACACACACACACAAAATACACATATACATACATGTGCCATGACACACACAAACAACACCACCATCAAACAAACCTGCTATAGTCATACACTTCACAAGTGCACATAGCACAATGTCATGCACAATACACACAGAGACAAATGGACAGAAGACACAAAGCACACCACCACAGCAATACCTGCACAACTGGGATAGGAGCATTAGGACCATACATGGAAGGAGGCTGCACTGAGACACATATGACATTGAACAGGGCCACAAACAACATGCGCACAGGAATTGGCAACAATTGGATCTCAGGGACAAGCAGTACAAATACCAATTGGCATGCACAGTCACACAATAGGAAAGGGCAAGTCAACAAAGCACACACATCACATTCCCTGGGACATACCCCCACACCAACCAGCTGCGAGGGGGACACACCTAAATGGACACCTGTATACCAAATGCAAAGCAAAATAGCACAACCTAACACACACCATGTCTGCACTGAGAAAGGTCAAGAACACACACACCACATGTAAACAATAGCTACACCAGGGGGACAAGTCCTACACCATACATACCCATATCACACAACATAAAGAAGAAACACATACCACAACAACCACAACACAATGCCATGACACCAATATTGCAGCTACGCACACATACCCATCACACAAAACAAATCCTTCCCTTGGGGGAGAACAGCACTGCACACAAACTCACATACTGCAAAAACATAACATAGAGTAACAAGCAGTATTGTATTGTATTGTATTGTAATCGTATTTATATAGCGCTTACTACCCCTGACGAGGCGTTGAAGCGCTTTTCGATGAGTAGCACGCTACTTCGGAACCCAACAAGAATTAGTGATGGATTAGTATAGTTTAATAATGAGTACATTTTTAGTATTATTATGAGTTAATTTGAGCCGCGGATATGAGAGTTTGTTAGTTAGATTGACTGGAGTAATGGAGGGGTGGAGGAGGAAAGAAATCCAGAAGTGTTAATTGGGAGTATATCCTTCATTTACTCAACCCAAAGGCTTGGGATGAATAAAGGGGGACGGAGGGGGAAGAGTATGTGGAAGGGTTAGGGAGAGCATAGTAGCAGGTTGAGATGAATGCAGGAGAATTTAGTAGGGTTGTGTGGGAGGTCACAGAGGTAGAGTGAGGTTTGGTGATGTGGAGGTGGAGGGAAGAGCTTAGGCAGAGATATTTAGGAGATGAAAGTGGTATAAGGGATGAGTCAGAGTGAGAATGGAGGATAGTTTGATAGAGACATGATATAAGAGTGATGAGTAGATAAGTGTGATAAGATGAGAGCAGGAATTCATAGATATCTAGTATAGCAACCCAAAAAACCAGGAGCCATGCAATGATCCACGAACATGCCAAGCACAGAAACAACATATACACATACATACACATATATATATATATATATATATTTATATACACTCACACACACATGAATACACACACATATGCACATACAATGCATAATTAGAATCATGGGTAAAAAATACTTAGTCAGACAGGTTTAAAGAGTGTGTGTGTATTTTATTGTTATGACAGTAGCAATACATATTTTCCAAAGAAACTATAAATAAATAGAAATACAGTACTAACACACACAACTACAGGTACACAACCAATGTCACTCAGGAACAACAGAAAGCCATGGAAGGAAATGCAGGACAAAGGTGTATCCAATGAACAACAACAGGTTGGCTTTATTAATAAATAAGGTTTGTAAACCAAACTCCAATGCCGTAGGCCAGTCTAAAACAGAGTATTAGGCCGAAAGGCATATTGTTGGGTCCCTACCTAACTCCTGACTGCCATGTAACCTCCACAGGTAGGGGCATCAAGGGGGCAGGCAGGCACCTCAGGGTTGATCTGGGCAGGTGGTGGAGGGGGTGTTCGGACTTGGGAGGGGGTTTGGCTCTGGGTGGGGGGAGCCTTCTGGGGAAGGGTGGGCTTCTTCTTTGCAGGGGAGGGGCATGGGTGCTTGCAGGGGGGGCAGGGAAGGCCTTGGAGGTGGAAGGGAGGGACCTTGGGAGGGAAACGGTCCTTTTGGGGGTGGCACGGAGGGTCGAACAGCGGTAAGATCAAGGCCACAGTGGAAAACATTTTTAGACACTTGGGAATGGGCATCAGAAGGGGGTTGGGATTTGGAGGTTGAGGGAGTGGTTTTCTGATGTGTAGGTGTGGATGTCTTGGGTGCTTGTTTGTGGGAGGTGTGCTTGTGTGTGGTGAGGTTCTGTTGAGTGGGTGAGTGAGGGTGTTTATGTGTTTTGGGCTGAGGGGGTGGTTGTGCAAGGGGATGCTGTGGCGGATGATTGGGTGTCTGTTGGGGTGGTGACTCAGGTATGGTGGATGTGCTGCATGTAGGTGTGTCTGTGGTTGTGGGGTCTGCAGGTGTGGTGCCTGGGGTAGATGTCTGAGGGTCTGCTGGGGGGTATCTGTGGGTAGGATTGGTATGGTGGCTGTACCAGTGACTGTTGATGTGCTGTCTATTGGCGTGTCACATGTCGTGTATGATGCTGGGGGTTTGGGAGGTCTCAGGACAAATTCTGACACTATTGCCCCTACTCTGCACCATGGTGCTCTGCATTTTAAATACAGTGCAAACATGGTGGCAGTAGGGGGGCGCAAGGGGCTGCAAGAAAAGTCATGCTATATGTAATGTAGTGCTACGTTTGTTAAATCTGGCCCCATATCTGACCAGTCACATGCAACACAGTACATCTTGTAGTGTACAGCCAATTGCCATTGGCTGTCTATGTGCAGAGCTGAGGGGCATTGTTAGTCATTACCTGGCTGTAGAAGAATGATACAACAAGGCCAGATGTGGCCAGAGATCACTGTGCAAACACAGAAAGAGCTCAAATAGTGATCAATTGACATATACAACATGCATCCACACCTTCTGCTGTCATGCAATCACATGTGACCACACATGATACACATTTTATGGCAAGAGTTGCCTGGGGTTGGTGAGGGACACCTCACCTAGTCATGTGCATCCAACACAAAATGGGTCAGGGAACACCCAATACACACTGTCAGTCCCTACAGGGCTTTGCGGACCCACTCTGACAAACTGGGCCTAAGCCTAGGCTGACTAAAGCTAAGATGAGTAGAGGTACAGAGAAAATTGTGCACATGAGGCACTTACCTGCTCCTCTTGTGCACCATAGAGCTGTTCATACAGGGGTAGGACCTCCACCAGCTTCTCTAGTTCATCTGGTGAGAAGGCAGGGGACCTATTACCGGTTGGATGAGGCATGATTGCCCCAAAGAGGCGGTACACAACAGCTCAGGCAGTGGAGGTCTTGCTGGCAGTAGTGTCAAGAGTCAAGTGAGGCATTCAGCTGAAGATGGTGGTCACGTCTGCCACGTCACCACCAGCGGACACTGCCATTGGTAGCAATATGATCCAATGGCAAGGTCCACTGCGGTAGCATCTGTCTACCTCCATGGTGACTTCTGCCGGAGTCGTGGGCAGTTCCTAATGTCCAGTGGGGTAGGTCAGGCACCCGCCATTTTAGAGGCATACAATGTAATATAATGCTATTTTAGATCTGTCACAAGTTTGAAAAGTGATGTCCTGGTGAATCTTGAGTGCTGGCCTTGTCCTGTCTTGTAGGTCAATCATTTCAGTTTACATATTGAAACGTGGTCCAGCATATATGACATCATAATTTGGGGAAGAGCCACCACCATCTCCCCCACAGGCATTTCAGAATTTTGAGCATTAAATCTCAGAGTTGCAGTTTAGATGCACATAGTGTTGCTGTCCAGAGGATGTGTACACATATGTTTAAAAGCAAGGGGGTTATGTGACAATGTTATTCTTGATGGGTGCTATGTATTATGTTTTCAGTGAATCATATGACATGTTACAGTTCGTATATGACATGTATAATATAATATGTAAGGTACAAAATGAAAGATGGCCACAACTTCCTTTTTTCCCCACATAGTTACCCAGGGAAGAGAAGGATCAGACAACCTCCTGTCTACCGTCTACTAGTAGACTTGCAGGTCATGGAAGACAGACACGTCATCCAGATTTACCACCTGGATAGGCAGACAATTGTGGATTTTGTTTTCAGTTGGAGCCAGATCTGATACCAGCTATCCGTCTTCCAAATAGCATACCACCAATTGCACAAGTCGTGTCAGTGTTGTACTTCCTAGCCACAGGGTCCTTCCAAAATATAGTGACCCTAACTGCTGGGATGTCCCAGCCTATGTTCAGTCTGGTCTGGAAGGATGTTCTCTCAGCAATGTTGAAACACCAGGACAGCTACCTCTGCTTTACTCAACGTGAGGATTTTGGCCGTGTGAAGGCAGAGTTCCAGGGTTTGGCAGATATCCCACATGTTGTTGGAACCATTGATGGTACCCATGTAGCCTTGGTTCCATGGCAATGAACAGGTCTATCATAACAGGAAGAACTACCATTCCATAAATGTCCAAGTAGTTTGTCTGGCGGGTCTCTACATTTCCCAAGTCTGTGCTCGGTACCCAGGTTCAGTCCATGATGCCTTCATCATGTGGAACAGCGCAATTCCATAGCTGATGACACAGCTGTACCCAGAGAGGGCCTGGCTGGTTGGTAAGTGACACATGTCATGTGTGTTTGTATGCTGTGTTTGCTGCTGATGAGATGATGCTTTGGACTCAAGGTAGCACACATGTTGCATTCTCTTACAGGGGACTCTGCATACCCAAACCGTCTCTGGTTGTTGACACCGGTGAGGAACCCAACTACGCGAGCGGAAAACCACTTCAATGAGGCACATGGAAGAACACAGCGTGTCGTAGAGCAGGCTTTTGGACTCCTGAAGGCAAGGTGCTGGTATATTGACAAGAGTAGTGGAGCCCTCCTCTACCTACCTGCAAACGTCTGTAAGATCTTTGTGGCCTGCTGCATGCTCCACAGCCTTGCCCTGAGGAGAAACATCCCATACATCCCTGATGAGGGGAAGTCAATAGTGCTACCGGGTGAACCTCCTGAAATGTCAAGTGACAGTGATGAGGATGAAGGTGGAGACATGCGGGCAGATATCTTCAGTCAGTAGGCGTATGTGATGTTTTGTGATTAGTGTGACTGCATGGGGTACTGTAGGGGTCACTACCGGTTGAGAAGGGTATCTCTGTCACCATGAGACAGGCATCTCATGCGATGCACCATACAGCCCTGGTTTGCTGGCTATGTCCGGGTTGAAGCTGTGACTTTCTTGAGGATCTCCTGTGTTTGGGGCAGTCACATTGTACTGTCAGTGAAACAACTGAAGTTTGAAATGAGGTTTGTGTCTTATGCATGCCTTTTCCTGCCTAAACTCCCTGTTTGTCACTTATTCCTTCCAGGTGTCTTCATCATGCCATCCTCATGTGGGCATTTCAGGGTTGTGTCATTGGCAGGTGGCTGTTGCTGGTCTGACATGTGAAGTGGACATGGAATGATCCAAGTACTGTTAGTCACAGATTTGCGGTGTATGAGTCCTATGGCCAGACTGCCTGGACAGTGGGAGGGCAGGAATCTGAGCCACACAATAGACTTATTTGCAGTGGTGTGTTGGTCCAATGGTCATATGTGTGTGATCATGTGGCTTTATAACATGTCGTCTTGTGCAATCCATTCCTTCTACCGTCACATTGTGATGACAATGATCCTGTATGACCTGTTAGTGGCTGTCAATGTGTTTCCTCATTACAGGCCAATGTGCCTGCACCACAACACTAACACAGGTTTGTGACATACTAACAGGTGCTTGCTCATTGTTATAGGAAGGGCCTTGGTTTAGGCTCTGTGGTACTGCCTTCTGTCTGTGCCATGGCGTATATAAAGTTGGTAGGCTTGGTTTTGTAATGGGATAAGGGTCAAACTGGTGACAAAATCACAAACTCTCTTTGGTTAATCTTCGGGGCAAGTCATACAGGCCATTTCTGGTGTGGTCTGGTGCACATTGGTAATCGGGTATCTGGCCTGACTCCACATGGCCGGTACGTTCTTAGCTATGACGGTGCAGACATTCTTCACTGCTAATGTGCAATACAGTACAATAAAACGTTGGATGTGACCAGTCACTTGTGACATTGTGTTGTTAGTCATTCTCTGCATGAAAATCCCTGAGATATCTCCATCCATTGTATCTTATTGTCTAAAGCATCTACATTACATGTGATTAGCATTCAACATTCCAGACAGAGAACAAAGAGAGGCAGTAAGCAGTTTTTTAGTGATGGGTATGTTTATCTATATTGGAACAAAAATGATTAGTGATACTGGATAAAAAACTATACTTCAGGTGAAGGGATCAGTCATGGTGGATGCAATCAACAGAGTAGAAGCCACAACATTTGAGGTCCAGATTCCAGTGTCCTACCAGCATAGAATATGGAAAGTGGTTCAGGAACAGTCAACAGAGTGAGTCTAGAGCACACAAAGGAGTGACATCGGGAAGTGGTCAGTTGCTGGCAGTGGTTGGTGTCTTGCCACCTGCACCTCTTGAATGTTTGGATGGACATCCACGCTTAAAGGGGGACTCAGTAACTACAGAGGCAGGGGTGTCTGAAGCAGGTGCTTCCCCTGGCAGGGCCTCCCTTCCAGTGGCTCGCATTGATAAAGGGCCTGGTGTGGATGTGCCAAAGAAAGGGGTGTGATGTTGTTGCCTATCCCTGCTCATGGTACTGTTAATATCCCTCAGCACCCCTTGTTTGAATTGTGGGCCTCCCACTGTTGCCGCATCTCACAATGGAAATCCCTCTGTAGCACCTTGATTTCCCAGAGTTCCTTGAGTACCTGGTGCATCATGCCTTGGGAAAGTTGGTAGGCAGCCAAGTCCTGGCCGATGATATCCGGGCAGGGGCATCACCAGGAGCCTCTTGCCACTGGTCCACACCATCCCACGCACCATACCCCAACATGCCTGCACCCTTGGTGCAGCATGCCCCCTTCCACTTGTTCCAGGTTTAAACATTGTCAGGGTTGGCAGGTTGAGACTCAGGAACCTGGACTGGGATAGACAAGATGTAGGAGACTGTTGTAGGGACACAGGTCTCGGAGTGACTGGATGCCTGCAATATTGAGGCCACAGGGTTGGGAGGAGTCGATGTGGTCAGGCTGAATCTGACCAGTGTCATCTCCCCAGGTTGGCCAGATGGGCCAGAACCATCCTCCACATCCAGCAGTGCAGGAGTGTTCATTTCACTGAGGGTTTCATCAATGGGGTAGTGGCAGTCTCATCTGAAGTGTTGGTGTCAGCATTCCCAGTTGCAGTGGCAGCACAACCTGCTGATATGAAGAGATTATGTTAGTGGTTGTATTGTGACATCTACCTCCAATAGTTGACAGTGACATTGGGCTAGGGCCATGTTCTTATTGTATTTGCTGATTTCCCTCATGTGACAAGCACACATATTGTCATTTGTAATGAGCTGACATTGTAGCCACATTCCAATTCCTGTTCAGTGACCTTGCCTCAGACTGTCTAGAATCCTTAGATGTTGGAAGGATGGTAATAGACTCATGTGCTGCCAGCAGTGCAGGAAGGACATTGGCTGGGCAGGATGCTGTTTGAGTCGTCTTGAAAACTATTTGTTTGTCATGCAGGCATTGTCAGGACCTTGGATGGTATGCGATAATTGTCATCCTGTGGTCAGTGCATTGTGGAAGTGAATGCTGCCAATGGCATACAGCAGACACATTTTGGGGCCTTTGATCTGTGTAGGAAGTTCCTAACAGACAATATGAGCTGTCCTTCCTGTCTACACTATTGTCATCTTGGCATGGCAGCGCTAGATGGATCTGGGTATGTTGCCACATCACAGGGTGTACTATGACCTGTATCCTTGTCTCTCCTAGGTGTATCATGTTCATTGTGGGTTCAGGGACTGTGGCGCAATATCATCTGGACAGTGCTCTGGTGTTTGGGGTTGCATGTCTGTCCTCCCTGAATTTATTCTGACATTGCTCTTGACACACCTAACAGTTCATATTGTCCGTCCTCTGAGGTGTGTGGACTTCCATTACAAGTATACCAACAGGGAAAATTGACCATGTGCAGAGTGGTTAGGGTAATTACGTTTGGTAGACAGAGCCTCCTGGCCTCAGCAGTAATGTGACCCTCTGTACTACATGTTGTTTTTCTGTTGGACTCTCCTAGGTGTGTATTCATCATGAGTGTGTTTTCAGGTAAAGGTAAATCTACAGTTGGACAGTGTACTGTTGCTTAGATTATGAGTAAGGGGTCCCCCATTGAGTACTAACCATTTCAAACCCTGTCAGGTGAGTACAATTACATGGCTGACTAGATGGAGAATGGTCATGGTAGCAGAGCACACAGAGGTGGCAGAGTTTAGGGAGAGTCCCAGTGCCTCCTGGCCTTAGCAGTCCTATAATTGCCTGTCCTACCCACACACTATACAGTTGTGATCCCCTGAGGTGAGTACAGTTGTTTGGCTGACTAGATGGATAATGGTCATGGTAGCAGAGCACACAGTTGTGGTAGAGTGTAGGGAGAGTCAAGTGCCTCCTGACCTTAGCAGTCCTCTTATTGCCTGTCCTACCCACACACTATACAGTTGTTATCCCTTCATGTACATACAGGTGTATGGCTGACTAGATGGAGAATGGTTATGGTAGAAGAGCACACAGTTGTGTCAGAGTGTAGGTAGAGTACCAGTGCCTCCTGGCCTTAGCAGTCCTATAATTGCCTGTCCCACCCACACAGCATGCAGTTGTGATCCCCTCAGGTGAGTACAGTTGTTTGGCTGACTAGATGGAGAATGGTCATGGTAGCAGAGCACACAGTTGTGGTAGAGTGTAACCCAGTGCCTCCTGACCTTAGCAGTCCTCTCATTGCCTGTCCTACCCACACACTATACAGTTGTGATCCCTTCATGTACGTACAGGTGTATGGCTGACTAGATGGAGAATGGTCATGGTAGAAGAGCACACAGTTGTGTCAGAGTGTAGGTAGAGTCCCAGTGCCTCCTGGCCTTAGCAGTCCTGTCATTGCATGTACTACACACACACTATACTGATGTCATCCTCTCAGGTGGGTACACTCAAATGGGGATTCGACAAACAAGGTAATTTTGATTATGCTACTCTATTTTGGTTTAAGTGATATAGTACAGTGCCTGCTGGGACTTGTAGTGCTGTCAATCCCTCTCCAACACCCACTATACAAAGATGTTGTTTCCCCAGGTGAGTCTACATGATATGTTGGAGGATAGACAGGGATCTATGGACCAGTGGACACTGGGCTGTTGAGTGGGGTGACATAGTAGGTGGAGAAGTGTGGCTCAATGGTTAGAGCGGCAGACCCTGAAGCAGAGATCTGGCTCAAGACCAGAGTTCAAGTCCCGCTTCGGCAGGTCTTGGGCTCAATTCCCCTTGACCAGATAATTCTCGCCTCGGTGCCTAATCTAATTCATGGGTCCCACTCTGCAACTCTGGGCAATAGCTTGCTTAATCTCCACAACGGCCCCAACAGCGCTTGGATGCCTGGCTTCACCCTGGGGGTGCTCAGGAGTGGGCGCCTCACAGGGAAAAGCCAGGAGGGGTTCCATAGCGGTATGAGTACAGCGCCTTGAGTCCCTAACGGGTGAGTAGTGCGCTATACAAGTGCTAATTTTTTTTTTTTTACAACAGATGATCAGTGAGCATGCATTTTGATGCCATTTTTGTTGTTGTGACTTACCCGACTCCACTCCCCCAGACATTCGTGTCAAGCCCTCTGAATGCAGGATGGCCAAGACCTTCTCCTCCCATGATGTTAGTTGCAGGGGAGGAGGTGGGGGACCACCGCCAGTCTTCAGTACCGCAAGCTGGTGCCTGGGCGCCAAGGTACGAACCTTTCCTCTGAGGTCGTTCCGTCTCTTCCTGATGTCATCCCTTGTACCTGGGTAGCTGCTGACAGAGTTCACTTTGTTGACTATGCTTTGACACATTTCCATTTTCCTGGTGATAGTAGTCTGCTGGACCTGGGGATCAAAATTGTTGTGGGTCTACTCTGATGATTTCATCCGCCATGATTCTTAATTGTCTTCTATGAAACGGGGATGTTTCTGTGGTGACATGGTGGTGGAAATTAACGTGAAAAATAGATTTACTGGTTAGGTGCTGTATAACGAGGAAGTGATGGGGAGTAAATGGAGTGTAGAGGTGCAAATATGTGTGATGGGTGCATGCTGAGGGTGTGGTATATGTGCTTAGTGCAAGTTAGAGGGGTGTCTAATCTATGGTTGTTGAAGTTTTAGGGCAGTGCTCTGGCTTGTGTTCTGAGTCAGATGCAAAGGAGTACTCTGTGTGAAGGAGTGTGTTTAATAGTGTGCTTTGTAGGTATGTTGAGTGTGTGGATGTGTGTCAGCTGTGTTGTTTTCAATCCCGCCAATGTGGTGTTATGTATTACTGTGCTGACCGCCTCGCTTTGCACCACCATTGGAAGACTCTCATGGGAATTTCTGAGTTGTATTATGGTTGGTGGTTGGTTGACGAGCTGGCAGTGTTGGTGATTGGGCCGCCTATTTCCCACCCTCCAGATTCCTGGTGGGGTCAGATTTTTGGCTGGCTTTTGGGGGGCCTGTCTGTGTAACTCATAATACAGTGGTCTCTATAACTGCCAACATGGCGGTCTGGCAGTTTGACTGCCAAACTCGTAATGAGGCTCTATATTCCAAAAAAACTAAACGTATTTAAATATTAAACATGTTCAAAATCTGATTATGTAATTGTTGTTATGAATTTTATTTATTAATAAACCAATAACATATAAGTACGCAGACTTATAGGAGAGACTCACTTAAACTTGACTTCACCTTTGTACTAACACGACCAGCATTGAGTTCTTGGATGTTGTGCTGGAAGTTCAAGCGCCACTGTGCTGATCACGAGTCCTCTTTCCACCAACCTTTTCATGCCAGGGTCCCCGGCATGAAAGGCTGGTGGAAAGCCAGTGCTGGGGGCCAGAGGGGTGCCCCTGTACTGCCGATGACCATGGCATGGGCAGTGCAGCGGCCTCCCTGCCAGCACCCTCGGAATGCGCACTGCAGACAGTGCACATTCCGAAGGTGCTGGTGTGCCATGGCACTGGCCTCAGCTCCCTTAATAAAGCAGAGGCCAATGGTGGCACTGTTTCCAGCAGTCTTACTGGCAGAAACATCGTAATACAATGTTTCTGCTTGTCAGCCCGCGGAAACGTCGTAATACGACTGGGGGGAGACTGTCAGTATGACGGCAGCCTTCTCTCCGCAGCTTTGGTGATCAGATAATTCCAATTGCCAATGTCATACTGAGGCCTTTTGTCTTCTACCTACATAAGTTTTTGAGTGTATGCTTTAGGACTGTTTTGAATATTTTTCTGCTTGTTGTGACTGCAGCTAAAATGGAAACAGATATGGTTCACATCCTGCATAGATCCTATTTAAACCAAGTGCTAGTCAATAGTCCCTAGACTCCGCTTCTCTCAGCGTATTAGAGGCTGCTATGATGACACATCCCTTGGAGATTCCTGAAATTGTAGATATCCTTGGTACATTTACTTTCTTTTTTAGATGTACTTGTGTTGGTAACATGTTTGGAGTTTTCAGATTTGCATTTTCTCTTTCTCACATATTCACTTTGTTGTAAGGGCCTCCCCTTGGGAAGGTTCTTCCTGTCCACTGATCTGTTTTCAGGAGTCTTGCCAGTTTAATTTGCCACAACGGTTTGATGGGGGGGCAGATAAATATATGGCACTTGCCATGTGTATATGCTTTGCTTTTATAATACTCATTATCATTTGCATGATTCCCGCATTTTGTTGTTCTATGCGCTGAACATGATGGGATGTATTTTTGCCCACTTTGGCCTGATTCATCTTACACCAATAGACTCATGACGTGTATTGGAAATCATTTGCCCACTTGGGCCTGATCTGCTGTATGTTTGGTGACTGACTAGGTGATGCAAACTGGATTTCTTTGGGACGTAGGGCCATTACTTATTTTGTTGATCATGGAGATATCTGTTTGCAACTGACTTCAATACTTCAATATCTAGCTTGTACAAACTGCAATATGAGTTGTTTTATATATATCCCATTCCCTTCCAAGATGGTGCCTGCTCTCATATGACAGTTTGTGTCAATCTTTGATGTTGTTTGCTTATATGTAGGCCACTATTGTAACCAAGGGTCCTGTGACCAAGGCCCAGATGGGCCGAAACACATCTTGTGGTTTTGGTGGATTATACACGTATTATTCACCCTTGTCCCATGTGAGCCCTTTAATTCATTCCTTTGGCTTCCACATGTTTTCTGGCTTGCTGCTCTTTCATCCACAGTGCTCCTCCCCAAAGAGGTCCAGGATTCACAGGAGAGCTCTTTGTATGTGCATATGCAATAGCATATAGGTGTATATCAAAATATACAATTTTACATAATAAATAACACATATATAGTACTTGCATCATTCACTTACACATTTCTAAAATATTACAACTACATGTGCCAATAAAAAATCATCAAGAAATATTTGACAATGAAACTATAATTTTAACATTAAAACCTCATTTTTTAAATTTTGATATTTTTTACCAACAATTATAAAATTAAAAGTTTTTATTGAAAAAAGTTACAATTATTTAACTTTATTAAATTTCATTTTTACATATTCTATTTTTTTTACATGTTTATAGTTTCAATTTCTATTGTTAGAATGTAATATAAATTCTAATTAATTATAAATGATTATTTATGAAAATAATGTAACAAAAAATAAATTAAAAAAATCAATAATAATTTCCATATCATTAAAATAATTAACATTAAATCTACATTAAAATGCCCACTTTTTAAAAACGTCCCCAACTTTTTCCCCTAACAACCCAATATTCCCCTGCTAAAGTAAATGATAAATCCATTATTTGTAGACATTATTACAATTGAAAATACAAATTTTAACAATTTCATAATTAATACATTATCTCACTTAAAACACAAATAACAATTTAATAAACATATATAATCAAACACACTACAATAAATTACATACACAATAACACAGACGGTATTACATATAACAATATTTTGTAAATCAATATTTTTACAATGATATTAAAAACAACACCAATAATATTTTTGACATCCTGATATTCTTGACATGATATTTTTGTTTCACAATATTTTTTATTCAATATTTTGTCCAAACAGTATAGTCTTAATAGAACTTTACGTACTGAATTTTAGGAGGTAGTAAAAGGACATTTGCCATAAAAAGAGAAAAGGCAGTTCGTCTATCATGCCATGGAGGTGCAGCTAAGCTGCCTTATTTATACCTTACATACCTTATATACCTCTTAAACTGCATTGGCTACTGATAAAAAAGTACATTTTAAGGCCTTATGCATAGTGCATAGAACTTTTAACAGTAAGGGCCTAAATCGTTTAGATCAGATGTTGCAACACTACATTGCTTGAAGACTTTTTCGGTGTACCAAGTCCTCTTGGGTAGCTACTTCAAGAATACAGAAAAGCCAGATCGGGAGTCGTTTATTCTCATTCCTGGCTTTGAAACTCTGGAATGAGATACCCCTCTCACCGAGAATGACCTTAGATGGACTAACATTTAGCGAATGGCTTAACATGCCTTTTTAATATGTAGATATATGTTTGGAACTTTTCGGGTCAAGCAGTTTGTAGGGCTTTGAAACCCACCATGATTACCTATGCAGTTTATAAATATGGCAAATAGAAACTAGTGGAATTGCTGTCATGATTGCTGGCACTGAAAATGTACAGACATTTAAAATGTCCCAACATGCAGGTACTTTTCTCACTGGACGTCTGGAACATTCCCAGTTTTCTTCTGTGGAAGTCGACAGTGGTTCAAATGTGCACAGAAGAGACCCCTATTGGGGAAATTATGATGGGCAGACCACCTAATTTAAAGTGGCGGTCCCACAACCATTTCCAGAGGCATCATAGCTGTGGGATAAGCTGTCTTCGATGGTGGATCCATCAATGTCTGTGCCATTTTGAACACTGTCTTTTGCCTTCCTCTGAATGGTAGCAGATGGATGAGGAGGGTGGAAGGGACATCTGCCTTTTCTGGAGGGTTTCCCATTACCAATAACAAAACCATTTTAATATGTTACAACAAAATGCTTCTTTAAAAACTATAAAAAATGTAAACAAAGCCCCACATTAAGGGCCTCATTTACAAGGCCCTATTGATACACTGCGGCACCGGAGCATCCTTTTTTTTAATGCTCCAGTGGTGCAAGGAGCCGACCTAAATTTACAAGGCCAAGCAAAGCTGCCTTGTGTGGCTTTTCATGGCGTTGTACATATGGCCCCCTTTCACGCATAACTCTGTAGAATGGGGAGAAATAACATTATTTCTCCCTGTTTTTTCCCCTTTGCAGCACACATAGAAAAGGAAAACACCATAAACAATAGTTTATGTGCAGGAAGGTCTCCCTTCTTGCACATAAACAATCACCCCTGCAATGCAGGCACCCTTACACAATCGTGCAAGAGTCCCTGCATTGGCACTAGGCAGCAGTTTGTGCTCCAGGGCTGAGGAAAGTATAGGGATGCATTGTATTTTTGTAAATACGACGCATCTCTGCACTTTCAAAATGGCACAGCATGGCACAGCAAGCTGATTTGCAGCATCACGCTGCGTCATTTGCTCGTAAATGAGGCCCCAAGTTAAAAAAAATTAGAATTACTTTGCTTGCCTCTATCAGAGGTGAAACCACTTGCTGGTCATCTTCGTCATCCTAAATGACCATCAGAACCATACCCTGATAGGCAATGTTGCCACTATGAACTCTACAAGTGGAGTTTGCACATAGTGATAGGGTGGGTTGGATGTGTCCGATTGAGGAAAGGTAAATCTATCTATCTATCTATCTATCTATCTATCTATCTATCTATCTATCTATCTATCTATCTATCTATCTATCTATCTATCTATCTATCTATCCACAAAACAAACATATATCAAACAATCTTGAAAAGTACAATAAACTTAAAATTAACAAAATTAAAACATAAGCACAAAATTACAAATATTTTTTTTTCTAAATGATTCGAAATTAAACAATAAAACACAAATATTAAGAATCCTAACTAAACAATACTAGGGAAAGTGTTGGAGTGTGGAGGAATCAGATTTACTATCCCCAATCTAGGGAAGGGTTAAACTTTAGAAGGGTCATATTTGCTACCCTACACTCCAGCGCAAGCAAAAGCAGACAAAGGGCCTGATTTAGATATTGCTGGATGGGTTACTCCGTCACCACGGTGGCGGATATCCCATCCGCCCAAATCCAAATTCCATAGAATATAATAGGATTGAGATTGCGGCAGACAGGATATCCCTCACCATTGTGACGGAGTAACTCGCCCACCAATATATAAATCAGGCCCAAAGTGTTGAACTGTGGAAGGGTTTGCTTTACTATTTCCACTTCAATCTGAGCAACACTACGGAAAGTGTTAGACTTTTGAGGGGTCACATTTGTTATTCCCACTCCAACGAAAACAAAAACAGGGAAAGTTGTGGACTTTAGCAGGGTTAGATATACTATCTCCACTCAAAGCTGAGCAACAGTAGGGAAAGTGTTGGACTTGTGAGGGGGTCGAATTTCATAGGAAGAAATACTATATACAACTCTTTGTATTTTGTGTATTTTTTCCTTGTCTTTGTGGCTAAAATAAGCCATTTGAACACTTGATCAATCCAATTGGGACATTATTATGTAGTAGTTTATTATATGATATGTAAAATTACATTATACACTTTGCAAATGTATTGATTTGTGAATTACGTTAGTTATTATATACACAAAAGCAGACAGACTATGTACAGTATGTTATCCACGTGTGCCTAGATCTTGGCATGTATTTAAATGCAATGTAAAATGGTGGTCACCAAGCCTCCATTGTTAAACGAAATGTGTTGAGTACAGTTAGAGGCATAATAAAGGAATTATATTACACCTGTGAGTGCCGATGTTTACTCTGAATAAGGAAAACAACAGTGAATGTTTTATCAATTGCTTAATTTATTTTTCATTGTTTTTATCCCTTGGATTTTTTTTATTATTACTGATGTATGATATACTTCTGTACTACTTGTATGTTGTTGATTTGATTTTAGTCAACCAGTAAATTATTTGAATTTGATTTTACATTGAATAGGACATTGATAACACACTACAATTCAGGTATGCATGCTATGTCTTTCAAAGACAGTGTCCCTGCTGTATCTGCAATGTTCTTCCACTATAAATCCAATAGTTAAAGTTATCCCTTTTGCGCTGGAAGTGTCTGCAAGACCTTTTATCACTGACGTCTGTGGGACGCTTCATGTCCCGTGTACAGCATCTACCACGTACTTTCTTTTTGGAGTTGATAGTAAAGGGTACCCTTTCATGCCTGAAGGGACTCTGGGAAGCTCCACCGTGTGCAATATTCCTAGCAGACTGTTGGGTAAGTTTTTCAAAGTTGACCAGAGGCCCTTTCTGTAAGTGTTTAGGAGAGGCTTCACTACGGATTGTAACACTAATTGAGCGTTTGTCATCTAATTCGCTCATGGAAATAATAGAAAAGTATGCCATTTTGTTTTGGATGTGTCTGTGGAAGCCCCAGCATAGACATCATCCCTGGTAGAGTATCTGTTATGTACTTTCACCTGGGAGCCAACAGTAAAGTGTCTTTTTTATGAAAGAAGTATGTCATTAAAACATTGGATTATGTGGCTGGGTTATTGCATTAGTTATAGTGTAATAGAGTGAGATATGCTTTTGTGATTTTGTTACTGTACGTATTATGAGACATCTGACAACATCATACTCAACTGAAACCTCTAAGCTATTTAATATTCACAGCACCGAGGCAGAAACAAAACAAAAGAGTCAGGAGCATGAGCTGCAGAGGCTTCGTATGCAAATGACACATACTTCATTTTCTCGCTGGATCATGTTGCACCTAGGCCTACTGCTAACCTAATAAACTCACTCATTGGAATCTAAATGTGGATGCTCATGAACCTTCGGAAACCGAAAAAGAAAGCAGATATTGGTAGATAGTCAGACGCAGCATTACCACAGTTCACTCTGGCTGCTCATATTACGGACCCCTCTTCATGTGACTTTATGGTGAATTTCTTGTTCACGCTTTAATCCTTTTAGGTAAGATCTTTCAATTACAATCTTACAATTCGGTAATTAGCCTTTTTAGACTCTTTTGAGAAGGCATGTCTTTATCAGGTTTGTGAGGTCCTCTTTAAAAGTGGGAATTAATTACTTCAAACTCTTGGTCAAAGATGGCTCTGAAGGTAGGTTGGACCCTTTCATGTTTTGGACATGCTCAATGGAGCATTAATGTTGAAGTGGGGGTGGCTTAATAGATACATGAGGTGATGTCACTTGGTTTCTGAAAATGAAATCATTCATTATTGTGATTTTGGACTGAGAGAAGGTATTCGAGGTTATTTCCTGGGCATATTGAAAACATCTTTATAGATTTGTTTGCGTTTAACCAGCTTTTGCAAAACCGCTTAAGGGGTATTATCGGCAATACCCAAATGCAGCACCTCTTGCAGCTCATTTAGGGGCATATTTATACTCTGTCTGCACCGAATTTGCGTCAAAAAAATTTGACCCAAAATTTGTGCAAACCTAACACCATATTTATACTATGAAGCCCGGCCCCGCGAATGTCAAAATTCCTCCGTGTGCGTCATTTTCTGGATGCGGGAGAACGCCTTGCGTTAATGACATGCAAGATAGGCGTTCCCGTCCCAAAAATGACTTTAAGGCCTGGGCACCTTTTTTATACTCCCGCGTCATTTTGATGCACAGGAGTGGGTGGGACTTGCACCATTTTGTGACGCACAACCACCATTTTTCCCTATGGCGGCACTGTAATTTTTTTTACTCTGACCTGCCCGCAGTGCCGGCTAACGTCAATCCATAAATAAGGTGCTCGCCTGGTGTGTTGGAATGGCGTTAGCCGGTGGTACTTTTTTTGCGCAAACCAGCGCCGGCGCTGGTTTGTGTCAAAAAGTATAAATATGGGCCTTAGTTTTGTAAATTCTAAGGCCCATAGCTATGGGCTTTCTTACACAGGGCAGCGCAACAAGTCACCTTGCTGTGCTGCCCTGTGACACAGAGAAAGGGCAGGAATGCGCTGTAGATATCCATTATGGCACATTCCTGTCCATTCTCTCTGCGCTGGCACCCTTTTGGCACCCTAGAGCCAATACAGACACCTGTGCTACATGGTTAAAGAGTGCCTGCAGTGCATGTAGAATTGTTTTTGTGCAGGAAGAGACACCTTCCTGCCCACAAAAAACACTTCTGAGGGGTTCTTTTCTCCATGTGTGCTGCAGAAAGGGGAAGACAAGGAGAAATAAACATATTTCTCCTTCTTACACCTCACCCCTGGGAGGCATATCTTTTTTTGTGCATTCCTGGGTGTACAAGTTCTTGTAAATCTGGGAATGCACCAAAATTCCTGGATTTTGCGTGGGAACACCCATAAAATACCTCCCTAGTGCAGAGTAATATAATGCACCAAATTACTCACGATTTGCAGTCGCCAATGCAGTGCCTATTTAACTCATACATCGTCTCTGAAGTGAATTATATATTTATGCCATTGGTTATTACTCATTGAATTCTGAAGGAAACTACATGTGCTTTGGGCTCGATTCCCAAATCTTTCCATACGTGTGACTTAACAACGCTGAAGATGTCTATGTTATGTATGAGGAAAGCATATCTATATGTGCATAGGTTAAGCAAGGTCCATACGTTTTTCAGGCATGTAATGTTTACATAGTGATGTTTACCATGATAGACATTACAACACAAGCCTTTCCAATGCCTATAAGTACAACAAGGAGCATTGTATACTGCAGGCCTTTATAATGACGTTTTTTTTAAATTACATTTTTATGTAACTTAAAAAAGTGAGGGTTTAAAAGTTAAGAAATTGGTTATTAAGGGAGGGGTCAGGATGGGTATAGGTGAAGGAGTAATGGGTTTTTAGGATTCAGGGATGGGTAGAGGTAAAGAAAGGCACAGGGTTTAGGGTTATGGGCGGTTGGAGATAATGGAACGTGAGGGATTTTCAGGGTTCACGGGTGGGTAGTGGTAAATGGGGTAAAGGGTTTATAAGGTTCAGGGGCAGGGGGAGGTAAAGATAGTTAAGTGTTTTTTAGAGTTCAAGGACTGATAGAGGTAATGGAAGGTAAGAGTTTTTTTTTTTAGGTTTTAAGGCAGGTAAAGGTAGAGGGACGCATGGGCTTTTAGGTTTAGGGGCAGATAGAGGTAAATGGTTTTTAGGGTTCAAAGACAAGCAGACGTAAAGAGGTTTATAGGGTTTAGGGGTGGGTACAGGTAAAGAGCAGTAGGGTGCTTCTAGGATTCAGGGAGGGTAGAAGTGAAGGGAGAAAATGGGTTTTAAAGAAAAATATATACAATAAATACATATATCTAAATGTACAAATATGTATATATTTTTTCTATACATTTACACACACATATATACATATATAAGCAGGGGCAGAGAAAAAGTAAGGGGTCCAAAACACATTTTCCCATGCAATTTTCCTTAGGTAAATTGAGCAGTGATTCCGAAAGAAATTAATGTAATTACACCGAATTTGGCAGAGAGTTGGTTCAGAATATGTGCTTTTTTGATGTATATCCTTTCACTAGTTTTTGAGAAATCAATGTTTAAAAATGTGTTTACCTATAGAGTTGCAGAGTTCAAAAGAAAGGATTTGATTGACTGACACCACCATCTCAAAGATATGGTGGCACCCATTTTGGGACTCAAGAACTCAGTTCCCTGTCCTGTAAAAATTAGTAAAACAACACTTAGGGCCTGATTATGAGTGTGGCTGTCAACCTACTGCCGTCTCCGCCGGGATCTTCAATCTCAACGGGGCTGAGAGTGGGGGAGGTCAGAATCAGCCAGGGTGGCGCTGAAGTCAGCGTCGCCCTACTGATTACAACCTGGTTCTCCGCCAGCCTTTTCATGGCGGTTTCACCACCATGAAAAGGCTGGCAGAGAACAGGTGCGGGCCATAATGGGGCCACTGCACTGCCCATGCACTTGGCATGGGCAGTGCAGATGCCCCTGTGACCAACACCTTTGCAATGCTCACTGTCTGCACAGTGGCAGCACTGCCACCAGCTCAATTAAGAGCCAGCGACAATGCTGCCACCGCTTTCCCACTGGGCTGACTGGCGAAAACCGTGGTTTCCGCCCATCAGCCCAGAGGGAAAGTCGTAATGGGCCCAGTGGGGAGGTAGCCAGTATGGCAGCAGCCTCCCCATCAGAAGTTTGGCGAACGGGTCATCCCATCTGCTGAACTCGTAATCAGGCCCATAGTACTTTCAAGGTAGGGATCCCCTGCCATCCTAGACCTATTGGGGGGCCCAGGGGAACTCCTCTGGGACCAAAACATACTTTTTATTAAAAGTACAGCAGATCTGCATTGGATCTGCAGATCCGCTGTCCTGTCAAAAGAGGGCCTTTTTCAAACAAAAGCTACCTACGAGGGGCAAGGCCCTGAAGGATCAGCACAATTCATTTTTTTTTAATAGGTTGCTGTGCTGCCCTATTTTAATGCACTGGGCACCACACTTGGGCCATTCACATATCTTTTTAATAGTACCCAAACCCATGGAGGATCTGCAAATCTGTGGTCCAGTTAAAAAAAAGGAAAGAAAGGGCTGCTGCCCTAATCAATAATGAGTCTTCCAGGGTGGCCCAGAGCCTGGGGGGGTTGATGCAATTATTTTTTGGGGAGCCATTTTATGGCCTTCAGGACCCTATCCCTCTTTGCCAATTTCATCATTATGGGGTGGAGATGCAAGGTCCCTGCGGGCTTCCCTGCCTACAACCATCCCAGGTGCAATGAGAGCCAGCTATATTTGTTTCCTCCCACCCAGTGGAGGCATCTTTTCTCTGCTCCCACTGAACAGGAGCAAGTTTGTGTTCCTTGCACGCAACCGTGTGGGCAGGGAGTTGAGGTTTTCCCTGTCCACATGATGGCAGGGAACAGCAGTGTCCTGGAGGATGGTGTATCTGGGATAATGCTGCTATATTGCCAGAAAGTTGAAATCCTCGGGGGCCACTGGCTGGCTCGGTGAGGGTGGTCCTACATCTGCTTCCAAGAAAAAAATGCTTTAGCCCCAGGGGATGCTGTCCCTGGGACCTTCACAAGTCTGGGAGGGGTAGGTGAACACCCCCTTGCCAAAATGATACCATCAGGCCTGGGGATTCGTGATCCCCATGGCATTCTCAAGGTTTAGTTGGGGGGGTATGAATGGATCCCTGGGAGATGAGGTGCCCTTGGTCTTCAAAAGGTTCAGCAAGGGGGGAAGTAACCCCCACACAAAAAAAAAGTTATCTGTCCTGAGGGATGAGTCCATGGGGCCTTGAAAATGCTCTGGGAGAGGAGCCGCACACCCCTCTCCCTGTTAAAGAAGTGATTGTCCCTGGGCATGGAGTCATCAGGGCCTTCAAAAACCTTATGGGGGGCTGTGACCTCCTTTCCCAAATTAAAAAAATGTAAAGCAGTGAATGGGGAATTATTGGGGAAATCCACTTATTGCACGTTCGCTGCTCCAGCTGGGGACTGCCCCACAATGCCTTGTAAAAATAAATTATGATGGTGATGTCTCTATAAAGGACATAGGCAACACCAAGCTTTTTTTAAATGTTGTTTGAGGCTGCAGGGAGTGCATCAGTCCCTATTGGAACCTCTAAAAAAGTTACAGTAAATGTACTCAGTCATTAAATAGATGAGGGCACGAGTTATAGTTACTTATAATAACTTCAACTAAAACTGCTGAGTTTCTATGGTTTTGTACAAGTAAATTCAGAACCTAACTATAACATCCCTGTAACCTTTGTTTTTTCAGTAAATGTCTATGGATTTTTAACGTAAAGTAATTTTATATACGATATGTTAATCCAACCACAGCTGCGCACAGCCTCTGGCCGAGCACAGCAGGGGTTGGCCACAGGGCCTGGCCTATGACCATGCTCTGCAGCAAAGCCCTTATAATCACCCAACCCCACGCCACACACAGCCTTTAACCATGCACAGCGGGGATTGGGCATAGGACCTGTCACTGTCAATGGATCTGTGAGTTGCTCCATGAGTTTCTGAGTGGGTCTGAAAGTTGGTATGGGTGTGGAAGTCTGTGAGTGGGTCTGAGTGGGTGCATGAGTGTCTGAGTAGGTTCATAAGTGGCTGTATGAGTCTCTGAGTGCATGGATGAGTGAATAAATTGGTGTATAAATGAGCATGTGATTTTTCTTTTAATTGTTTTTGCTTATTTGTGATTATTCTTGATTAATCTTGATTATTTGTAAATATCACGTCTGGTGAAGAAAAATCATTTTAAACCTATAATTTGACCCTCAAACAACCCTACATCAAACCCATGGGGTCAGGGTACCTCCACCCTGACCTTTTGTGGTACTTTTAATTAAAATTTTTATCCCCAGGGACAGTGACTGGGACCTAAAAATGGTGGCCACAACTTTCTGTTCAGGTTGTGGCCAGCCAACTATAGCGCTTCTATTCGTGTGCGAATATTCACAAATTATTCGCAACTTCAGATTTACAAATTTGGAATTTCTTTATTTCTCGTAAACTACTGAACGAATTTACACCAAATAACCAAAAGCACAATCTGCAGAACAAAATCTTGCTTTCTGCCAAATTTGGTGTAATTCCATCCAGTGGTCCAGGCTGTAGTTGTGTTAAAACTTCGATGGGAATTAACATGGGAAATGCACAGTTATTTTACCCTTTCACCCCCTTTTTTTTGGCCCCCCCTTGACGGATCACCCTGAAAGTTCCCATGTGCAACAAGAATCACTGGCACACTTTTTTTTTAGAAAATTTCATGAAGATCCTCAAACGATGCCAAAGACTTAGACAAGTCAAAACATGCTTTTCTAAGGAAACATGGTAATATGGTCCTAACTATAACTACCAACTGGCGACCATAAGTAGGCAATATGTATATATTGGGAGGTTTAAGTGACACTATGGTTAGGTGTTAAACCTTTCTGCTTAAAAACCAAACTGACCATAACTTGCCACCAGCCATGCACTGCTTATGTTTATGACCTCACCAATTACATGTCATGAGATGCTAAATGGCATCATTGATGACATCACAATTGACATCTCAAATTACATAATTGATTATATCACCAATGACATCATAAAATCACTGTGATGCCATGCTGTGGGGTATGTGGACTTGGGATATTTCAATATGCTTCCCTTATGGACATTTTTCAATTAATCTTATTGGATTCCCTTCTTAAAGACTTCACATGACCCACATTTCTAAACAAGAGTTTAACAGTATACATTTGCCACAGTAAGGTCACCTTCTGTCAGGCCCTATGAACACTGTTTTGTAGTTTAGTAATATATACTACACACACTTCTGAGATGGGCACAATGGCATACAGCCTTGCTTGCAAAACCAGTATAATCTAAACCGCCCCTAATTGGGAAACTTCTAATTCTACTTTATTCAATAATCTGCAATGCCAGTGTGTCGTTATTGTTAGCTCACAGATTCCATAGGAAGAGCTTTTTTCGTTTCAATAATAATGTTGCTGCCATTTGACAAATCTTCACAAAAGTTTCCAAAAAGGTTTATCCACCTCAGCTCCTTGCTGAAAAATTTAAGGGGTGATCCATCAAGCAGGGCTGAGAAAAAGGGAGTCCCAAAATATTTTCACTTGTTAATTGCCATAGGAAAGTTTTGGAAGCGATACAGAAATACAGCTGAACTGAATTACACCAGATTTTGCAGAAAATGTGAACTTTACTCCGAAAGCATGCTTTTGATGATTTGGTGTAAATCAATTCAGTCATTATTCAGAGATTTGCATTTAAAGATGTGCTACGGGTGGGTTAAAAAATTAGGCGCTACTGGACAGTTGGTCCAGCTTGACTCCTGTGGTAATGCAAATCTTAAAAAATAAGAATGTCTGATTGGCTCAAAGAGCTGTTTTTACCTTCAGACTTTTCTGTCCTGTGAGACCTGTCCCTTTGGACCACCCAATCTGATTGCTTGGCTGCAACCTAAAGAAAAATGTTGTGGATGCCATTACAGGACACAGTTACTTAGTCCCCATGTATTGAAGTAGTTACAAAAACATATAAGGGAACAGGGTAGGGACACATTGACACTCTGGCAAGAGGAACCCCACGGGCAAAAAAGTAAAAGTATTTTTTTTAACTGCTGGTACTGCAGAACTCCTGTGGGATCCATAGCGACTCTTTCATGTGATACTGCAGAACTCCCCTGGGAGATGTACAGTGGGACCATGAAAGCTTCACTGGGTTGCTATCCTGAATAAAGGGTAATATATTTGGAGCTGGAAGCGACCAAGTTTGCCACATTTTTCTGAACCCAACCACGGATCACCCATATTGACCACAGGCAGCACTGATGTACCAGCATTCCTCTGTGGCTGCTTGTCCTTATGGAAAGACCACATGCCTCTTTCAGTCCTACCCTGCATATCTGATCCCAAAGAAAGAGAAGGAAGCTTGTGGAAATATTTCACCTGCGCCAATGAGCAATACAAAAGTCTAAATGGAAAATATGAATAGTCAAAAAATGAACGCTAGTAGCACTTGATCTAATAGTTTGCTTTCTGCTGCAGATAATCTTCTTTTTGCCCTGCCTGCCCCCCTGGGAAAGTGAAGAAACAGTATACTTGCCTAACACTTAGTACACACTTAAGACTACTGGGGGAGTGTGACTTTTATAATCAGTGCTCCGTATTGGACTCTGCAATCCCTATCTGTTAGACCTGGCATCCTAGATTCCCCATTATTTATGCCTTTGCTTCCTATGCTATGACTGTGTCCTGGACTTTGTTTTTGCTGGTGTTTGGTACTGCTGACCAGTGCTAAAGTGCAAGTGCTCTCTGTGTGAACTGTATGTGTAATTGGCTTTTCTCATGATTGGCATATTCGATTTACTAATAAGTTCCTAGTAAAGTGCACTAGAGGTGCCCAGGGCCTGTACATCAAATGCTACTAGTGGGCCTGCAGTACTAATTGTGCCACCTACATGAGTAGCCCTGTAAACATGGCTCCGACCTGCCTCTGCAGTGTCTGTGTGTGCAGGTTTAAACTGCCAATTCGACCTGGCAAGTGCACCCACTTGCCAGGTCCAAATCTTCCCTTTTTATACATGTAAGACATTCCTAAGGTAGGCCCTAGGTAGCCCCATGGGTAGGGTGAGGTGTGTGTTAAAGGTAGGTTATATACTGATGTGTTTTACATGTCCTGACAGTGAAATACTCCCAAATTCGGTTTTCACTGTGGTAGGGCCCATCTCTCTCATAGGTTAATATAGGGACTGTCATGAAATATCTTTTAAGTACAGTTTCCCATTGGGATCTTGTAGAGATGTGGAGTTTGGGGTTTCTGAACTCATAATTTAAAAATACATCCGTTAGTGAAGTTGGTTTTGAATTGTAAGTTTGAAAATGCCACTTTTAAAAAGTGGGCGTTTTCTTGTTTAACCATTCTGTGCCACTACCTTTCTGCTGAATATGTGCCTGGGTCAGTGTGACAGTTGGGCTGTTTGTCTATACACTCTAGACAGCCACACAAAGGGAGCTGAGGTGTGCCCTGCAAAACCTGATGGCCCATCACAAGGCTGATGGGTCTCACTCAGCTAGAGTAGTGGGTGTAGCTGACACTTGTATCTGAATAGGTCTGTGTCTGTCTTCACACAAAGTAGTCTCCAACCCCCTGGAGTGTGTCAGAGCCAGGGCAGGGCCACCAAAGACTTCACCTACCTGTGCCTGGGTTTTCTTGCTGGGAGCCCTGACTTTCCTAGCAGTACCAAATCCAGTTCCTGGGCCCATGGAAGTGAGCTCTGGTGCAACCAAGAAGAAATTAAGCACATCGACTCCAGAGTGACTTTGGAACCAGAGCCACTCTCTGACTCAGCGCAGCTTCCTGCACCGGAGCCCTGGTTCATGCTGAGTGCAACAACCTATTCCTGCAACATAGGCCCGATGCCGTTGCAGAACCTACGATGTCCTGCCGCAGCATGAGTCCCGAGTGTCATGGCCCTGACATTTGGGACACACGAGTCTGACTATACTGCAGCACCTGTGGTCTGATCGTGACACCGCAAAGTCGATGCCTCGCATCTTGACCTGTTGGCTTCATTAACCCCTGCCAGGTCGTAAGGAACCAACACTTTGCCACTGTAACTGCAATACCTCCCCTACAATGGTAAGGAAACTACGCCTCACCCTCCCTGCCTAGCAGTAAGGAACCAACGCTGCACTGGCTCCAGCAACACCTCCCCGACTCTGTGCAATGCATTTGTTTCCTCATTGTTTTCCAAGATTCTGTACCTGGAACCTGTGTGACTTTGTGACTGGCCGCACTCCTTTGTGAGTGGAGTTGGGCTGTTGGGAACAACTCCGTCAAGATGCTGTGAGAGCCCTAGTTGGAGCTATTGTGTTTCTAAATGCTTTACTAAGATTTAATCTTTGAAAATTCATATCTTTGCTTGCATAAGGGGGTGAGCAGGGGTTATCTTAGCTGTGTGACTTCCTTACCCCGATTAGAGTGAGGGTCCCTACTTTGACAGGGTGCAAGCCACTGCCAACTAGAGACCCCATTTCTAATAGCTGTTAAGGAAACTCAGACCTCGATTTGGCTTTCCGACTTTTTTAGAATCAGATTGCTGAACTCATTTTAATAATGAGGCCCTGAAATTGAGTGCAGCCTTGCAAATGGAACAGAGATAGCATTGCAACTATAGACCTGAGAAATCTCATAAAGATTTGTATATGTTATTGATTAACATTGAAACATTTGAACTTTGCTGTTTGCATTGGTGACACTAATGAAGAAATATTCTGCTGCAGATCTGATTTTAGAGAAGTAATGGAGCCAAATCAGAGAGGTAGATGTAGGAAATAGTAGGTATCTTATTGCTTATTTTTCTTGTAGTATTAGTAGTGTTGCTAATAGGAGCATTTTCCCCTACACCTTCAGTGGAGAAAGAATTACCCCCCTAGTGTTTCCCCACAAACATTAAGCCCTAAAGATAATAGCCTCTATATGTAGGATGAGAAAGCTTTACACTTAGATGAGTTGAGGAGATTATTCTGCAAATGTATATTTTAGGCTACTGTATGAATACATTGACATGATGGATGCAGGAGTCTATTCCGTCTGTACACAGTTACCAGCTTCTGTGTCAGAAGACATGGCAGATCACCATATTCTGTTGACTTATGGGATTTCTTATAGTCTTTTATTGAGCATATTTTACAATGAGGGACGTTTTCAGTATTATTAGTCAAATTATGACCTGGTATTTCCAAAAGTCCCTTTATTTACGCATCTGAACAAGAATCCTTATTTCAGAGGTGCAGAATTAGCAGGAACATATGTTGTATCACTAAAGCCTTTAGATACTTCATATGTACACAGAGACAATCAGACCTGTTCCATGACCGAGATAGAAAAGACATTTTTGTATCCCTTGGAAGATAGAAGAAGAGAATTGGAATCCCGATCCAACACAGACATTTCTATGAGCAAAACACAGGTGGAGAAAGGAGGAGATTGAACATCAAGTGCAAGGGAATCTACTAGCTTTGACCATACTGTAGAGTGGCAACACAAGGGGAACTATACAGATACATTGATCTGAGCTATACAAACCCATTGTTTATACAGAAAAATGATTGTGAGCATGTTTTAATGTTAGAGGCAAGAGTGATTTTTTTTCTGGGAGGGAAGGATCCTGTGATTCCTGGAGTGTATTTTATTTGTGGACAGTATGCTTATTTTATGTTGCCAAAAGGATGGTGTGGTACGTGTTATTTAGCAATAGTGTTCCCAAAGATCTATCATGTGGAACTTCTCGAAGATCCTGTGTGGAAAATGAAACCTAGAACTAGACAAGGAGCTACTGCTGCGGAAATAGTGGGACATATTTTTGGTGCATTGATCCCATCTGTAGGAATGGTTCTGAATGACCTGAAAATTAGAAAGTTGTCTACAATAGTGGACAAATTTGATACCAGCACAGTGAATTCCTTGTTGTTTGTGAACACAGAGATGGTAGCGATAAGATCTATGGTTTTGCAAAACAGACTTGCATTGGATTTATTGCTCACAAAAGACAGCGGAGTCTGGCGGATGCTAAAGGTTCAGCAATGTTGTACTTACATTCCCGATAAGAGTAAGGATGTGCAGAAGTATATATGAAATTCTCCAGAGTTGACTAAAAATTTGAAGGAGCTAGAGGCAACAGGTGTGTGAGAAGCAATTGGAGATGGATTTTCTACTATAGGCAGGTGGTTTGGAAACTTGAAAAGTGGAATTGTATATTTTGTCCTGAAGCCATCGTTGGTTATTGCAATAATTGCAATAATTCTGGTGGTAAGACATAAAGGCCCTGATTTATACATTTTGGTGCAAAACTGCACTAACGCAGTTTTGCACCAAAAAGTTTAGCACCGGCTTGCACCATTTCTGTGCACCAGCCAGGCACCATATTTATGGAATGGTGCAAGTCGGTGCAAAAGATAGGCTAGCGTAAATAAAAATTATGTTAGTCGGGTGGGGCTGGCAGTATCGAAGAAGGGGGGTTTGCACAAAAAAATGACTTTAGGCAGGTTAGAGTAAAAAAACATTACTCTAACCAGATTAGCGTCATTTTATGGCTACCATGCCACATGACTCCTGCCTTAGGAGAGGCAGGGGTCATGCCCGCCACCCCAATGGCCAGCACAGGGGACAAGGGTCCCCTGGGCATGGCCATTGCACCCTGTGCCATGTATGGGGGCCCCTTTCAGGGCCCCCTATGGCTCTTTATAAAAATAAAATAAAATAAAATACTTACCTGGGATGGGGTCCCCCATCCTCCGCTGTCCCTCTGGTGTGGGTGGGGGTATCCCTGGGGGCTGGAGAGGGCACCTGTGGGCTTATTCCATGGTGTTCAACCATAGAAATAGGCCCACAGGTCCCCTAACGCCTGCCCTGAACCAGGCGTTAACAAATAAGGCAATGCAAGCTTTGCAGCATTTTTTGACCCCTCCTCCCTCCCGTGGACCATTTTTGCACAGGAGTATAAATATGGCGTTAAGGCCATAGAGTCATTTTTTGCACGGGAAGCCTACCTTGCATCTTATTAAGGCAAGGTCGGTTTCCACTTCCAAAAAATGACTTTAACTCCAAAGATTTGGAGCTAGACAGGTCTAGCGCCAAAGTATAAATATGGAGTTAGTTTTGCACCGAATTAGAGTAAAAGAAAATTATGCTAATTCGGTGTAAACAGAGTATAAATATGCCCTAAAGTGTTCCAAGGGTGAAGATTCAGAAGGGAAGTGTGAGAAAGGGCATCTTTTTGACATAGTTCGCCCCTGCTTTTTGCATGATGTATGATGTAGCCTAGAAATTGTAGTGGCCAGGGCCCCTTCTAACCAGGTTCCCTGGGCTAGAGCTCTTTCCCTTAAACTGTTATGATGCATTGGCACAATTGGATACACCTTTAGCTATCACCAACAGTCCCTAATAAAAGGTACTTAGGTACCCCGTGCATTGGGTGCTAGGGGTATATCCCTGAGGGGGACACCTTCACAAAGCAACAGCAAATTGATTGCAGGCAAGTCCTCAATCAGTATGCTGGATTATTCTCTCCTACCCCTGGAAAAACAAACCGGTGCACCCATGATGTGGACACTGGTAACAACCTGCCTGTCAAGAACAAGATTTAGAAACAGTCAGACCATGTCAGAGAGCGTATTCAAGCAAAAGTTAAAAAGATAATGGCTTTGGGTGTCATTGAACCCTCTAAGAGTCCCTGGGCGAGCCCAATAGTTTTATTCCCCACACCTCACTCCGAAGGAGAGAAAAGGGAAATGTGGTTCTGTGTGGACTACAAGGGTCTCAACTTGGGGACAAAAACCAATGCACCCCAAATTCCAAGAGCTGATGAGCTCATAGACAGACTACCAAATATCTGAGTTCCTTTGATTTTGACATCTAGGTACTGGCAGATTGGTCTGACCCTAGGAGCAAAAGAGCAAAAGAGCAAAAGAGTGATCAGCATTTTCTATTCCTAATGGGCATAGTCAGTTCACTGTTTTGCCCTTTGGACTAAAGAATGCACCTGCCACCTTCCAGAGGTTGGTGAATCAAGTTATTCCTGTACTGCAATCTTTTATTGCAACTTATCTGGATCTGTCTATAGTTCCACCTGGCAGGATCACCTGATCCACATAGGGAAGGTCCTTGAGGCTCTAAGAAGGCAGGCCTCACTATTAAGGCCAGTAAGTGCCAAATAGGGCAGGGGAAAGTTGTTTACTTGAGCCGCCTCATTGGTGGAGGCCAAGTACAACCCCTCCAACCCAAGATTCAGATCATTTGGACTTGGGAAGCTCCAACAACCCAGACACAAGTCAGGGAATTCCTTGGCATGTCTGGGTACTATAGGAGATTTGTGAAGGGCTATGGCACTATAGTTGCCCCCCTCACAGAGCTAACCGCCAAGAAAATGCCCAAAAAGGTTGACTGGACAATGAGTTGTCAAAAGGCTTTTAACACTCTGAAGAATGCTATGTGCTCTGTTCCAGTCCTACAAGCACCAGACTACTCCAGTCAATTCATATTCCAAACAGAAGCATCTGAAATGGGGATAAGAGCGACCCTTTCCCAGAAAAATGATGATGACATGACCAGCCAGTTGCTTTTGAAAGCAAGAAACTACTCTCTTTATAACTTTATTTCGGCTATAAGCCATAAAAGTTGACAATACAAGACATAACATGATTAGGAAACATAGCACTTTAAAAATGATAAGAATATAAACAGCATTGTTTTTAAACATTTTTGTTTTTACGAGATCTCACGGCGTATAAAAATATTAGATCGTTAAAATTTGGCTTCAATCAATTAAAATTTGTCAAACTAAATAAATATAATCTTAAAACCAAGTTATTAAAAACACGCGATTATAAGAATTCTAGTTCATGTCTCCTATGTATTTTACAAGAACCTCACCACTGGGGAACCAATTTTGTCATTTATCTCAGTTATCTGGTATAAAAAAGAGAAAATTACATAATTTACTTTTTAAGAACCCTAGATAAATAGTGAGGTCACAGGATTATAAAAACATACAGTTCATCATTATTCTTTAAATCTACAAATCCAGACCCTTGAGGCTTTAACTTCATCCGGTTAAAAACTGATATATTAAATGAATATAGTCTAAAAACAATGTGTTGGGATTACACGTTTATGATAATTCTTTTGTTCTTATTGTCCATGCACTTCGCAGGTATCCCACAACAGAAAAAACTATTTTATCATTTGTGTCAGTTGTTAAGAGTTGTAATGCCGAATTCCATTCCCTTATCCCGATTGCCCTACATAGTGGAGCAATCCACTTTTTCCTAGGTACCAGATATCTAGGGCAGAAAAACATAAAGTGCGCGAGTGACTCTTTTGTCTTTTGACAATGATGGCAGTATGTTGAATTACGGTCCTCCGGTCTCCATTGTGCTGTAAATGTCTTGAGCGGAAGGGTCCCTAGTCTGAACTTAATAAATAGTGTTTTAATGTAGGGAGGATTTACATTATCCATGTAGGTCTCAAACTTGGGGCTACATTTGTGGTCTAAGAACTGCAAAGTCAGACTACCATGATTTTTTAACCAAATTTGAGTCAGAATGATCTCCCAGTAGCGCCTTTTTACACGTTCCTTTATTTCCTTTGCCAAATTATGGGGAGCACTCCACACCTCCTCCATTTTGAGAAGTTTGCACGTGTCTCTGATGTGTCTGAACCAAGGGATCTTTAGTACGCTGTCATTTGTGAGAAATTCATCTAGTGCTGTATGAAGAGTGGACCGGCCCTCTGGGGTCCAAAGACGAATCCAATACATTATAGGTCTTAATGCAATTTCATTGTGTATTTCGTTTAGGGCTAAGTCAAATCTGAGCGGAGTGAGAGGGGTGCTCATCGGCAACTTCAGGAAGTTCCGAATAAACCGGTTTTCTACCGTAGTCAGACACCTAGAGTTGGTGTGTCCCCAAAGCTCAGCACCATAAATTGAGGCCGTTACTGCCACTGCTTTGTAGGCGGTGATTGCAGGTGTTATCTCCCCTTCACAAGTATTAGCTATTTTTCTAGCTATCACTATAGACCTGTGCCTAAGTGCTGTCAGACTCTTCTTAATCTGTGCCGACCAGCGTTGGTCGTCACTTAGCCTAATCCCAAAATAATCAAATTGTCTGACTCTCTCCACTATTTGGCCTGCTATCGTCATTTTTCCCCTGAATAGTTTATGTGGGATAAAAGCCATGAACTTAGATTTTGTTGGATTAATTTCAAGGCCTCTGTTGGAGCAAAAATTATAAAAAGTGTCCAATTAATTTTGCAAGCCCATAGGTGTTCTTGAGATTAGTAAGGTGTCATCGGCAAACATTAAAATAGGAATCGGGGTTCCAGCTAATCTTGGGGCATCATGATTACAGTGTAACAATTGGTCCGCAGCACAGTTTATGTAGAGATTAAACAATGTTGGTGCCAAGATGCAACCCTGCCTAACCCCTCTATTGACGGGTATGGCTTCCATTAGGTCGCCACTATCTGACCAACGTACGTGAGCATAAGTCCCTTCATGTAGATATCTAATCAGTCTTAGAAGTTCGCTATTGGGATGATAACTCTCCATAACTTTCCATAATGTATCCCGAGGTACCATGTCAAAGGCAGCTTTTAAATCGATAAAAGCTACATACAATTGGTTTTTATTGAGTGACAGGTATTTCCAACAAAGGAGGTTAAATCTAAATGCCTGGTCTATTGTGCTCACTCCTCTTCTAAAGCCTCCCTGAAATTCGGAGAGAATTTGGGAATCCTCTATCCATGTCTGTAGTCTGTTCAGCACTTGCTTAGTAAAGATCTTTTGGCTAACATCAATAAGACTGATAGGCCTATAGTTGTTGGGTTGTTCCCTTCGCTCTTTCTTGTAGATAGGGACTATGACTGCTCCTTGCCATGTAGTAGGGAGTCCTCCCCCCCTCAGTATCTCATTACTAAGTGCATTTAGATACAATGACCACGTTGTTGGACGGGAGAGATATAGATCTCCTGGGATGCCATCAAGACCAGGGGCCTTTCCCTTGCGTGTAGATAGGAGAGCCTCTGTTGTTTCTTTTAGGGAGAAGAGGTCCAGATCAAATTTGGGTGGTATTATACTCTCCCACGTTAAGGTGTTGCCAACCGGATCATTAGGTTTTAGTAGGGGTGTACTAGTACTATTGGTATGTGGTTTTCTATATATATTTGAAAAGTGCGTCATCCACGTTTCTGGTTGGATAACAGGGTAGCTTTCCATTTCTTGGGGGCTACTTTTGTCTGACACTAATTTCCAGAATAGATTAAAATCCTTCTCCTGGAGCGCCACAACCATCCTATTCCAATTCCTATTCGCCCATTCTTTTTTTGCGTTTTTAAGTACATATTTATATACAGTCCTGCTCTTCCTTATCTCTCTATAATTCCCTTCTTTAAGTGCTCCCAGTAACTGTATCTTAGCTTGACGGCAAGAGTTGGAGAACCACCATGGGGTTTTAATCACAGTCTCTATCCGCTTCCTTACCGTCTGGAAATGAGGTTTTAATCGGGTGATCAAGGTATTGTGGAGATAGACCAAGTCTACCGATTTGATATTTATGTATTTCAGGGGAGAAAGTGTTATTGCAACTGATCTATAGATCGCTAGCTGGAAATTTACATCACTTTCAACCCGATCCCATTTCACATTTTTGCGATCATTGGTCCTAGTGAGGGCACTATTTGAAGTCCACGTTGACAGTGTCTTAGAACTGAATAAGATAGTGGAGAAGGAGGTGCTTAAGGCTAGATGGTCACTATCAGTACGAGGGAGAACTATCATGTCAGTTAGGGATTTCCAGAGGGCCTCATTTACTAAAACATAGTCCAGGTGGCTAGTGTATATGCCTCTCCTATATGTAGGTGACGCAGGGTTATCTGATCTGGTATTCCCATTTACTATTCTTAATCCCTTAATTTTCATTAGGTCTTCTAGTCGTTCTGAGGCTCCTCCTTCTTTCTTGGATGTAATTTGTACCGGCCCTGATCTATCCCATGAGTCTGTGAGTTGAGTACCCTCTTGCTGATTGCCATCTCTGTGATTCAATTTCATATTGAAGTCTCCCGCAACAATTAGGCCCCGTCCATTAGGTAGGCAGTTAAGAAAGTCTACTAATGAGCTCATCTGGACGGTCTGGGTCCTTTGGGGGCCAGGTCTAATATATAAGTTTAGAATTATTATGTTATCAAGACCTTTAACGGTACTGATTTCAACCGCAACAGCTAGTAAATCCCTTGTAGGGGATACTATCTCTTTTACTTTTGGGAACAGATCGTGTTTTAACCAAATTATCAGACCTCCTGATGCCCTACCTGATGGTGATGGAAGTGCAGCCTTCTGGAAGGTCCAATAGCCTTCTCTATTTATTACAGATGGCGCCCATGTCTCCTGTAATAAAATGATGTGGTGTTGGGCTATAAGTCTACACCAGTCAGGATTAGCTGTTTTCTGAGTCAAGCCTGCCACATTCCAAGATAGGATCTTAATCGATAAGTCATGGTCATACCCATTTCCTGGTAGATTTTCCCTAATCTCATATAAACTAAATATTTCTTGCTGGGACTTCTCCTTTGGCGAGCCACTACAATATGTTTTAGGCTCTGCTCCCAGGATATTAAATAAGTCATTTTTTGTGTTATAAGGGTCGGGGTTGGGTATGCCATCGCTCCCAACTTCAACGGCGGGAGCTTCAACGGCAGAGGCTTCACGTCAATCTATGTCTGAAGTATGGCTATGCTTTCGATCCCTTCTCTGCGGGCAAGGATACTGGGCCATTATAGTGTTTATTCTCTCTTGTGGGAACCGATTTGTCAATGATTGAGGAATTCTATGAACGAGTGTCATTTGGGAAGAGGTACCCGGTCTCATTCTTTCCTCAAGTGCCAAAAGGCCCTTGACTAAATTCTGACTGGTCAATTTTATTCCTATGAGATCTGATGTTGGACCTGTTTTTGTGAATCTCTGCGCCATGACTATATCGTCCCTTATAATGGATCTACACTTCTTTGTCCTTCTTATCCAATGTATAACTTTATTTTTAAGAGATTCCCCTTGCTCAAATTGGTCTTTGCTTAACTTGGGAACGTTTGTTATATAAATATCATAATCATTATGTCTAATCTGGTTTTGGAGGTTATTTCCCAAGAAGCGTTTGGAGCTTTTATGTAAGTGTCCTTCTCTGTGCATCTTCCAATTAGTCCCTGTGTCCAAAGGTGGATTGTAATTATTATGAACACACGCTACAGGAAGTGCCCCGTGCATTGGGTGCTAGGGGTATATCCCTGAGGGGGACACCTTCACAAAGCAACAGCAAATTGATTGCAGGCAAGTCCTCAATCAGTATGCTGGATTATTCTCTCCTACCCCTGGAAAAACAAACCGGTGCACCCATGATGTGGACACTGGTAACAACCTGCCTGTCAAGAACAAGATTTAGAAACAGTCAGACCATGTCAGAGAGCATATTCAAGCAAAAGTTAAAAAGATAATGGCTTTGGGTGTCATTGAACCCTCTAAGAGTCCCTGGGCGAGCCCAATAGTTTTATTCCCCACACCTCACTCCGAAGGAGAGAAAAGGGAAATGTGGTTCTGTGTGGACTACAAGGGTCTCAACTTGGTGACAAAAACCAATGCACCCCAAGTTCCAAGAGCTGATGAGCTCATAGACAGACTACCAAATATCTGAGTTCCTTTGATTTTGACATCTAGGTACTGGCAGATTGGTCTGACCCTAGGAGCAAAAGAGCAAAAGAGCAAAAGAGCAAAAGAGTGGTCAGCATTTTCTATTCCTAATGGGCATAGTCAGTTCACTGTTTTGCCCTTTGGACTAAAGAATGCACCTGCCACCTTCCAGAGGTTGGTGAATCAAGTTATTCCTGTACTGCAATCTTTTATTGCAACTTATCTGGATCTGTCTATAGTTCCACCTGGCAGGATCACCTGATCCACATAGGGAAGGTCCTTGAGGCTCTAAGAAGGCAGGCCTCACTATTAAGGCCAGTAAGTGCCAAATAGGGCAGGGGAAAGTTGTTTACTTGAGCCGCCTCATTGGTGGAGGCCAAGTACAACCCCTCCAACCCAAGATTCAGATCATTTGGACTTGGGAAGCTCCAACAACCCAGACACAAGTCAGGGAATTCCTTGGCATGTCTGGGTACTATAGGAGATTTGTGAAGGGCTATGGCACTATAGTTGCCCCCCTCACAGAGCTAACCGCCAAGAAAATGCCCAAAAAGGTTGACTGGACAATGAGTTGTCAAAAGGCTTTTAACACTCTGAAGAATGCTATGTGCTCTGTTCCAGTCCTACAAGCACCAGACTACTCCAGTCAATTCATATTCCAAACAGAAGCATCTGAAATGGGGATAAGAGCGACCCTTTCCCAGAAAAATGATGATGACATGACCAGCCAGTTGCTTTTGAAAGCAAGAAACTACTCCCTAGGGAACAAAATTGGAGTGCCCTAGAGAGGGAAGCCTTTGCTGTGGTGTGGGTCCTGAAAAAGCTGAGTCCATACCTGTTTGGTTCTCACTTCATAGTTCAGACTGATCACAGGCCTCTCAGATGCCTTCAACAGATGAAGGGTAAAAAACCCAAACTGCTTAGGTGGTCCATTTCCCTACAGGGATTGGACTTTCAAGTGGAACACAGACCTGGGACTGCCCATGCCAATGCAGATGGCCTTTCCAGGTTCTTTCACTTAGATGATAAAGACTCCCTAGGGAAATGGTAGTCTCATCCTCTTTCATTTGGGGGTAAGGGTAGTGTGAGGAAGGGCCTCTTTTTGACATGGTTATCCCCCACCTTTTGCCTGATGTATGATGTAGCCTAGACATCGTAGTGCCTACGGCCCCTGCTCTGGGGCAAACCTAAAACACAAACTCGGCATGGCACACTGCCTGTGTGCCGTGTCCACCATACACTGCATATATTATGGATAAGACACCCCTCTGGCAGGCCTTCCAGCCCTAAGACAGGGTGCACCATCTTATATGTAAGGGCATAGCTGCATCAGCAATATGCCTCCACTGTGCCCTTGCCAAACCTGGGACATAGTGAGAGAACAGAGCAGCCATTTAATACATGTGCTGGCCACTGGTCAATACAAGTTTCCCAGCTACATGATGACCACTTTGAACCCTGGGTAGTTTGGTATCAAACAACTCAGAATGATAAATCCAGACTGGTACCAGTATTGGATTTATCCCTAAATGTACCCAGGGGTCACCTTAGCATGGCTGATGACTGGTCCTATTTAGCCTGCCACTGCCAGATGTCCAATCTACAACTTTGGGGGAGAGATCCCTCTCTCTGGATTGAAGAACAATGCCCTTCCTCGGTAGAGGTGCTAACATCCCCTCCCTCAGGAGTATGAACTGCCCTGGCTATGAGCTTCAAAAGGCTTACCACCTTTGAAACTCAACCCCCAGGTCTACTGCTAGCAGCAGATAGTCATCCCCATTGCAAACAACCACTTTTGGCGGGAGGAACAGCGGGAAAATCAACAAAGTGTAGGAGGAGTGGCCTCACCTGAATGCACCACCCCTAAGATGTTGCCTGCACGATTGGCACTCCATTTCACTTTCCCCCATTTTGGATGGAGGAAAAATAGCCAACCAGGTGTAGGAAAGCGATCCCTCCCCTCAGGAACCCTAAGGTAGATGACCCATTGGTCACTATCAGGTTCCCCCTAAAACGCCCACTAAATACAGTATTTAGTGGGCATCCCTAAACCAGGAACTCAGATTCAATCGACAAAAGAAGACCAGCACCAAGAAGATCCAAGGCACGAGAACGGTGGACCTGCTGTAACAAACAAAAGGCTCCAAACCTCGCCTGCTGCACCCATGACCCGACAATTGCGGCTGAGGAGCTGCTGGAAACTGGAAAAATTCTAAAGAACCCCTGAGGGCCTCCAGGCTTTGAAAATTTCTATAGAACTCCCTTCAGAATGAAGGTACCACTCTAACATTACAAGAAACCAGCAAGCCAGTGGGGGTCACTTCACTCTGCAGCCGTCAACTCCTGAATCAGATGCCACAGCTGGACCAAACTAAACACCTACAACTGCAAGGACAAACCCTGCTAGTGTGCTAAACTTGGTGGCACTGCACCCTCCAGTGTTGAAACCATGTTGATACCATGGGTATTGGTCAGCCAACGTCAGACACCAAGAAAACCAGCCTGCCCGGGGTTGAAAAGGACCAGGAGGAAGCCCCAGTCAAGGGAATTCAGGAACACCCCAGACCTCCCCCATTGTCCTGAAAACGACCCTTGAACCAACTTATCTCCTGTTTCTGACGGTATCCTTGTGCACTGCTCCTGCCTCACCAATTCACTCTGCAACTGGCTGCCCTGTGCCCATTGTCAATGTAAATATTATGATGATATGAAACATCTGTAGGAGTCTAGATGAAAGTGTATGAAAACGACAAGGTTCTAGAGAGTCTTCTTCGAGAAGAAAGTAGGTTTGTGATGACTTAATATGTCATCAGAGGCGGGGTTGATAGAGCATAACTTGGCTGTGCCATTATGTGTTCCAGAAAGGGAAATGAATTGCACTCGACAACATATATAATGTGTGCTTAAATGAATTTGCATAAATGAAGAGTACTGAAGGTTGTGAACTGAAGTGGATTTATGAGTGAAAATATAGAATGATCATATACAAATAGCATCTGTGCAGTACTATTCCATGTATGAATATTATGATTTCTTAATTAATCAATATTTTCATATTTATTCCTCATCTATTTTGTTGTTTTGTGAAATGCACGTATCACCATGTATCTGAATGCGCATTGGGGTTGCTGTTAAATTGGCTGGAGTTAAGGCCTGGAGCATTTTCACTGTGTTTAATCTTCAACATGAAAGCTTGTTCTCGCTGTGCATTTCTTTATTTGCAGGTGTGTCAACAGAAGCTTTCCTTTAATGAAAAGATTATTGTTAGCTACAGATAAGGGGGGTCTGAGAAGGCAGGTTGCCAAGGACAAGAGTGTCAGCGAGGAGTTTTGAAGGAGAATTCCCCCCCCCCCCCGGATGCCTGAAGATGAGAAAAAATCCAAGGTCATCCTGATTGCTGAACCAAGAGATGAAGGCCCAATTAAAAGAGTACCATTCACAACTGTGCAAGGACTTTGGAAAGTTACTGGTAGTGATGTCAACTATCTAAAGTTTGAGGGGAGAACAGTATTTTAGCTAGTGAGAGATTCAGACCCCTTTGACTCTTTGACTGGAGCAGACCTTAAAGAAACTTAGAGAGGTTCAGATCTCTGTTTTCCCTTTGCTTGGCCTATGTGGCTTTATGCTACACACATCTCTCTTGCAGGAACTTCTAGTGAGGTTTATGTAGTGCTAACACTTGAATTTCTATTATTTTAGGCTAGAACATTTAGGGTTTCCTATGACTTACCAGAATAGTTAGACGTCTATAGATTCAGTGGTTAGGTAGGGGAAGCAAAGCTTGAACTTGGAGCATTAAGTACTATTCCTTATTTTCTGTATTGCGGCTACTGAAGCTTTGGTGTGTCTTATGCTGATGTGTTTCAATTTCATTAGATACTTTAACTCACCTTTGGTAATCTTGTACTTGTATAGCAGTGGTCTCCAAACTTTTTAATGCTGCGCCCCAGTTGAAAAATAAAAATTGTTGGGCCCCCCCTCAGACTTTTTCACAATTATTTTATAAAGATGGCAATGTTTAAATATGTCTAGACCGATCTGAACATTGTAGTTAAGTACTGTTACCTTTTTAAAAATGCAATAACATTCTTCTGCTTAAAACAAAGGCCTGTTATCTGTATAGTGCTTCTTTTGGCCAGAGTCTGGCGCCCTCCCTGGGATCACTAGAGGCCTCCCTAGGGGGACCCGCCCCCAGTTTGTAGACCTCTGTTGTATAGCATATTTTTGAGACCTATTTACATACACTTGGCTTTGAATTTGTAATAAATGTTTTGAACTTTAATTTACCCCTCCAAGAATTAATGTGTGACCAAATGAGTTGCACTGGAATTTAAATTGAATGATTTAATGCGTTTGTCTTCATTCCTCTGAACTTAGAAAAAGATCCATTGCGTCCAGGAAATCATTAGTACTGCCAGAGGCTAAATTATTGCTTATGGTTCTGAAATCAGGTGTGGGATTGAAGCTAGGCTCCTGGATCAATTTATAATTAATATGTACAGAGAGGTATTTTGCCTATTGAGACATTGTTCCCCTGTGCAAAACTAAAGTTTGGTCTAATGAAACAAACAATAGAAAGGCAAAGGACCTTTGCAAAAACCTGTTTTAAGGTAAGAGCAGCCAAGGAAGATTTATTAGAACACTAGTTGTGGTTGGACATTTCAAACCCAAGCAGGAAAACTGTACTCTTTTCTGGAAACACCTTCAGATCGTGGATTTACTGGCTGCACCTATCACTCTCAGTACACTTCAAAGACTGTTATTAAAAAAAATGCAGTGTGTGTCACGGATAGAAGGCAAACAGCAACTCACGAATCGTGAGCATGCTTGGTTGATCTTCAGTAACTACTCAAAGTTTGTGCCTTAACTGATCCTGGGTTTGTGCTTTTCAAAAACAAACTTGTGAAATATGAGCTGGGAGGCTTGCCGACCTCAGATCTTGTCCCAAAAGGGTTGAGTAAGACGTCAGTCAGCCACTGTAGACTGTGTAACAGTTACAAGGAATATATTGCCTATATAGACTGCATTCGGCAAATTATTTTAAAACCCCTTTTAACCTGTTAGCTATTCGATCTTGCAGGCAATTAATCATTTCCTGCCACCAAGCAACCTACCTGGGTCTTTCTGGGCAGGAAGGGTGGAGGGGCACACACTTCAAAGGGTAGTGGCCTGACTCCACACAAGGGACTGATAACCCCCCACAGACCTTCTGACAAACAGGACTTGGCTGAAAGGGAACTGGATGCACTTCACAGCACATTTGGGTATACGTACTGGTCCTCTGACACCATAAACTCAGAGCACTTCTGGACTGAGGACATTCTACCAGGAAAAAGGATTGCTGTGCTGTTTGCTCTGCTGTGTAGGCCTGCTGCCTACTACTTCTTGTCGGGGAGTGAGAGAGCTGGATCTAACTCTCTACATCCTGCAACCTAAAGTTTCTCCAAGGACCTGACTGAGCTTGCCTCCTGTGTCTGAAGTCTCTGGGACATCAAAGGTTTCACCTGCATCTTGCTATCAGCACCTGCACTCCTCTATTGAAAATCCTGCTTTGCTAAGTGGTGCCAAATCTAGTCTTGGGCCTTTAGAGATGAGTGTGGTGCTGCAACTCAAGAACTGACGCAATAACACTGGTGCATCACTTGGAACCAACGCACCCTGGTGCAGAAATGCCGCTTTTGCTGCTGCCTGCACCAAAGATGCAGACACTGCTCGCTGTAGGCGTGACGCAATGCCCCCGACTTAGAACTCAACCCCTGCTTGGCCATGCAGCACCAACACATCAGAACCAGTATTAATTGCTTCTGGACATCGACGAATCAACGAAATTGCCCGATCAGGAAACAACGCCTGCAAGTGTGACGCACTCCCTCCTTGGATCAAAGCTTCGTCGCCGAGCCATGATGCAACCAAGGTACTGTCAGCTGGTCTGCGTGACTCCTGTACCCGGCCCGTACTTCATCGCAGTGAGACTGAACTTTTGGGTTTGCCCCAGGCCAGCATGACCATGTAGTCCCAAGTGGGAGCTATTGTCTTCTAAGCACTGCAATCTGATTTAATCTTTGAAAATTCATAACTTACCTTTTGTATGTTGGATGTTGTTGTTTTGATCTTGTTTGACTCGGATAAATATTGGTTATTTTTCTAAACTGGTGTGGAGTCCTTTTGTGGTGTTTTCACTGTGTTACTATGCACAAATAGTTTACACATTGCCTCTTTATTTTAGCCTGACTGCTCTGTGCCAAGCTACCAGAGAGTGAGCACAGGTACATTTTTAGTGTGTATCTTACGTGCCCTGAGTAGGATTGTGATCCCTACTTAGACAGAGTGCTAACCTCTGCTGACTAGAGACCCAAATTCCAACAGTTTTCTACTTCTCTCCTTGATGTGCTTTCTCCCTCTACAAACATCTGTCTCTGTGCTGTCTGTGTTTCTCCCTCATCCCCCCAAGCTGGTTCTTTATGTTCTCCACCCACTCCTTTCTGACATTTCTTTTTTTTACATTTTTCCTCTCCCAGCATTAAGTGACTTTGTTGCTCCCACACCCGCATATCCATTTCCCATTGCTTTGACCACCCGCTCCCCGACCTATAACTCTGTTGTTCCATCATTCCTTTCCCCTTGTAGTCCTCTTAAAGAATTGTATTTAAGTTTATGTTTTGTAGAAGGTCCAGCAGCTGCCTTTTGCTGCTTGGTTGCTGCACATCTCAAAATGTGCTTTCATGCAAGTATAATTTAACTTTTCTATTTACAGGTTCACAACCATTTTTATGGGAAAGTGGGGCAGTACAGTGCAGCAAATCACCTTGCTGTCCTGCACTGGCACTGGGAAAGGGCAGGAATGTGTTGTATTTAAGGTATACTGCAGATTCCTGTCCTTTCCCCCTGTACTGGAGCACAATGGGCTGCCTAACGCCAAAGCAGGTACCCTTGCACCATGGTGTAAGTGTGCCTGTGTTGCATGCAGGATTGTTTTTGTGCAGGGAGGGGTACCTTTCTGCACAAAAACAATCCTGGAAGGGTTTTCCTCTTTCTGTATGTACTCCTGAACGCAGTACACATAAGGAAAAAAATGAGAGGGACTAGTGCTATTTCTCCTTGTTATGCCTCCCTGGGGAGGCGTAAGGTTTTGGCACATCCGCAGGTTTGGAAGGTCCTATAAAGCTAGGGATACATCAACCTCCAGGTGAGTTGCATGCCTTGCACTACTCCAGATTTATGAGACCACTCAAAACTACGCAAAGTGGCTTTGCATGTCTTCATATATCTGACTAAGAGCCTTACGCCACGCATCTACCACTTTACGTGGTGCAAACGTGATGTAGTGCTTTCGTAAATATGCCCCCCTCAATCTGTATTATTCTGTAGACGTGCACATGCGTGGTGCAGCATGCATTTGAATATGTCATGATACATGCCTGTGCCTGCGGAATGATGCAGTTGCCAGTTGTGGCCATGTTATTGTGCATGTTTATCTCTTTTTCCCTATGCTGCACAGCATAAGCAGTTTTGCTTTTTACTGATGCTGCACAGCATTGGCAAAAAGTATTGGCAAAGTTTTAAATAGTGCTCTTTAACGGTCAGAAGTCAGAAATGAGGTGGCAAGACTCCAGCAGGGGTGTATGTGCGTGCTACAGAGGCTTAGGCCATATGTACAGCGTCTGCCCTCTTACTGTTTTCTACATGCACACCACTGTTGACACCCAACGATGTGTGTTCCAAGAACCTGTATTATTTCATAAAAGTAAATGAATACCACGGAAGTACATGCTTGCCACATTACTCTAACAGAATTAATTTAACAAAAATAAATCACTTTACTGATCTGTAAAATGGGTTTTCGTTAGCAAAAGTGAAAGGACTGGGTTCTGTGACGTTTATGGATCACACCACGCGCTGGGCGGTAGATCTAGTCATCAAACACCCTATTTATTAAGAGTTTGTAATGAGGTTCTCCGTTTGGAAAATAGGTGCTAGAGACAAAGATCCCTCTTCCTGTCTTCCTCCCTCCCACTTCTCCTGCCTGTCTACTTACCCTCTGTAAAACATGCACAGCATTCCTATTTGTGTTTATCAAAGCACAAAGCTCTGTAGACCTCAATCCTATTACAGAAATGAATGAATTCAATATATGTTCAATGATGTGTTAAAATTGAAAGAACGTCATTAATAGTCAAAGATGTTGGGACTGTATTGTATTTTATTTCTGTCAGGAATAAAAATGTGCATTATCTCAGCAGGCACTTACTCTTCCATATTGCTACTTCGTGCCCACTGTGGGGGAAAAACAGCATGATCCGTCCGGAATGGAAGAGGGCTGCATCGCTGCTAAGGTGCAAACACTCCCCCCCGCCCCCCCCAAAAAAATGCCCACCCACCACCACCACACACGCCCCAGATGAGGCGGGCGTTGTAGGGACTGGCTTGCTACTGCATGTGTTCTAGGATTTCAAAAAATATTTCGGTTTAAACTTTCTTGTAGTGCGTATACAACGTATTTACTAAGTAGCACTTGCTGACAGATCTATTTTACAACCTGATCATAAAAGTAAAAATTCCCTTGGCAGTAACTCAAGTAATTTTAGAGATATGTCATAATGTGCTATAGACTAATTTCCAGTGCTTGGAAAAGAAAAACAAAACTGCAGGTGTGTCAGAGTACCTACTTGCTTCCGAGAAGTGCCGGCTCTCCCTTATCTTTATCTTGAGAAGTGCAGGTACTCTCCCTCTCAAATAGTACTCAGTACCGGACAGTACCGGCCCATTTAAAGCACTGCTGATATCATATCCCTTCAGGTGGAACAGGGGCTTATTTACGAGCCCCTTTCGCCGCCGGTGCGTCACTTTTTTCCATGTGAAAATGACGCATCAGCGGCACAAGGGGCTTGGAAATAAGCCCCTCAGTTTCACCTGAGTGGATTTGGTATCAATCTATAGCATATAAAAAGTGACGCACGGGCGGCGCAAGGGGCTTGTAAATAAGCCCCGAGTAGCATAATATCTGGTCCCAGTCCCATTAAACGAAGGGTGAAATTGACGCAACTGTTGTTGCATCCAGGCATCTCAGATGAAGTTTAATATGAGCAATATCCAGTTATTGTAGTTATATGCACGCAGGTGATAAATATATTATCATGGTCGTCTCTCTGTATCTCGTTGTAAACTTGACATAGATACATGTACACATGACTACAAACCGCTTGCCCCCACTACAAAAAACAGAAAACGCCTCTTCGTATTTAATCTGGAATCAAGCTTTTTTCAATCAGGAAGCATCAAGAGCTCTAACGAGGTGTGATGTGTTACATAAGTAACACGCACTCACAAATATACTGGTAGAAAATAAAACCTAACAATTACATATCATCCTAAATTATTTACTACAAACATTAACATTCTAATGTTTCTTCATCTGTGTCTTTTTTCTCACACCTTTACATTCCGGCATCTAACCGAGAGCATTTTGCATCGTGCTGCTATACCGTCCTTGCAGATCCTACAGGAAGGCATCGCTAGCAGCGAAGAAGCATGAGTGCCATAACAGGGATATCAGTGTTGGTATTCAACATTCCTTGCATTTAACTGTTTAACTATCTCTTGAACTAAAATGAGCCTAGGGTGGCCTGGGTCCTATCTGAAATATAGATAAGACAGCACATTCCGAGTACTGGAGGTAAATGTCTTCTGTGAAAAAGGCTGCTAGTTAATTAAATCCATTGGGTCTGTGGGTCCCATTGAATGAATACGATCCAACTGAGATGGGTTTTTGCTATACATTAATAAAGTTGTATTACACGTTCAGAGAAGGACTGAAGGGTCCTGCGATACTGCCTGCAAAAGGGGGACCACACTGAGGTGGGGGCATATAGACATCGCTCTATTGATGTCAAACATCGACTGCGACACTCAGTAAAGTCCCAGTGGGAAGGCTGCATGGTCACCTTGCTGCACCAGTCCACTTGGACCAGAATGGCTGCATCGCACAGCGCAATACCTCTTACAATATCTGCTGTTTCACTTTCTGGCTAAGATGTCAGGCGAACGCAACCGAGAAGCCATGGTCCTCTCTGTGGACCTGTGAAAGGCCTTTGACATGCTGGGATGTACCTACCTACAGGAAGTAATGCAGAGGATGAACTTAGAAACTTGATGGTGCCAATGGGTGACCCTCCTTTATCCGGACCTACGTGCCTCAGTGAAAGTGAGGGGCGGCTTCTCCAAATCCTTTGGTGTCTTTTGGAGAACACGGCAGAGCTGCCCCTCTCTGCATTGCTTTTTGGCCTGCTGGTGAAACCTTTTCCAGTATAAGGTGGCCCAAGGAGGTCCCATGGAGATACAGACGCGCTATGTAGTGTTCCTAAATGTGGTGTCCCTACATGTGGACGACATGTTGGTTTATTTGTGACATCCTGACCAGGGTATATTGTACTGTATGCCCGTACTAGAGGACCTGGGTGCCAAATCCGGCCTTGCAACTAACTGGGAGAAAACATATACATTTCCCCTGTTCTCCGACTGGCCAGGAACACCTCCTGCTGTATTGGGCCATCATATCCAGTGGGCACTGGCTCAGCTGAAATACTTGAGATGCGTATTTTCCACAATGTGGAGGATATGCAGGAGGCCAACCTGGGGATGGCACTGCGGGCACTTAGGGGCAGCATCAAGTTCTGGTGCTCCCTGAGGCTTCCTATAGTGGTAGGGGCGGCCCTTACCAAGATGATGGTTCTGCCTAGGGTAGTGTACTTCTTCACCAACTTGCCAGTTTGGATCCCTCAGTCCTGGTTGTGGTCCATAGACGCCGTACTCTGGGAGCTAATATGGGAAGGAGGGCATAATAGGGTGTCCCCTTGTGTCCTTGACATGGAACTATACTTCCTCTTGGTGCACTTACAATGGCTTTCCCGTTGGTTGGCAGGTAGAGATCTGCAGGATATGGGCAGTTGTGTCCTTGTAGCCAGGATGCTGGGTCAGCACACGGGGCACACCACCTTCCTAAATATAGACCTTTGCAGTGTGAGGCTGGAGGATCGTGGCTGTGAGACTGCATCACCCAATGCTTTATGACCCAGTGATACTACTGGTGGGCTTACCCACCTGTGAAGCAGGGTACTTTACGGAGTGCAGAAAGGAGCAGTGGCTGAAGGTGGGTATTGAGACGGTGGAAGATGATTATGAGGAGGGCACAATGGGCATCCTGGACTCCATGATAATGGTGAGTGGCCTCCCGGGTGCCCAGTTCCTTACCTATGGGGCTGTTGGAGCGGCCTTGAAGCAATTGTGAGGTGGGTGTGAAATGGAACCTAGGACACATGAATTGCTGCTGATTATCCTGACCTGTTGCCAAGGGTATCAACTGATTTCCTGGTTGTACCAGTCCACTTTGGCCATGGTTACGAATGGCCTGCTGAGTAGATGCGAGTGGTGGAGGTTGTCCTGGGCAGAGGCTCCAGGATAGGGAATGGAACATGGCAATGGAGCAAGTGCATAAGGTCTCAAGGAATACTCGGTTCAAATTCATGCAATTTAACTACCTCCATACCACCTACTTGACCCTCCACAGGATCAATGTCATGCAACAGTCCCCCATGTACCTTGTGAGATGCCTGGTTTCTGGATATGGTGCGAGAGTGCCATGTGCTCCAACAGGTTTGGAAAGCCATGACAGCTGATGTGGAACATACACTGGGCAGGGGAGATGTAGGAGACATGGGTAATAGGTTTCTAGGCTTGGCAATGGTCCTGGAGAAACAGGACATTGCTCGGCACTGGAGGTTGCGAGGCGGGCCCCTGCTTACTGGCTGGCGTGCATCCTTGAAGCAATGGGTCAGGCTGGAGGCTGCAGCGCTGAGCGATGAAGAAAGCTGAGGGTTGTGGAGAAAGCTTATGGGGTTATGGGTAGAGGTGCTGGGGGCTTTTCTTAACAGTGATGGGGAGGCGGCCTGCACCCCATACCATGAAAATGCTTGACAGATGCATGGGGGAGGAACCACCACTGGGACTGTAGGTGTGCATGGCTATTGGGTCTGTCAGGTCAGTGTTGGGATGAAGGGAGTCATGGGATGGCCCAGAATGTCTCCCTGCCCGTTCTGACCTTTTCAAGTGGGTTTTATAGTTTAGGACCGACTTGTTTGCAGAGTTAAGAGGATAAATTGCAACAAGACCTGAAGAAATGTGCCTTGTTGAGTCATGGTTTTCAAGTTAATCTTTGTGGTTTTTTTTGCATTGCTATACATGTGTGGTGAAGGGTTGGGGCGCACTATTCAGTTCATATTGAAGCCACTCTATTAATATGCTGATGCTGGTGGGCTCAGGGATAGGATGCTTCAACTGTACTGTATTTGTTCAGATATTAGCTGAGGGTGGGCATGTTTTTTTATACCTGATGCATCCTGTATTTGAACGGTGAGGACGGTGTCGACCTGATTAGTTACTGTATGGTTGGAAATGTCAATAAAGAGTTCTATAAAACATGGAAACAGAGTCTGACTGCTTGGTGTTTCAGCGTGAACAATCAAGAGAGGGTCAGTCTCGAGTCATCTAGGGTGGGCCCACTGGTTATAGGGAAAAGACCGATTTCTTTTAACCTCTGTACGCAGTGGGCCCACCCTCGATGACTCGAGGTTGGCTCTCTCTGGATTGTGACACTGTATATGAGGAGGTTGCGTCATGATCTTCGTTTCCCCTCTTCCCCTTCCCTCCCTCTCTTGATTTTTACACAGTTTCAGTGCAAACTACATTGTTGTAGTCCAGTTTCAATAACAGTATAATTGATTAAATTAGTTTAGCAATTAAGCGTATTAGTCTCAGCAATACGAGAAGGTGGTTGATGATTTTTTATTACTGCTATGATTACCGAAAGAAAGATTTGAGTTAAGCCTCGACGCAGGACTTTTACTTGTGGGGCTCAGCCTGTTCCCATTAAAGTTTTTGTCAGTTTAATCTTATACTTTGAGAATTTCATTTTTTGACCTATTCAAGCAAAAATAGCTCCACTTCGTTCATTTATGCATGTGGTTATGTTTATGGACTGCTCTTTATGGCTGTCCACAGAGATATGTATGTTGCGTATCACGTTTTAAATTGCAATTGGTATTGTGTGATCAACTGTGCGACTAGTCTCATGCGTACGTTGAATATCAGGGGTGACATAGAGGCTTTCTGAGGGATCCCGGAAGAGATAGTTTTCACTGATGATGGTAAGGACGCAACTTTGATTCAAGATTTCCCGCCCATTTCATTAGGCAGAAGTAGGTATGGCCCATAGAGCTGTAAGCTCCAAACAAGTCAAAGAGGACTAGAATATCTGAGCAGGCTTCACCCAGAGTGGATAGCATATCCTGGTATTAGCTTCTATGGTTTGTGTCCCACATCCCGGTCTGAACACAGATCACCTGCCATACAGAAATACTTGGAATTATTTTCTAACTTCGCCTGACATTATCTTTGCATAATCGTGGTAGTTCAAGTCTAGAGATCACGTTTCACAACTGCTTCTTTGCGTCATTAGGGCAGTATGTGTAATTAATCTAATGTAAGTAGTCTTAATTAAACATAGTTTACAGCAAATAAATCAACAATCAATAGATTTTTTATACTTATAATTTATATCAATTCGAGTGCAGATTATAAACACAAATGACACCAGAAATGAAACACTAAATTAAACTAATAGCTAACTCAAATGATGACATGACATCCATATTGCACCCGGTGTATTGGACTGCAAATTAAAAGTCTCAAAAAATAATTATAAGTCATGGACAAGTGAAAAGATTAAAAGATCTATTCATTAATCTCAAATCACTTTACATTATTTAGCATGTGCTTGTCCTCATCTTCTGTTCAGCAAGCGACTTTGAGAAATCATACATGTTCAGAGCAAGTGGCCCAGTGCACCCGCACCTATTACCCATTATTCATACCGGTCTACTTTCAGCATGCACCGGATATACAAACAGCATATTCAATCTTTCTTAAAGATTTTCCAAACAACTCACTAAGGGCCTGATTTGAAAATTCCTCGATTCTTCACTATTGGTATTCTAACTCCAACCCATGTCAAACACGGCATTGAATAGCTCTCTTTTCCTTACCTTTCTTCTGTCATAGTCATCCCCTCTCTCAATCAATGTGAAGGAATGGGGGTGCATTGTGGGGGGGGGATTTGATAATACCTCCTGGCTCTTCCTACAGGTTACCCAGTGCTGAGAAGTTTGTGATTGAATTCATTGAACTATCTCGATAACATTCATTCACATGCCAATAGCACAGCTGAGGAGTCAAGACTGCATCTCTTACGATCTATAGCTGTGTGAGTGGGTGCCTTGTAACTGTGTGTATGGGTGTGTTTATGTGTGTGCGTGCATGGGTGTTCAGGTGGGTGGGATCCTTTGCAATTTTATTGCACAAAAAATGAAATGTAGCCTTTGTTTAGGGGGTCTGCGAAATTCACATAATTTGCTTTTGCATAATTACGTGACATTTCAGTAAAATGATGCAAAATTACCATTTATTACATGAAAATAAAATCTGTCATTTACTGCTATATTTTAGCGCGAAATGTGTCGTTGTTTCAAGTTTTCGCCACAAGAACACATTGGGGCATATTTATACTCTGTTTTCGCCGGAATTGCGTCGTTTTTTTTGACGCAATTCCGACGCAAAACTAACTCCATATTTATACTTTGGCGTTAGACGCGTCTAGCGCCAAAGTCCATGGAGTTTGCGTAATTTTTTAGCGTGGACATCTACTTTGCGTTAATGATATGCAAGGTAGGCGTTCCCGTCTAAAAAAATTGACTCCGAGGCATGTGCGCCGTATTTACACTCCCGGGCAAAATTCACGCCCGGGAGTGGGCGGGTCAAAAAAAATGACGAACGGCCGCCTTTGCGCCGTTTTTTAGCACCTGGTCAGGGCAGGCGTTAAGGGACCTGTGGGCTCGGAAGGAGCCCAGAGGTGCCCTCTCATGCCCCCAGGGACCCCCCCTGTCACCCTTGCCCATCCCCAGGAGGACGCCTAAGGATGGAGGGACCCATCCCAGGGACATTAAGGTAAGTTCAGGTAAGTGTTTTATTTTTTATTTTTTTGTGGCATAAGGGGGCCTGATTTGTGCCCCCCTACATGCCACTATGCCCAATGACCATGCCCAGGGGACAGAAGTCCCCTGGGCATGGCCATTGGGCAACGGGACATGACTCCTATCTTTGCTAAGACAGGAGTCATTTCTATGGGGGTTGGGAGTCGAAAAAAATGGCGCAAATCGGGTTGAGGCGAAAAATTTGCCTCAGCCTGACTTGCCCCATTTTTTGGCGCCCAAGCTCCATATCCCCCTACGCCGGCGCTGCCTGGTGTACGTCGTTTTTTTTCACGCACACCAGGCAGCGCCGGCGGCTAACGCCGGTTAACGTCATTGAATAAATACGGCGCCCGCATGGTGCTTCAGAATGGCGTTAGCCAGCGCGAATTTTTTGGACGCAAAATTGCGTTATCGAAGTTTTGCGTCAAAAAGTATTAATATGGCCCATTGTGCGCTACAAATAGGGCAAAAGAAACACAATCAATGTGAACACAAGCCGCTTGGATTCAATTGTTCCTGTGCGCTTGTGATAAAAATGTTATTGTGAATGGCACGCTAGCAGTAAAATTTGACCGAAAATGGACCAAAACTGAGTGTAGTGGCGTCATAGCGAAATGTTGCAAATTTTACGTGAAATTTCCCAAATTACACCACAGTGAGTTAAATTTGACCCAGGCCTGCTTTGTTATTGGATTAATAATTGTACTACATTCACCTCGGTTAAAGTTGAGGTCCATCAGACAAGTGAGGAATTGGCTGGGACAGCGCATCCCAACCTCCCAATCTGTTAACTTCAGGGCCTTATTGTATTAGCAACCTGTTAGACAGTACAATTGCTGGTCTCGTTCACTGGTACAACAGATACGATTTGACTAACTTACCTAGGACACAAAGGTCCCCAGACTCTGTAGAAAACATTTGAGCCAGAAAGCCGTTTGGAAGTTAATTTTTCCATAAGACTGACATTGCAGAAGAAGTCAGTTGAGAGAGAGACATAAATTCTCTGCTGCAGATGGGCTATCTGCATGCTCGAGGCAGCGAAGATAAATTGCCTCCCAAATGATACAAAGTGGGTTTGATAATTTCATTGGATCAACTATTTCACACTGTGTCCAAATCTTTTCTCTTTCAAGTTAAAATTAAATAATTTAATCATAACCATAATTGTCACTCTCATTTGCATACATTTAATCTCGAAAGGAACTTCTGAAGTTTTAATATTAAAGTGTTTAATTGTTTTTCAGATCATTTCAACATTTAATTGAACGGTTTTATCCAGAAAGGCTAAGTTCACTTGTGTTCTACAGCAACCATTTCCAAATTCAAGTGCTAAAGATGATTAATTAGGAAAAAACCTTTTGATTTATTTTTTATGTAGCACTGAAGGTTTAATGGGCATGAAATTAGCAATTTGCCATTGAAAGTCGGGCCTTGCCTTTGCATATGCTGATGTTTTCAGCATAATTTTCCGCAGCCTTAGGCCCTGCCATGTGTTTTCAGCAGCTCGCATGTGAATGACTGCTTAATAAACACGTAACAATATCTATCATGCTTCTGTAAGAATACCCTTTTATGTAAGCTTTGTTTATATTTAATTTTCTGCAAAGCTATGTTGGCCATGTGTGTTGTTTTCTTCCATTTTAACAATAGGTGTTAGTATTGCTAAACACCATGACAGTTATTTCATCAACCTCAGTAGAAAGTTAGATGGGCTCTGCAATGCCAGGGTTTGACCCCTGACCTGAAAAGTACTCTTAGTTCCTGAAGAAGGGAGTCAACCCAGCAAGCTATTTTCCAGGCTGAATTGATACCATCAAACTGCAAATTCATCTCATATGAGCAGCTGCCTCAAATAGTTAACTCTTGTTAAGAGAGGAATGTAGATTTTGGTTAATCATTTATCGATTTCTAAAGTGCAACTATTACCCAAAAATGTCCTTCCACTAAGTAGATCAAGCTATTGGAGAACCGGGTACCTTAATTAGTGGACAAGTAGATTTTAAGAGCTTTATGGAGTGGTAGAAGATTGTTCAAGGGAATCGCTGAAATAGGGCTTGATTATGAGTCTGGCAGTCACTAGACCGCCAGACTTGCAGTGGTGGTCAGGACCTCTGCTGCTGTTGCGGTCCAACCGCCACATTAGGACCCTAGCGGTCAGACCGCCAGGATACTGCCATCTTGCACCTGCTGGGTTGATGTCAGCTGCAGGTCGCAATGAGCCACCACGGCTTATGACCTGGTTCTCTGCCAGCCTTTTCTTGGCAGTTTCCTTGCCATGAAAAGGCTGGCAGAGAACAGGTGCAGGGGACCAGAGGGTGGCCCCTGCACTGCCCATGCCCAGCACCCCCACAATACTCACTGCCTGCTGTGCAGGCAGTGGGCATTACAAGGGTGCTGGTGCACTCTGTGGGTGGCAGCATTGCCGCTGGTTCAATTACGATCCGGCGACAATGCTGCTGCCACTTTCTCGCTGGTCTGATGAGCAGAAACCTTGGATGCAATATTGAAACACAAAAATATTGGAAAATAAATATAATTCACAAAAATATTGCCTTCCTATACTTAACTAATAAAACCCCAAATTCGTGAACAATAGTATTCGAAAACACAAATATTGGGGCAAAAATATTGTCATCGTAAAATAAACATATAATATTGCAAAAATTACACACAATATTCACTTGCCTTTCAAGAAACCCACAACACACCACCACCCACAACGGATCCCCAACTGCAGTTGGAACAAGGTCACTGAAGACCAACTTATCGCAATGCTCTCCCTGAACCCGCCCATTGACACCACCGACACTGATGCAGCTACCCGAAACTTCAGGCAATGGGCCAACACCTGTGCCAATACTCTCGCCCCAATCAAGAATCCCTCCAATAGACACACCAACAGAAAGGCCTTCTGGTTTAACGCCGACCTCCACGAATCTAAGCAAAGCTGCCGAAGACTCGAAAGAAAGAGGTGCCAAGATCAGTCTCTGGACAACCACACAGCCTTCAAAAACGCCATCCGCATACACCACCAACTCATCCGAGCCACCAAAGGAACCGCCTTCAAAGACCGAATCAACAACAATTCACACAGCCACAAAGAGCTCTTCAACTTTGTGAAGGAACTCTCAAACCCCAGCTCCAACACCATCCCGCCATCCCAAGACCTCTGTGACTCCCTAGTCTCCTACTTCCACTGCAAGATTGCAGACATCCACGACAGCTTCAGCACCCAGACCCCCCCGGCAACCACCAACACCACAGATTCACCTGCTCTCCTGGACCCCGTCAACGACAACGACACAGTTGAAATCATGAACACCATCCACTCCGGCTCTCCATCTGACCCTGGCCCTCACCACATTCTCAACAAAGCAAGCTCTGTCATCGCACCCCAACTACGGAAGATCATCAACAGCTCCTTCAAGTCTACCACCTTCCCGGAGAGCTGAAAAACACGCCGAGATCAACGACCTCCCCAAAAAACCCAAAGCAGACCCAAAGGACCTCAAGAACTTCCGGCCTATCTCCTTGCTCCCCTTCCCGGCAAAAGTCATCGAGAAGGCCTTCAACAGACAACTCACTTCTTAGAGGAGAACCGCATCCTGGACCCTTCCCAATCCGGATTCCGCACAACCACAGCACCGAAACCGCCCTCATCGCCGCCACCGTCAACAACAGAACCATACTGGACAGCGGCAAAACCACAGCCCTCATCCTCCTGGACCTCTCGGCCGTGTTCAACTCCGTCTGCCACCACAGCCTATGCACACGCCTCAGCAATGCTGGAGTTTGTGACAGAGCCCTGGACTGGGTCACCTGCTTTCTCACCTGCAGAACCCAGTGAGTCTGCCTATCCCCATTCTGCTCGGAGGCCACTGAAATCATCTGCAGCGTACCCCAGGGTTCGTCCCTCAGCCCGACCCTCTTCAACGTCTACATGGTCCCGCTCGCTAACATCGCCCGATCCCACAACCTCACCATCATCTCTGACGCCTACAACACCTAGCTGATCCTCTCCCTCACCAAGGACTCCGCCAAGACCTACCACCCCGAAGGAATGAAGGCCATCGCCGAATGAAGAGCAGCTGCCTCAAACTCAATTTCGACAAGACGGAAGTCCTCATCTTCAGCTTCATCCACACCACATGGGATAACTCCTGGTGGCCTGCCACTCTCGGAAACGCTCCGACTCCCACCGACCACGCACGCAACCTGGGATTCATCCTGGACCCCTCACTATCCATGACGCTATCTCCTCCTCCTGCTTCAACACCCTCTGCATGCAAATGGATACCCACCGAAACCAGAACAGTCACCCAAGCCCTTGTAAGCAACAAACTGGACTACGGCAATGCCCTCTACGCAGGAACCACGGCCAAACTCCAGAAGAGGCTGCAACGCATCCAGAACGCCTCTGCACGCCTCATCCTGGACATCCCCCGCCACTGCCACATCACAGACCACCTGAAAAACATGCACTGGCTCCCAGTCAACAAGAGAATCACCTTCAAACTCCTCACCCACGCTCACAAAGCACTGCACAACACCGGACCAGAATACCTCAACAGACGACTCTCCTTCTACATCCCGACCCGGCACCTCTGTTCTGCCGACCTCGCCCTCGCCCTCGCAACCGTCCCACGCATCCGCAGAACTACAGCTGGCGGTAGATCATTCTCGCACCTCAGCGCCAAAACGTGGAACACTCTTCCCACCCACCTGCACCAGACCAAAGACCTCCTTACCTTTAGGAAACTTCTCAAAACCCGGCTGTTCGAGCAGTAGCGCCCTCCCACCTTCTATCCCCTCCCCTCCTCAGCACCTTGAGATCCTCATGGATGAGTAGTGCACTTTACAAATCCCCTGATTGATTAACTGATTGAGTACAATAATATTGCCAAAATAATGACAATATAATTAATAAATATTTTTAAAAAACACTTTTTTCATAAAATAATCATTCAAACTAAGCCTAAAACATGTTATACACATGTCTAAATCAGAAATGAGCATTACATCACCAAAATATGTACAATTCACCCCCCTAAAAAACTAAATTCATAACAAGATAACAAAAAATATTGCCACTAACCACAAATATTTATAAATCAAGTTAAATATTTACATATATATATTTGTTTCACTGAAAAAAACAAAGGTTACAGGGGCGTTATAGTTAGGTTTTGAATTTACCTGTAAAAAAACATAGAAATTCAGCAGTTAGAGTACTTTCAAGTAACTGTAACTCGCGCCCTAAGGTAACTATAACTTGCATCCTCGCAATGCACAGCTTTTTCTCAAAAATGTGGACTGCTAATGCTTCATTTATCCCCTTTGCTGCCAGGCCTTTTCCCCCTCCTGTGCCGAGCCTTTTTTTGGCTATTTGGGGCAGTTTGCGCTTAAGCCCTCATAACTTTTTGTTCACATAAGCTACCCACACCAAATTTGCGTCCTTTTTTTCCAACATCCTAGGGATTCTAGAGGTACCCAGACCTTGTCGGTTCCCCAGAAGGAGGCCAGGAAATTAGCCAGAATACAGTGAAAATTTCGTTTTTTTCCAACAAATGGGAAAAAAGGGGCTGCAGAAGAAGGCTTGTGTTTTTTTCCCTGAAAATGGCATCAACAAAGGGTTTGTGGTGCTAAAATTACCAGCTTCCCAGCTTTCAGGAACAGGCAGACTTGAATCAGAAAACCCAATTTTTCAACACAATTTTGGCATTTTACTGGGACATACCCCATTTTTACGATTTTTTGGGCTTTCAGCCTCCTTCCCGTCAGTGACAGAAATGGGCATGAAACCAATGCTGGATCCCAGAAACCAAAACATTTCTGAAAAGTAGACAAAATTCTGAATTCAGCAAGGGGTAATTTGTGTAGATCCTTCAAGGGTTTCCTACAGAAAATAACAACTGAAAAAAACAAATATTGAAATTGAGGTGAAAAAAACTGCAATCTTTCTCTACGTTTTACTCTGTAACTTTTTCCTGCAATGTCAAATTTTTTAAAGCAATATACTGTTACGTCTGCTGGACTCTTTTGGTTGCGGGGATATATAGGGCTTGTAGGTTCATCAAGAACTCTAGGTACCCAGAGCCAATAAATGACCTGCACCCTGCAGTGGGCACAAGATAAGGTGTTGAGGAGCAGTGGTTATTTGCACATCTCTGAATCCCGGGGTGCCCATACTAGCATGTGAATTACAGGGCATTTCTCAAATAGATGTCTTTTTTACATACTCTCTTATATTTGGAAGGAAAACATGTAGAGAAAGACAAGGGGCAATAACATTTGTTTTGCTATTCTATGTTCCCCCAAGTCTCCCGATAAAAATGATACCTCACTTGTGTGGGTAGGCCTAGCGCCCGCGACAGGAAATGCCCCAAAACACAATGCGGACACATACCATTTTTTGACAGAAAACAGAGGTGTTTTTTGCAAAGTGCCTACCTGTAGATTTTGGCCTCTAGCTCAGCCGTCACCTAGGGAAACCTACCAAACCTGTGCATTTTTAAAAACAAGAGACCTAGGGGAATCCAAGATGGAGTGACTTGTGGGGCTCTGACCCGGTTCTGTTACCCAGAGTCCTTTGCAAACCTCAAAATTTGGGTAAAAAAACACATTTTCCTCACATTTCGGTGACAGAAAGTTCTGGAATCTGAGAGTAGCCACAAATTTCCTTCCACTCAGCGTTCCCCCAAGTCTCCCGATAAAAATGGTACCTCACTTGTGTGGGTTGGCCTAGCACCCACGAAAGGAAATGGCCCAAAACACAACATGGTCAGAAAACAGTGCCTACCTGTGGATTTTGGCCTCCAGCTCAGCCGGCACCTGGGGAAACCTAGCAAACCAGCACATTTCTGAAAACTAGACCTCTAGGGGAATCCAAGATGGGGTGACTTGTGGGGCACTGACCAGGTTCTGTTACCCAGAATCCTTTGCAAACATCAAAATTTGGCCAAAAAAAACACTTTTTCCTCTCATTTCGGTGACAGAAAGTTCTTGAATCTGAGAGGAGCCACAAATGTCCTTCCACCCAGCGTTCCCCCAAGTCTTCCGATAAAAATGGTACCTCACTTGTGTGGGTGGGCCTAGCGCCCGCAAAAGGAATTGGCCCAAAACACGACGTGGACACATCACATTTTTTCACAGAAAACAGAGGTGTTTTTTGCAAAGTGCCTACCTGTGGATTTTGGCCTCTAGCTCAGCCGGCCCCGGGGGGGGGGGGGCAGAAATGGCCTAAAATAAATTTGCCCGCCCAACCCCCCGGGGAGCGACCCTTGCCTAGGGGGTTGCTCCCTTTGTGTGATGGTGCAAAAAAAAAGATCCACGGTGCCTAGTGGTTTCTTTCCCCTTGGGAGCGGATTCACCTAAAATCGGCCGATGTGCCCCCAAAGCGGGCAGAAATGGCCTAAATACAATTTGCCCCTCCAGGAGAGCGACCCTTGCCTAAGGGGACGCTCCCCATCTGTAAAACAACAACAACAAAAAAAATCCCTGGTGCCTAGTGGTTTCGGCTGATCTGCCCCCCTGGGGGGCAGAAAAGGCCTTAAAAAAAAATGCCCCCCCTGGGAGCGACCCTTGCCCAAGGGGTCGCTCCCTCATGCCAGTTTCATTTTTTAAATAAAATCCCTGGTGTCTAGTGGGCGTTTTGGCAGCCGGATTGCTTTCAATCCGGCTGCCAAAACGCAGAGAGAGACTTCAAAGGGAAGAATAACTTTCCTTCCCTTTGAAGCCTCTCTCGGCCTCCCCCACGTGATCGAAAGAGAAATGCAAAACATTTATCTTCCGATCGCGCTGGAAGCTGAGCTTCCAGCGCGATGGGAGGAGGCCCTGTGACAAACAGTGCGCGATCGCGCCCTGATGTCACAGGAGGGGTGGAGGGGTCGGGGTGGAACGTGAAGGGCTTCCCCGTCCATCCCTGCCTTGAGGGTGTGGGGGGAACACCACAGAGGGAGCGCTAGCGCTCCCTCTGGTCTCTGTGCCCAGGACGTAATGGTTACGGCCTGGGCACAGCAGCACTGTGCCTCAGGACGTAACCATTACGTCCTGGGCACAGAAGGGGTTATAGTTTTTTTTAAGGACGTTATAGAAGTTGTCATGACTGCTGTAATATCTGGGGTAATTAGAAGTGCATGGCGAGGACGCGAGTGCGTTTACTGTTGAAGGAAAAAACTGATAAACATATTCAAAATAAAACTAAACTAACCAATAAAATCAAACTATAAACAACCTAAATCCAAATGTCATGCACATATGCATAATGGGGAAGGACAAGTCAACAAAGCACATACAACTCCTACTGCATGGGACATATCCCTACAGGAGTTAGCTGTAAGAGACACACACCTAAATGGACACATGCACAGGCAAATTCAAACACAGCAAGCACAACTTAACACACTCCAAGTCTGCACAAACAAAACTCAAGACAACACACATCAGATACATATAGAAGCCATATCAGAGGGAGATGTCCAACACCATACATGCCCACGTTGCACAACACAGAAAAAAATACTTACCATACCAAATACTACATAATGCCATTACATCAACATTGCATTTACACATACGCACAGCTCTGCCCACAAAGTGACATACTGCAAACAACAGCACATGGAGCGGCAAGCAGACCCAATTACACACAACTGCAGGCACAAATTAATCAGGAACAACATAATGGTGTTACAATGTGTACCCAAAAAAACAAGATGTTTAGTTTTATCAACGTATAAAGTTCTTTAAGTCCAAAGGCCATTGGCCAGTCCCAAAATTTTCCAAACACAGCACAGTGTTGTGCATGAACTTGAGTCCCAACTACCAGGTAACCTCCACAGGAAGGGGTCAGGCAGGCACCTCAGGGATTATCCTGGGGGGAACAGATTTTGGGGGAGGGGGCTGGTATTGGGAGGGGTGGTCTTCTTGGGAAAGGTGGGATTCGTGTTGAGAGGGGTGGGCTTTTCTTGGTAGGGGAGGGGTATGGGTGCTTGCAAGGGGGCAGGGAAGGCGTTGGAGGTGGAAGGGCTGGACTTGGAGTTGGGTGGGGTCCTTCTGGGTGTGCTCCGTGGGGAGATCAGGGGTAAGTTCAAGCTCACAGAGGAACAGTTTTTTGGACACACAGGAATGGTCCGCTGAAGTGGGTCAGGATTTGGAGGTTGAGGGAGTGGTTGTTTGATGTGTACGTGTGGATGTCATGGGTGAGTGATTATGCGAGGTATGCTTGTGTGGGGTGGGTGTCTGTTGGGTGGGTGAGTGAGGGTGTTTATGTGACTTGGGTTTGGGGGGTGGAGGTTCTGGGGATGCTGTGCTGGGTGGGCGGGTGTCTGTTGGGGGGTGACTGCAGGTATAGTGGTTGTGATGGATGTATGTGTGTCTGCAGCTGTGGTGTCTGCAAGTGTGGTGCTTGTGGTGGGTGTCTGGGGGTCTGCTGGGGTGGTGTCTGCAAGTAGGATGAGTGTGGTGGCTGTGGCAGTGACTGTTTGGTGGTGTCTGCAGGTATGCTTGATGTTGTGTGTGTGATGCAGGGTGTGTGACTTTTGTCATGTCTGTAGGTGGATGTTGTTTGTGTGCATGTCGGTGTTTCTTATGGTGCTTGTGTGTGCACCATTTGTCTGTTGAGGTGGATATCTGTGAATCTGTTTGTGTTCTTTGGGTAGGTAGGGAAAGGGGGGAATCAGACTGAGAAGAGGGAGGTGGAGGGAAGATGGAAGGTGGGGGTTGACTGGCTGCCATCAGAGTGGGGGCCAGAGCCTGAAAAGATCTCTATAGGCCAGCCATTGCATCATGAATGACTTCTAGTGATGCTTTGGTTTGTTGCAGTTGGGTCGCCAGTCTCTGGATGGCATTCACAATGGCTGACTGACCCATTGAGATACTTCTCAGGAGGTCAATAGCCTCCTCACTGAGGGCAGCAGGGGTAACAGGGGTTGGGGCGGAAGTGCCTGCAGCGAAGGAGACACCCACCCTCGGGCACGGCCAACTGGCTGGGGGAACCAACAAGGAGGGCGGTGATAGAACAGAAGATAGAGGACAAAGATGGTGCTGGGGGATGCCCAGATGGCTTCGCCACCACTAGGGAGTAGCCACTGAAGGAGTAATCCAAGGATGATGATGATGCATATCTGGTCTCTCCCGTGGCACTTCCTCACCTTCCGGGCCACTGGCTCCCTCCATGTCAGTTGTCTCTTGACCTGAGGTCCCATGGCCAGATGCATCCCCACTTGGCTTGGCCGCATCTCCTCCGCTTGCCTGTGCTGATGCTGCAAGGTCAACCAGGAATATGGTCATCATCTGTCCATGATAACACCTGAACCACAACTCAGATTGCCTAACAATACCATCATTTCTAGTAGGCCCCAGCAAAACTTCTAATTTACGTGGTACATACATGTGCAATGACATCTGCATGCATGCCATCTGGATTTTCTTCAGTGGCCCACAGTAAAATAAGAGCCTCAGACAACTACAATTGCATGAGTGAAGTTTTGGAACCACACTAACCATACAACAACTAGGAGTTCTCCTCATCCTCAAAGTTGTCCCACGTACAGCAGACCTCAGTTAACTAATGGCAAACAACAGTATCCCATTGTAAATTCCATTCCCACATATTCCACTTTAAGTCATGCACACATCTATTTGGCACATACATATTAAACCTACAATTAGAAATAAGGCCCTGAAATCCTGCTATGTGGACCCCAGAAGTTCCATATCCCAGAATATGTGACATTGAAATAACCATGTCAAACAGGAAACATCTCAGGAATGTACACTTCAACAAGTGACATCTGTCACAATAGATTCAAGAAGACAGTATCAATGTAACTCAGCTAGCCATCACATGTGGCATTGAAAAGAACAATATTGACATCAGGTGAAATATGTCAGGGAGAGATGTCCCCAGAATAAACAAAACAACGATTTTGCAAAACCCAGGATAGCCACCACTAATTTCTGACACCCATAACAATGACATCCTCTGAGGGTTTCTGTAGCAGACATCTGTCCTTTGCATGTCAGGGAGACACAGAACTTCAACAGAACATTAGAAGATCCTCAACCTGTTGCCCAATGAGCACCAACATCACTAACCACATCTTGGACATCCCAAACCTAGTGTCTGTCTGTAGATGAATGCCTGTACCCAAACATATGTGATGTAAACATCACTTCAACTCACTCCATGATGCATGCCAACAGTCAGGACACAATCCTCAATCATTACACATGTACAGTGCACTTTTACACACGATTCCACATCAAGGGCATAGATGAACACAAAGTGGTTGCGCACTCTGGGCCTATCTGTCATCGTCCTCATAGCTACTGCAGTTCTACTTACCAAATGACATACTATAAAGCGTGAAGGTATATGTCAGACAATGAACAATGGTGACACTCTGTGGTACCACATGAAATGGACGCCCATTGTAGATTTACAATACCACTAACAGTTTCCCATGTGAGTGATTACAGACATCATCCCATCAACATAGGTAGAACATGAATGGAACTGCAGCATAGAAATGTTTCTTAAAGAGAAAGGGACACATGGTGACATGTAGGTGCAAGGGATTCTGGCAACAGTAATGACACATCATTCATGTCAACAGGCATTCTCCACTTACTAAGGGAAATAGTTTGTTACAGTTGCAAACCAATAGCTATGTAAGATATGTCATATGTATGATGGACACCTACACATCACAGACTGCCGGGAGGCACCAGCACTCATCATACATAGAAGATAACTAGCTCCTGGTTAGCAGATGTCTACATACTTACCTTTGGCCTGTGACATAAAGGTAAAGTGACCTGTTGGATAGAAATGAGACATACTTGAACAACAATCAGTAAATGAATGATCACTGTACACAGCCATTTGTTGTCCCTGCTAAGCAAATGGTCTGCGGACACCCCCCCAGATTTGTCCTAGGTCCCAGGACCAAAAGGTAAGCCACACCTGTTTGTTATATATAACATGTCAACACAAAGAATTTTCCATCTACTATGTGACACATGACACATGACTCATCCCTCATTGTCAGGGGGAGCAGTCAGTACCTCACTCAATCACCTGGCAATGGGACAGGCAGGAATTTCTTGTGTACTCACCCCCTTGTGGCTGCTGTGCTGGCCTCAAATGCCCATCCAGCTCTGGGTAGGCCACCGCCAGAATGCAGGCCATTAGAGGGGCCATTCCCACAGGCACCCCGCCCTTGTTGGGAGGACAACCCCAGCAGGGCCTCCATGATATTCTGGGCCCAATGTCTCAGGTCCCCCCACGTCTTGCGCTGTGGAACCCCAGGGTCTCCACCTTTTTGGCGATGGCTCTCCAAATCCATTTCTTCTAACGGGCGTTGACCTGCATGGACGCAAAAGACAGGACAAGAAATTATGTCAACAAGTCCCATCCAAATTGACTGAGTCACATACATGTCAGTTTACCAAGATGAGAACATCCTGTCCTGCCCATACTGCCCAAGTATGGCACATAGCAATCATTGAATGCAGTGAGATGACTCCAAACACTTCCTAATATGCAGCCCTACCCACCACCCAGCTCAGGCTCTGCATTGAATAGGTAGGTCAACTGACATCTTGTGGGACATGATCTAGCAATCTGACAGAGATCACTATTAGATACATCACACCTATGTGGCTTCTGGAAGGTAAACTCCTCAGCTATGAATGCATCAACACACTCACAATGTGTGAGAACAATCCTCTGCATACAGCCCCTACAAGCTACTGCTAGGGTAAAAACTCTAACATCACACATGATAACAATGAAGGGATTGACATGGTGGGCACAGAAAGAGTCTAGCCTGTCCATGTGTGTACATGTGCAAATATAGGTGCAGAGTCATGCCACTTCAGGGGTGGGGGTCTGTGTGTCTCATCATCAACCAAAACACACTTTTTGACATATGTGTACATAATACATAGATCACCTTCAGAATAACATAGGCCTGCATTGTACATTTTCTGCAGTGTGACTAGACAACTGAGTCCCATTTCATGGGTGATCAGCAAACAACACACAGTTTGCACTCATGCAATGTCAGAAATGCAATGAGCCTGCACAGGACACATGTGACCTGTATGAAGGTGACAACAGGGCTGTGGGATCAAGGGACCTGTCAAGCTCTGAAACACACATTGACAAAGATGCCAAGTGTACATTAGTCACAGATCATAAGTTCTCCCCAAATATCATGTACATTGTTATCAGAGGATAGAGCTTCAATACCCTGCCCATTAGCACTGAGGCAAGATTTGGCCTCATAACGTGTTGTGATTGGATACAGGGAGTGGGCACAGTGCCACAGTTGCATAACAAAAGTGATTTGACTCCAACTCAGACTTGGACAAATACAGTGAGATACATTTGACAGGCCCCGGTCTCTGCAGGCTGAGGAGACAGACCTACATGAAACTCCATTCCCAACACTTCCATGCATGGCAGTCCATCATGTAGCCAAAAGCCAATTGGCATGTGATGTTTTTGTGCCAATATACACATAGCTCACACTACACACAAACTGACACATACAACATGCATACAATGCTCATGCAGTCATTCAAATACATGTGCCCTCACATTGATGACATTCATGAGGTAAGAGATGTCTGAGGATGGCTGTTATGCAACCTCACCTAGTTATGTGCCTCCAACACAAGGTGGATCAGGGCACATTCAATACACACACCATAATGTATCAGAATTCAACACCTGGCACTGACACAAATACATGTGCATTGACTCCCCCTTTGGTGCAATCTGACTGCACCAAGAGGGCTTTGAGTTCACATTCTGCCACACATGATCACACTCCAGCCAGTGAGGGAATATATGTCGAAGTACAGAGAAAACTGTGCACATAAGGCACTTACCTGCTCCTCTGGTTCTCCATAGAGCTGTCCATACAGGAGTAGGACCTCAGACACCAGATTCTCGAGCTCCTCTGGTGAGAAAGCTGGGTCCTATCACCTGGACGTGGCATGATTGCTCCCAAAGGTGGTACACAGCATCTCAGGTAGTGGAGGTCTGCTGCTGTAGTGGAGGTCTTGTTCGCAGCAGTGTCAGTAGTCAAGTGAGGGATTTTGCATAACATGGTGGTCACATCTGCCATGTACACGGCCATCACCGCCAGCAGACACATCCTTTGGCCTACTGGCATCAACATTAGTCTATGGATGTGTCTGCTGCGGCTGCAACCACCTACCGCCATGACGATTTCCGCCGGCGGTCGCAGGAGGTTCCCAATGTTCTGTGGAGTAGGCCAAGCCATTTTAGAGTTCTGAAATGTGTTATATGACTCCGACAAATGCATCACACATCCAGAATTGTTGGGTTTCACATCATTAACTGCTTGTCTTTTCCAGTCATGTGGCTCCTACTACTCATACACCATTGTTGTACATTGCTAGGCATATATGGCGATTTGCATTGGAGCATAGCACCCCTCCAACAAATGTTATTTTAATGTTTCAGACATCAAGTCACAGTCCAAGAGGCATGTTTTGTTGCACAATTGTTGATGACCATTCACATGATGTGTACAAGGGTAATATGTGACAGCAGTGTGATTATGAGTTGTGTTGCAGGGTACACGTTAAAAAATGATAATACTCATGTCTTGTCATACTGTTCTACCCAGGGAGGAGAAGAAGCAACCTCCTGTACTCTGTCCACTGCCGACCTTCAGACCATGGAAGATCGCTACATCATCCATATCTACCATCTGATCGGCTAACAATTGTGGATCTATTTTGTCAGTTGGAGCCAGATCTGATGTCTGCCATTCATCAACCAAATAGGATTCCACCCACGCACAAGGTATGGCAGTTTTACACTTCCTGGCCACAGGATCATTCTAAAGTACATTGGCCCTATCTGCTGGGATGACCCAGCCTATGTTCAGTCTGGTTTTGAAGGTTGTACCCCCAGCAATGTTTAAACACCTTGACAGCTATATCCGCCTTCCTCAACATGAGGATTTGACCCATGTCAAGGCTGACTTCTATGGTTTGGCACACATCATACTTGTGATGGGAGCCATTGTTGGTATACGTGTTGCCTTGGTCTCACCGCAAGGCAATGAACAAGTGTACCGCAACAGAAAGAGCTACCATTCCATCAATGTCCAAGTGGTTTGTTTGGGGCATCTCTACACTTCACAAGTCTGTGCCCGTTTCCCGGGTCCAGCTCATGATGTCTTCATTATGAGGAACAGCGCAATACCACAACTGATGTCACAAATGCCCCCAGAGAGGCTCTGGCTGGTTGGTAAGCCAAATTTGTCCTGTTTGTGTGTGTGCAATGTCTGCTGCAACAAATCCAATGAGTGGGACTCGTAGTTGCACATATGTTCCATTCCATAACAGGGCATACCCAAACCGTCCATGGTTGTACATGCCAACCCAACTTCACCAGGGGAAGTCAGCTACAACAATGCCAATGGAAGAACACAGCATGCCGTGGAGTGGGCTTTTGGGCTCCTGAATCACAGATTTAGGCATCTGGACAAGACAGGTGGAGCCCTCCTCTACTCACCCGAAAAAGTGTGTAAGATCATGGTGGCCTGCTGCATGCTCCACAATGTTGCCCTGTGGAGGAATATCCCACACATTCCAGTTGAGGGGGAGCCAGCAGTGCCACCAGGTGGGAATCCTAAAATGCCAGGTGAAGATGACAGTGATGAGGAGGAAGGTGAAGACTTGCGGGCATATCTCATCAATCACTACTTTACTTGAGTGTAACTAATTATTGTTATGTTATCACTGTGACTGTATGAGGAACTGTAATTGTCAAGATGTGTGGACTAGGGTGTTTTTCCTATGGATTGTGCATGTAATGCTTTGCTGTATACATCAAAGCTTTGCTTGCTAAGTCAGACTTGAACATTTCACTACCTTGATTATCTGCAGGGTTTGTGTCATTATCATTACAATGTAAGTGTATCCCCTGATGTTTGATATGAGCTTATGGTCGTAGGTATAACTTCCCAAGCTAAACTCCCTGTATTATTCATTATCCAGGTACCTTCACCCTGCCATCCTCATGTGGGCATTCCAGAGTTGTGACATTGGCTGGTATCTGATGCTGTTCTGACATAGGAAGAAGACATGGACTAATCCAGGTAATGGTCACATATTTACAGTGTATGAGTCCTGTGCCAAGCCAGCTTGGACAGTGTGTGGAAGGAAATATGAAGTGCAAGATACACTGGTTTGAAGAGGTGTGTTAGTCCAGTTGTCACATGTGTGCGATCATATGGCCTTGAAATATGTTATAATCAAGTGTAATCCATGCATTCTCCTTTCACATTGTGCTGACAATGATCCTTTATGACCTGCTCATAGCTGTTGATGTGTTTCCTATTTGCAGGCCAGAGTGCCTGTGCCACAACACTGACATAGGTTGTATCATACCCACATATGCTTTGTCATTGTAATGGGATGGACCCATGATCAGGGACTGTTGTACTGCCCTCTGTCTGTGCCATGGCTTATGTTATGTTGGCAGACCATGTTTTGGTATGTGATGAGGCTCAAGCTGGTGACAACATCCATTAATCTGTTAGCCTATTCTATGGGACAAGGTCTGACAAAGCCCTTTCTTCTGTAATTTAGGGTGTGGTACTTTGGCATACCTAGCCTGATTCAATATGGTTCAGACATTGTTCACGGTGACAATCCAGACATTTTGACAGCCTATGTGCGGTACAGTGCAAAAAAATGTTTGGTGTGATCAGACACTTGCATCATTGTGTTGCTATTAATCCTCAGCAGGACGCTGCCTGTGACATATCACTACTTCCATTGCCATCTTGTGTCATCTTCATGTGCATCACAAGGGCTCACATCTCAATGTCTAGTTGGCAGAGGTATGCACCCTTGTCAAAGTAGGAACCACAATCCTAGTCAGGGTAAGTCACACACAATCCAAATGATCCTGTGCCCACCCTCTGGTAGCTTGACACTGAGCAGTCAGGCTTAACTTAGAAGGCAATGTGTAAAGTATTTGTGCAATATATCATACAGTAACACAGTGAAAACACCACAAAAGTACACCACAAATGTTTAGAAAAATAGGTAAAAACGACAAAGATCCAATAAGCACAAGTTGAAATATCACTTTTAAAAGGTTTAAAAGAGTCTCTATCCTTAGAAATAAACGGTTGTCTCTTTGTTACACACAGTACCTGGTATGTGTAAAAAATAACGATGCATGGAGACCGCAGAGAAGGAGATGCCTGGAAAAATAAGGTGTTGCGCCAAATTTTCTGACGTGGCACAGAGGATGCGTAGTTTCTTTTCACATTGCAAGGGGTCTATGTTGTTTTTTGGCATGCAGTCTCGGTTCCTCACTGTGATGCGGGAATATTTTGATGCTCAGGGATGGTGTGTTGAAAATCCTTGACGCGCTGGAAGAAGGGACAGGCGCTGTTTCGATCCGGTAGAAATTTTCTGTCGCAAGGCAGGCACTCCATTGAATATCCAGTTGAGAAGTCACAGCTGTGTCGTTCCAGTCGGCTGTGCAGCGATTTCTCGGTCACAATGCAGGCTTTGCATTGATTTCTACAGGGGTTGCGTTGATTTTTGACACACAAGGAATTTCTTGGAGAGGCCCTGAGACTTCAGAAAACAGGAGGCGAGCTCAATCCAGGCCCTTGGAGACCACTTTTGGGGAAGGCAGAGTCCTCTTCTAAACAAAGTCAGAGGCCAGCAGGGCAGCAGGGCAACAGCAGGGCAGCAGTCCTTCTCAGCAAAGCAGTCCAGATGAGTCCTTTGTGCAGCCAGGCAGTTCCTCTGATAGGGTGCAGGTGTAGGTCCAGAAGTGTCTGAGTTGGCGGGGTCGAAGACCCAGTTTATATACCCAAAATGCCTTTGAAGTGGGGGAGACTTCACAGAGTGGTTTTGAAGTGAACAATTTCCCCTTTCAGTCCAGTCCTGTCTGCCAGGGTCTTAGTGGGGATTTATTAGTCCATTCTGTGAGGGCAGGCCACTGGCCTTTGAAATGTAAGTGTCAGGGCCTCCAACCTTCCAGCCCAGGATGACTCATTCAATATACAGATGAATGCAGATGTGACTGAGTGTCCTGTGTTTGTGGTTGTCTGGGAGAAGTACACAAGGGAGCTGTCAACCAGCACAGACCAGAAGTTGATTGGAAACAGGCTGTAAGGCACAGATGGGTTTAAGTGCAGAGAAATGCTCACTTTCTAAAAGTGGCATTTCTAAAATAGTAATATGAAATCCAACAGCACCAATAAGCAAGATTTTCTATTAGCATTCTGGCCATACTAAAAACGACCTGGTTACCCCTTTCAGATCAGAATCTACCACTCAAAAAGTATATGCGGGCAGTCCTAATGCTTGTCTATGAAATGAGCAGGCCTCACAGTAATGGAAAATGAATTTAGGAGTTTTTCACTACCAGGACATAGAAAACATATATAAATAGGTCCTGCCTTTTACCTACATAGCACCCTGCCCTATGGGTTACCTAGGGCCTACCCTAGGGGTGAATTATATGTAGAAAAAGAAGAGTTTAAGGCTTGACAAGTACTTTTAAATGTCAAGTCGAAGTGGCAGTGAAACTGCACACACAGGCCTTGCAATGGCTGAGACATGGTTAATGGGCTACCTATGTGGGTGGCACAATCAGTGCTGCAGGCCCACTAGTAGCATTTGATTTACAGGCCCTGGGCACATGTAGTGCACTTTACTAGGGACTCATAAGTAAATCAAACATAACAACTGGGAATGAACCAATGTTACCATGTTTAAGGGAGAGAGCATATGCACTTTAGCACTGGATAGCAGTGGTAAAGTGTGCAGAGTCCTAAAACCAGCAAAAACAGTGTCAGAAAAGTGGAGGGAGGCAGGCACAAAGTTGGGGGTTGACCACCCTAAAGCTGTCAGGTCTAGTACTCAACGTTTCAACACGTGGAACAGAAGGAAGCAGGCAATGTTTTTCTGTTTGGTGAGTTTATTTACATGGGTGGAGGACATAAAAAACTGATGCTACAGAAGATGAAAGTGAGGGGATAAGTCATGGTGGATGTAATCATATTAGTAGATGCCACAACATTTGGAGTCCAAAGTCTAGTGTCCTACTACCATGGAAGAGGTCACTTGCTGGAAGTGGTTGTTGTCTTGCCATCTGTACCTCCTGGAGTCTTGGGTGGATGTCGTGCTTACGGGGGTTCATCGGCTAAAGAGTCAGGGGTGCCTGAGGTGGGTCCTTCTCCTGACAGGGCCTCCCTTCCAGTGTTTGCCACGGATGTAGAAGGGGCTGGTGTTGCTGGGCCAAACGATAAGTTGTGGTGTTGCTCATGGTCCCTGATCAGAGTACTGCTAATCTCCCTGAACATCCCTGATAGGGAAGCCAGAATGGTGCTTGTGGCCTCCCACTTTTCGAATGACTCTCGATGTAAGTCCCTCTGCAACTGCTTGATTTCCTTAAGTTTAGTAAGTATCTGACCCATCACACCTTGGGATTGTTGATAGGCTCCCAAGACTTGGCTGGTGGTGTCCAGCCCAGGACTCTACCCAGTGGCCCACAACATCCCTCCTACCACCCTACCCCCACAAGTCTGCACTCTTGGCACAGTTTTCCCCTACCACTGGTTCCAGGACCATCATTGTCTGAGGTGTGCTGTTTTGACTCAGGATCCTGGACTGGGGGGCACAAGATGGTAGTCACTGTCCTCAGGATGCAGGTTGATGGGTGAATGGCTGCCTGAGATGCAGATGCAACCGGGCTGGGGGGGAGTCGATGTGGTCAAGGTGAGGCTCACTGGTGTCATCTGACCAGGTTGACCTGATGAGCCAGAACCATCCTCAACATCCAGACATCCAGGAGTGTTATCGTCACTGAGGGCTTCATCAATGGGGGCAGTGGCAGTCTCTTCAGCAGTCTTGGTGTTCCCAATGGCAGCTCAACCTGTTGATGTCAGAGATACAATATTACAGGTTGTGTTGTGATATCTGCCACTAATAGCTGACAGTGACATTTAGCCAAGACTGTGTACACGTTGGATTGGCAGCTTTTCCTTATGGCACTGGTATACATTCTATCAATTGTATAGACCCAATATTTCTGAGATATTGCAATTCCATTTCTGTCAACCAACTGCAGTATGTATGAGTTCATTAGCACTTGGAAGGATGGTCATAGACTTACATCTTGCCAGAAGTGCAGGCAAAACAGTAGCTAGGCAGGATGTGGCTTTGATTCTTTTATGTCTAAGTTGACTGTTGTGCAGGCAGACCCTGGAAATTGTTGTATATGTGATTGTAGTCATCACGTGGTCAGTGCATTGTGAATGTGTCTGTTGCCAATACTATTCAGGTGATGCATCTTGAGGCCTTTGGTTCATGTTGTTTTGGGTGCACACAGGTGGAGCTGTCCTTCCTGTCCACAATAGTTTCATCTTGGCGTACCTGCTCAAGATGGATCTAGGTGTTTAGCCACATCACAGACTGTACCATGATCTGCCTCTTGGTCCCTCCCAGGGGAATAAAGTTCATTTGTGAGTTCACAGACAGATGCATTGTAACAGATGTAATGTCCTGGTGATTGGAGTTATAGGGATTGGCTATCCTGGAATTTACAGTAATGTCACTCCAAGTACTAGACAGTATACATATCTACTCCTCTTAGGTGTGTACACTTCCACTGTGAGTTCACAAACAAGGATAATGCACACTGGGCTTGTATTTGGATTTTGTGAGACAGAACCTATTGGCCTTAGCAATCATGTCCTTCCCTTTACTTCATGCAGTTATTATGTCACCCCCAACATGAGTGCACTTCATGTGTGGATTCCCACAGAAGGGTATTTTGGCAAGTGTACACTGGACTGGTGTTTGGAGTGACTGTAAGAGAGCCTCCTGTGAGAAGCAGATATGTAATTCCCTGTATTACACAAACTACACTGATGGTTTACCCCAGGTGAGTACACTTCAGTGAAGATTTGGTATACAGGGGTATTTTGCAGGAGGGCACCATTTTGTAGTGTTGATTTGGGGGAACAGTGCCAGCTGTGAGTTGCGGTTCTGTCACACTCACTGCTTCACAATACCTGACAGCTGCCAACTATCCCAGTGAGTACACAACATATGTGCTTTGACACACTGTTGTCTTCAGGGAAGGGGGTCCTGTTCTGGTGTTTGTAGTAACAGTGGCAGTGCCTCCTGGCCTTATCAGTCCTGTGAGTGCTTGTACTCACAGATGTCAACCTCTCAGGTGAGTACCCTTCAATTGTGAGTTCAGGGCAAGGGTCATTAGAGCAGAGGACAATGTGGTGGCTGAGTGGAGTGACAGTAGCAGTGCCACCTGGCCTTATCAATCCTGTCAGTGCTTGAACTACCCACACACTATACAGATATCAACCTCTCAGGCGAGTACCCTTCAATGGTGAGTTCAGGGACAGGGGTCATTAGAGCAGAGGACACTGTGGTGGCTGAGTGGAGTGACAGTAGCAGTGCCTCCTGGCCTTAGCAGTCCTGTCAGTGCTTGTACTACCCATACACTATACATATATCAACCTCTTAGGTGAGTACTCTCACTGGTGAGTTCAGAGACAAGGGTCATTGGAGCAGAGTCCACTGTGTTGACTGAGTGGAGTGACAGTAGCAGTGCCTCTTGGCCGTAGAAGTCCTGTCAGTGCTTGGACTACCCACATACTATATAGATATCAACCTCTCAGGTGAATATCCGTCAATGGTGAGTTCAGGGACAAGGATCATTTGAGCAAAGGACACTGTGGTGGCTGAGTGGAGTGACAGTAGTGGTGCCTCCTGGCCTTAGCAGTCCTGTCTGTGCTTGTACTACCTACACACTATACAGATATCAACCTCTCAGCTGGGTACACTTCACTAGGGATTTGCCAAACAAGGTACGTTTGATTATGATACACTCTTCTGGTTTTGGGAATTGTAGAGCAGTGCCTGCTGGGAATTCCAGTGCTGTCAATCCCTGTACTACACACAATGTACACAGCTATTGTTCCCTCAGGTGACTCTAGTGAGATGCCAGCCAGTGGTCTATGGACAGGTGGGCACTGGACTGGTGAGTGGGGTGACAGTGAAGGTGGTCAAAGGTGAGCAGTGAGCATGCTTGACAATACATTTTGGTGATACTTTAGTGTTGTGACTTACCTGACTCCACTCCTCCAGGTATCCGTTTCAAGCTCTCCGGATGCAGGGTTGCCAAGACCTTCTCCTCCCAGGATGACAGTTATAAGGGAGGAGGGCGGGGGACCACCGCCGGTCTTCTGGACATGCAGCTGTTGCCTGGATGCCATGAAACAGACATCCCCCCTGAGGGCATTTCACCTCTTCCTGATGTTGTCTCTTGTGTGCGGAGTGTGGCCTACAGAGCTCACTCTGTCAACTATCCTTTGCCACATTTCCATTTTCCTGGAGATAGTACTGTGCCGGATTAATGCTCCAAATAAATGTGGCTCTACTCTTATGATTCCGCCACCATGTCTCTTAACTCATTGTCAGTGAAACAGGGATTTTTCTGGGGTGACATGGTGGTGCTAAGGGAATGGATTGAAATTAACAGGTGACAGTGAGTATGTGAAGTTGGGAAGTGCAAATGGATCTGCTGTAAAAATATTGTGTGAAGGGTGTGGTATGTGATGTGGGAAAATTGCAGGGATGCCTATTCTAATTCAGTTTGTTTTCCTCTATTGTGCACTCTGGCTATAGTGTGTTGTGTGGTAGATGCAAAGATTGTGGTGTATGAAGGGGTATTTTATAGTGTGCTTTGCAGCTGTATCGAGTGTGGCTATGTGTGTCAGCTGTTTAAAAAAAAATCCATACAGTGTGGTGTTGTGCATTACTGTGGTGACCACAAGCCACCATGGCTCAGACTGCCATTGATTGACTGGCACAGCTGAACCGCCGCTGCAACTTTTCACTTGTAATACGGTCAGTGGTTGGTCGACATTTGTCGGTGCTGGTGGTCGGCCCAGCTATTTCACACATTCCACTGGACTGGCGGTCTTGATTTTTTGGCTGACTTTTGTCAGTCCTGCCTGTGTAACTCATAATACAGTGGTCTGTGACCACCAACATGGTAGTCTTTAGGGGCCCACTACTATGGTGCTCTGGCAGTCCAACTGCCAAACTCGTAATGAGGCCAATAACATCCCAGAAAGGAAAGCAATTACTAACTCACATGCGTTACACCTACAACCATGAAAGTGCATCAACAGAAAATGTGATTTGGAAATGTATCACATATTATTCTAATCTATGCTATGGGAGGGCTACTACAAAAAATGATAAAATTAATTTAAGAGAATACAACCACCGAGAACTGTGACAGAGAGAGAAGTAAGGGAGGTATTGCAGGGTAGAAGAGAGGCAAGCACTAGCTCCCAGGAATCCACAATCAATATCCTAAAAGATATAGGGGCTTATTTACAAGCCCCTTGTGCCACCTTTGTGTCATTTTTCTTTTTATGCAGTGGTGGCGCAAAGCAGTCACCTACAGTGGTCACATTTACAAACTGTAGGGGGTATAGGGCTGGCGAAAGGACACTGACGAATCGATTCGAATGTGCCAGTTTCTTGTAAATAAGGCTCAAACTGCCAACAGAACATATACAAATACAACTCACACACTTACATTCCACACTGGCCAGGGACTGTCCTCAGATACTGCACACATATGCAACAATGTAGTATGAAACACAACCAGTAAACAACCCTACAATGGACACAGATATCACACACATCACAGTACAATGGAAGCACAGTGGCATGCACAAAACACAGAGACTCAAATAGACCAAGAACAACATGACTACTATACCTACACAATTGGGATGGGGCCATCCATGTCACGATCTGAATGCTTTTTACTGCTATTGTTTGTCAATCTCGAGGCACCACCTGGTCTCTTGCTGGTTCTGGACTGACCAAGGTAAGGGCAACTCTTTCCAGTAGCCACAGTGCTGCTGATAGAGTAACACCAAGCAGACAGTGAACTCCAGAAGGAGTCCCAGAGGAAAAAACCCAGTCCTGGGAAAAACCTCAGAAGCAAGGAACTCCTGGAAAGGAGGTAAGAAAAAAGAGAAGCGTAATATAAACTGGAAACAGCAATACCACAGCCAAGAAAAAACAGAAGTCCAAAAATCACCAGAAACAGAGCGAGGAGCACCACCAGAATGGAAGTGTTTGCAACGGAAGGAACAGAAGACCAACTGTGCTTATATACTGGAAACCAGGAAGTGACACTAAGGAAGTTCCAAAGACACCATCTTGAATTGGGAAAAGCCACATTTGAGTGAATGGAAAAATAGCCATGGTGTAAAAGAGGAAGCAAAGCATGCAGGGAAAGAAACACAGACTCCTGGGACGAAGAAAAGATGGCTAAGAGGAAAACCATAAAGAAAGAGAAAACAAGAAAAAAGAAAAAAGGCAGAAAGTATAGGTAAGAGAGATTATAAGGGCGAAGCGCGAAGCAGCTCCCAAAGAAAGATTGACTGGTCACGCTGTGGACCGAAAAATAGGCAGCGGCATGAAACGCGGCTCAAAACGCGACCCGCGACAGAAACGGCTGTCCAGGACTCGGAGCGCCGATCTGACCACGGTCCGCAAGTGAGGCGCCACAGGTCCTCACGGCATCACAATCCAGGACACCCAGGGAAGGAGAATGCACTGGGACATATAACACTTTCAAATGGCCCCCAAACAACATGTTCACAGGATATGGCCCTTCATGGGTCTCAGTGACAACCAATACTAAAACCAATAGTCATGCACATCTGCACAATAGGGAAGGGCAAGTCAAAAAAGCACACACAACTCCTGCTGCATGGGGCATACCTCTGCAGGAACTAGCTACAAGGGACATACACCAAAATAGACACATGCGCAGGCAAATGCAAACAGAGCTAGCACAATTTAACACAATCCATATCTGCACAAACAAAACTCAAGAAGACACACATTACATGCATACATAAGCCATATCAAGGGGACAAGTCTAACACCATACCCGCCCTCACTGGACAACACAAAAAGAAATACTTACCATAAAAAGCAGTACACAATGCCATGACACCACCATTGCATTTACACACACAAACCTATACACACAACACATATCCTTCTCTTGGGGACAACAGCACTGCACACAAACTCACATACTGCTAACAACAGCATAAGGAGCAGCAAGCAGGCCCAAACACACACAACACACAACTGGAGGCACAGAGACAAAGTCACTCAGGGACAACATCAAGCTAAAAAGGGAAATGTAGGACAAATGTATATCCAAAAAAACAACGTTTGGGTTTATTAAATATGAAAACTTAGAATGGCCAAAGGCCATTGGCCAGTCCATAAAACAGTCCAATAATGGCACAGTGTTGTGCCTAAACTTGAGTCCTAACTGCCATATAACCTCCACATGAAGGGGCATCAAGGGGGCAGGCAGGTGCCTCAGGGTCTATCTGGGGTGTGGGTATGGGGGTGGGGATCGGATTTGCGAGTAGAGGGTTTGGGCTTGGGAGGGGTGGGCTTCTTCTTGGGTGGGGTGGGCTTCTTCTTCGGAGGTAGAGGTATGGCACTTATAAGGGGACAGGAGAGGACTTGGAGTTGGAAGGGACGACCTGGGAGCTGGATGGGGTCCATCTGGGTCTGGTGTGGGGGGGAGAATAGGGCAAAAGTTAAGGCCAAACAAAAAAAGCTTTTGGGACACAAAGGGGCGGTCATCAGAAGGGGGTCGGAATTTGGAGGTTGAGGGAGAAGTTGTCTGATGTGTAAATGTGGATGTTGTGTGTGCGTGCTTACAGGAGGTATGCTTGTGTGTGATGAGTGTCTGTTAGATGGGCATGTGAGGGAGTTTATGGGTCCTGGGCTTAGGGGGGGTGGAGGTGGTGGGTGAGGAGGTGTCTGTTGGGGTGGTGACTGCAGGTATGGTGGATGTGGTGGATGTATGTGTGTCTGTAGTTGTGGTGTCTGCAGGTGTGGTGCTTGTGGCGGATGTCTGGGGGTCTGCTGGGGTGGTGTCTGAGGGTAGGATGAGTGTGGTGGCTGTGTCAGTGACTGTTGTGGTGGTGTCTGTGGTATGTTTGATGCCATGTGTGTGATGCTGGGTTGATGGGGGTGTCAGGGGAAGTTGTGAATGTTACTGTGTCTGTGGGTAGATGTTGTTTATGTGCGTGCTGGTGTGTCTTGTGGTGCTTGTGTTTGTGTGTGCTCTGTTTGTCTGTTGAAGTAGATGTCTGCAGATCTGTTTGTATGCTTTGGGTAGGTAGGGGAAGGGGGGCTTTGGATGGGGAAGAGGGAGTTGGAGGGGGACGGAAGGTGGGGGGTGACTGACTGCCATCAGTGTGGAGGACAGAGCATGAAAAGATCTTTGTAGGCCAGCCACTGCGCCATGAATGCCTTCCAGGAATGTATTAGTCTGTTGATGCTGACTTGCCAGTCCCTGGATGGCATTCATGATAGCTGTCTGACCCACAGAGATACTTGTTGGAGGTCAGTAGCCTACTCACTAAGGGCAGCAGAGGTAACAGGGGGTGGGGCAGAGGTACCTGCGGCTAAGGAGATGCCCACTCACTTGAGTGAGCAGGCTTGGCCAACTGGGTGGGGGGCAAAAGGGAGGGTGGTGATAGGTACAGGGGGGGTGGATAAGATGGTACTGGGAGATTCCCCGATGGGTCTGCCACCACTGGGAACTGGCCACTGGAGGAGGAATCCGTGGATGATGATGATGTCCTAGTCTCCCCTATGGCACTCCCCTGCCCTCGGGCCAGTGGGTCCCTTTGTGTCAGTGGTGTCTTGACCTGAGGTCCCGTGACCAGATGCTTCCCCACTTGGCTTGACCTATCTCCTTTGCTTGCCTGTGCTGATGCTGTAGAAAGAATGAGAAATAGGGTCATAAGATGTCCATTGTAACACTTCAATCACAACTCTGATTGACATACAGTACCAACATGTCAAGTAGGCCCCAGCAAAAACTTAGACCTAAGTGACACATACATGTATCAAAACATATGCATGCCATTTGGATTTACTAAAGTTGCCCACAGGAAAACCATGATCACAGACAACTACAATTGCATGGCGGAAGTCTTGCAACCACAATAACCATACAACAACTATGAGACATCTCCATTCTTAAAGCTGTGCCACATACAGCAGACCTAAGTTAACTTTTGGCAAATAATGGTATACCATTGGAAAGTCCATTCCCACATTTCACACACAAGATCTTACACACATCTATTTGACACATACATAAAATGCCGACAATTAAAAATGATGCCATGAAATCCTGTTATGTTGATTATAAAAGTGCAATTTTCTGGAGTAGGTGACATGGAAATACCCATGTCACACTGTAAATATTTCACCAATGTACCCTTCAGCAAGTGACACCTGTTGCAATAGAATGAAGGAAGTAGTATTTATGTTACTCAGAAAGGCCTCACATGTGCCATTGAAGGGAACACTTTTGACATCACGTTCAATATGTCAATGAGAGATGTCTCCAGAATACACAAAACAATGATTCAGTAAGCCCCAGGAAAGACACCACTTATGTCTGACACCCATTACAATGACACTATCTGAGTATTTCTGTAGTAAACACCTGCCCTTCACATGTTGGAGAGACTCAGGACTTTTAATAACTTATAGAAGGACCTCAACTTGTTGTCCAATTATAAGCAGTATCACTATCCACATCTTGGATATGCCAGCCCTGGTGTCTGTTGGTGGATGAATGCATTTACCCACACACGTGATGTCAACATCATTGTAAGTAACTCCATGATGCATGCCAACAGACAGGACACTATCCTCAACCATCACACATGTGCAGTGCACTTTTACACATGAATCCACATCAAGGTCATCGATAAACACAGGGTAGTTCCACAATCTGGGCCTAACTGCCTTGTCCTTCATTGCTACTGCAGTTCTATATGCCAAATGACAAATTATGACACATGTAGTTATCTGTCAGAAAGTAAACAATGGTGACAAACTCCCGTCTGTGGCACAACATGACGTATACCACCATTGTAACTGTACTATTCCACAAACAGTTTTCCATGCACACATATGTGAGGGGATGCAGACATCATCCTATCAACATGGATAGAACATGCATGAAATTGCAGATTAAGAATGTCTGCTAAAGAGTAAAGGACACATGCTGGCATGCAGGCACAAGTAATGTTGGCAACAGTCATGGGACATAATTCATGTCAATGGACATTCCTCACTTACAAATGGAAAGTAGATTGCTACATCTGTAAACAATTAGCCATGTAAACCATGATACATGCATGATGGACACCCACACATCACAGACTGCAGTGAGGCACCAGCACCCATCATATACTGAAGATAACAAGCTTCTGGGTGGCAGATTTCTACAGACTCATGGCAGAGGATAGCGATCCATAACCTACTTACCTTTGGCCTGTAACATTTAGGGGTAGTGATCTGTAGGTTAGAAATTACACCCACTACCACAACAAACAGTACATGAATAATCACTGTACACAGCCATTTGTGGACCCTGCAGAGCAAGTGGTTTGAGGATTCCCCCCAGTTTTGTACTAGGTCCCAGGCTCAAAAGGCAAGGCACACCAGGTTGATACACATTAGATGCCCACACAATCCCCCATCTACTGTGTGACACATGGCTCATACCTAATGGTCTGGGGGAGCAGACAGTACCTCACCCACTCACCTGGCAATGGGACAGCCAGGAATGTGGTGTGTACTCACTCCCTTGTGGCTGGTGTGCTGCCCTCAAATGCCCATCAAGCTCCAAAAAGGCCATTTCCAGAACACAAGCCATTAGGGGGGTCATTGTCCTATAGGCACCCTGCCCACGTTGGGATGATAGCCCCAGCTAGGCCTCTGCGATCTTCCAGGCCCAGTGACTCATGTCCTCCCACTGCGACAGTGGGCGCTCTGCCGGCTGTGGACCCCCAGGGTCTACACATTCTTGGCAATGGCTCTCCATATCCCTTTCTTCTGATGGGCATTGACCTGCATGGAGGCAAAAGATAAGAGAAGACATTGGCCCTTATTACAACCCTGGCGGTCGGTAATAAAGCCGCAGTAACACTGCCAACATTCCGGTGGTAAAAAAATCGAAATCATGACCACGGCGGAAACTACCAACACAAACAGCCACTTTAACACCCCAACCGCCACGGAGGTAGCAACAAACACAGCAGCGATAACCGCCAACAGCCAGGCGGAAGACAATGTACTGCCCACTGCATCACAACACGCCTATCTGCCACCTTTTCCGGGGCAGTACCAATGCCATCAAAAGCACGGCAGAAACAGTACTCTGAAGGGAAACGACTCACCTCTTGACACTCAAGGAAGAACCACAACGCCATGAAGCCCGAGCTGCACTTCTTCCCAATGCTGGTGTACCTTCTCATACACCAGGAACACGAACTCCGGTGAAGAAGACCACGGTGAGTACTGCACCTAGCAAACAAAGAGAGGGGCGGAGGAAAAAGAGAGTGACATACACACGCAACATGCTACACCCCCACCCGCACCCTCAGGACAAAAGGAATGGAGTAAAATGAGTGTTAATTTTGCAAAATATGTTATTAACACAAGAAACAGTATGTACAATATAAACAATATATACAAACGGAGGGAAAATGCCCACTCCAAAATGTCCGTGGCTCACTGGGCCAAAACACATAGGCCAAGGCCACACTTGACTCCTGCCTCAATACGGAGAACACACTGCAGAGGCATCAGGTCGAAAACACACAGGCACCTTAGGGGGATGGGGAATTGGGGGGGGCTCCTCAGCCGGAAGATGGTACAAGGCCACTGGCCTGGAGGGGGCTCCATGCCCACTGCTTGGTCCTGGGGAGTGCAAGGTCACAGTCTCTCAAGTGGGTGGATTGCCCACTGCTTGGTCCTGGGGAGTGCAAGGCACAGTCTCTCAAGTGGGTGGTTTGCCCACTGCTTGGTCCTGGAGAGTGCAAGCCACAGTCACTCTAGTGGATGGCTTCTTCGACTGTTCCTGGAGGGGGCCTAGTGCCCAGTGTACTTCGTCCTGGCAAGGATGGGGTGAGCGGATGGCTGTTTCCACTGGTTCGGGAGGGGGCCTTATCCCCAGTGTGCTTCTTCCTGGATGGTACAAGGTCAAAGTCTCTCACCTGTGTGTCACACCGTGTAGGAAAGTACCATCTTGCCTGGCATATTACCCCCATATTTCACTGTATATATGTTGTTTTAGTCTATGTGTCACTGGGACCCTGCCAGGCAGGGCCCTAGTGCTCATAAGTATGTGCCCTGTATGTGTTCCCTGTGTGATGCCTAACTGTCTCACTGAGGCTCTGCTAACCAGAACCTCAGTGGTTATGCTCTCTCTGCTTTCCAAATTTGTCACTAACAGGCTAGTGACTAAATTTACCAATTCACATTGGCATACTGGTACACCCATATAATTCCCTAGTATATGGTACTGAGGTACCCAGGGTATTGGGGTTCCAGGAGATCCCTATGGGCTGCAGCATTTCTTTTGCCACCCATAGGGAGCTCTGACAATTCTTACACAGGCCTGCCACTGCAGCCTGAGTGAAATAACGTCCACGTTATTTCACAGCCATTTACCACTGCACTTAAGTAACTTATTAGTCACCTATATGTCTAACCTTCACCTGGTGAAGATTGGGTGCAAAGTTACTTAGTGTGTGGGCACCCTGGCACTAGCCAAGGTGCCCCCACATCGTTCAGGGCAAATTCCCCGGACTTTGTGAGTGTGGGGACACCATTACACGCGTGCACTGTACATAGGTCACTACCTATGTACAGCGTCACAATGATAACTCCGAACATGGCCATGTAACATGTCTAAGATCATGGAATTGTCATCCCAATACCATTCTGGTATTGGGGTGACAATTCCATGATCCCTCAGGTCTCTAGCACAGTGCCCGGGTACTGCTAAACTGCCTTTCTGGGGTCTCCACTGCAGCTGCTGCTGCTGCCTACCCATCAGACAGGTTTCTGCCCTCCTGGGGTCCAGGCAGCCCTGGCCCAGGAAGACAGAACAAAGGACTTCCTCTGAGAGAGGGTGTAACACCCTCTCCCTTTGAAAATAGGTGTGAGGGCTGGGGAGGAGTAGCCTCCCCCAGCCTCTGGAAATGCTTTGATGGGCACAGATGGTACCCATCTCTGCATAAGCCAGTCTACACCGGTTCAGGGATCCCCCAGCCCTGCTCTGGCGCAAAACTGGACAAAGGAAAGGGGAGTGACCACTCCCCTGGCCTGCACCTCCCAGGGGAGGTGCCCAGAGCTCCTCCAGTGTGTCCCAGACCTCTGCCATCTTGGAAACAGAGGTGTTGCGGGTACACTGGACTGCTCTGAGTGGCCAGTGCCATCATGTGACGTCAGAGGCTCCTTCTGATAGGCTCTTACCTCTCTTGGTAGCCAATCCTCCTTCCTAGGAAGCCAAACCTCCTTTTCTGGCTATTTAGGGTCTCTGCTTTGGGGAATTCTTTAGATAACGAATGCAAGAGCTCATCAGAGTTCCTCTGCATCTCCCTCTTCACCTTCTGCCAAAGGATCGACTGCTGACTGCTCAGGACGCCTGCAAAACTGCAACAAAGTAGCAAGACGGCTACTAGCAACCTTGTATCTCTTCATCCTGCCGGCTTTCTCGACTGTTTCCAGGTGGTGCATGCTCTGGGGGTAGCCTGCCTCCTCTCTGCACCAGGAGCTCTGAAGAAATCCCCAGTGGGCCGACGGAATCTTCCACCTGCAACCGCAGGCACCAAAAGACTGCATCACTGGTCCTCTGGGTCCCCTCTCAGTACGACGAGCGTGGTCCCTGGAACTCAGCAACTCTGTCCAAGTGACTCCCACAGTCCAGTGACTCTTCAGTCCAAGTTTGGTGGAGGTAAGTCCTTGCCTCCCCATGCTAGACTGCATTGCTTGGATTTGCAGCTGCTCCAGCTCCTGTGCACTCTTCCAGGATTTCCTTTGTGCACAGCCAAGCCTGGGTCCCCTACACTCTAACCTGCAGTGCACAACCTTCTGAGTTGTCCTCCGGCATTTTGTGACTTCGCGTGGACTCCGGTTCACTCTTCTTCCAAGTGCCTGTTCAGGTACTTCTGCGGGTGCTGCCTGCTTCTGTGAGGGCTCCCTGAGTTGCTGGGCGCCCCCTCTGTCTCCTCCTCCAAGTGGCGACATCCTGGTCCCTCCTGGGCCACAGCAGCACCCAAAAACCTCTACCGCGACCCTTGCAGCTAGCAAGGCTTGTTTGCAGTCTTTCTGCGAGGGAACACCTCTGCAAGCTTCGTCGCGACGTGGGACATCCATCCTCCAAAGGAGAAGTTCCTAGTCCTCTTCTTTCTTGCAGAACTCCAAGCTTCTTTCAACAGGTGGCAGCTTCCTTGCACCCTCAGGTGGCATTTCCTGGGCTCCTGCCCACTCTCGACACTGTCGCAACTATTGGACTTGGTCCCCTTGTCTTACAGGTACTCAGTCCGGAAATCCACTGTTGTTGCATTGCTGGTGTTTGTTCTTCCTGCAGAATCCCCCTATCACGACTTCTGTGCTCTCTGGGGGTAGCAGGTGCACTTTACACCTACCTTTCAGGGTCTTGGGGTGGGCTATTTTTCTAACCCTCACTGTTTTCTTACAGTCCCAGCGACCCTCTACAAGCTCACATAGGTTTGGGGTCCATTTGTGGTTCGCATTCCACTTTTGGAGTATATGGTTTGTGTTGTCCCTATACCTATGTGCTCCTATTGCAATCTATTGTAACTTTACACTGCTTGCATTACTTTTCTTGCTATTACCTGCATAATTTTGGTTTGTGTACATATATCTTGTGTGTATATCTTATCCTCATACTGAGGGTACTCACTGAGATACTTTTGGCATATTGTCATAAAAATAAAGTACCTTTATTTTTAGTACTTCTGTGTATTGTGTTTTCTTATGATATTGTGCATATGACACCAGTGGTATAGTAGGAGCTTTAAATGTCTCCTAGTTCAGCCTAAGCTGCTTTGCCATAGCTACCTTCTATCAGCCTAAGCTGCTAGAAACACCTCTTCTACACAAATAAGGGATAACTGGACCTGGCACAAGGTGTAAGTACCTCTGGTACCCACTACAAGCCAGGTCAGCCTCCTACACACCGACAGGTATTGCAGGGGCCAGGATGCACTGCAGCCGATGTAGTCACCACTACACACTGCTTGCCAGCGGTGATGGCAGCTCAGTGGATGCCAGTTGTGCTGAAGGTGGCGGTGCTGGCAGTGGTGGTGGTAGCCTCCAGGCCTTCACCTGCAGCCTCGGACGGCTGCCCACTGGGGCTGCTGCTGCTGGCAGTGGTGCTGCTGGCGGCGGTGCATGTGGCGGTGCTGGATGCGGTGCAGGTGGCGGTGCTGGCCGCGGTGCAGGTGGCAGTGCTGGCAGTGGTGGTGGTAACCTTCAGGCCTTCACCTGCAGCCTTGGACGGGTGCCCACTGGGGCTGCTGCTGCTGGCAGTGTTGCTGATGGCAGCGGTGCATGTGGTGGTGCTGGACGCAGTGCAGGTGGCGGTGCTGGCCACGGTGCAGATGGCGGTGCTGGCAGAGGTGGTCGTAGCCTCCAGGCCTTCACCTGCAGCCTCGGACGGCTGAAGTGCCATGGCTGGTGTTGTGTGCCCCTTTCTGCCCCTGGCAGATGGGGGTGCCTCCTTGCCTCTGCCAGCTGGTGTCTTTTTCTTGCTGGCTGGCTGGTGGTACCTCCTTCCCCTTGTTGGCTGGTGTCCTCTTCTTGCACTTGCTAGGTGGTGGACCCTTCTTGGCCTTGGCAGGTGGTGCTGGCACACTGGCTGGGCTGACGGGTGCCTCCTTGGAGCCTTTCACACCTGCAGTAGCTGCAGAAACCCCAGTGGCCATGGACTGGGTGGCTGGGGTGCTGGGAAGGGTTCTGGCCACCCTGGCCCAAAGTGAAGGACAAGGGGGAGAGGGGTAGGGAATAGGTCAAGGGTGGTGAGGAAAAGATTCTTAGGGACACTGGGGCGGGAAGAGGGTGAAGGTTTGGGAGTGGACGAAGAGGGAGTGGGTGTAGGTGGTGTCAGTCTGCTGTGTTTGGGTACAGGTGCATGAGCTGGATGCTGTTGTGAGGTGGATGGCTGTTCTGTTAGGTGTCTGTGTGCTTGCGTTTGTGTACTTTGGGAGGAGGGGTCACAGAGACACAGTGGGAGAGGATACAGGGGACGTGTGCATGGATGTTGGTGTGGTGACTGCCAGTGAGGGACGTGTAGTGATAGGCGTACTGGTGATGGAGGTAGTGGATGAGGATGTAGTGTATGCAGGTGTGAGTGGAGACGCTACGGGGGGGAAGGTGGACGAGGAGGAGGAGGGAGACACAGTGGAGGCAGTGGATGTTGGTGCGTCTGCATGTGGATAGTGCTTGTGAGATGAAGTGTGGTGCTTGTGTTTGCCTGAGCCACTTCTGTGTGTTGATTTGGGTGATTGCAGGTCTGAAGGTGTGCTTGGGATAGGCAGGGGTTGTGGGGATTGGGACTGGGTAGAGGAAGTTGGAGGGGGGGAGGCTAGAGACAGGGAGTTGGCCAGATCCTGGAATGCTCTCTGTTGGGCCGCCAGGCCAGAGTGAATGCCCTCCATGTATGCATTTGTTTGTTGCAAATGCCCTGCTACACCCTGGATGGCATTCAGTATGGCTGACTGCCCAACAGAGAGGGATCTCAGGAGGTCAATAGCCTCCTCACTGAGGGCAGCAGGGCTGACTGGGGAAGGGCCTGAGGTGCCTGGGGCGAAGGAGATGCCCACCCTCCTGGGTGAGCAGGCACGGGAAACTCGCTCATGGGCTGCTGAGAGGGTGGTGCTGGTACGGGGTGGCGGCTGTACCTGTTGTTGGGGTGGCCATAGAGGTGTCCGCCACGACCAGGGAGCTGCCATCGTAGGAGGTGTCGCTGTCGGTAGTGTCCCCTCCTGCCTCCGTCGTGGTGCTCCCCTTCCTCTCCGTCCCACAGGTGCCCTCACCGTCGGTGGATTCAGCCTCCATGCCCATGTGGGACGCAGCTCCCTCTGTTGCCGGTGCCTCTGCTCCTTCGCCAGATTATGCTAATGCACACAAGGACAGGGTGACAAAACAAAAAGGGGGTGGAGAGACAGAGGATACACATGGTCAATGCCAGCAACAACACTATTGTTGGCGTACACAACTCTCAGGGAACAACCCTGCACTACCAGTTACAATGCTAGTCACCAGCCCATGGGGTACAATGCCTAACACCATTAGCTGCACACCTGAAACCCACAGTACCCTGCCCAGTAGAAGATGCCCACTTACATTATTGGGGTTGGGGTGAATGTGAGCTTGCACATCATTGAACATACCCGGCCATGTTTGCCCTGGCCTAGGGGCACCCACAGCCCACATCCCCCACCCATATAATACCTTAACGCGCACAAAGTCATGATTCTTAATCTGTACTCACCCTTTGTGGCTGCTGTGATGCCTTCAAGCGCCCATCCAACTCCGGATAGGCCACCGGCAGGATGCGGAACATCAGGGGGGTCAGGGTACGACCGGCACCCCTTCCTTGTTGGGAGACCAGCCCCAGCCATCTTCCTTGCCCAGCGGTGCAGGTCCTCCCACCATTTGTGGCAGTGGGTGCTCTGCCTGCCAAAGACCCCCAGGGTCCACACCTCCTTGTTGATGGAACGCCAAATACCCTTTTTTCTGTTCCTGCAGACAAAATACAGCAGAAAAGGTATTAGTCATACCGTCCGGACTGTTATACTCATGGCCCAATATATCCCCCATCCCCTTACCACATACATTGACCAGCATACATGCAGCACTCTGCCCAGGACCCCTCAGCCCCCCCCCCACACAAGTCTTACACACACACAGCAATCCATACATTCATGTCCCACTCATCATGCTCACAGTGCACTCACCTGTTTGTCTGGAGGACCATAGAGTAAAGTGTACTGGGGTAGGACCCCATCCACCAGTCTCTCCAACTCCTCTGAAGTGAAGGCAGGGGCCCTTTCCCCAGACACTCGAGCCATTGTCGCTTCCAGACACAGGTCACAACAGCAGTTTCAATTAGGTCCTCTCCTGTTGAAGGTCAGGTAGCAAGTAAGTGCACAGATAGAAAAAGGCAGTCACGTCCACGGGGGTGCATACCGTCACCGCCGGCGTACATCGCCATTGGCTCCTGGAACCCATAGGGGCCAATGATAACCAATGCAGTGTTGTGCGGCGGTCGTCGACCGCCGACCGCAATGGCGCACAACACCAGCAGAATTAGCTCATTTCTACTTGTCCCTCCTCACAGATCAGGGAGCCGCCATTTCAGGGGGGCACAGGCCATGGCACCTAACTGCGGCACAGCAGACATTGGCACATCAACTGACTTTTGGGTTCACATACTGTTTCTGTGAAGGAAAAAATGCATATTACTGTTGAAATATGAGTGAATTTGACCTTCTGCTCACCGATTTTCACCATAGAGTTTAACCACTGAGGATGAATAGGAGATGGAGACATCCCCCATGTACAGACCCCTGGTGGGCCTTGCGACAATGGAGGACAGGCACATTATCCTGACCTATAGACTTGATAGGGCCACAATCCAAGAACAGTGTGCCCAATTGGCCAGACCTGATCTCAGCTATCCGCCACCCCACAGGTATCCCCCCTCTAGTGCAGGTCCTGTCAGTGCTCCATTTCCTGGCAAGTGGTTCCTTCGAAGCGACAGTGGCCATGGCATCAGGGATGTCACAGCCTATGTTCTGAAACGTGCTGACCAGAGTGTTGTCTGCCCTGCTGAAACACATGCGCAGCTACATCGTATTCCCACAGGTGGAGGATTTGGCTACAGTAAAGGCTGACTTCTATGCACTGGGACATATCCCCAACATCAATGATGCCATTGATGATACACATATTGCATTTGTACCCCTCCCTGGAGAAATGAACAAGTGTTCAGAAATAGAAAAAGCTTTCACTCTCTGAATGTGCAGATGGAGTATTTGGTGGATCAGTATATCTCCCATGTCAATGCCAAGTATCCTGGCTCTGTGCATGATGCCTTTATTTTAAGGAATAGCAGCATCCCATATGTGATGTCTCAACTCCAGAGGCACCGGGTGTGGCTAATAAGTGAGCCCATGGTCCCCACCCAGTTGATGTAGGTAGGTGTGGGTTTGGCCCTAAGGGTTAGTGTGTGGCTAACAGGTATCCCTCAATATTTGCAGGTGACTCTGGTTACCCCAACCACTCATGGCTACTGACCCCAGTGAGGAGTGCCAGGACAAGGGCAGAGGAATGTTACAATGAGGCACATGGACGAACAAGGAGGATCATTGAGCACACCTTTGGCCTCCTGAAGGCCAGATTCCGGTGCCTCCATCTGACTAGTGGATCCCTGTACTACTCACCCAAGAAGGTGTGCCAGATCATCTTTGCATGTTGCATGTTGCACAACCTGACCTTGAGACGCCAGGTGCCTTTTCTGCAGGAGGATGAGCCTGGGGATGGTCGTGTGGCAGCGGTGGAGCCTGTGGACAGTGATGAAGAGGCGGCAGAGGAAGAAGATGTGGACAACAGAAGCACACTAATTCAACAGTACTTCCAGTGACACACAGGTAAGACACTGTAACTTCACCTTCCATTGCAGTTTTGTGTTGGACATTGAACATGTCAGCCTGAATTCCCTATTTCTATGGCCACTTACTGTACCCTTTGGCATCTCTGTTTTCAGATCTCTGTGCCCCACTTTGGCTACTGCTGCCCACTACAGGTCACACCTATGTAAATATTACAGTACATTTGAATTGCAATGTTTACAGTTTGTATAACTAATACATGTGTGAAACAATTGACAGACTCCATATTTGATTTTGTTCCAAGGGTGTTTATTTAGGAGCTAATAAGTGGAGGGGGCATTGCAATGGGCTGGCTTGATAATGGAGGAAAGTCCAGGCTAGAGTCCAGTCTATTTTTGTCACAGGTACATTGTCCAAGGGGGCATAGGATGGGGAGCATTGGCAGTTAAAGGTGGACAGGGTGACAGAGTGGGACACAAGGGTGACAATCAGGAGAGTCTTATTTCCTGGCGGGGGTCTTGGCAATGTTCTCTGGCTTCTGCCTGGATCACAGAGATCGTTTGCGTGGTGGTTCTCTTTCTACCGGTGGTGGGGTGCTTGTGGCCTGTTGTTCCTGTGGTGGGGCCTCCTGTCCACTAGCGTCGGCAGAGGTGGAGGGCTGTTCTTCGGTTTGGCTAGTGTCAGGGGCCGGTTGGTGTGCCACTGCCTCCCTCATGGTGTTGGCCATGTCTGCCAGCACACCTGCAATGGTGACCAGAGTGGTGTGGATGTCCCCCAGGTCCTCCCTGATCCTCAGGTACTGTCCCTCCTGCAGCCACTGGGTCACCTGCAACTTGGCCAGTATCTGGCCCATGGTATCCTGGATATGGTGGTATGCTCCCAGGATGTTGGTGAGTGCCTCGTGGAGAGTCAGTTCCCTGGGCCTGTCCTCCCCCTGTCGAATAGCAGTCCTCCCAGCTTCCCTGGTGTCCTGTGCCTCTGTCCCCTGAACCGTGTGCCCACTGCCACTGACCCCATGTCCCTGATCGTCCTGTGTTTGTGGGGTTGCCTGGGATCCCTGTAGCGGTGGACACACTGCTGATTGACATGTCCTGGGGACAGAGGGATAGGCCTGCTGTGCTGGTGTTTCCTGAGGGGGGAGGCTCTGTGGGGGTTTGGGACTGTGTCTGGGTCACTGACTGTCCAGAGGTCCCTGATGGGCCAGGTTTGTCATCCTGATCCAGGAGTGCAAAGCTGCTGTCATCACGGTGGGCCTTTTCTGGGCGGGGACTGGATGTGGCTGGCACCTCCTCTCCTGTGACGTTGAGTGGGGGTCCTGTGGGGATGTAAATGCACTGTTATTGTTTCTGCGTGTGCCATCTTGTGCATGGAGATGTTTCCCTCTATGGTTGTTATTAGCAAGGCACCTTTGGATTGTGTGAGTTGTGATTGCTTTGGCTAAGTGATTGTCACTAGTGTGCATGCTGTGGTGATGGGTGTCCATGCAGGTCTGTGATGGGGGTGTTGCATGCAGGGCTTGGTATTGGGATGAGTGAGAAGTGATGGTGCGGTATATGTAAGGTGGTGGAGTGATGGGGTGAGGGTATGGGTAGGAGTTTGTGATGGCATACAGGTGGGGGGTGATAGTAACAGAGATTTGACTTACCAGAGTCCAGTCCTCCTGCTACTCCTGCCAGGCCCTCAGGATGCATGATCACCAAGACTTGCTCCTCCCATGTTGTTAGTTGTGGGGGAGGGGGAGGGGGTCCACCGCCAATCCTCTGTACAGCTATCTGGTGTTGTGCTACCACGGAATGCACCTTCCTGTGTAGGTCGTTCCACCTCTTCCTGATGTCATCCCTTGTTCTGGGGTGCTATCTCACGGCGTTGACCCTGTCCATGACTCTCTGCCGTAGCTCCATCTTCCTAGCAATGGACGTCTGCTGCACCTGTGATCCGAATAGCTGTGACTCTACCCAGATGAATTCCTCCACCATGACCCTTAGCTCCTCCTCTGAGAACCTGGGGTGTCTTTGTGGTTCCATGGGTGTAGTGTGAGTGGTATGTGTGATGGTGTATGGGCTGATGTGTTGGGGTGTGTGCTGTGAGGTGCGTGGATGGTCTGTGGGTGATGGTGTTTTGTGGCTCAGATTCAGTGGGTGCTCCTGGCTTGTCTCTCTCTCTCACTTGCCAAAATCTTTGGGTCGTAAAGGGTTGTGGGTAGTGTGGGTGTGTGTTTTATATTGGTGTGGGTGTGGTGTATGTATGAGTGTCAGGTGTGTGTATTTTGTATGGTCCAATGTAGTGTAGTTTTGTTAGTGTGTGTGTATTTTAAGTGCAGCGGTGTGTACCGCCAATGGTTTACCGCGGTTGAATGACCGCCACAGTGATTCATGGGTCATGATGCTGTGGGTGTATTTCTGTTGGTGTAACGATGTGGGTTTTGGTATCGCCAGTTTATCACTGACCTTTGGTCTGGCGGACTTGTGTGTGTGTCTGTATAGTGGCGGATTTCTATGTGTGGGTCATAATACCTGTAGCGGTATACCACCGTGGTTGTGGTATGTTGGCGACAGTCAGCATGGCAGAAAGCGGCACTTACCACCAATCTTGTAATGAGGGCCATTATGCCCACAAGTCCCATCCAAAATGGCTGAGTCACATACATATCAGTACACAAAGCTAATAACATTCTTGTTTTGCCCAAACTGCCCAATTTGGCACATACTAGCCATTGAGAACAGGACATGACTCCAAGCACTTCCCAATCTGCCGACCAACCCACCACCCTGATCAGGCCCCCCCATTGACTAGGTAGGTCAGCTGAAATCTAGTGGGACATGCTCTGAGATCTGAGTAATTATGGGACACATCACACCTCTGAAAGGTAGACTCCTTAGGCATGAATGTATGAAAACACTCACACTCTGTGAGAATGATGTTCTGCATACAGTTCTTACAGGCTACTGACAGAACACAAACTCAAACATGACACATGGGAAGCAATGAGGAGACTGGCCTGATGGGTACAGAAAGTGTCTACCCTGTCCATGTGTGGACATGTGGACTTACAAATACATACTCATGCCACCTCAGGGGGTGGAGTTCTGTGTCATGTACTTGTGCCACAGAACATGCGTTTGGACATATGTGTCCATCCTACAGAGATGGCACACAACATACAAAGGCATACATTGCCCATTTACTGACATGTGAACAAGCTAATGGATCACATATCATGGCTTCCCAGGAATCAACACACTGTCTGCACTGTGGTACTATAATTTCTGAAATTTGCCTGCACAGGACTAATTTTACCTGTGTGAAGGTGACAACAGGGCGGTGTGAGTAAGGGACCTGTCAGGGGACAGATACACACATTGACATTGATACCAAGTGCAGATTGGTCACAGATGATCATTAATTATCCCCTAAAAACATTTTTATTCTCATCAGGGGAAGAGACTCAATAAGCTGCTAATGAGCACAAAGCCTAGATATGTCCACATGACATGATCAATTGGGATACAGGGAGCGGGCACAGTGCCACAGTTGCATAGCAAAAGTGAGTCAACACCAGCCTAGACTTGGACCCATACTGGTTGATACATTTGACAGTCCCAGGTCTCTGCAGGCTGATCAGACAGAATCTACATGAAACCCAATTCCCATCAGTTGAATGCATGACATTACATCAAGTAGCCAATAGCAATTTGGCAAGTGTTGTGTATGTGGCATCCTGAATGGCAGAGTGAGTCAGGATATGCCTTCAAAACAACAGTTTAGGAAGGCCAGATGTGGTTTGAAATCTCAGTGGCAACATACATATAACTCACTTTACACACATCTCACACATACAACATGCATATCCAGCTAATGCAGTCATGCAAATACATATTGCCTCACATTGACAACCTCCATGTGATAAGAGATGTTTGGAGTTGGCTGTGATGATCCCTCAACTAGTTTTGTGCATCTAACATAAGGTAGATCAGGGTACACTCAAAACACACACAACAATGTGTTAGGACTCAACTTCGGGCACTGAACACAGATACATGCACATTGACTCTTCAATTGATGCCACACGACTGCACCTCCATGGCCTTGACTTCACATTCTGGCCACATGGGCACAATCTAGCCTGTGAGGAGTGAACATATGGTGAAATACAGAAAGATAAATATGGACATGAGGCACTTACCTGCTCCTCAAGTGCACCATAAAGCTGTTCATATAGGGGTAGGACCTCTGTGACCAGCTTCTACAGGACCTCCGGGGAGAAAGCAACATCCCTATCACCTTCTTAACATGGCATGATTGCTCCCAGAGGCGATATACAGCAGCTCAGGTAGAGGAGGTCCTGTGAGCAGCAGTCAAGTGAGAGATTTTGTAGAACATGGCAGTCATGTCCGTGGCCGTCACCACCGGCAGACACAGCCATTGGCCTGCGACCACCACTGACAACAGCGTTAGCCTATGGCTGAGTCCACTGCGGTTGTAACTGCCTACCACCATGATGACTTCTGTTGGCAGTTGCGGGCGGATGCTAATGTCCAGTGGAGTAGATCAGGCAACCTTCAGACCATGGAAGAACACCACATCATCCAGATCTACTGTCTGAATCGGAAAACAGCCATGGATCTATGTTGTCAGTTGGAGCCAGATCTGATGCCTGCCATTCATCATCCAAACAACATACCACCCATTGTACAAGTCATGGCAGTGTTGCACTTCCTGGCCACAGGGTCCTTCCAAAATACAGTGCCCTTATCTGCTGGGATGTCCAAGCCTATTTTCAGTCTTGTATTGAAGGATGTACTCTCAGCAATGTGGAAACACCTAGACAGCTACATCCGGTTTCCTCAACATGAGGATTTCGCCCATGTGAAGGCTGAGGTTTATGGTTTGGCACACATCCCACATGTGGAGGGAGCCATTGATGGTACACATGTTGCCTTGGTCCCACCGCATGTCAATGAACAAGTGTACCACAACAGAAAGAGCTTCTATTCCATCAATGTCCAAGTTGGTTGTTTGGAGGACCTCTACCTTTCACAGGTCTGTGCCCGTTATCTGGGTTCAGTGCATGATTTTATATTTAATACAGATCTTAATTAAATATAAATTATTGTTTATAAAAAAAGTATTACTGTAAGAAAATAAATGTATACATTTTACATGATTTTGCTTTTTATTAAAATAATTAACATTAAATATACTGTAAAATATCCACTATTTAAAAAATCTTCCCACTCTTAGCCCCTAAAAACCCAATATTCCCCTACTAAAAAAAAACGTATAAATGAATCAATTTTATACATTAATACAACTAAAAAGACAAAGTTCAACAATTTTATTATCAATAAATTATCTTACTAACTATACAAAGTCATAAAAATAAAGAAACGTATAGAACAAAGCACACTACAATATGTTACATCCAAAATAACGCAAACGGTATTGCTTACAACAATATTTTCTACAACACTATTAAAAAAAGCACGTAAAATTACATTTTTACTTTGATATTCCTGTTGAAGATATTTTTGACATCCCAATATTCTTTGGACAATATTTTTGTATCACAATTTTTTTTTCAATATTTTGTACAAACACCATTTAAGGCTCTAATTGAAATGGAACTATATAGAATTCTATTTTGAATGTTATGTTATCATCACTGGTGGAATGTAGTTTGTATTCTAATGAGAACGGTGGAGATTTCAAATTGGGGCAGTTTGCTGGTAGTTCCCTCCCTGTATAGTAGCACTGCAATAAAATTATTTATTTACTGCAGGGATTGCAGCCTTCTTTACTACAATGGTTATAAGTTTATAGGAAAAGACCACAAGGGAATTACTTTGGTTGGAAAATGTTGTTAGTGTGAGCCAGCAACACAAGAATCAGAAAAAGTGTTTTTGGTGGTCCTATTTCCTATGGGTGTCATAGCAGTGAGGAGGAGTGTGGACATTATGAGGAGCTTTGTTAAATAGGTTGGTGAATGTAGGATTACATTCATGAGTCCTTGGAGCACTGCTTAGACTTTACTTGGGCAGTGCATCATTAGTCCTGTCTGACATATGCATCTGCTGTTGGCATTCCCTCATCTGTGTAATCGGGGTGCCTTCACCAGCCTACTGTAGAATGTAATGAGCCATGCCTATTCCATGCATTGTGACAATTACCTGTGGTGTGCACTATACTCAATTTGTGAAAGAAAGAGTGCTGGTGCCCAAAACTCTGCTCAGAAGCCAGAAGCTGGGGCAATTAATTGCTAGAACACCAAATATCTAGGCTGGAAGTCTTTAATCCCCTACCAGACATTCCCCTCCCCTTTTTCACTCTTGCAGGTTCCTGATTTCTCCTTTTGTGATGGTTTTTATGTCTTTCACTTCCTCAGTCTTTATGATGTGCGCTCTTGCAGAAAGTAAACATATGATGCAAGGGAAGTGCCAGTCCCCTAAAATAAGTGCTGGTGCCCCACATCAGTTCTAGCTCAGAATGTGCACTGGCTGTGCATTATCAAGTTGGTAGGGTGCCAGTTCAGTATTGTTCTAAATGATTGCCTAACATGAAACTGGGGATGTACACCATGGAGCAAAAGTTGTTGATATCAGTGTTACAGCGTTGTGTCACAGTCGCAGTGTACGTCATAAATACTGTACTCCATAAATCATGCACATTATACATATAATACTTATATCATCTGTAAATTATTTTTAAAAATGATACAAAACATTATCCCACTCATGTACGATTGGTGTTTGCATTTTGCCTTGGAAGAGGGTAGACCATATATTCCAATCTTTTGAAAAAAACACACATTTTGAGCTTATGCCTGCCCACAATAATATGTAGTGATCTAACCTGGAAGTTTAATTGTTGTATTATACAATCCCGGAATGGAAGGCACGATGCCACGCTCAACATTTTTAAATAGCCCAGGTAAACCGTCTCTTGTTTGGTAAGAAAGGAATGAGAGTTTTGAAGCATGTGAAGAGGCTTTCAGCTGAGACATGTTCATAGAAAGAGGAAATGAACAATGCTGAAACATTGCTTAGGGTTAAGAGGTTGATGCATATTAAAGGGTCTACCCCTCCTCTACAGGATAAGCCTGATTAGGCAATTCACAATTTGGGCAAAAACTATACCAAGTAAAGGAATGACATGTTGGACAGAAGCAGCTTCTTGAGCACAGGATAGCTACAGGGCAAACCAGAAGAAAATGACATGGCTGCATTGAACAGTGGGAGAGACGGTTTTATAGAGCTAATTTACTGACTTTCTATTCATATATATATTATCCCCCATAAGAAAACAGACAAGCTCTAATAGTGAAAAAGTAATCTCTACTTGGTGAAGTGGTTTATGTTCCTCTATTATAGGTAGATAATAATGTTCTCTGAAAAAATAATTTAACAAAAAGACACAATCCCACACCCACACTAGGGGCCTCATTAAGAGTTTGGCGGATGGAAAACTCTGTCCACCAAACTCCAGACAAGGTGGCTGCCACCTACGTGACGGCCTCCCTACCGGAGTCATTAAGAGTTTCCTGCTAGGTTGACGGGCGTAAACCTAACTTGGTCTAGCCGTATTGTTTAAATTATTATCTCTGGCTCATAATCAAGATAGCGGCAATGCTGTAGTCAGCAGGGTGCAAAGCAGGGAGTGAACATTGCGGCAGTGCTGGGCAGTGGGGGCCCTGCACTGCCCATGCTAAATGCATGAGCAGTGCAGGGCCCCCCCATGGCCTCCTGCGCCTGTTCTCCACCAGCCTTTTCATGGTGGTGTCATTGCCATGAAAAGGCTGGCAGAGAACGAGGTCGTAATCCGCAGGGCAGCGCTGCTTGGATTTGGGTCTCCGCCGCAAGCAGACCGCTGGGGTCCAAGATCCTGGCGGAGCTGGCGGTCAGAAAGCCAGGGTTGTTATGTGGGGGTCAGACCGCCACAGACATGGTGGTTCAGACCACCACCGTGAGTTTGGAAATCATAAGACCACAACACTCAACATGAGTGCCTAGGTGGTGTGCTCCATCATAGGGGTGCTCCTTCGTCAGCACCAGAGCTTTCATGTGAGAGCATTTTTTTGGATGTGGTCATGATGAAGAAATTGTATTGACATAGGGCGAATAATATATACTTTATTAACAGTGAGTGTTATATTGTAAAAGATTAAAAACACTGTGGGTCTGGGATGCGTGGTATTGGTTATGCCACTTCCCTCACTTCCAATAACAGGTGAACATGTTTCAGTCCTACTCAACGTGTGCCTTTTCAGCAGGTTTTCTTCAGGACCTATGTGACCGTTCCATATTCTTTGTCCTACAGCACAAGGCTCCTCTGAGTGATACAGGAACAGTAAAGAATAATCTAGCTGTGATTTTCTTCCTATACCCTGGAAATCATCTTCTACTTTGGTAGTCAGAACTGCAATTGACTTGATGGTGGAGACCCCTGCATACTTCGTGCTCCTTGGTATAGACTATTTTTTATGATCTCTTTATTCTGGAGCCCATCAGTCTTCTTCCCGTTCTTACATTGTGTTTTTTTGGTTGTGTCTTTGGTAAATTGAAATACATAATTGGGATGCATATTGTACTGGGGGGTAACAAAGAGAATTAAGTTGAGATTATCCGCAAGTGGGGAACAGTAAAAAAGGCAACGCTTATTCTACCATTATATTAGACATTTGTGAGATGTGGGTACTAGCAGATTTGGGACCATGTCATACTCCAATGTTTGAAGATTTGTTACCCTTGTTGGCGAAGGTTCGGTATAAGGCTCCTAACATCAAGTAGATGACCTATGGTAGTAGACTCATTGATTAGTCAGTTGGTTATTTTGAAGCCAAACTGGAAAATAAAAATGTGAAAACCAGGGCAAAGATGTTTGGAGATAGAAATCCTCCTGCCTTCTGGGTTGGCCACAGAAATGAGATTTGAAAACAAACTTGAACGGAATCACCCAGATCAAGTAATGGGAGTAGATATTGTTGAGGGATGCAATGTTGAAAAGTTGGATTTGGAAGATTACCCAGAGATATTTTGTAAACGCTTGTGAATGTTAAAAAGGATTTGGCCATAAAATAATTTAAAGAAACTGAGCCTCGCCACAGACAGTGCAGAGTGTATTGCATTGTATTGCAACATTTATTTAGCTCTTACTACCCCCACACGTGGGGCGCTGAAGCACTTAATGCAGCATTAGTAACAAGGATCCATTTCTCAAGTGTTAGAAATTGGTTCTCTAGTTGGTAGAGGTATGTACCCTGTCAGAGTAGGGACCACAATCCTAGTCAGGGTAAGCCACCACACAACCTAAATTATCCTGTACTCACCCTCTGGTAGCTTAGCACAGAGCAAGCAGGCCTAACTTAAAAGGCAATGTGTAAAGTATTTATGCGATAACTCATACAATAACACAGAGAAAACACCACAAAAAGTACTCCACACCAGTAGAGTCAGGAGACAGCAGGCAGCAAGGCAACAAGCAGGCCAGCAGTCCTTCCAGCAAAGCAGTCCAGATGAGTCCTTTGGGCAGCCAGGCAGTCCTTCTGACATAATCCAGTTGTAGGTCCAGAAGTGTCTGATTTGGTGGGATCACCGACCCAGTATATACACCCAATTGTGTCTTTGAAGAGGAAGAGACTTCAAAGAGTGGTCTTGAAGTGTAAGTGAGAACTTCTCCACCCTTCCTACCCAGCAAGACCCATCAGTATGTAGATGAATGCAGATGCAGCTGAATGTCCTGTGTTTACAGCTGTCTGGGATGAATGCACAAGGGTAGCTGTCAACCAGCACATACCAGACATGGATTGGAGACAGAGTGTAGGTCACAGAGAGCTGTAAGTCCAGGGACATGTGTACCTTCTAAAAAGTGGCATTTCTGAAATAGTAATGTAGAATCTAACTTCACCAGTAAGTAGAATTTCTCACTACCATTCCAGCCATACCAAACATGACATGTCTATTCTTCTCAGATGAGAAATGACCACTTAAAATCATATAGGGGAATTTCTAATGCTGGCATATGAAAGGAGTAGACGTCACAGTAGTGAAAAACGAGGTTGGCGGTTTTTCCCAACCAGGACATGTAAAACGTATAAATGCATGTCCTGTCTTTTACTTACATAGCACCCTGCCCTGTGGGTTACCTAGGGCCTACCTTAGGGGTGACTTATATGTAAGAAAAGGAGAATTTAAGGCTTGGCAAGTAGTTTTAAATGCCAAGTCAAAGTGGCAGTTAAACTGCAAACAGGCCTGACAATGGAAGACCTGAGATATGGTTAAGGGCCTACTATGTGGGTGGCACAAGCAGTGCTGTAGGCCCACTAGTAGCATTTAATTTATTGGCCCTTGGCACACCTTGTGCAATTTACTAGGGATTTACATGTAAATTAAAGTATGCCTATTGAGTATGAGTCACAGTTACCATGTTTTAGGGAGCGAGCACAAGCACTTTAGCACTAGTTAGCAGAGGTAAAGTGTCTGGAGTCCTAAAGCCAACAAAAATGAGATCAGATAAAAAGGAGGAGGAAGGCAAATATTTTGGGGTGACCCTTCAGAGACAGCCATTTTCCAACATAAAGGAATTTGCTAGGTAATGTAACTGGGGTGGTATGGAAGGCTTTGAGGCATCAGAGTTGTTGGTGCCTGTTGTTCTCGCCAAGACACCCAACTGAGCTATGAGACTGTGTGAGATTTAGGAAAATAGATTCCCATTAACAGAGGTGTTGATTACTCTCAAGGGAGCAGTTATGTTTACTACTCTTGATTGGTTATCAGCATAGCATCACAATATTCCACATATGGGAATGAGACCTCTCACCTTGTTTATAACAATGGAAGAAGTGTTTAAGGTACAAGCGCATGCCCTTTAGACTTGCTTCATCCTTTGGTGGTGGCCATATTTCAAAAGGGAACACAACAGTTTATCAGGGGTACTTTTCAAGATGACATTTTAATTTTTTTCTCAACCTAATAGAAACAAGATGAAACTGTAAGATCTGTTAGAAATCTTGAAAAACATGACAACTATCATGGACACCACGTAAAATACAATTGAGTTGTCAAAGGGCATTGAGGAGGCTGTATATGTAAAAAATATTTGTACTCAGTTCTGGAATTTGCTGAGTTATTCATGGTTTATGGTTATGTTTGAAAGGTGTAAAAAGGAATTTTGAGATCTAAAGAAAGACATTGTGTCAGCACCTGCAGTAAAACAGTTTGGTTCCAAGTAAAGGACTGTTTTGAGCACTGTAAGTAAATCTGATTTGGTAACTGTTTTGTAACAAAAAAAGGATGGTAAGGAAATCATAAAGGGATGTGCATCCAGGCCTTTGAAAGTCAGAGATAAAATATCTCAGTAGCAAAAAAGAGACTTTGGCCTGCTTGGTGGGGTGTATGTCCTGTCAGGAACTATGTATGAGTGTACAAAAGTGGATTATTAGTAGGTGGAGGTAAACACTAATAAGGTCCAGTCAAGTCATGAATAAAATTAATCCTTGCTCAACGCTTGATAGTTTAGGAATGTGCAATCAGGCTTAACTTAGAAGACAGGTAAGTGTAAAGCATTTACTATTAACAAAACAGTAAATAGGTAAAGGACACAACACAATAAAAAACCCACACCACACTATAACAATAGAGAATATTTTTATCTTTAAAATGACACCAAAACGACAAAAATCCAATGTAGGGAACTAGAGGCACACATTTTTAAACATTAAATAAAAAAATGTGCATTCTTGTGCCAAAATGCATAAAGTGCGGCTATATGATCGCAGTGGACCAGACAAAGTCAAATTTTTAGGCCAGCCGCGATGGAGCGCAGGAGGGATCGGTTAAATGGTAGGACTTGGTCAAAATTTTCCGTTTGCATTTAGTCACTTTATTGAGCTTTTCTTCTCAACGTCGAGCAATCGGGTTCTTGAATTCAGAGTTTGCTTCGACAGTGACCAGGATCAGTGGATCTCTGGGGGTCTTTGTCTTCAGAGTTGATGACAGGGACTGCAGAGCCTTCAATGGGGCAAATCAGCAGAGTCAGGCTGACGCGCTGTTTGACAATGGCAACTTGACTCTGAACATAGAGCCGGTCTTCTTCTGGAGCTTTTTCACAAAAGTTGGCAAAAAGTTCCAAAACTTACAGATCTTCTTCTGAAATGTTCCTTGAGAGTCAGGAAGGGTCCACAGCACCCTTCAAGGGTCCAAAAGCTCTGGTCTGCCTCTTGGGAGTCTGGGACTCCAGCTCCCTTGATGTACCGGGACAGTCCAAGACAACCCAGGTGATACAGGTCAGCTGGAGTTATCCTCTTAATGAATGTTATACGTGGCTCCTTCCAGCATTTTTCTTCCTCAGGGAGTCCACTCCTTATCCTTGAAGACATGCAAAGTGCTTCTTGTGTGGAGCCTTTAAAGTGCAGCAGGTGCAGTCCTTCTGAGTGCAGTCCTCTGTTGTAGAGTCCATGGGTCCAGCAGGGCAGTCCTTCCTCTTCAGATATTTCGGGCAGAAATCTGGGGGGTTCCTTCAGCTCTCTCATATTCATTCCACATTCTGGGCTTGCAAGGGGGGAGGTACCCCAACCAATGGGGTTCAAGTTGCCACTTCTGTGATTACCACTTCTTACTAAGTGTGGCATATTTTTGTCCCAGGATGCACAGTTCCTCAAAAACCAAAATGGAGAAATGATCTCCTTGGAGTACTGGAGTGCTGGTTTGGCTAACCCAACTCACAGGTCTGGTTAACTTTTTCCTACACTCCCCTTCCAGCCCCTCTACTAATATAATTAGGGGGGCTTCCATCTGGCTGTGGATGAAAGAAGTGGGGGCTGGCCTGTGTCCTGTGACATATGTGCTTTTTCCTTGGAAATTCAGGCCCATATTTATACTTTTTGACACACAACTGCGCCAACGCAGTTGTGCGTCAAAAATGTTACCGCTGGCTAACGACATTCCAAAGCACCATGCGGGCGCCTTATTTATTGAATGACGTTAGCCGGCGCTGCGGACTGGTGTGCGTCAAAAAAATGACTCACACCAGGCAGTGCCGGCGTAGGGGAAAATGGAGGTTGGGCGTCAAAAAATGGGGCAAGTCAGGTCTGAGGTAAAATATTGGCCTCAACCCGATTTGCGCCATTTTTTTTGACGCCCAACCTCCATTGACATGACTTCTGTCTTAGCAAAGACAGGAGTCATGCCCCCTTGCCCAATGGCCATGCCCAGGGGACTTATGTCCCCTGGGCATGGTCATTGGGCATAGTGGCATGTAGGGGGGCCCAAATCAGGCCCCCCTATGCCACAAAAAAACCCGAAAAAAAATACTTACCCCAACTTACCTCAGCTTCCCTGGGATGGGTCCCTCCATCCTTGGGTGTCCTCCTGGGGTGGGCAAGGGTGGCAGGGGGTGTCCCTGGGGGCATGGGAGGACACCTCTGGGCTCCTTCTGAGCCCACAGGTCCCTTAACGCCTGCCCTGACCCAGGCGTTAAAAAACGGCGCCCATCAGGCTAGGTGCCGTTTTTTAAGGCCTGCCCCCTCCTGTGCGTCAAAATGACGTCAGAGTATAAATATGGGGCACAGGCCTTAAAGTCATTTTTTGGAAGGGAACGCCTACCTTGCATATAATTAACGCAAGGCTGGTTCCCCCTTCCAAAAAATGACACACATGGTGGAACTTTGACGCCCGCGGGGTCGGACGTCAAAGTATAAATATGGGGCAGGGTTTGCGCCGATTGTGCGTCAAAAGTTTTGACGCACATTTGGCGCAAACAGAGTATAAATATGCCCCTCAGTTTATCTCTCCAGACCCCTCCCTGTCCTGACTTCTCCAGGACCCAGATGTATCCCACTAAATTGATGTTTTGTTTAACCCTCAGGCATCTTCACACCTACTCAGGGAACAGCTTCACTCAGGATGTAAAAAGGCTGACCAATCAGAAGAGGTTGCTAGAGGACTGCTTTAGATAACTTCAGCATAGTAAGTTATAAAACGTATTTACTGTAATAGCTATAAAAAAAATCAGACCTTGGCAAGTTGTTGGATTTATTGGAACTATTATTTTGATACTTTGAATGAAGCTGCTAGCTATGGGACTAGCAGTGTTACAATGGAGAAAACAACTTTGGCTGTTTTTCCATACCAGGGCATATAAAACCTATTTTATGTTGTCCCAGCTTTTTATAACAAGACACCCTACCCCTAAGGCACCAAGGACAGACCTTAGGGGTGACTTATATGTAATAAAAATGTAGTTTTGGACTTAATTGTAATTCTGAAGTTGAATTTGGACATAGTTTCATTTTAAAACCAGCCTGCCAGACAGGTCTGGCTATAAAATGATACTAGACACTACAACAGTGCACACTTAAGTGCAGTAAGTCCACTGGGGTCTCTACACCTGCATGCCCTACTATATACTAGGGACTTACAGGTACATTGTCTTGTTCAATTAGAATTACACCAATTACCTTATGCCTTTTAAGAACAGAGCACTGGGCCTGGGCATAGTTAGCAGAGCCCCGGGCACTTTGAGTCAGTAACCACCAGAATCAACAAAAAATGGGGATGATCAGGGTAAAACGGATGACTTTCCAACAGTGAAGGTACTATGTTTGTTATCAAAGCTGACCTCAATCTTCTAGTGGATATATTTACAACTAAACATGAGGTAAGATCAAAAACAAGAATTTCTAAATTGCTGCTGCTCTCACAACAATTTTATTTCTTTATGGACTACATGCCTGGAAAGAAGAATGGCACAGCAGTCTACTGTTGAATGATAAGTAAAAAAAAGTAAGGAAAAGGTGATTATGATGGCTTCCTGGTAGCCAAGGTTAATGAAGTCATGAAAGGTAGCATTTTTACACAGGACATATAGATTTTCAAAAGAATGTAGCCTTCTAAAGTGTATGAAAAAGATGGAGTGTAGATGTCTATAAATATATGTGTAAAGCTGTCCTTTGTATAGGGAATTCATTTTTAGAAAATACCAGAAGAATTTAGAGAGAGAATTTTGTTTTTTCACCATGAGGGTCAGACAGACATGAGTGCCACAAAAATTGCACATTTGTATTGATTATTGGTGGCTGGGGCTGATTGCTGCGTAGAACAGACAGTAATTAACTCCTTCATGAATATGGAAATCTCAGACAATTGTGTGTTATCCTGTTGTAAATAAGAAGCTGGAAGTACTATGGAGAAACATTTTAGAGAATATTCTAGGCATTTAAAGTGGTTTAGGTAAACTTTTCAAGTATGGCATTGAATGAATGAATATTTTTCAAGATAGCCTGAACTCGCATTTGCCACCCAAACTAACAGTAATTATGTAATTCAATTTTAAAGAAATATGTGTGAATGGAGAATTTCCTAAAAAGATTTTTAGAAAAGGGTTTGCAGTGACTTTGTATATAAATCAGATAGATTCACTATTAATAGGGGTTAATCATTTCAAGGCATTGTTATCTTATCTTCAAGGTAATGGGTTGGTTGAGAGATGGAGCGGAGTTTTGAAAGAAGTTTGAAAGGAAGCTGCAGAGAAGTTATTATGGTTTGGAGAACCACTCTTACCAGCAAGGCAGGAAAGAGTCTGTATTAGTTAATGCAGTGTAGGAAACCATACACTATAAGTCCTGATTGGGTTGATATGGACAATATTAAGGGCCTGAGTTCGAGTTTAGCGGATGGGGTTATTCCGCCACAAACGTGACGGATATCCTATTCACCTTATTATGATTCTATTATATCTTTTCAACATTGTAATGCAGTAGAAGGGACATCTGTCACGCCATTCGCCAAACTATAAATCAGGCCCTTTGTTGTTGAAAGTCCATCTGAAAATTAAGGTAAACATTATCAGCAAAATGGTTAGAAAGTGAGGAGGTAGAAGTAGAAATGAGGGAATGGTGAACAGATTTGTGATTTGAGATTGAATGAAAGTGAAGAGAGGAAGAGTCCTGAGAAAGGGTATGTCAGTGGCAGCCTGTAATTCGAAAGGGAGGTGGGCGAGCCACTTATGCACACGTGCACACTAACTCAGACCCATCCATTCACACACACATAAGGACACACATACACCCATTTACAGCATGAACTCACAATTACATTCATACATATACACAATCATGCATGTACACATCAAACTATAAACAAACTACAACTCACCGGGCTGCAGCAGTGATCTCAGGTGGTGCCAGGAAAGCCTCTGTGGTTCCTGACAATTGGGACTGCCGTTGTTATGGGTCAGCCAATGAGAGGATGCGGCAGTGACTCACTCATCACAGAGTGAGGTGGGGTCAGTGAGACTACTGCCCTCATAACACTCTGTGATCAGGGTCACTGATATACACTCCGCCGTGGGCACTTCAGGGCTTATAATGGAGTGCCAGGTCTGAGGTTATTAGCAATGCTCCTCCTCATCAGCAGGGAGAGGACCACTAAGAGCTATGCCAGACTGGGGAGGCTATGCCCACATCGCTGTGACATCTTCAAACTGGCAAAGTTTTGCTGAGGCAGTCAGGCACCTGCCCATTTAGCGCAAGTACATCACCTTGCTGCCTGACTTGAATATGGAGAGTGTCTGTCAGGCTGACTTTTGCTCAAACTGACAGGCACTCTTCCTGTTTGGAAAAGGTGGAGAAGACAGGGCCCCTCCAACCTAAAGTTCAGGCCGCTGCTTGGGATGTCTATGTTTTGTCAACCATTGTAGTGATCAGAGTTCTTGAGTAGTCTGTAAAATTGAGTGATGGAAAGTTTTGGAATTAAGGCAAGGTAGTTAAAATGCAGGAGTGTCTGAAGGAGATGAATAAAGTATCAGGAATGGTGTTAAACTAAAGATGTAGAAACAAAGGTTCTGTGACATAATGATGAGAAGAGTGAGACATCAATAAAGACCTTTTTGGATGTCAAATTTCTTATTGTATGTTTCTTAGTAAGTAACATCATCTCATCCATCTGCACAGAAAGTGAAGTCACTGGATTTCCCATCATCCATCTGTATAGGAAGTGACATTACTGGATTTACCCTCAAAACCATCTTTAACTGAAGAATCCAAGCAAAAGGACTTTATTTGCCATCAACTATCTGCACAGGAAGTTATTAATTGCATTTCTTATCCTCATCCATCTGCAGAGCAAGTCACATCACTTCCTGCCTTCTCCCCAATTCAGTCAACTCTTTAAAGCGACTCCATGAAAGGGCGAGCACAGTCAAGGGGATTGTCTGTTTGGGGCTGTTGGGGCCCGAAGGACATATGGCCATAAACCCTGTTCCAGTGAAACCTTCAAGGTAAAACATAATCATGTGCCTCATCCAGCACCTCATATGGCCATAAACCCTGTTCCAGTGAACCCTTCAAGGTAAAACATAATCATGTGCCTCATCCAGCACCCCATATTGCCAATCCCCCACAATCACACCCAGACGTTGACAACATAAATACTCACTTAGCATTCACACAACACATAGACCCAACCTTGTACACATCCGGTGAAGTACCACACACCCTCAAAGTGCAGAGCATATAATCCACCTCATGCTCCTTAGTGCTCGCTCTGCTATTCACTTCCCAAATACAACATGCAAGTGCACGCCAAAACCATCAACACCTTAGTATTCTTAAAACCTTGATGATAGTGCAATACCATCAACCTCTTCTTCAGTAAAAAATTACAGAACATTTAACAGCATATCGACAATATAAAGCCAGGTCCTGTAGAATCCAGCAGTGGTCGGCCTTTAAAGCCCTATCTCTCCCGGAAATGGCTGACATACTCAACTCCCTCAAAGCCACTTATTGTGAACATGATATTTTACATCTTCCTTCATCAAATTTTTCTCTGGGGATGCTCTAGTCTCCCTACTTACCATTGTCAATGCCTCTCTCACTAAACAAATCTTGCTGAAATCTTTCAAGACTGGTTTGATCCTCCAACTCCTAAAGAAATGTGCACTAGACCCTCATGACCTTGCCAACTACTGGCCCATCACGTACCTACCACTCATTGGGAAGGTCATTAAAAAAACAGCCTATCAATGCTGTGTCCTGAGAGATTACCAGTCTGACTTCAAATCACGCTGTAGCATGAAGAACACCGACTTACAGATCATAGACCATGCCCTCTTGACCACAGATGAAAATGACCCCTGCCTTCTGATATTGTTTGACCTCTCAGCTACCTTCGACACAGCCTATCGTCCCACCTTCATATGTACCCCAAGTTGCAAATGGGATTTACCAGCAGTGCCATTCACTGGTTCTCCTCCTACCTTTCCAACGAACATTAGTTTTTTCACATGGCAACCTCTAGGTCACAAAATATCCCACTTGTGTGGAGTACCTCAAAGTTCTGTAAAGTCTCCTGTCATCTTCAGCCTTTACATGGTGCTGCTTAGTGCTCCACTCAAAGATAACAGCATCAAGATTCATCAGTATGCAGATTATACAAGCTCTACTTGAAAGTCCCCACTGCTTCAGACATCCAACAAAACAGACACTGTTTACACATCATCCACACCTGGATGTCCAGTGCCTATGTGAAGCTCAACTCAACTAAGACACAGTTCCTGTTATTTACCAATAAGAACAAACAAGATATAGTACATACCTGGCCCAATGAACCTTGATGGCTTTGAAACCTAACTCTCACTGAATGCCAAGTCACTTGGATTCACCCTGGACACCAATCTTCACCTCAAAGAACACATTCACAAAAAAACTAAAATGGTCTGTTGCCAGCTCTCTGTTATGATGAAAATCATGACACTTTTTCCAGAATGTGTCTTCAGAACTGCCAATGTTCTCTCACATCTACATGGTGGTAATGCCCTGCTCCATGGACTCCCATACTCTATTCTGTCACCCTTTAGTAGCATCTTACACACCTCAGCATGTCTCATCCAGGGCATTAAGAAATATGATCACATCCTTCCTATCCTGTTGGCACTCCATTGGCTCTCCTGGCCGGAGGCCACCATTGACAAAAACAGTTCCATCATTTACAAAGTCATCATGACCAGCACTCTCACTTTTTTGCAGGTAAGCTCACACTCTGGTAGTTCTTGACATACATACAGCCAGGACACTATCACTGCGGATTAGGAAGTTTAAAAAAGAACAGACAAGTCAACACACCTTTTCCCATGCAGGATTTGAAACAACATCAGTGTATACATGAGGACTGCCACAACATTGCTCCAATTTGGGAAGGAGTTGAAGACTCACCTCCTAAAGAACACTACATCACAATGCATCCTCAGCTCAACTTCCTCTCTTAATATTCATTGACTTTATGCTTCCATTTGATCATGCACTGTGCTCGGCTGCCTTTTGGCTTGGTTCACACTATAGAAATACCATATACATACATATACATACATAGAGGCCCTTGCCTGTGTGGAACTCAAGTGTGACTCAGTTTGAAAGCCACACCCTGTGCATACTTTGAGACGTCCTCTGACTCCATCTCTTGGATGTGGCTCCAGCCCATGGGTGGGGCTTTGTATACAATCCACACTCGATTCTGAGTTCTCCGCTTGAGTTAGAGACTTCTGAACAGGAGACAGCAGCATCTCTTCATGCTGGCTGCAGCTCTTCGGACTCAAATCTAACTGATCGCAGCATTTCACCACTGTATCTTTTATGCTCCATCATGTTTCCTAGTGTCATGGCATTAGCTCCAGAGTCCCAGTTCCGGCACCTGCTTCACAATTCTTTCTTTTGTAGCTGCTGCAATATTAGTTAGCCTGTTAATAATTTAGTTCACATGCATTGTACATTTTTCATAGTTTCACACCCAAAGACTGCGTTCGGGACTATTGTGTCAAATGCAGACTTTTACCTAATTTTACAGAGCTACAACACACTTTTGGAACAGATTTAAAGAATCACCTGGTTCTATGCAGGCTTCAAGTTGTCTAGGTGCTATGGCCACTTTTGAATTGTGGTATTTTTTTAAAATTCCATCGTTCTCAGTTTTCAGCTCAGTGCATGGCGTAACGTACAGGCAAGTGTAAAAATAGAACTTCCGATAATGGGTGTGCTAGTAAAATATTCTGTTAATATTATTTCATTAGTAGCTTTACCAGAGCTGTGCCAGCGTTGATTAAAATATGTTCAAAACACTAATATAGTACACTGTTCTCAACAGAAAAGGCAGGACAGGTATGGGAAGCCGTTCATGTCAAAATTACAGCTCCCTATATAGGACACCTGGAATGCATAGCGTGTTGCAAAATGAATATGACATACACCAGAATGAACGAACTATGTGTCAAAATAAATATGAATCCTGGCAGAGTGAATCTGTCTTGAACCAAAACAAATATGAAGCCAGGCAAAGTGAATATGCTACTTAGTGATTATTATGAATAACTCACACTCAGAATTGAATAAGAGATATACTGAAATATATATCAATCATACTGAAATAAATATGGCCCTCACTGTAAATAATAAAGCAATCACTGAAACACACACAATATTTGTCAAAAAGAATGAGAAATTTCTTGAAATGACTGACATATGCCAAGAGGAATATGACACACATTGGAATGAATATGGCAGCTGGAAATGAATATAAGGTACTGAAATGAAAATGCATTATTCTGAAAGGAATATTGGGGGTCATTCCGACCCCGGCGGGCGGCGGACGCCGCCCGCCGGGCGGAGACCGCCAGAAGACCGCACCGCGGTCAAATGACCGCGGCGGTCATTCTGACTTTCCCGCTGGGCGGGCGGGCGGGCGACCGCCAAAAGGCCGCCCGCCCGCCCAGCGGGAAAGCCCCAGCAACGATGAAGCCGGCTCCGAATGGAGCCGGCGGAGTTGCTGGTGTGCGACGGGTGCAGTGGCACCCGTCGCGATTTTCAGTGTCTGCTTTGCAGACACTGAAAATCTGAATGGGGCCCTGTTAGGGGGCCCCTGCAGTGCCCATGCCTGTGGCATGGGCAGTGCAGGGGCCCCCAGGGGCCCCACGACACCCGTTCCCGCCAGCCTCTTCCTGGCGGTGTAAACCGCCAGGAACAGGCTGGCGGGAAGGGGGTCGGAATCCCCATGGGGTTCCCCTTTTCTGATTTGTCAGAATTGCCCCAGAAGCACCGCCAGCCTGTTGGCGGTGCTTCCTCCGTCCCCGGCCCTGGTGGTCCATGACCGCCAGGGTCGGAATGACCCCCATAATGTGCAATGAACATTACATTTATAAAAAAATGAATATGGTTTGCATTTAAAGTAATATGATAGACATTGACATGATTATAATATGTGTTGCAATTGGTACGAGTCTTGTTAAAATCAATATCGTGTTAATATGAATGAGAAATCTATTGAAAGGATTATGACGCATGCTAAGATGAATATGACATGAAATGAATATGAGCCCTTTTGAAATTAATTCAACATGCCTTAAACTGAATATGACCCACGCTGACATTAAAGTGAAATGTGTCAAAATGAATGTTATGCTTTGAAATCAATATGATACACAGCAACATGAATATTGCATATATTGAAATAAATTTGACCTATGTTGGAATGGATATGACCCATATTAAAATTATAATGTCAGGTGTTAGGATGAATATGACATCCACTGACACGAATATGCCATTCATTTAAAGTAATATGACACGTTAAGATTTATATGAACCATTTTCAAATGAATATATCTGATGAAGTTGATATGACCCATATCAAAATTAATTTGACATTCATTAAAATGAATATGACACTTATTGAAATGGATATGAAACAATATGAGATAAATATAGCATACTTTGAAATGAATAAAGCACATATCGAAATGAACACAAGCCGTGTGTAAATTAAAATGCTCCCTGTTTAAATATGGCTTGGCTTGAATCGATGTTGATTTGCTTTAAAATTAACAATACATATTTAAATTAATATTACATATTCTGAAAGGATATGATATGAACACAAATTAATTAACTAAAATAAATATATGTTTTTCACTATGTGCTACATTTAGTTTTTGCCGGCTTTTGTACTCTGAGCACTTTACCACTTTTGACCAGTGCTAAAGTGCAGGTGCTGTATGCTTTTGCCTGTCTCACTGGGATCCTGCTGGTCAGGATCCCAGTGCTCATAGTTTATGGCCTAATGTGTGTGTCTGTGTGGTGCTTGACTGTGTCACTGAGGCTCTGCTAATCAGAACCTCAGTGCTTATGCTCTCTCTGCTTTTAACTTTGTCACTGTAGGCTAATGACTTCATTTACCAATTTAAATTGGCACACTGGACCCCCCTTATAAGTCCCTAGTATATGGTACCTAGGTACCCAGGGCATTGGGGTTCCCGGAGATCCATATGGGCTGCAGCATTTCTTTTGCCATCCATAGGGAGCTCAGACAAACCTTTGCACAGGTCTGCCATTGCAGCCTGCGTGAAATAGTGCACTCACTATTTCACAGTCATTTTCACTGCACTTAAGTAACTTATAAGTCACCTATATGTCTAACCTTCACTTGCTGAAGGCTAGATGCAAAATTACAAAGTGTGAGGTCACCCTTGCACTAGCAAAGGTGCCCCCACATAGTTCAGGGCCATTTCCTGGGACTTTGTGAGTGTGGGGATGCCATTACACATGTGCACTACATATAAGTCAATATCTATATGTAGCTTCACAATGGTAACTCCGAAAATGGCCATAACATGTAACATGTCTAAGATCATGGAATTGTCCCCCATTCCAAATCTGGTATTGGGGAGCCAATTCCATGCATCCTTGGGGTTCCAGTATGGACCCCCAGTACTGCCAAACCAGCTCTCTGAGGCTTTCACTGCAGCTACAGCTGCTGCCACCTCACAGACAGGGTTCTGCCCTCCTGGGGTCTGAGCAGCTCAGTCCCAGGAAGGCAGAACAAAGCATTTCTTCTGAGAGCATGGTGTTACACCCTCTCCCTTTGGAAATAGGTGTTACAGGCTGGGGAGGAGTAGCCTCCCCCAGCTTCTGGAAATGCTTTGAAGGGCACAGATGGTGCCCTCCTTGCATAAACCAGTCTACAACGGTTCAGGGACCACTTGTCCCCTGCTCTGGTGTGAAACTGGACATAGGAAAGGGGAGTGACCACTACCCTGTCCATCACCCCCCCTGGGGTGGTGCCCAGAGCTCCTCCAGTGTGTCCCAGACTTCAGCCACCTTGCTTAGCAAGGTGTGGGGCACACCCAGAGGGCTCTGAGTATCCAGTGCCAGCAGGTGACGTCAGAGACCCCTCCTGATAGGTCCTTACCTGATGAGGTAGCCAATCCCCCTCTCAGGGCTATTTATGGTCTCTCCTATGGGTTCTCTTCAGATTCTGCTTGCAAGTATTCTTTAGCAATCCTATGCAACTACTACTTCACCCTCTGACCTCCTCCAGGGTCAGCCTGCTCCAGGAACCACTGTAACAGCAACAAAGTATCCACAAGGGATACTTTTCTTCTGCAACTTAAGCTCCAGCCAGCAACTGCAACAGTTTCCACGGTGTGCACGCTCTGGGGACTTCCTGTCTGCATCCTGCATTGGAAGGAGCGAAGAAATCTCCTGTGGGATGACAGATTCACTCCCCTGCTCACGCAGGCACTTTCCAAGATGACGACCGGTACCCTTGGACTCCTCTCACAGTGACGAGCGTGCTCCTAAGGACACAGAGGGTGGACCCATCGACATAGGCTATCCTGAGGTCCTGCTGATGCAATTTGGAGGAGGTAGGACCTTGCCTTCCCTGAGAGTGACGGTACCCCTGTGTACTGCGTCTTCTTCACCTCCTGAGGCCTCTGTGCACTATTTGCAGAATTCCTTCGTACACAGCCTGGCCCAGGTCCCCAGCACTCCATCCTGTGATGCTGAACTCGCTGAGTTGTTCTCTTTATAGGTTAGAAACATATGTTTAAAGGAGCGTTTTGTGGTACAGGTACATACCACTGAAACCTACTCTGAAGTGGCATGAGTCTGCATTTGCTAGGCCAGATGTCCACACATGCACAGGGAAGATACTTTCCATGCCCACCATGCCAGCCCTTTTATTGTCACTCAAGTGTAAGGGTGAAGTCTGTACTATCATAGTTGCCTGTAGGGACTGTATGCATTGAGTCAGTGTTGCAGAGTATAAATGTGTTCGTCCAGTCAGGCCTAATGAGTTTACCCTTCAGAAACCACATTGCTGTGTGGTGTTTCATTGTGGCTCACATCACAGTACATGTTGCTGGAGCATTGAATACCTGATGTCATTAGGCTTCCTTGGTCATTGTAGGCCTTGAGCAGGGTAGTGGGTTAGTCTGCAGATGAATCCAGAAGTGTATAGTCATGCCCCTGTACTTATTGGCATGTGCTTCACACTTGTGGTGTGTGGACAAATTGGCCATTTTATGCTTGGTGTTTCTGACGTGTGTGACACCACCATTTGAGCAAAAACTTGTGTTTGTAATCGCTTGATTCGTCTCTTGCACCCATGTAGGTAAACACCCATCAAAAGAAGGAGATTTGGAGAGCCATCGCCCAGGAGGTGCAGACCCTGGGGTTCCATAGCCAGCAAAGTGCCCACTGTTGCAAGAGGTGGAAGGACTTGAGGTGCTGGGCCAGAAGATCTCAGAGATTCAGATAGGGCTGTCCTCCCAACGTGGGCGGGCACACCTCAAAGCATGACCCCCTAGGGGCCCGCATTCTGGCAGTAGCATACCTGGACCTTGATGGGCATTTGCAGGGAGCACAGCAGCCACAATGAGTACGGGACATATTACTGCCTGTCACACAGCCAAGTTAATGTGTTAGGTTCTGACATCTCCTCCTGATGACTGGGGATGGACCATGTGTGACACACAAGATGAGTAACTGTTTGTGTAGATATGTAATTTGGTGCATATTGATATGCCTTGCCTAGTAGCCCAGGGACTTAGATCACAACTGAGTACAATCCACAAAACAATTGCTCTCAGAGGACAACAAGTTGCTTTGTACAGTGATCAGTCAAGGGAGGTTTGTTGTTGTAGTGGGTCTAAACTCCACGCAACAGACCACTACTCCTCAGTGTTACAGTCCAAAGAAAAAGAAGTGATGGATCACTGTTATCAGCCATGTGTCTGGTTAAGTGAGTAAATTGGCATCTGCTCCCAAAAGGCCACTTGTTTTCAGTGTGTGATGAGTGCTGGTGCCTCACTACTGTCTGACATGTGAAGGTGGCATTGCACATGTGACAGAGCATTCATTGTTCTTTTGGTGCAGCTACAGATCAAAACTTTCCCTTGGTAAAGGGTGAATGTCCGTTGACATGATTTATGTCCCTGTTTCACTGTTGCCAAAATTCCTTGTGCTGACATGTTAGCATATGTCCCATTCGCTTTTAACAAAATGTGTACACTGCTGTTTCATGCTTCGTCTACCTGTGTTCACAGGAAGATTTCTGTATTCCCTCACATATAGTTGCATGCCAACCTGTCTTTGGAATTGGACATATGCAATGGGGCTACATTTTATGTGGTTCTACAGACAGGAGTGTGTCACCATTGATTGTTGGCTCACACATACTCTCACCCGTCATTGCATGTAATTTGGCATGTACAACTTCAGTAGCAATGAGAGATATGACATGTAGGGCTAGAGTTTTTACACACAATGTCCATTTCCATGCCATTGATGTAGCATCAAGTGGCAAAGTGCACTGCACATGTTAAATGGGAAGGATTTGTTGCCTGACTGTTGGCACACATCATGGAGTGACTTGCAGTTTTGTTGGAATCACATGTGGTTGGGTAGAACCATTCATCCACGGACATCTGGGTTTGTAGGACCAAAATGGAGAAAGTGATGTAGCTTCCCATTGGGAAACATGTCCAGGGCCTTCTACAAGTTATTGTAAATCCCTGGGCCTCTTCAATATACAAAGAACTAATGGCTTCTACTGATGAAATCAGAATTCGTTATTGCAAGGGGTGCCATATAGTAGTTGTGATTTTCCGGGGGCTAGCTGTTTCATTGTGTTATGTATTTTAGCAACATATCTCCCTGTCAATTTGCACACTTTGACTACAGTGTACATTTCCTTGCCAAATATTTAGAATATCTGAGCAACATTAGTACTACCTCCATGACTCAATTAGGACAATTTACACAGGGTGAAGTGTGCATTGTTGACATGTTTCCAGTGTGACATGAGAATTTCCATGTCACCTTCTTCAGGATACTGTACTGCTGTCAGCAACATTGCAGGATTTGGAGCATCATTTCTTATTGTTGTGTTATTGAGGAATGTGACAAATAGGTGTCTGCATGACCTTGTGTGGGATCTGTTGGAATGAACTTGGCGTTGGCCTACTATTGTATGACAACAGGTAACAGGTATGCTCCATGAGGCAAAGCATTGAAGGTGATATGGTCTTCTACTTGTTCAATGGTTATTATGATTGCACAACTTCATCCATGCAATTGGAGATCTGAGACCTGATTTTTCTGTGGGCAACTGTTGACAGTTCATATGACATACATGCATATGTATGATTCATGTAGGAGCCACCTTGAAGTAGTTTGTTGCTGGGGCCTACTTGACATCATGGTACTGTTTGCAAATCACAGCTTTTGTTCAGGTGTGATCAGGAACATGTGGAAACCCTTTTCCCCTTTTTATTTGGAGCATCATCCCAGGCAAGTGAAGGAGACAGGGCAAAACCTAGTGGGGAAGCATCTGGCCACATTCATAGTGACATGTCAATAAATCAATCAATCAGGAATTTGTAAAGCGCACTACTCACCCATGAGGGTCTCAAGGCACTAAGGGTGGGGGGGAGAAAGGGGACATGTTCCTACTGCTCAAACATACAGGTCTTGAGAAGTTTCCTAAAGGTAAGGAGGTCTTTGGTCTGGCGCAGGTGGGTTGTAAGAGTGTTCCATGTTTTGGTGGCGAGGTGCGAGAATGATCTACCGCTGGTTGTAGTTCTGCGGACACGTGGGACGCTTCCGAGGGTGAGGTCGGCGGAGCGGAGATGTCAGGTCAGGGTGTAGAAGGAGAGCCGTCTGTTGAGGTATTCTGGTCCGGTGTTGTGCAGTGCTTTGTGAGCATGGGTGAGGAGTTTGAAGGTGATTCTTTTGTTGACTGGGAGCAGTGCAGGTTTCTCAGGTGGTCTGTGATGTGGCAGTGGCGGGGGATGTCCAAGATGAGGCGTGCAGAGGCGTTCTGGATGCAGTGCAGCCTCTTCTGGAGTTTGGCCGTGGTTCCTGCGTAGAGGGCATTGCCGTAGTCCACTTTGCTGCTTACGAGGGCTTGGGTGACTGTTCCTCTGGTTTCAGTGGGTATCCATTTGTAGATCTTTTGGAGCATGCAGAGGGTGTTGAAGCAGGAGGAGGAGATGGCGTTGACTTGTTGGGTCATGGATAATGGGAGTCCAAGATCAATCCTGGGTTGTGTGCGTTGTTGGTGGGAGTCGGAGCGGCACCGAGAGTGGCAGGGCACCAGGAGTCATCCCATGGGGAGGGGGTGGAGCCGAAGATGAGGACTTCCGTCTTGTCAGAATTGAGTTTGAGGCATCCATTCTGCGATGGCCTTCATTCCTTCGTGGAGGTTGGTCTTGGCGGAGTCCTTGGTGAGGGACAGGATCAGCTGGGTGTCGTCGGCGTATGAGATGATGTTGAGGTTGTGGGATCAGGTGATGTTAGTAAGCAGGGCCATGTAGACGTTGAAGAGGGTTGGGCTGAGGGACGAACCCTGGGGTACAGCGCAGATGATTTTGGTGGCCTCTGAGCGGAATGGGGGCGGTGGACTGCCTGGGTTCTATTGGTGAGAAAGGAGGTGACCCAGTCCAGGGCTCTGTCGCGGATTCCTGCATTGCTGAGGCGTGAGCGTAGGGTTTGGTGGCAGACGGTGTTGAACCCGGCCGAGAGGTCCAGGAGGATGAGGGCTGTGGTTTCACCTTTGCCCAGTATGGTTCTGATGTCATCGGTGGCGGCGATGAGGACGATTTCGGTACTGTGGTTGCTGCGGAATCCGGATTGGGAAGGGTCCAGGGTGCAGTTTTCCTCGAGGAAGCGGGTTAGTTGTCTGTTGACTGCCTTCTCTACGAATTTTGCCGGGAAGGGGAGCAGGGTGATAGGCTGGAAGTTCTTGAGGTCCTTTTGGTCCGCTTTGGATTTTTTGAGGAGGGCATTGATCTCTGCTTGTTTCCAGCTCTCCGGGAAGGTGGCAGACTCAAAGGAGCTGTTGATGATCTTCTGTAGTTGGGGTGCGATGACGGAGCTTGCTTTGTTGAGGATGTGGTGAGTGCAGGTGTCATACGGAGAGCCGTAGAGGATGGTGTTCATGATTTCAATGGTGTCTGGCCTACAGAAATCTTTTCAGGCTCTGGCCTCCTCAATGATGACAGCACTCTATCCCCAATCCTCCCTCCCACATCCTCTCTCTTCCCTATCCAAATTCCCTATTCCCCTACTTGTCCTAAGCACACAGACACATTTGCATGCACCAACCTCAACACACACAAGCAGCACACAGCGACACAAACTCTACAAGGCACACTGGCATGCAGGCACTCAACATTCACCCACAGACACCACATCAGCCACTATTTCAACAGACACTCCCACTGACCCACACACCACATCCACCATTCCCACAGACACCACCACAACACCCAGTGACACATCCATCACACCCACCATTGACCCAGACAACACCTGTGAGAAAGTAGCCTCTTTGTAGCATGGTTACCCCCACTTTTGGCTTGTTTGTGAGTGTATGTCAGTGTGTTTTTATTGTCTCACTGGGATCCTGCTAGCCAGGACCCCAGTGCTCATAGTTTGTGGCCTACTGTGTGTGTTGTCAGTAGTGCTTAACTGTGTCACTGAAGTTCTGCTAACCAGAACTTCAGTGCTTATGCTCTCTCTGCTTCCAAATTAGTCACTATAGTTTAGTTACTTCATACGCCAATTCCAATTGGCACACTGGACCCCCCTTATAAGTCCCAAGTATATGGTACCTAGGTCCCCAGGGCATTGGGGTTCCAGGAGATCCTTATGGGCAGCAGCATTTCTTTTGCCACCCATAAGGAGCTCAGACAAACCATTTCACAGGACTGCCACTGCAGCCTGAATGAAATAGTGCACACACTATTTCACAGCCATTTTCATGGCACTTAAGTAACTTATAAGTCACCTATACGTCTAACCTTTATTTACTGAAGGCTAGGTGCAAAGTTACTAGGTGTGAGGGCACCCTTGCACTAGCAAAGGTGCCCTCACACACTCCAGGGCCAAATCCCCAGAATTCGTGAATGTGGGGCCACCATTAGACACGTGCACTACATATAGGTCAATACCTATATGTAGCTTCACAATGGTACCTCCGAATATGGCCATGTAAGGTGTCTAGGATCATGGAATTGTCCCCCATTCCAAATATGGTATTGGGGGGCCAATCCCATGCATCCTGTGGGCTCCACCATGGACCCCCAGTACTGCCAAACCAGCTCTATGAGGCTTGCACTGCAGCTACAACTGCTGCCACCTCACAGACAGGGTTCTGCCCTCCTGGGGTCTGAGAAGCCCAGCCCCAGGAAGGCAGAACAGAGCATTTCCTTTGGGAGGAGGGTGTTATGCCCTCTTCCTTTGGAAATAGGTGTTACAGGCTTGGGAGGGGTAGCCTTCCAGAGCCATTGGAAATGCTTTACAGGGCACAGATGGTGCCCTCCTTGCATAAGCCAGTCTACACCGGTTCAGGGACCCCCTGTCACTGCTCTGGCACGAAACTGGACAAGGGGAAGGGGAGTGACCACTCCCCTGTCTATTACCACTCCACGGGTGGTGCCCAGAGCTCCTGCATTGTGTCCTTTGCATTAGCCATCTTGTTTTCCAAGGTGTGGGGACACTCTTGAGACCTCTGAGTGGCCAGTGCCAACTGGTGAAGTCAGAAACCGTTCCTGATAGGTGCATACCTGGGTAGGTAGCCAATCCCCCTCTCAGGGCTACTTAGGGTCTCTCCTGTGGGTTCCTCTTCAGATTTGGCTTGCAAGTTTCCACCTGGAATCCTCTGCAACTCCTGCTTCATCCTCTGACCTCGGATCAACCGCAGACTGCTCCAGGAACCACTGTAACCGCAAAAAAGTATCCAGAAAGGCTACTGCGACTCTACAACTTCAGCTCCAGCCAGCAACTGCAACAGTTTCCCTGGTGTGCACACGCTGGGGACTCCATGTCTTCACCCTGCACCAGAAGGACCAAACAAATCTCCTGTGGATTGACAGAGTCACTTCCCTGCTCCAGCAGGCACCTTTTAAGATGATGACAGGTTCTCTGGGACTCCTCTCCTGATGACGAGCGTGCTCCTTGGAACACAGGTGGTGGACCCTTTTGACACAGACTGTCTTAAGGTCAAGCTATCCAAATTTGGAGGAGGTAAGAGCTTGTCTTTCCCGTTTGCAACAGTATCCCTGTGCACCATGTCATCTTCACCTCCTGAGGCCTCTGTGCACTATTTACAAGAATCTGTGATGCTCAACTCGCTGAGTTGTTCTCTGGAGGCGTGGGACCTTCTTTTGTAGTGCTACAGCAACTGAAATTTGCACCTTCTTTGTCTCCATGTCCTGGGACATCTGTGGGTGCTGCCTGGTCATCTGTGGGTTCCCTCCAGTGTTGGAAGCCCCCTCTGCCTCCTCAGTCTGAGTTGAGGCCCCCAGGTCCCTCCTGGGTCCAGGCAGCACCATTTTGACACAATCTGCGACATTGCTTGAACCAAGGCTTGTTGGACTAATCCAGCGCTACAACTCACCTGCATCCAACAACTCCATGTGGGACATCCTTTGCATCATGCAGGAACCCACAGCCATCTTCTTTGGTGCTCTTCTGCAGACTTCTTCCAACTGGAGAATCCTCTTTTGCACCGTCTTCTAGGTTGGCAGGGGCTCCTCTCCTTCCTGGAATCTTCTGCGACTTCTGGACTTAGTCTCCTCTCTTTACAGGTCTTCAGGTTCAGGAATCCACCATTTGTTGCTTGCAGTCTTGCTTGGTTCTTGCAATAACTATATTCACGACTTTTAGTGTGTTCTAAGGAAACTTGCAGTACTTTACTCCTACTTTCCTGGGCTCTGGGGTGGGGTATTTTACCAACCTTTGTGGTTTTCTTACACTCCCAGTGCCCCTCTACACACTACACTTGCCTAGAGGGGAATTCGTGATTCGCATTCCTCTTTCTTAGTATATGGTTTGTATATGGTTTGTGTTGCCCCAAGGCCTATTTCTTCCTATTGCATTCTATGGTATTTTCTGTTGTTTGCGCTATCCTATGACTATTTACTTACCTGATGTTGGTGTCTAGTGTATATATTGTGTATAATACTTACCTCCAGAAGGAGTATTGCTTCTAAGATAATTTTGGTCTTGTGTCACTAAAATAAAGTACCTTCATTTTTGGTAACACTGAGTATTGTCTTTTATTGTGCATAAGTACTGTGTAACTATAAGTGGTATTGCAGGAGCTTTGCATGTCTCCTAGTTCAGCCTTAGCTGCTCTGCTACAGCTACCTCTATCAGCCTAAGCTGCTAGAACACTATTACATTTCACTAATAAGGGATAACTGGACCTGGTTCGAGGTGTAAGCACCTAAGGTACCCACTACAAGCCAGGCCAGCCTCCTACAACAGCTCACAACCCACAGCCCCACACACCTCAGTCACCATACCCCCAAACACCACCACAACACCCACAGACACATCCACCACATTTGCTGTTGTTTCTTAATATCTGACTTTGTGGGAAGTGTTGGTCACCCACAACAAGGGTAGATGTTCACTGTATGGATATGTGCGTGTTGATCCAATTGAGGTGTCTTTGCATTGTGTTATGCTTGCTAGTGTAAGTATTTCAGCTTGTGTTGGCCAATGTCAGCACGTATGGTGTAGATTTGTCCCCTGATATAGACTGTACTTTTGCCTCATGTGCGGGAGCTAGAGTTTTGTTTGTCCACACATGGAGGGTGTTAAATTGTGGTAGCTTCCTTTGGATTTGACTGACCATGTGTCCACTTTGATGTGTGTACCTTACAGCCACATCATCTAGATGTCTGGACCATGCTGTTGCCGTTGTATGTGCTTTCTTGACTTGCACTTACACATTTGGCAGCTAGGCATATCGCTTGGCTCAAATATTGTTTGTCCCTGAGATACATGAAGGGTCAGTTCCTATGCAGATGCTGTTTTAGGGGCATGTGCAAAGTGAAATGTGTCTATGAATGCTCCTGATGTCACCATCACTATTATGCAGGTATTGTTTGCATTGTGAACTTTGGATATTTGTTTCACAACCTATTGTGCATCCCATTGACCTTCCATTGTGTTGCAATGTGGGTGCTGTGTAGGTCCATCGATGAGCAGCACCTGCGGCAGGAAGTGTGTGTGATGGGCTCCATGGCGGCACAGTTCATGCAACACTGCCTACATGTGAGTAGCTTCCTCTGTGCTTTCTGTTTCCACCTGCTGGGATGTGGTGGTTGGACTGCCACGGTCACGCTGGCGGTAGGCAACATCATAATGTTTCCATCCGAAACACCGGCTCCGTCGGCCTTTTTGGCCTGCCTCGCCACTGCGGTGGTCTGCGCTGCCTGGTGGCGCTGGCGGACTGCAGCAGTCTTTTCCTATGGGACTGCCAGCATCGTAATACTGTGGTCTGACTGCCAAGCAGATGGCGGTCACACCGCCGCCATGGTGGTACACAAACCGCCAAACTCGTAATGCGACTCTTTGAGAATATGTAACATTAATTTCAATATGTAATATTATTTTAAAGCAAATCCACATAAGTTCAGAGCAAGACATTTTCATTTAAACAGCAGTCATATTCCTTTAAACATGGCTTGTGTTCATTTCAATATTTGCCTAATTCATTTCAAAGCATGTTACATTTATCTCACAGTTTCATTTTCATTTCAAGTGTGATATTCATGTTACAGAATGTCATATAACTTTTGATGTGGGCCATATTATTTTCATCAGGTGTCACATTCATTTCAAAGTGGCTCATATTCATCTTAACGTGTCATATTCCTTTCTATGAATGTCATTCATTTCAATGGATGTCATATTCACCTTAACACCTGTTATAATAATTTTAACACGGGTCATATCCATTTCAACATAGGTCATATTAATTTCAATATATGCAGTATTTATTTTGCTGTGTATCATATCAATTGCAAAGCACAGCATATTAATTTTGACATGTTTCATTTTAATGTCAGCATTGGTCATATCCAGTTTAAGACATGTTGAATTCATTTTGGTGGAGCTCATATTTGTTTCAATGCATGTCATATTCATCTTAGCATGTGTCATATTTCTTTCAATGGATGTTTCATTCATATTAATACATCTTAATTTTAACATGAATCATTACCATTGCAACATATATTGTAATCATGTCAATGTATATCATATCACTTTCAATGCAAGCCATATTCATTGTGATAAATGTCATGATCATTTTAACGTTACTCGTAATTTTAAAACATGTCAAATTCATTTAAATGAAGGTCATATTTATTTCAACGTAGGTCATATTCATTTTAACATATGTTATATTCTTTTCAATCAGTGTTACGTTTATTTCAATAGATGTCATATTCATATTAACACTTGTCATATTAATTTTAAGATGCAACTTATCAATTTTAACATTTATCATATTAATTTGAATATGTATCATATTAGTTTGAATATGTGTCATATTAATTTCAAGGCGTGCTATATTCATTTTAACAAATCTCATGTGAATTTCAACTGTGGTCATACTCATTTGAAGACATGTCAACTTCAATTCAATGGGGTTGCAATAATTTCAAAACAAGCCATATTCATTTTCAATAATCTCCTATTCATTTCAATGTGTGTCTCATATTCATTGCCATCTCGGTATATTCATTTCAACACAATTCAAATTCATTGTGACATGTTTAATGTTCATTTCAATGTACATTGTATTAGTTTCAATGTGCATTGTTTTCTTTTCAGAATATAATATATTAATTTCAATTCTTTATATTATTTTCAATCTGCCATATTAACCCCTTCACTATGGGCGTCGGCCACTGGCCGACGCCCGCACTACCTCCCTGGTGCGGGTCACGACCAGTGGCCGACACCAGGGAGGGGGTTAATAAATCATCGGGTGCAGGATTTTTATTTTTTTTTATGTCCCAGAGAGACACGGAAGCTTCCGTGTCTTCCCCCTGCCCCCCACCCGCCAGTTGATTTCCCCATCGGAGCAGGAAGCAGCCTTGCGGCCACTTCCTGCTCCGATGGGGAAAACGGCCTTCCCCACATTCGGAAAGGCCTCGTAAGAAAGGGGAGAGTCTCCCCTTTCTTACGAGGCCTTCTGAAACTGTTTCAGAAAAATAAATGGACAGGGGGTCGCCCGTAGGCAGGGCGACCCCTATGGGGGCAATATTTTTTTTAGTTGTTGTAGGGTTTCCCTGTGGGCCATTTTGGCCCCCAAGGAAACCATACAACAACTAAAAAAAATAGATCTATATATATATATAGATCTATATATATAATAGATATATCTATGTACATGGATATATCTATAGATAGATCTATAGATATATATAGATATATGTATATATGTATATATATATAGATCTATCTATAGATATATCTATGTAGATAGATATATCTATGTAGATAGATATATATATAGAGATAGATCTATATATATATCACTTTTGTCAATATGTGTGTGGTTTCCCTGGGGGCTGCAATCGGCCCCCAGGAAAACCAGACCCACATATAAAAGTGATATATATATATATATATATATATATATATATATATATATAGATTTGCCGCCAGTTGTCTTGCAGTTGCAGCTTGCGTCTTCAAAGCAATGCACATACTTCAACTGACGCTTTTCAACTGTAGCTTTTAGGCAGCAATAAAAAAGTCACGTAAGTATTGTGACTATGTTTCTGCTACAAAACGGTCAGACTTGTCTAGTGGCAGTTTTAGTGCCATAAAGAAGCGGAGAAGGTTTATATGCCTACTGCAAAGAGCAAATCTGTATTTTATGTAAATAGCTGAGTACATTAGTAAAGTCAGCCATTATCTGCGGTATAATACAAATGAAATGTATGTGCGGGTGGAGGGCGGCTATGGAGAGATGAAGGGCACTTTTGCTGGGTGGTAATGAGGGAATCCGAGGAGGAGGGAGTGGGAGCACCAATAATGATTGTTGGACTGGGCGCAGGAGGTGCTAAAGACTGTGACGAATGGTATGTGACAAGGTGTTTTTTGAGTGTCTGGAAAGAACGTGCTGATTGAGGGAAGAAGCGCAGGTAAGGTGGCCTCTACTGTTGCACGTATCTCACACACACCATCAATTTTGTGACTGTCTACGTAGGCTAGTGTTTTAGAGCAACAGTTTAGCCAATAGCAGAGATGGCATCTTGATGGATGACTGCTGCCGGCACTCGGGTTATAGAGGACAGCTCTGACATAGGATCAGAGACTGAGACATCAGATACTGAGACAGCATCTGAGGGATAGGACAATGGCACAGACTCTGGGAGTGAGTTTTCAGTCGGAGGAGTCCCATTCGATAACTCCTCTTCCAGTACATTATGAGGGAGGTGATGAGGACAGTCCTGCTGTCCCTTCGCAAGCAGTTTGTGCAACTGGGTAATAGTGGGTTAGCCCAACCCAGAGAGCAGGTGAATGCGGCGGAAAGCAGAGAGAGAGAGAGAGTGCACTCTTGGGAGCTCCCCAATTTAGTTCAGCCCCACATTCCACCGCCCAAATCGTATTGTGGAGACATCAAAATTTATTTATGGCAAAACAAACTGGTTTTGTAAGGCAGGCACCTGTGTTTTTGGTCCTGGGTTCGGCGGCCATATAGAGAAACACACTAAACCCAAACATTTCTGGAAACTAGACATTCGGGGGAGTCCACAGAGGTGTGACTTGTGTGGATTCCCCAAAGTTTTCTTACCCAGAATACCCTGCAAAGCTGAAATGTTGAATAAAAACTATTTTTCTCGCATTTCCGTCACACAAACTACAGGAATATGCTGGGATCCACAAAATTCCTACCACCCAGTGACTCCTCACCTGTCCTGATAAAAACACTACCCCACTTGAGTGCCTACACCTAGTGCCTGCATCAGGAGTGGATCACCCCAGGGTCAACAGCTGCCTCATGTAAGGACCAACATTGACCGTTGTGTGATCTATTCCTGTCGTGGGCACCAGGCCTACCCACACAAGTGAGGTACCGTTTTTTATCGGGAGACTTGGGGGAATGCTGGGTAGAAGGAAGTTTGTGGCTCCTCTCAGATTCCAGAACTTTCTGTCACCGAAATGAGAGGAAAAAGTGTTTTTTTGGCAAATTTTGATGATTGCAAAGGATTCTGGGAAACAGAACCTGGTCAGAGCCCCACAAGTCACCCCATCTTGGATTCCCCTGGATTTCTAGTTTTCAAAAATGCGCTGGTTTGCTAGGTTTCACCAGGTGCCGGCTGAGCCAGAGGCCAAAATCCACAGGTAGGCACTGTTTTCTATGAAAAAATATGATGTGTCCATGTTGTGTTTTGGGGCATTTCCTGTCGCGGGCGCTAGGCCTACCCACACAAGTGAGGTACCATTTTTATCGGGAGACTTGGGGGAACGCTGGGTGGAAGGAAATTTGTGGCTCCTCTCAGATTCCAGAACTTTCTGTCACCGAAATGTGAGGAAAATGTGTTTCTTTACCCAAATTTTGAGGTTTACAAAGGATTCTGGGTAACAGAACCTGGTCAGAGCCCCACAAGTCACCTCATCTTGGATTCCCCTGGGTTTCTAGTTTTCAAAAATGTGCTGGTTTGCTAGGTTTCCCCAGGTGCCGGCTGAGCTAGAGGCCAAAATCCACATGTAGGCACTGTTTTCTGTCGAAAAATGGGATGTGTCCATGTTGTGTTTTGGGGCATTTCCTGTTGCGGGCGCTAGGCCTACCCACACAAATGAGGTATCATTTTTATCGGGAGACTTGGGGGAATGCTGGGTGGAAGGAAATTTGTGGCTCCTCTCAGATTCCAGAACTTTCTGTCACCGAAATGTGAGGAAAACGTGTTATTTTAGCCACATTTTGAGGTTTGCAAAGGATTCTGGGTAACAGAACCTGGTCAGAGCCCCACAAGTCACCCCATCTTGGATTCCCCTAGGTCTCTAGTTTTAAAAAATGCACAGGTTTGGTCGGTTTCCCTAGGTGCCGGCTGAGCTAGAGGCCAAAATCTACAGGTAGGCACTTTGCAAAAAACAGCTCTGTTTTCTGTCAAAAAATGGGATTTGTCCATGTTGTGTTTTGGGGCATTTCCTGTCGCAGGCGCTAGGCCTACCCACACAAGTGAGGTATCATTTTTATCGGGAGACTTGGGGGAACGCTGGGTGGAAGGAAATTTGTGGCTCCTCTCAGATTCCAGAACTTTCTGTCACCGAAATGTGAGGAAAACGTGTTTTTTTAGCCACATTTTGAGGTTTGCAAAGGATTCTGGGTAACAGAACCTGGTCAGAGCCCCACAAGTCACCCCATCTTGGATTCCCCTAGGTCTCTAGTTTTCAAAAATGCACAGGTTTGGTAGGTTTCCCTAGGTGTCAGCTGAGCTAGAGGCCAAAATCTACAGGTAGGCACTTTGCAAAAAACAGCTCTGTTTTCTGTCAAAAAATGGGATGTGTCCACGTTGTGTTTTGGGGCATTTCCTGTCGCGGGCGCTAGGCCTACCCACACAAGTGAGGTATCATTTTTATCGGGAGACTTGGGGGAACGCTGGGTGAAAGGGAATTTGTGGCTCCTCTCAGATTCCAGAACTTTCTGTCACTGAAATGTGAGGAAAACGTGTTTTTTTAGCCACATTTTGAGGTTTGCAAAGGATTCTGGGTAACAGAACCTAGTCAGAGCCCCACAAGTCACCCCATCTTGGATTCCCCTAGGTCTCTAGTTTTCAAAAGTGCACAGGTTTGGTAGGTTTCCCTATGTGCCGGCTGAGCTAGAGGTCAAAATCTACAGGTAGGCACTTTGCAAAAAACAGCTCTGTTTTCTGTAAAAAAAATGGGATGTGTCCACGTTGTGTTTTGGGGCATTTCCTGTCGCGGGCGCTAGGCCTACCCACACAAGTGAGGTATCATTTTTATCGGGAGACTTGGAGGAACGCTGGGTGGAAGGGAATTTGTGGCTCCTCTCAGATTCCAGAACTTTCTGTCACCGAAATGTGAGGAAAACGTGTTATTTTAGCCACGTTTTGAGGTTTGCAAAGGATTCTGGGTAACAGAACCTGGTCAGAGCCCCACAAGTCACCCCATCTTGGATTCCACCAGGTCTCTAGTTTTTAAAAATGCACAGGTTTGGTAGGTTTCCCTATGTGCCGGCTGAGCTAGAGGTCAAAATCTACAGGTAGGCACTTTGCAAAAAACAGCTCTGTTTTCTGTCAAAAAATGGGATGTGTCCACGTTGTGTTTTGGGGCATTTCCTGTCGCGGGCGCTAGGCCTACCCACACAAGTGAGGTATCATTTTTATCGGGAGACTTGGGGGAACATAAAATAGCAAAACAAGTGTTATTGCCCCTTATCTTTCTCTACATTTTTTCCTTCCAAATATAAGAGAGTGTGTAAAAAAGACGTCTAATTGAGAAATGCCCTGCAATTCACATGCTAGTATGGGCACCCCGGAATTCAGAGATGTGCAAATAACCACTGCTCCTCAAAACCTTATCTTGAGCCCATTTTGGAAATGCAAAGGTTTTCTTGATACCTATTTTTCACTCTTCATATTTCAGCAAATGAATTGCTGTATACCCAGTATAGAATGAAAACCAACTGCAGGGTGCAGCTCATTTATTGGCTCTGGGTACCTAGGGTTCTTGATGAACCTACAAGCCCTTTATATCCCTGCAACCAGAAGAGTCCAGCAGACATAACGGTATATTGCTTTAAAAAATCTGACATTGCAGGAAAAAGTTACAGAGTAAAACATAAAGAAAAATGGCTGTTATTTTCAGCTCAATTTCAATATTTTTTTATTTCAGCTGTTATTTTCTGTAGGAAAACCTTGTAGGATCTACACAAATGACCCCTTGCTTAATTCAGAATTTTGTCTAGTTTTCAGAAATGTTTATCTTTCCGGGATCCAGCATTGGTTTCATACCCATTCCTGTCACTAACTGGAAGGAGGCTGAAAGCACCAAAAATAGTAAAAATGGGGTATGTCCCAGTTAAATGCCAAATTTGTGTTGAAAAATGTGGTTTTCTGATTCAAGTCTGCCCGTTCCTGAAAGGTGGGAAGATGGTGATTTCAGCACCAGAAACCCTTTGTTGATGGCATTTTCAGGGAAAAAACCACAAGTCTTCTTCGGCAGCCCTTTTTTCCCAATTTGTTGGAAAAAACTAAATTTTCACTGTATTTTGGCTAATTTCTTGGTCTCCTCCAGGGGAAACCACAAACTCTGGGTACCATTAGAATCCCTAGGATGTTGGAAAAAAAGGACGCAAATTGGCGTGGATAGCTTATGTGGACACAAAGTTATGAAGGCCTAAGCGCAAACCACCCCAAATAGCCAAAAAAGGGCTCAGCACTGGGGGGGGGGGGGAGTGAAGGCCCAGCAGCTAAGAGGTTAACTTCAATGTATCTCATATTTCTTTTGCATAAGTCAATCATTTCAAGAAATGCCCCATTCTTTTTGGTGAATATTGTATTCGTTTCAGTGATTGCTTTATTGTTTACAGTGAGGGCCATATTAATTTCAGTATGATTTATATATATTTCAATATATTTCTTATTCAATTTGGTGTGTGTGTTATTCATATTAATCACTAAGCAGCACATTCATTCTGTCAGGTTTCATATTTGTTTTGGTTCAATTCAGATTCACTCTGCCAGGTATCATAATTATTTTGACACATAGTACATTAATTCTGGTGTGTGTCATTCATTTTGCAGCACGCTATGCATTTTAGGAGGTGTCCAATATGGGGAGCTGTAATTTTTACATGAACGGCTTCCCATAGATAGGCCTCTTTAGAAAGTATATAACCAGGAATGGAATTTTAACACCCACTGTGTGAATATAGGCTGATCCTTAGTCAAATAATAATAGCTGTATAACATGTTACTTTCTTACCGCAAATACATCACATCCAGCACTAAGGACATGACCAGGCAGTAATAACACATCAGCACGACAGGTGAGGACGGACCAAAAAGTATAAGAAGATTGTTCTCTTTCTGTCGCGTTCTCATTCCACTTATTGTCACTCACATGTGTCACTCGTCCTGTGATACTTCGTAGTGATAGTCACACGTAAGTGAGGGAGTAGTGGGTCAACGTCACTCCTGTAGGACTAATGACTGCACCATACAGGCTAGTGCATGTTTCCTAACAAAAAGGCAAGCCTCTGAGAATCAATCAAAAACAGGATATCGGGGAACTAAGGACAATGCAGGTGTATAACTCCCATGTAGCACAGGTCAAACCATCAGGTATATTTGATGTGTGCTAAATATTAGGACACCTAATACCCAATAGAGTCCCCAATAAGGGGCACAGATGAGCTCATTTGACTTCCTCGGGGTTATAAGTCAAAATTTGTATGTGTTGGCACCTTTAATATGTGTATGTTAAAATGGTCAGCAACTCCCGTAGGGTAATAACTATGAAGAATGGTACTTCCTAGATAATGCGCATGCACTCCGAGCTATTGAACAATATTGATCCCCTTGTGGAGGTGAAAGGGGCCAAAATGGCCAACATGTCAACTGACCAACAGCATGATGAATTGGCACAATCACAGAGGGCCACACTGGTGCAACGGTTACCCCAATGCATTGTGATCTTTGGGATTCAGCTCTGCCTACTGACCCCCGTCTCCAACTGTTCCCAACATCCCATTTAGTAGCTGACCAACTGTTTTAACAAGCATGATAGAATCCACATCACAAACTCCGATAGTTCAGGGCGTGACCCCCGTGAATGTACCTCTTGCCCCACCAAAACCCTTCTCCAGGGGTGTGAATGAGTTTGCTAACTTCCTCAATCAATATCAGTTGCATTGTCAGTGTCAACAGATATTGTTCCCCGTTAAACAGTCCAAGGTAACTTTATTTTTATTATACTTGAGGAGAATCACGGTTTATTGGGCACTTCACGGTTTATTGGGCACTTCTTTGTGTTAGACGGGATGGTCCATTATTGTACAATCACTGGGCATTTAAGGAAGAGTTGAAGATATTTTTTAAAAAAGTATATTGTTATTCATTTGGTAGATAATGAGATCTTGAATCTTAGACAATGCAGCCAGGACCTGGCCTCATACTTGACAACTTTTAATTTGTAGTAGAGGCAGATAGGCTAGAAGAAAAGACAGTCACTTTTCTGCAGAGGTTTGAAGGATGATTTAGAAGACCTGTCGGTGTAGGTAGTGAGGAAGTCGTTCTCAAAGAGTATTGTGCTGAAATCATTGATCTGTTAACCAAGCTGGACCAGCAGTTGACTGAATGAAAAGGAAAACAAGTAAGGAACAACATGGAAATCATCATAATATGTGAATTCAGAGGAATGTTTGATCCTTAATTTATGTGGATGGAATTTGTTCATGTCCCGCTTGCCAATGAAGAGAATGAACAAATCACAGAATTTGTGTATATACTGGGGAAAAGCAATAATTTTGTGGAGCAATGCCACTCTAAGGCTCGAATATGACCCAAAACATTTGTGCTGCTCAAACAGAAACTGAGAAGATTTGACTCGGAAGTGAAGGGATGGCTTTGCGAGGTTTTCCTCATTTGACATCGCCCAATGTGGTACAGGCAACAAATTGCTAACTTTCACAATGTTGTTTTTAACTGAAACACAAATCCTCAAGGATTCTGACACACACATCAAGATTACTCCAGAACAAGTTCAAACAACAGAAAGATGAGAACTATTATCAGAACTTATTACATAACAAATCCTTCGAAAATCAATCAGGTTGTTCTTAATGAGACCTTATCTTCCATATGGTAGACGTGCTACCGTTTCAGATAACTCTGATATATGCCAGTTGCATCTTAAAAAGGAAGGGCATAGTGATGCATCTGTCCAAGTTCTGCAAAGAAACTCGGCTATATACCAAAGAACAAAAATCAACACTATGCACCTTACACCCTGCTCCCACGACTGAATATGTAGACATTTTGGCCTAGATTTAAGAGGGTCTAGTGCCTCCTTGTGCCACATTAGTGTAATTTATTTTTTACACTAATGTGGCCCAACAAGGCAAAATCGCAGCCCCAGATTTACAAAGTGGCGCAATGCATGCATCGAGCCACTTTGTAACCCCTTGTGCCACATTCTGCCTGCACCAGGCATAATGTATGCAAGGGGGGTGTTCCCCCAATAGGGGACCGCAAAGATGGTGCAGTGGAATCTAAGAGATTCCACTGCGTCATTTTGTGTGGCTACTCTTAAGACCTGCACAGACCCGGCATTAAAAGGGGACACACCATTGCTTTCAATGGGCCTCTATGTACTATGCAGGATTTGTCACAAAATTTTGGTGCTGATCCTACACAGCACATGAGTAGTGTCAAGAATTTTGACGCTATTGCCCCTATCCTGCACCATGGTATGCCGTAAATTAAAGACAGCACACACATGGTGGCGGTGGAAGGGGCGCAAGAAAAGTGGCGCTGCATTGGATGCAGCACCACTTTTCTTAAATCAGGCCCTTTGCCTGTTCAATGCCATAATTTGTATGATCTGTTTGACTAGGTTAAAATAAGCACTAACCACCCTGTGAAAATAATAGTCTAATAGTGCTGATTTCATCCCCCAGGAATAGACGAACAATTTTCACAGGGCTCCGTAGAGCAAGGAACCTCATGTCTGCTACAATTAGGATCACTACTTTCTTTAGAAAATTTGAAACTAGCCTTAGAAGTGCTAGTCTCCTGGATAATTTCATTTTCATGCCACAGATCATGAACCAAAATATGGACCCAGTAATCCTCATAACTCATTGCTTGCTTTTGGATGATTATTCCCAAAGCTCTTCCATATTTAAAACATCTGCGATAGACATCCTCTTGCCATGTGTCTTTACTATATGTCACAATCATGTTAGTCCTGAGCCCTTAAACCAGTAACACACCGCAAATGTTCTCACCTCTCTTAGACTAGCATCAGCTCAAAAGAACAGAGAAAACGTGAACGTACAGCGAGTAACCCAGATAACGAAACGATGTAAAAACATAATTCATAAAGTTCGATAACTATCAACATGAAGTAAAATGAAAATCGAACAAGTGAACAGAATACAAGCAAAAACGTATAAACAAAATTCATAATTATTAATAATGTGAATAGACAATGGCAAGAAAGCGATAGATGACCGCTCATTCTCCATATTTACCACAGATGACCGAGCTCTCTAACAATTAAAGCAGATCGCTATGTTTCCATTTACTTTGTTTTTGCTGAAACTGCCCAAGCATTAAATCCAAGGAAGGCTTCCTGAATGGATGTTGCGTCCAAATTCCGCTGCAGAAATGAGATCCCAAACAATATCATATGGAGGTGAAAAGCCAGGAATTAATTGCACTCTCTAAATACAATGTATTTATGTAGACCAGGCAAGTACTACCGCTGGAATATAGTTTGTCTTCATAGTAATTGTTCGTTTACCGTTATTTCCCGAAACACAAGACAGAGGGGAATTGAATGATTCCATCCTCCAGCTGGAGCTTCTGTCTGGCTTGGCCCCTTAATTCAGACAGCTCTGGTAATGTGGCCGGCATAGAATACTGGGTCGTCTCCAGACTCGTGTGCAAATAGCTGATAGGTACACCACAGGAGCGTGAACTGTTTGATACCTGAAATAAAAACGAATATACAAGTTAAACATAATGTTTATTTAACATCTGAATGATCCGTGCAGTGTTCCACCCAAGTAACATTTGCTTAAAACTGAACATATTTACAGAAAAAAACAGTAGCCAATAAAAACGCAGAATACCCTAAAAATATAATTTTTATTTACCTTTACAACCTGTATTCAACATTAAAATGTGCTAATATGTTTAATAGAAAACTTTGTGTTCATAAATATAAAGACATCACCGCCCAGAACAAAGTGGATGAGAAGGGTAAGGCAGTGATGCCAACCAGAGGTTAAGTCCTTGAAAATCCTTCAGGTAGCAGTGCTACGACTCATGCAAGAAGCGAAGGTATAGGGAAGAAACAAAATAGAGTCAGAAAACAATGAAGAGATAAAGAGAATATGTGATGTTCAGCCACATGGAGCATTTCCGAAAATATTAAAAACGTATTTCTAGGAAACTGCTAAAATATAAAGTGCACAAAAAAACTGAATATTTTGTCTATTGGAAAAAAGATTGACTGAAAATTTTTCTAGGGACACCGCTAAGGTCTAAGGTGGTGTAGAATATTCATGAGATTAGGATAGGGATTGCAATGCATAGTTTTAGACTAATAAAAATCATAGCCTGATTTTGCCTATAGTGGGTTCCCTAGCAGGATGAAAAACTTTGGGCCCATATTTATACTTTTTGACGCAAATTTGTGCCAAAAATATTGCACCATTTTTTGACACACAACCCCCATGGAAATGACTCCTGTCATAGCAAAGACAGGAGTCATTCCCCCCTGCCCCACTGCCCCACTGCCCAATGGCCATGCCCAGGGGACTTCTGTCCCCTGGGCGTGGCCATTGGGCACAGTGGCATGTAGGGGGGGGCAAAGTTAGGCCCCTCTATGCCACTTTAACAAAAATATATATACTTACCTGCACTCACATGGATGGGTTCCCCCCATCCATGGGTGTCCTCCAGGGGTGGGCTAGGTTGGCAGGGGGTGTCCCTGGGTGCAGGGAATGGCACCTGTGGACTGCTTCCATGGTCTCCCACCATGGAAATGAGCCCACAGGTCACTTAACGCCTGCCCTGACCCAGGTGTTAAAAAACAGAGCAAATCCGGCTGAGCGTCTTGTTTTAAGGCCCGCCTCCTCCTATGCGTCATTTTGACGCCAGAGGATAAATAAAGTACACATGCCTTAGAGTCATTTTGTGTACGGGAACGCCAACCTTGCATCTCATTAAGGCAAGGTAGGTTTCCACTTCTAAAAAATGACTTAACTCCATAAATTTGGCGCTAGACAGGTCTAGCGCCAAAGTATAAATATGGAGTTAGTTTAGCACCGAATTAGAGTAAAAAAAAAAAGATGCTAATTCGGTGCAAACGGAGTATAAATATGCCCCTTAGTTTTCTAAAATGTTAATACAATGTCCCTGGCATGCTCGTAATTGGGCTATGGAATGCAAGGAACTTAAATGCCACACATGGACCCCTTCCACTACTCGGCTGCTCTCAGCCCAATGGAACCTCATAGGGGCAAGGTTTGCAGAGGTACTCATGAAAAGCAAAGATCAAGGTGCCAGAGAAGAGGTACAGTTTGATCACCGGAAACCTACAGGATAGCGGTACACCGTTGCTGCAGCACATCCAGAGAGAAACACCCACTCAGGGTGACCCCACTCTCCTGCACTAGGAGGACCAACTCCAGAATACAGGACATCTCCAAACAACATTTACTAACCTTGCAGTGGCCATCGGCCCTCACATCCAACTGAAAACTGTAAAGATGTGTATCCTAAGCCAGCAGGACAGTGTCCTTCTATACTAAGCGATGTATGTGGGGGTGAGCACGGCCTCCGTATTGTCTGTTTCACAACTATTTTGGTTGGGTTTGTTCAAGTGACAGATGATTCTGGGCTGGGAGTGTAGGTTTGGGGCAATTGGGGGGTATTTGGATTTTTTCCAGGTTTTTTTAGGTTTACACTCTGTCCTTTTTTCGTTGCTGCTTTTACAATACTGTTAGACCTGGCATCCTTGTTGTGGTCTCCCCTAACTTTTTGCCTCTACTTCCCAGGTTGTTGCTGTGTATTGGATTCTGTATTTGCTGTGTTTGATACTCTGGGCACTTTACCACTGCTGATCAGTGCTAAAGTGCAAGTGCTCTCTATGTAAAAATGGTATGTTTAATTGGCTTTTCCATCGTTGGCATATCTGATTTACTAGTAAGTCCATAATAAAGTGCACTAAAGGTGCCCAGGACCTATAAATCAAATGCTACTTGAAAGCATGCAGCACTGATTGTGCCACCCACATGGGTAGCCCTGTAACCATGGCTCAGAACTTCCATTGCAGTGTCTGTCTGTGCAGGTTTAAACTGCCAATTCAACTTGTCAAGTGTACCCACCTGACAGGCCTAAACCTTACCTATTTATACATGTAAGGCACCCCTAAGGTAGGTCATAGGTAGCCCCATGGGCACGGTGCAGTGTATGTTAAAGGGGGACATGTACTGATGTGTTTTACATGCCCTGACAGTGAAATATTGCCAAATTCAATTTTCACTGTTGCAAGGCCTATCCCTCTCATAGGTTAACATGGGGGCTGCCTTTAAATATCCTTAAAGTTCAGTTTCCCTTTGAGAGCAGATAGAAATCTGGAGTTTGGGGTCTCTGAACTCACAATTTAAAAATACATCTTTTAGTGAAGGTGGTTTTTAGATTGTTAGTTTGAAAATGCTACTTTTAGAAAGTGGGCATTTTCTTGCTTAAACCATTCTGTGACTCTGCCTGTTTGTGGACTCCCATTCTGGGTCAGACTGACAGTTGGGCTGTTTGTGAATGTCCTCTAGACAGTGACACAAAGGGAGCTGGGGTGTAGCCTGCATATCCTGATGAGCCATCTGGGCTAGAATGGAGGGAGGAGTGGTCACTTACACTTGAATGGGCTGTGCCTGTCCTTACACAATGCTGTCTCAAACCCCCCTGTGTGTGTCTGGGGCCTGGCCGGGGCAAGGCAGAATCCTTCAAACAACAGAGACTTTCCTTTGAAGTTGGGCAACTTCAAAAGCAGAAAGGGGTATAAGTAATGGACCTAAAAACCCAGACTTTAGATTTCTTCAAGATTTGCTTCTGGAACCAAGAGGAACCTATGCCAAGAAGAAAAGCTGAAAGGCTGAGGAGAAGTGCTGCCCCGGCCTGTGACTGTGCTTTGTTGGGCTATCCTGCAGTTGCTGCTTCTGCCTGTGAAAGGGGACAAAGACGGGACTTTGCGGTATGTTCCTGGTTGATAAGAATCTCCAAGGGCTTGGACTGAGCTTGTCCCCTGTTCTGAAGTCTCAGGGCCACCAAAGTCTTCCTCTGCCAGCACGTGGACTCTCTGCTGAGACACCTGCCCTGCCAAGTGGTGACTAATCCAGTCCTTGGCCCCTTGAAAGGAGAAGCTAGTGGAAAAACCAAGAAAAACCAAGTAAAAAGACTTGAGACGACTCTGGACTGACGCCGCTGCCGAATCCCGTGATGCCTCCTGCAACCGAAACCATGGTCCTCTCTCGAGCAGACCCGATGCTGCTCTAGCCCTGCTGAAGTCAGCAACTCTGTGGAAGTCACTGTACAACGTCCTGATTGCCGGACATTGACCCCGCCGGAAGGGCGTGGATCCAATGTTTTGCACCGACACTGCCTCATCTGGACTGCTCTGCAGCAAGGACCTGACGCTTCTGTGTGACACCTCTGCTCCTTCGCTCCACAGCACCGGATCCGATGCAACCCCAGCTGCAGTGACACCGTGATCCATGACTCTGTGTACTGGCTTGTTTACTCATTTTCACAAGGTATGGTACCTGGGGGTCCGTGTGACTCCGTGACCTGTGCAATTGGCATCGGATTGTTGGGAATGACTCCTTTACGATGCTGTGATATCACCTAATCGAGGCATGTGTGTTTCTAAGTGCTATTTCTGTGTTTAATCTTGCAAAATTCATAGCTTTGCTTGTGTACGCTGGATCTTTGCAGTTTTGGTCTTGTTTTGCTCAGATAAATATTAGCTGTTTTTTCAAACTGTTGAGTCATTTTGTATTGTTTTTACTATACTACTGTGTGTTTTGGTAGAAATATTTAACACAGTGTCTCTGGGTTAAGCTTTTCTACTCATACCAAGCTTCCAGGGGGGTGAGAGGGGGTTAACCAGGTGTGTTTCTACTTTGCCCTGACTAGAGTGAAGGTCCTTGCTTGGATAGGGTGTAACCGAACTGCCAACCAAAGACCCCATTTCTAACAAATACACACACTATTCTGATGAGACTCGGTTAACACAAGGCATATAGGTTTTAAGAAAGCCTTCCAGGAACCACAGCAGCAGTCACTGGGAGGACTCCCCCCTATGGTGTCCTTACATGTAATCTCTTTACATCCTTCATGATCTTGTTCAGTGTCATGACCTGGAATATTAATGGTCTCAATGACCATATTAAAAGAGATGCTGTCTTTTGGTTTGTGAAGTGTTATTCCCCAGTGGTCTTGCTTCCAAGAGACACACCTTCTTAGTTCACGCTGCCTGGTCCTAGCACAATTTGGCTATGATAGGGTCTTCCACAATGGGCATACCAAGGGGTCACGTGGGACGTTGATATTCCTCCACAGGAATGGCCCCTTCTCTGTTACTAATTCCTCAATTAATGCATTTGTCAGGTACACAATAATAGGAGGCCTACTGAAGGGCATACAGTAAATATCCTCTTCATGTATATCCCCCCTCACTTGGTGAAAACATCCCTTGCAAAGCTTCAACAAGTGGTCCTTAATCTTCTACCTGGATGCATCATTATTGGAGGGGACTTAAATGCAGTGATGAATCCTCAAATGGACTACGCTGGAGTCAGGGGCACTGCCTCACTGGCGAACTCCCCATTGGCAGAGTCTACTACCCCCTCGGGCCCCTGTGATGTGTGAAGAATGTGGCATCCCTGCAAAGTAACTTATACTCACATCTCAGCAGCACATGACTGCCTCTCCAGTCTCAACTCCCTTTTTATGCCGTCATGGATGTCATGAACATGACAGAGGCATCCATCCTACCACAAGGAATCTCTGACTATGCCTCAGTAACAACAAGATTGATATTGTCTGGAGGTGGCCCAAAACCCATGTGATGGTTCAATGCCTGGTACCTGACTGACCCCGAATGTCCCAAATACCTGCTTCAGGAACTAACCACATATTTTGAGTTTAATAAGGACTCAACTGATGCCCTAAGTACAGCCAGAAAGGTGTCATATGAGGTAGAACGTGAGTCTTTATTCACGGGAAACAAAAGGCAGCATTCCAAAAGATAGCTGACCTGGAGGCTGCAATGATGTGCCAGGAGCGTGCATACCACAATCGGCAAGATGAGCATACAAGATGCCAATAAGAGGTGGACAAAGCCTCACTAACTGACCCCGCATTGAGGAATCTAAGAAAAACTGGCTTGCCTCTGAGGCCCAGATCTATGAATGGGATGACAAGACCAGGAAAGTGCTTCATTATCTGGCGACTAATAATGCAATCACCAGACTGATCCCTGAGATCCGAGACCCCTCCAGAGACACACTTTACACCTTCACAGACAAAGCACCCACGTTTGTTTCATATTACAGTGCCTTATATGTGCCCCATTTATGTGCCCAATGGAAATCCACCCTCCCTCTCATTAGTGATTTACATCTTGTTGCCTTGTACATGTCCGATAGGGAGATGCTCAACCTGCCACTTACTCTGGAGGAGATTGGAACAGCCATTGCAGAAATGCAGCTGGGCAAGACCCTGGAACCAGATGGATTCCTGGCTGAATACTGTTGCAAGTTCTAATCCACACTTTCTCCTCACCTCTTAAATCTATATCAAGAGGCCATTGAAGAGGGTTGGACCTCCTTATTGGTGTTTTTCACAAGGCTAGCATGCCCCTGGAGGACTGCACCTCATAGTGTCCGATCTCCTTGATTAACACCACACTGAAGATATATGCAAAGGTACTGGCCAATAGGCTTCTGCCAGTTATTACTACACTGATCCAGCTGGACTGATTTATCTATACGCTACATCACAGTACTCCTCAGTCTATTCGTAGAGTGCATACCACTTTTGCACACCATCTTACATTCACTGACCCTGGTACACTCCTACTTCTCAACTTTGATTTCCTAGACTGATTGTTCCTGTTTTAAGTCCTCCGCTGAATGGGATTTGAACCCCATTTCATTTCCTCTCCTTCATTAGGTAGGAACTAGGTAGGGATGCTCTCACTGCTGCTGTTTACCTTGGTGATTGAGTCACTAGTGCCTTGGATCCTGTGCGATGTGGATTTCTGGGTGTTCCTTTGACAAGCTTGCATTGAAGACAGTATCGCACTGTACACCGATGACATCCTGATTTTTATGTGCCGTTCTCTTGTCTCGGAGCCCTTCCTCCTCCAGATGCTACATGTTTATGGGGAAGCCTCAGGCCTTCGAGTCAATTAGACAAAGGTTCTGATTACGACTTTGGTGGTCCGACCATCGAACTGCCAAAGATGTGGGAATGAGCCAGCCGTCAATCCAGCCGCCTCACCCTCCATCATATTCCAATGCTTCCACCAGGCTGACCGGTGGAAACAGTGCAGCTGCATTGGCCCCGGCTCCATTAGGGACGTGGGCAGTGCAGGAATCCAGACATTTAACCACAAACACTTTCTTCTCATTGAGAATAACAACCTTTTTAAACAAATACTAATTTTGATACAACACTATATTACTATAAAATAGTGACATTAGGATGCTGGATTGAGCTTTAAAATGATTCCCCATCTATTCACTGAATTTACACTATACACGCTAAAATAAAGAATACCATCATGCCTCTAATTTACAGTTTACTACTAGACAAACAGTCTTCAACCTATAGTGAATTTCTATCATTAGCAAATGAAAAAAACTAACAAAAAACCTGAGAAAATAAGATTTAATTTCAAATTGACTATGGTTTTAGTAATTAAAAAGGTGTTCCATGACACCCAAATTGAGGGATGTTTCTCAAGCCCAAAGCACCCAGAAGCAAACTCTGATGCTCCAAAAACTGCCATAAAACAAAGAAAGCATAAAAAAAACGATACACATCAAGAGTAAAGTAGATAAATATAGAAAGATAAAAACACACACTACTACACCTTGTTATTAAAACAATGTGTGTCCCAGCAGGCACACTATGCGGCAACCTATATAGGGTGAAAATTCAAACAAAGATACAGAGCATGAAACCTACAACATGTATATGATATACTCAACATGCAGTGTACAACTGTGAAAATGGTTTCACTCCCACCATGGGCAGTCAAAGGTAGTTCACTGTGTATGTTAGATGCCCTCGAAGGATTGGTTGCAAGTACTGGTCAGCGGTCACACCCTGCATCCCACCGTCTGTGCACACCGCTAAACGCTGCCTGTTGACATCAGTGTTCAGGGCCTGGCTTGTGAGACCCTCAGGTCAACCTCTAATGTGTATAGTCTAGGGAAAGTACACAGTGCAGATGAGCTGTTGGCATAGGTTTATGAACAGCATCTGCATACACAATCCCTGATGTAATTAGGATACATGGGCTTGGCTTTAAAAACGATACACAGCCATCCCCTGCTGCAGTCTACAAGCCATTTCCTGTAATGGTTTAGCTGTCTACAAAAGTTTTCCAGACCTGAAAATTTGCAACAAAATCGGCTGTGTGAGGAGGGGGCGTGGCCTTAGGGAGGGTGGGGCTTTAAGATGAGGATGTCCAGAGAAGGCCTTCTATCTTCGTCCCCTGCCCCCTTCGACCTCCTCTGTGCACCAAAAAAGACAACAGAAGGTTGTTAAGGTTGCTTCTGATGTCCTGGAATGTTTTCACATCGCTTGATTGCAGCCTCAAAAGAAGAGCTGGAAATCCACTCTCTGCATTGGTTTTCAGCTCGTCTTGCCTGCCATACTATGTGTTAGACCTGACAGCCTTTGGGTGGTCACCCCTAACTTCTTGACTGCCTTCCTCCATTTTTTAGATACTGTTTTTGCTGTTTTTTAGTCTCTGCACACTTTACCACTGCTAGCCAGTGCTAAAGTGCATATGCTCTCCCCCTTTAAACATGGTAACATTGGATCATACTCAATTGGGCTATTTAATTTCTTATAAGTCTCTAGTAGACTGCACTATATGTGCCCAGGGCCTGTAGATTAAAAGCTACTAGTGGGCCTGCAGAACTGATTGTGCCACCCACTTAAGTAGCCCCTTAACCTTGTCTGAGGCCTGCCATTGCAATGCCTGTGGGTGCAGTTTCACTGCCAATTCGACTTGGCATATAAAAGTACATGCCAAGCCTGGATTGAACCAGCTCCTGTGACTTAGTCCTAGCAGTGCCGGAAATCCACACATTGTCCCCGGGGCATCTGAAAACCCCTCAACCCGAAGAGAATCCATGACCGAGCGCCGGAAATCGACGCACAGCCGTCCCTGCGTGAAAACTAAATGACGCATCGCCGTGTGTGGCCAGAGAAATTGGCGCACACCCCTTTGTTTCCAAGCATCGCCTCCTCTGCGGCCCTTTGCAGATTTTTCATGCAAAACTTTGTGCTTGAAAGAGACTTTGTTTGCTTTTAAAAGACTTAAGACACTTTTAGCACTTTTCAGTGATATCTCTCCATTTACTTAATGTATCTTTGATCGTTTTGACCTGCATTTATCCAGATAAATATTATATATTTTTCTAAACACTGTGTGGTGTATTTTTGTGGTGCCATATGGTGGTGTTGTATGATTTCTTGCACAAATACTTTACACATTGCCTTCTAAGTTAAGCCTGACTGCTCAGTGCCAAACTACCAGAGGGTGGGCACGGGATAATGCGGATTGTGTGTGACTTACCCTGATTAGAGTGAGGGTCCTTGCTTGGACAGGGGGTAACCTGACTGCCAACCAAAGACCCAATTTCTAACATATGATTTTGGCTCCTCACCGGGTTACAGTGTGAAGGGAGACAAAATCTTGTGAAACACAGTGCCACCGTGTAAGATGCAGGACTGGTTTTCTACAGAAACTGCACATATTTCCTACTACAACTTATATCAAGGTGAAAAAAAAAGGCCTCCTTGAATATTATTAACAAAAACACAGGCATTTAGAAACTAAAGGTTAAAGTGAAGTAATGGTTAGGTCTGCTCATAACACCTTAAAATATACTGTATTTGAAAACCGTCTGAAATACACATTTAAAGTGCAGTTTGGGTGACAAATTGAAGCCAAAACAATTGCTTACATTTGCCAGGTTTGCTTTATTACACTAACCTTAACTAGCAACCCCATCAGGCACAGCTTATGATATCACTTATTATGTCGCTCATGACATGGTAAATGGCATGATTGATGACATCACTGATGACATCCCAAATGACATCATTTATCATATCACTGATGTGCTGCCATTGGCCATGTTCACTGGCTTTTAGGCACTAGGCAAGCCCGTGCCCAGTCCTCTGGAAGCAACAAACCCCTAATACACATAACCTTTGGCAAAATGCAGCAAAGACTGGCCTGTAAATTTGCACCTTCACTGAGTCCTTTAGACAATCCTCTGCTATTGATTAACACGCAGTCCTCAGCTGTGCACAATTAAGTTTAGCTTGAGGGCCATGCTTACAATTGCACCCTAAGCTATAAATGTCTGGCTCACTCTTACAGTGCACATCGTTGAGCTATGAGCAGTGAAGCATAATATTCAGTTAAATATTGCACTGAAATGTCCACAACTAATAAAGCCCCACTTTGCACATTCTTGGTCCACAGCACTGGGTTTTGACTGTATAACATGGCCATGCCCCCAACAGGGTGGGTAATCCCTGGCTTTGCATAAAGGTTGTTGGCATAATACTTTTGCTCTAAGTCAGAACTTTCAGTAAAACATCTCTCCGCAACCGGGTAAGCTTTACTGCTGGTGGTGCCTAGTTAGACAATCTGGTGCGACAATCTTTTTTGGTGCTCCCCCATGAATTGCCTTAGTATGAGGACTATCTTCTATTGACATTTAATAGTGGTTTTAGTAGTATGTGTGCAGTTTATTTTAGAGAAATCACTAGACTGCCCTGCAGGACCTTTCCCTAGCTGCAGTGCTGTAGATACTATGCTGCTTGAAACTCACTTCATCAGGGCTTAAAGTAAAAATTCTCAATAAAGGAAGGGTAAGAATCGGTGGCTCGCAAGGGGAGGGGTTCTTAAATCTGTCTTTGAGTCACTGGCTTGATTCTGAAACTCATGTTTTCCCCCAGTTTGGTGTGCATATTTATGAATGTTTGATGGTCCAGCTGAGAGAAATTTGCCAGGTCTACTCTTATCCCACTAAAAAGTAAGTTTTCCAGTAAGGGACAGCTGCAACTGCAGGTCTGCACTGGAACTTACAGGCATCATTCTGAGCAGCATTATTGGTTTCCGTACGTTCAACATCCCATGAATTTTGCTTATAAGAAACAGAACCTCAAAACAGGCTGTGGAATGGGGAAACACAGTAAGATGTGCAATACTTTCTTAATGTAGACTAACTGCGCTGCCTGGAAAATGCAGAATCCCTCCTCCTTTCATGATTGTGGTTATAGGTGAATGAAGAGGAAACAGCAAAGAGGTACTGTGAGGAAAAGTGGGGTATTCTATGGTGTGGTTGTGTGACCTCGTGTGGAATACGCTCACAAATACAACTTGAGGCCAGTCAGGCTCATTTGTTAAACCTTAGTTCAACCTTGGGTAGCTGTGGCTTCAAGCAATCAGGCTTAAAAAAAGGAATAAGTGTGAAACATTTTGAAGTCTCAAGACAACAAAATAGGAAAGTCACACAAAATGAAAGAAATCTGACACGAAATTATAAAAATATGTCCTATCTTTAAGAATTTTTACACACCAAAATGAAAAAAATACACCAGAGAGTTCCGGAAATACAGATTTTTAAGTAAATCACCATTCTCAGCTTTTTACTCAGAAACACGAACAAGCATTGGTAACCACAAAGTTTGAAAACTTTGTCAAACTTTTAAAGAATTGTGTTTGACTACTCAGACCTGTTTTGGGTGATTGCATTGAAAGACGGAAGATCTGAGGGCCAACGTGGAGGAGTAAGACAGTTACCTTGGCACCAAAACAGTCTCAAGTCCAGATCCAGGCGCTATGTGGTCCTGACTCAAGAGATGCAAGATGGTGAAGAGGCTGTAAGATGCTGAGGGTGCTGTGCAGTTTTTTTTAATGTTATTTTTATTTCAGGTATGCATATACAGAAACATAAAACATACATTAATCTGCAGTAGCATCTATCCTTGACAATCTATTTTGCTTTGGCTGGTGTGATCAGGACAGCCTTACTATCAGTCTTCGTTCAGTCAAATATCAATTCATATGAAATCACTTTTTCAATGATAGTCACATCGAGATTTCTGTCATTTTATTGCATAAAATATATTCACGACCCTTAGTTCCACATGCATGTCTGCCACGCTTATTCATGACTGTTAGAAATGGGGTCTTTGGTTGGCAGTCAGGTTACCCCCTGTCCAAGCAAGGACCCACATTCTAGTCAGGGTAAAAGAGAATCACCCTCAGCTAACTTCTGCTTACCCCCTTGGTAGCTTGGCACGAGCAGTAGGCTTAACTTCAGAGTTCTAGGTGTAAAGTATTTGTACCAACACACACAGTAACTTAATGAAAACACTACAAAATGACACAACACAGGTTTAGAAAAATAGAAAATATTTATCTAAACAGAACAAGACCAAAACTACAAAAATCCACAATACACAAGTCAAGTTATCACTAAAAATGCAAAAAGAGACTTAATGTAATTTTAAACACACACTGTTAGCGTGAAAATGTACCTTGGGCGTATAAAAAAAAAACAGCACGTGCAAGTGTGCGTCAAAAAGGGCTTGCGATGCGCCGATTTCACTCACAAGCGAGACCTTGCGTTGTTTCTCCTTTAGCCGGGTCGGCGTGCATCGTTTCTTCTCTCCGCAGGAGAGTGATGCATCGGTTAGCACTCTCGGGTCTGGGCAGGTCTTGTATCATTTTTACCCGCCCATCAGTGTTTGTGTCAGAAATCCAGGCGCACGATGATCCGAAAACCACACAGCGTGCTTTGTGATCTCACCAGCATCCATCAGCGATGTTATGCCTCATTTCTCCAGCCCAGGCGTCAATCTTTGGGTCGCATTGCAGGCGAGCGTCGATTTTCAGCCGCGAAGCCGGCGACGTGTCGATTTTTCAGCCGCAGATCGGAGTTGCGTCGATCCTTTCCCCGCATGGCTTTCTGTGCGTGGATTTCTTACTCTTGGGAAGCCAGCTTCTCCTTTCAGGGTCCCAGGAACTGGATGGACACCACTTGGCAGAGTAGGAGTCTCTCCAGAGGCTCCAGGTGCTGGCAGAGAGAAGTCTTTGCTGTCCCTGAGACTTCAAACAACAGGAGGCAAGCTCTAAATCAAGCCCTTGGAGATCTTCACAATAAGGAAGGCAACGCAAAGTCCAGTCTTTGTCCTCTAGCACAGGCAGAAGCAGCAACTGCAGGATAGCTCCACAAAGCACAGTCACAAGCAGTGCAGCTCTTCTTCCTCAGCTCTTCAGCTCTTCTCTAGGTATAGGTTCCTCTTGGTTCCAGAAGTGTTCCAAAGTCTGTGGTTTTGGGTGCCCTTCTTATACCCATTTTCTCCTTTAAAGTAGGCATACTTCAAAGTAAAGTCTCTTTTGATTGTGAAATCCTGCCTTGCCCAGCCCAGGCCCCAGACACTCACCAGGGGGTTGGAGACTGCATTGTGTGAGGACAGGCACAGCCCTTTCAGCTGTGAGTGACCACTCCTCTCCTCCCTCCTAGCACAGATGGCTCATCAGAAAATGCAGACTACACCCCAGCTCCCTTTGTGTCACTGTCTAGTGTGAGGTGCAACCAGCCCAACTGTCAAACTGACCCAGACAGGGAATCCACAAACAGGTCACAGAAATGGTGTAAGCAAGAAAATGCTCACTTTCTAAAAGTGGCATTTTCAAACACACAATCTTAAAATCAACTTTACTAAAAGATGTATTTTTAAATTGTGAGCCCAGAGACCCCAAACTCCACATGTCCATCCCCTCCCAAAGGGAACCTATACTTTAATCAGATTAAAAGGTAGCCCCCATGTTAACCTATGAGAGGGACAGGCCTTGCAACAGTGAAAAACTAATTTAGCAATATTTCACTGTCAGGACATATAAAACACATTACTATATGTCCTACCCTAACCATACACTGCACCCTGCCCTTGGGGCTACCTAGGGCCTACCTTAGGGGTGTATTACATGTAAGAAAAGGAAAGGTTTAGGCCTGGCAAGTGGGTACACTTGCCAAATTGAATTTACAATTAAAACTGCAGACACTGCAGTGGCAGGTCTGAGACATGATTACAGAGCTACTTATATAGGTGGCACAACCAGTGCTGCAGGCCCACTAGTACCATTTGGTTTACAGGCCCTTGGCACCTCTAGTGAACTTTACTAGGAACTTACTAGTAAATCAAATATGCCAATCATAGATAAGCGAATTTCATACACATTTTGTAAAGGAGCACTTGCACTTCAGCACAGGTTAGCAGTGGTGAAGTGCCCAGAGTAACAAAAACAGCAAAAACACAGTCCAACACACATCCACAACCTGGGAAACAGAGGCAAAAAGTTAAGGGAGACCACACCAAGGATGAAAAGTCTAACAATGACTTATTGGTTCTCTAAATACTGCCATGTATCTGAGAACCTTTTTATATTCCCAACAAGTTTTGAATATGCCTACTCATAGTTTTTAGTTGTTAATATTTTATTCCACCAGCTTTGGATAGTGGGAATAATCTGTGTACGCCATAACTGGAGTATTAATGATCGAGCTACTGCACAAATAATTGCTATAAAGAATTGTTGGTGCTTTGCTAGCTGTTGTGTTTTTTCAGAAACTCCCAACAGTACTAGATTTGAATCAAGCTCAATCCTAGAGGTAGAAGTGTAGTTCATTACCTCCTCTATTCCCAACGAAAAAGTAGTTAATTTGGGGCAGTCAAAAAATACATGAAGCCAATTACCCCTCGCCTCCTGGTGGCAGCGGAAGCATTGGTCAAGAATTGACAGAAACATTTTATGTCATTTTTCCAGAGTGTAGTAGGCCATCCATTTGGAGAGAAAGGACATTCTTTTATAATTAGCTGTCCTTAAGGATTCATACCCTGTTTCGGAGATAATTCTCCACTCTTCGTCTGATATTAAACGTTGTGTTGTGCGTAGAATATTATCTCATTAGCTATTGGGGAATTAGTGGCTAGACAGCAACAGCAACAGAAATTTGAGAGAATGAGAAAAGCAGAGAAAACGTTAGCTGAGGCAAGATAGGATAGTGAGCGGAAATTTTGAAGAACTGAGACTTTAGAGGGAATTAAGGGTGTAATTCTGACCCTGGCGGTCATGGACCGCCAGGGCTAACGACCGCGGAAGCACCGCCAACAGGCTGGCGGTGCTTCCAGGGGCATTCTGACCGCGGGAAGCCGGCGGTTTCCCGCCGGCTTCCCGCTGCCACAGGGAATCCTCCATGGCGGCGCTGCAAGCAGCGCCGCCATGGGGATTCCGACCCCCTTCCCGCCAGCCTGGTTCTGGCGGTTTTCACCGCCAGAACCTGGCTGGCGGGAACGGGTGTCGTGGGGCCCCTGGGGGCCCCTGCAGTGCCCATGCCACTGGCATAGGCAGTGCAGGGGCCCCCTAACAGGGACCCACATAGATTTTCAGTGTCTGCGTGGCAGACACTGAAAATCGCGACGGGTGCAACTGCACCCGTCGCACCCCTTCCACTCCGCCGGCTCCATTCGGAGCCGGCATCCTCGTGGAAGGGGGTTTCCCGCTGGGCGGGTGGGCGGCCTTCTGGCAGTCACCCGCCAGCCCAGCGGGAAACTCAGAATGACCGCCGCGGTCTTTTGACCGCAGTACGGTCTTCTGGCGGTTCCCGCCAGGCCGGCGACATCCGCCGCCAGCGGGGGTCAGAATGACCCCCTAAGTTGTTTCCTGCAATTGCACAAGAGAATGGGAACAAGGCTAGAAAGAGTACAAAGAAAAGGGATTTCTATCCCTCTGATGACAGAGAGCAGAAATCCACAGAGTCTAGAAAGTCTTGAACTTACAATGAGGAGTCAGATGATGATGAGTTTATTTTGCAGTTACTGAGAAATCATCCCCACCGTATGCAGCCAGCACATGAGTCAGGCTCAAGTACTAGTGTAGACCCTACAGCTTTGGTACCAATTGAGTCTATACAGAGGCAGATACAGGTTAGCCATAGCGTTCCTACCACTTCTGCAGTTCAAATGCCCATGCCGCAGATTGACATACCCAGAATTTATCCAGATGTACCTATTATAGATACTGCAACAGACTTAGTAGTGCTGACAGGGCAAGCTACCCACATGAGACAGGTTTTTCAGAAACCAACGCTGATCCAGATGGAGTCTACCCCAAATTTGATGTCGCCAATGCAAACACAGACGATTCCAAGATACACCCCCATAACAGGGTCACAGAGAGAGATGTCTACATTGACAAGTCAGAATACAGGCGCAATGTCCTCTAGAGATCCAAATGCCCCACCAAGTCCAGATGCCGTAGGTTACCATAGGTCCAGTCATACCATTGTTTGCCCAGGGAAACAATAAGAGCAGTGAACAGAAAATTCTGAATCCAAGCGTAGAAAGGGAAAGATGTACTGAGAATGCAGGAATGATGACTCCCATGAGACTTACATTTGATGGAACAGGTCCGTTGATTGATTTGCGTTACCCTAGGACTCCACTGAATGACTTGAGAAAACCAGAAATAGGTCCTAACCCATTTACAATGACACCAGGGACCCCGAGCCTAACGTTACAGCAAGTGCCCGGTGTAAGTAATAAAACCGTTTCATTACAAGGTTTGGCAGCTCAGCAGTTAATTCAATGGTTGGAGAAGTTGAGTAGCATGCAAGGAGATTCCTGTGGAGGAAGTGCAATGAATTTGACCAGGCTTAGACTAGAAGCAGAAGACTTACTTGAAAGAACAATGGGGTCCGACAGAATTGACTGATACTGAGAAGATGAGTTGCATTGTTTGTGCAAACTAATAGCCAACAAAGCAGGAATAGTACATCAGAAATTAGCATCACTGGCAGAAAGATATGACGTAGAAATTGAGACAACAAAACATTTAAAAAGGAGTTACAGATTAAAGTTTGACTCAAAGGACTTTGAGGACATGAGAATACCGGGAATGAAAATTCACATCAGAGAATTAATACAGAACATTCAAACATGGGGAGCATTAGATACGTGGGAAGGCAGATGGGTGAAGAAAAGAGACAAGAAGAAAAGGGATTCTGCAAATGTTACTGTGAATGTGCAGCAGGTTGAGAACCCAGTGAAAATATTACCAATGAGAGGGATTCAGCAAGGGAATTTTGTTCATGTCCCTTGGAGCATAAGTGACATATTATCATTTACCAATGATTATCCCAGATTAAGAGAGAAACCAGTGGAATGATACCAGCAAACAGCTAGGTCTGTGAAACTCAGTAGTTCCAGCAAACTCATGGGTCGTATGCAAAAGGAGCATAGATGGGCTGACAAAAGAACCTCAAAGAGATCCAGCTACAGGTGCACCATCTCCTGACATAATGAAATACTATTACAAGGTGATTGAATTTTTGAAAACTAGAATTTCGCCCAAAAATACTGACTGTCAGAGAATAGACAGGACAGGTCAGGAAAGAAGAGTCCATACATGCGTATTATGAAATATTGTTGCAGGCATTTAAACATTACAGTGGCACAGAAACAATTAAGCCGAAAGACATGATTCATTTTGTGTTCAGGTTTGTTGAAGGGTTGAGACCTGAAATTGGTCAGATGATTAAAAGCCATTTGATTTGTTGGCAAGCAAAGCCGAATGATGAAGTGTTGCAGTATGCAAAGTACTGTATTGTTGAGATTGAGATGAAACAGAGAAAGTTGAAAGAAAAGGCATTGGTGATGCAGATTAAAGAGGCACAATCAGGAATGCAAGGAAGTTTTATGCAGCAGCAGCAGGGAAATGTGTGTTTGCAGAACCAGGTGAAAGGTAGAGGTCATGGTGGAACTGGAAATGTGATCCGTGGTCCTGATTTGAATACTGTGGTTATTCAGAAGGACGCGCGAAGTATGAAAAGGATGTTACGTTGTCACGCTTGTGGAGGCCTTGGACATTGGAAACGGGAGTGTCCTATGTTAAGTGAGGAAGGTGTTGTTCAGCAGATGAACAAAATCAATTCTTTTCCAAATATGAGAGGACCAAGAATTAGAAATTAAAATCTAAAATTCCAAAATAATGTGAACAAGGAGCTAAGTTTTCTACCCATGCAGTGGATTCAAATGCCATGTTTGCAGATGCCCCAGTCACAGCAAATGGAACCCCGTATCCAAATGGTACGTAGGCAGCAAATCCAGATACCTCAAGCCCTAATGGAGCAGTAGCATGTGATGCTGATCATAGGAGTTGCAAACCAGTATTTGACAAACCCCATTATAGAACCAGTTCAGGTTAATATTGGCAACCTTAAAGGATTACACAAATTTGTAATTTGTGACTCAAGTTCGGTATCCTTAATAGGAAGAGACTTGCTAAGCTAAGGTGTTTGATTATTTGCTCAAATGATGGAATTGTCATTCAGGCAAACAGTGATGATGAAGATGACTTGCCTACAGGAACAGATTGTGACACAGTGAATGAGGAGTCCCCTTTGATCAGTTTCTTTCCAGTTTTTACATTGCGTGATCTTCCTTCTGACTTACAGGGAACAGTTAAAATGAAAGTGTGAGATTTTACATGAAAAGACATTGGTCTAATCAAAGGAGTTGAGCCAGTTAAAGTCCTAGTCAGGCCAAATGCGATTTTTCCCCAGTTTCGCCAATATCACGTGACATAGGATACAATTGAAGGGATTGCACCTATAATTGCAGAATTTGTAAGGCAGGGTGTTTTAAAAGAAGTATTGAGCAGCCCATTTAACTCACATATAAAGGGATTGCGAAAGACTTGTGGGAAATTTAAATAGTTCAGGATTTGAGGAAATTAAATAATATTGTAATTAAATGTTGTCCAGTAGTGCCAAATCCAGCAGTGATACTGTTTCAGATACCAAGCGATGCTGAATGGTTCACCGTAGTGGACCTGTCGCAAGCATTCTTTTCTGTACCTCTTCATCAGGATGGCCAATTTCTCTTCTGTTTTAAATTCTTGGATCAAGTCTATTGTTGGTGCAGAATTCATCAAGGGTTTTCGGAGTCACCGTCCATCTTCAACGAAGTCCTGAATAGGATCCTGGAGTCAATTGAAATGCCTTTCCAATCAATGTTAGTCCAATGCATTGATGATTTATTGGTTGCTTCAAAGACAAGAGAAGTATGATACTATTGCTTTGTTGAATAACTTGGGAAAGAATGGACATAAAGGCCCTCATTACAACCCTGGCGGTCGGTGGTAAAGCGTCGGTAAAACCGCCAACAGGCCGGTGGTAAAAAAAATGTAATTATGACCGTGGTGGAAACAGCCAACATAGACAGCCACTTTAACACTCCGACCGCCACGGTGGTACAAACAAACAGCACGGCGGTCACCGCCAACAGACAGGCGGAAGACAATGTACCGCCCACACTATTATGACAGGCCAATCCGCCACCTTTTCCGGGGCGGATTCAACGCGAACAAAAACACGGCGGAAACAGGACTTGGAAGGGGAAACACTCACCTCTACACATTCCACGAGGAACCAGGACGCCATGGAGCCTGAACTCCAAATACTCCCTGCGATTGTCTTCCTGCTCCTCTACCAGGAGCACGACCGACGGTGGCGACGACCACAGTGAGTACTGCACCTACGACACAGGGTAGGGGGGAGGAAAAAGAGAGTGATACACACACGCAACATGCAACACCCCCACCCACACCCTCACCCACAACAACACACACACCAATATATGCTGAAACATTACATTTACACCCCCAACCCCCTCTGGAAGAATGCAAGGGCAAAAGGAAATGAGTTGAACGATTGTAATCACGTAAAATCCATTAATCAAAAATTTATATACACCATAAACAAATATGTACACCAAGAATTAAAGTCCAGGTACTGCACCAATATAGTCCGTGGACCACTGGGCCCAAAATGCATGGGCGAGGCCCACACAAGATACCCGATCGAAACGGAGAGAACACTGCAGGGGCATCAGATCGAAAAAAAACACAGGCACCTCAGGGGGAAGGGAAAGAGGGGCACCTCAGCCGGATGAGTGCACGACGCCAGCTCCACAAGGGGGCTCCATGCCCATTGACGTATCCTGGGGAGTGCAAAGCCACAGTCTCAAGTCTTTCCAGTGCGTGGGTTGCCCACTGCTTTATCCTGGGGAGTGAAAAGCCATAGTCTCTCAAGTCTTTCCAGTGGGTGGTTTGTCCACTGCTTTATCCTGGGGAGTGCAAAGCCACAGTCTCTCAAGTCTCTCCAGTGGGTGGTTTGCACACTGCTTTATTCTGGGGAGTGCAAAGCCACAGTCTCTCAAGTCTTTCCAGTGGGTGGTTTGCCCACTGCTTTATCCTGGGGAGTGCAAATCCACAGTCTCTCAAGTGGATAACAGTCTCCACTGGTTCTGGAGGGGGCTTTGTGCCCAGAGTGCTTCATCCTACCAAGGACTGAGGTAGTGGATGTCTTTCTCCATTGGTTCTGGAGGGGGCTTTGTGCCCAGAGTGCTTCATCCTGCCAAGGACTGAGGTAGTGGATATCTTTCTCCACTGGTTCTGGAGGGGGCTTTGTGCTCAGAGTGCTTCATCCTGCCAAGGACTGAGGTAGTGGATGTGATACTCCAATGGTTCTGGAGGGGGCTTTGTGCTCAGAGTGCTTCATCCTGCCAAGGACTGAGGTAGTGGATGTGATACTCCACTGGTTCTGGAGGGGGCTTTGTGCCCAGAGTGCTTCATCCTGCCAAGGAGAGAGGTAGTGGATGTGATACTCCACTGGTTCTGGAGGGGGCTTTGTACCCAGAGTGCTTCATCCTGCCAAGGACTGAGGTAGTGGATGTGACACTCCACTGATGGTGGTGCAACATGCAAGCTGACCAGGCCCCTGGAACTGACCACCAGCCTCGTACGAATGACCACTGGGGATGGCAGCCATGTCTGTGGTGGTGCCACTGGCTCAGGATGTGGTGTGGCCGCTGGCGATGCTGGTGGCGGGCTCAGTAGCGGCGATGCTTGCAGCGCTCATTGGGCAGCGGTGTTGGTGGGGGGATCACTGACCTCGGTGCTGGCGACTGTGTCATGAGCGGCGGTGCTGGTGGGGGGCTCACTGACCTTGGTGCTGGCGACGGTGTCCTGAGTAGCGGTGCTGGCGGCGGTGTCCTGAGCAGCGGTGCTGGCGACTGTGTTATGAGCGGCGGTGCTGGTGGGGGGCTCACTGACCTTGGTGCTGGCGGCGGTGTCCTGAGCGGCGGTGCTGGTGGGGGGCTCACTGACCTTGGTGCTGGCGACGGTGTCCTGAGCAGCGGTGCTGGCGGCGGTGTCCTGAGCAGCGGTGCTGGCGGCGGTGTCCTGAGCGGCGGTGCTGGCGGCAGTGTCCTGAGCGGCTGTGCTGGTGGCGGGCTCACTGACCTCGGTGCTGGCGGCAGTGTCCTGAGCGGCGGTGCTGGTGGCGGGCTCACTGACCTTGGTGCTGCTGAAGGGCACAGTGTCTGCAGTGCAGGTGAAGGGCTCTGTATCTTGGGTGCTGGCGGCGGTCCCCGTCGTGGCGGTGCATGTGGTGATGCCGGTGGCGGTCTTGTCCGCCGTGCAGGTTGGCAGCGACGTTGACTTGCCTTTCTGTTTCAGGCCCTTCCCCATCTTGGATGGTGGCGCAGCTGTCTTACCACTCTCAACTGTTGTCCTGGCTGAGCCCTTGGTGGCAGGTGTTTTGACCTTCTCCCTCTGGGATGTGGGCAACTTCTTCTGTTTTGGAGGTGGGGGAATATCCTTGGCCTCGCTCCTTGGGACACTGGCAGCCCTGCTGCTTGGCACACTCCAGAATCCGGTTACTGCTGGCACCACTGTGCCCAGTGATGTGGTGGCTGAGGTGCTGGGTTGGGACCTAGAAAGGCGGGCCCTAGGGGACAGAAGGGGTGGGGGAGGTGAAGGGAAGAGTTCAAGGTTTGACAGGAAAAGTTTTTTAGACACACTGGGACGGGTAGATGGAGGGGGTTTGGGAGTGGAGGAAGAGGTAGTGGTTGTAGGAGGTGTTCGTTTGCTGACTTTGGGTGAAGGTGCATGGGCTGGAGGCGTGAGGTGGATGGCTGTTGGGTGGGTGTGTGACTGTGTTTGTGTACTTTGGGAGGAAGGCTCAAAGACACACTGGTAGAGGACACAGGGGATGTGTGAATGGTAGTGGGGTGGTGATTGCACGTGAGCGGTGTGTGGTGATGGGCCTACTGGTGATGGAGGTAGTGGCTGAGTGTTAGACCTGACAGCCTTAGGGTGGTCACCCCTAACTTTTTGCCTGCCTCCCTCCACTTTTTGGACACTGTTTTTGCTGTTTTTTAGAATCTGCGCACTTTACCACTGCTAACCAGTGCTAAAGTGCATATGCTCTCTCCCTTTAAACATGGTAACCTTGGATCACACCAAATTGGACTATTTGATTTACTTGTAAGTCCCTAGTAGAGTGTACTATATGTGCCCAGGGCCTGTAGATTAAATGCTACTAGTGGGCCTGCAGCACTGGTTGTGCCACCCAGTTTAGTAGCCCCTCAACCTTGTCTCAGGCCTCCCATTGCAAGGCCTGTGTGTGCAGTTTCACTGTCACTTCGACTTGGCATTTAAAAGTAGTTGCCTAGCCTAAAACTCCCCTTTTTCTACATATAAGTCACCTCTAATGTGTGCCCTAGGTAACCCCTAGAGCAGGGTGCTGTGTGGGTAAAAGGCAGGACATGTACCTGTGTAGTTTATATGTCCTGGTAGTGTAAAACTCCTAAATTCGTTTTTACACTACTGTGAGGCCTGCTCCCTTCATAGGCTAACATTGGGGCTGCCCTCATACATTGTTGAAGTGGTAGCTGTTGATCTGAAAGGAGTAGGAAGGTCAAATTTAGTATGGCCAGAATGGTAATACAAAATCCTGCTGACTGGTGAAGTTGGATTTAATATTACTATTTTAGAAATGCCACTTTTAGAAAGTGAGCATTTCTCTGCACTTAAATCTTTCTGTGCCTTACAATCCACGTCTGGCTGGGTTTAGTTGACAGCTCCTTGTGCATTCACTCAGACACACCCCAAACACAGGGTACTCAGCCTCACTTGCAAACATCTGCATTTTGAATGGGTCTTCTTGGGCTAGGAGGGTGGAGGGCCTGCTCTCACACAAAGGACTGCCACACCCCCTACTGGGACCCTGGCAGACAGGATTGAACTGAAAAGGGACCTGGTGCACTTCTAAGCCACTCTTTGAAGTCTCCCCCACTTCAAAGGCACATTTGGGTATAAAACAGGGCCTCTGCCCTACCACCTCAGACACTTCCTGGAGAAGAAACCTGAACCAGAACCTGCACCCTGACAAGAAGAACTGCCTGGCTGCCTAGAGGACTCACCTGACTGCTTTCTACAGAAGACTGCTGCCTTGCTGTTGCCCTGCTGTCTTGCTGCTCTCTTGCTTTGCTGCAGAAGTGATCTCCAAGGGCTTGGATAGAGCTTGCCTTCTGTTCCCTGAAGTCTCAGGACCAAAAAGACTTCTCTCTTGCAACTGGACTCCTTGTGCGGCGAAACATTTGACGCACAGCTTGTGCCGCGATTAAAAATTCACCGCTCGCCGAACCGGAACGACGCCGCTCGACTTCGCGAGGAAAAGATCGACGCAGCGCCTGCGGTGTGACCAGAACTTCGACGCGCGGCTCACCTGGGACAACTTGGGCGACTTCCAGAGGGGAAATCGACGCAGCGTCTGCCGTGAGGGAGAAATTTCCCCTCATAGCCCACTGGAACGACGCACAGCTGGTCAACAAGCCCAGGATTCCACACACACAGACCCTGGGGCGTCTAAAAACCCTGCGACCCGAAGAGGAGACCCGTCCACGCGCCGGAAATCAACGCAACGTCTTCCCCCCATGGAAAATAATGACGCAAGTCCGTGTGTGAAGGGGCGAAACCGACGCACACACCATTTTCCACGCATCTCCTCCTCTGCGGCCCTTTTTCTGAGATTTTTCACTCAAACCAGGTACTTTGTGCTTAAAAGAGACTTTGATTGTTTTTAAAAGACTTAAGACACTTTATATCACTTTCCAGTGATATCTCTACATTTTCTTATTGCATTTTTTATCGTTTTGACCTGCAAATATCCAGATAAATATTATATATTTTTCTAAACACTGTGTGGTGTATTTTTGTGGTGCTATATTGTGTTATTGTATGATTTATTGCACAAATACTTTACTCATTGCCTTCTAAGTTAAGCCTGACTGCTCAGTGCAAGCTACCAGAGGGTGGGCACAGGATAATTTGGATTGTGTGTGACTTACCCCGACTAGAGTGGGGGTCCTTCCTTGGACACGGGGTAACCTGACTGCCAACCAAAGACCCCATTTCTAACACTGAGGATGTAGTGCATGCAGGTGTGAGTGGTGACGTGACAGGGAGGGAGGAGGGAGACATGGAGGAGGGGGACACAATGGAGGCAGTGGATGTTGGTATGTGTGCATGGGTATGATGCTTGTGTGAGTGCCTGTGGGATGTGTGGTGCTTATGTTTGCCAGAGCTACCCTTGTGTGTTGAGGTGTGTGCATGCTGGTCTGATGGTGTGCTTGGGGTAGGCTGAGGTACAGGGGATTTGGGTCTGGGCGGAGGAAGTTGGAGGGGGGATGATGGACACAGGGACAATGGCTGCCATCCGTGCTGAGGCCAGAGTCTGAAATGCTGTCTGTTGGGCTGCCTGACCAGAATGAATGTCCTCCAGGTATGCATTTGTCTGTTGCAACTGCTTCTCTACACCCTGGATGGCATTCAGAATGGTAGACTGCCCAACAGTGAGGGATCTGAGGAGGTCAATGGCCTCCTCACTGAGGGCAGCAGGGCTGACTGGGGCAGGGGCTGAGGTGCATGGGGCGAAGGAGATGCCCACCCTCCTGGGTGAGCGGCCACACGGTGAGGGGCTGCTGGGAGGGCGGTTCTGGTAGGGGGGGTGGCGGCTGTACCTGTAGATGCGGGGGGCACAGAGGGGCCTGCCACCGCAAGCGAGCTCCCATCAGAGGAGGAGTCGGTGTCGCTGGTCTCTGCTCCGGTCCCCGCTGTGGAGCTCCCCTCGCCCTCCGTCCCACTGGTGAATTCTGACTCCGTAGTGTCGCCCTCCAGGGCCATGTGGGATGCAGCTCCCTCCTGTTCCGATGGCACAGCTCCTCCGCCTGATGATGCTAATGCACACAAGAACAGGGAGACCACAAAAAGGGTGGGAAAGAAAGTAGAAAGAGATGTTCAGTGCATGCAATACTGCTACCGTTGGCGGACACTACAGACACAGCAGCCCTCTGCACAACGCCATGCACTTAGAGTTCCCTAATTCCTCACAGGGACATGGGGTACAGGGCCTATGCCCGATTGCTGTACACATGGAAGTCACAGGACCTGACTAGGTGTAGATGGCTATTACTACTGGGTGGGTTGGGGTGCCACTTAGCCTGCATCACAAAGGGTCCTTGCCTACTATGCTCGCCCTAGCCTAGGGAACCCACAGCCCACCTACCACACCTAGACACCTCCAATGCGCGCAGAGTCAGATGGATGTGACTGTACTCACCCCCTTGTGGCTGCTGGGATGCCCTCAAGCGCCCATCCAACTCCGGATACGGCACCGCCAGGATCCGGAACATCAGGGGGGTCATGGTGCGAAGGGCACCCCTCCCACGTTGGGAGGCCATCCCCAGCTGGGCCTCCGCCGCCTTCTTGCTCCAGTGGCGAATGTCCTCCTATCTTTTACGGCAGTGGGTGCTCCGTCTGTGGTGTACCCCCAGGGCCCGGACGTCCTTGGAGATGGCACGCCAAATATCCATCTTCTGGTGGGCGCTGACCTACAGGAATAGTACAGGGGAAAAGGTACAACATTATTCGTCCGGACCGTCACAGTCATTGGCCCACGTTCCCACCCTTGCCCTGACGCACATACACCCACCGTCGGATCATGCACGCCTCATCCCCCCCCATCTCCCATCCACACCACTCCAAATAGGCATTGTCTATACAGCATGCTCACAGTGTACTCACCTGTTTGTCTGGAGGACCGTAGAGTAGCGTGTACTGGGGGAGGACCCCATCCACTAGTTTCTCCAACTCCTCCGATGGGAGGGCAGGGGCCCCTTCCCCAGACACATGAGCCATCGTCGCTTCCAGACTGAGGTCACAGCAGCACTTGCAGTGTAGGTCCTCTCCTGTTGAAGATCAGGTATCAAGTGAGTGAACAGAGAGAAAATGCGGTCACGTCCGCGGCGGTGCCTACCGACACCGCCGGCGTACATCGTCATTGGCTCCTGGGAACCATAGGGTTCAATGTTAACCAATGCATGATTGCGCCGCTGTCTTTGACTGCCTACCACGATGGTGTACAACGCCAGCACAGTTACCTCATATCCCCTTGTCCCACATTACAGGTCAGGCAGCCGCCATTTCAGGGGGCTACATGGCATTATTTTTAAATGCGTCACACATATCTGGGCCTTGCATACGTACAAAGACAGGCACATATCGGATTGATAAATGTGTGCAATAAAGTTGTTGTTTTAGTACCTCAGTGTTGGCTGACCCTCTGCTCGCTGTTCTCATCCATAGGGCATGTCCGCTGGGGCAGGTGATGAAATGGCGGCATCCTCCGGTGTACAGACCGCTGATGGACCTGTCGACAGTGGAAGAGTGAGATGTAATTGTCACCTACAGACTTGATCGTGCCACAATCCAGGAACTGTGTGCCCAGTTGGAGCCAGACCTGATGTCAGCTATCCGCCATCCCACAGGAATCCCCCCCTCTAGTGCAGGTCCTGTCAGTACTCCATTTCCTGGCAAGTGGGTCTTTTCGAACATCAGTGGCCATAGCATCAGGGATGTCCCAGCCTATGGCCCTCATTACAACCCTGGCGGTCAAATGCCTCTGGCATGGGCAGTGCAGGGGCCCCCTGCCACGGCCCCATGGAGCTTTTCACTGTCTGCATGGCAGACAGTGAAAAGCACGACGGGTGCAACTGCACCCGTCGCACCGCCGCAACACTGCCGGCTCCATTTGGAGCCGGCTCCCGTGTTGCAGCCGAGATCCCCGCTGGGCCGACGGGCAGAAACTAGGTTTCCACCCGCCAGCCCAGCGGGGATCTCCAAATGGCCACTGCGGGAGTGCGGCTGCATTGGTGGCCGCGCGGCGGATTCAACTTGGTGGGCGGCGCTTGCCACCTGCCAAAGTTGAAATGAGGGCCTCTGTTCTCAAACGTGTTGTCCAGAGTGTTGTCTGCCCTGCTGAAACCCATGCACAGCTACATCGTTTTCCCTCAAGTGGAGGATTTGCCTACAGTGAAAGGTGACTTCTATGCCATGGGACATATCCCCAACATCATAGGTGCCATTGATGGGGCACATGTGGCCTTGGTACCCCCCGCAGGAGTGAACAGGTGTACATAAACCAGAAGAGCTACCATTCGATGAATGTGCAGATGGTGTGTTTGGCCGACCAGCACATCTCCCATGTGAATGCCAAATTTCCTGGCTCAGTGCATGACGCTTACATTCTGAGGAATAGCAGCATCCCTTATGTGATGGGGCAACTCCAGAGGCACCGTGTGTGGCTATTAGGTGAGGACAAGGACCCTATACACTGTGAATAGTTGTCTGGGTATGGCGTTGTCCCTACGGGTTAGTGTGTGTTTAACAGTTGTCCCTCGACATTTGCACCTGGCTACCCCAACCTGTCATGGCTACTGACCCCAGTGAGGAATTTCAGGACAAGGGCAGAGGAACGCTACAATGAGGCACATGGGCGAACTAGGAGGGTTATAGAGAGGACCTTCGGCCTCCTGAAGGCCAGGTTCCGGTGCCTCCATATGACAGGTGGTTCCCTATAATACTCACCAAAGAAGGTGTGCCAGATCATCGTGGCCTGCTGTATGCTGCACAACTTGGCTTTGAGACGGCAGGTGCCTTTTCTGCAGGAGGATGGTCCAGAAGGAGGTCTTGTGGCAGCTGTGGAGCCTGTGGACAGTGAAGAAGAGGAGGACATAGACAACAGAAACACTGTGATCCAGCAATACTTCCAGTGAGACACAGGTAAGAATACAAACCTGCCTACTACATGTACTTTAACATACAACATCACTGCCTCCTACATCTGATAAAATTGTTTGACCTATCATCTGTCTGTCACATTCACCCAGTGTATGGACCCTAATTTGTCACTTTCCCTTTCGATTTCATAGATGTGGGTCCCACTGTGTGACCTCTGCTATGTTACCTCATGGACTAGAGCTATGTGACATAGGTATGTTGACAATAGAATGGACATTGCTATTTCCCTCAGTTATTGCAAATACACATTTGTGAAAGCACAGACTGACTCCAGATTGTTTTGTGATTCAAGCATGTTTATTTAAGTGCTAAATAGTGGAGGGGGTTGTAAAATGGTCAGGGGTGATGGTGGAGGAATGTCCATGGCAGAGTCCAGTTATTTGTCTCACAGGTCCATTGTCCAGGCATAGGAAGTGGAGCTAGGGCAGTTTAGGGATGGACAGGGTGACAAAGTGGGACAGAAGGATGACATTCTGGGTGTTCTCATTTCTTGGCAGGGGTCTTGGCATTGTTCTCTGTCTTTGTCCTGGATCTCAGGGACCGCTTGCGGGGTGGTTCTCCATCTGCAGGGGGTGGGGTGCTGGTGTCGTGGTCCTGTGGTAGTGCCTACTGTCCACTAGCGCTGGCGGAGGTGGTGGGCAGTTCATCATCCAGGCTGGTGTCAGGGGCCCTTTGTTGTGCTACAGTGTCCCTCCTGGGTTCACAAGGTCCTTCAGCACCCCTACAATGGTGCTCAGGGTGGTGTTGATGGACTTGAGTTCCTCCCTGAACCCCAAATACTGTTCCTCCTGCAGCCGCTGGGTCTCCTGAAACTTGGCCAGTACCGTTGCCATCGTCTCCTGGGAATGATGGTACGCTCCCATGATGTTGGATAGGGCCTTGTGGAGAGTGGGTTCCCAGGGCCTGTCCTCCCCCTGTCGCACAGCAGACCTCCCAGTTCCCCTGTTTTCCTGGGCCTCTGTCCCCTGAACCGTGTGCCCACTGCCACTGCCCCCAGGTCCCTGCTGTTCTTGGGGTGGTGGGTTAGCCTGGGTTCCCTGTAGTGGTGGACACACTGCTGCTTGACTTGTCCTGGGGACAGAGGCATGGGCCCGCTGGTTGGGTGCTGTGCTGGTGTTTACTGAGGGGGGAGGCTCTGTGGTGGCCTGTGACTATGTGAGGGGAACCGACTGTCCCGAGGTCCCAGATGGGCCGGGCTGGTCATCTAGATCCAGTTGGACGGAGCTGCTGTCGTCACTGTGGGCCTCTTCTGTGGGGGGAGTGGACATGTCTGGAACCTCCTGTCCGGTGATGTTGGGTAGGGGTCCTGCAGGGGTGTTAAGGCATGATTTTTGCATCTGTGTGTGCCATGGTGTGCAATGGGTGGGTGAGCCTGTACCCCAGTGCTTACATTCTTGTGTAGGACCTTGTGTGATCATTGTTTAGGGGTCCGTGTGGGTATCTGTAGTGGACATGCATTGGTTATGGGTGTCCATGCTTTGTTGCTGCATGCAGGGCTTGGTGTTGGGATGTGTGGTTTGTGATAGTGGGACATATGTGAGGAGTTGGAGTGATGGGGGTGAGGGTGAGGGTGGGGGTATGTGATAGCATGCAGGTAGGGTGGGGGATGAAGTAGTGAAAGATTTGACTTACCAGAGTCCATTCCTCCAGCTACTCCTGCGAGGCCCTCAGGATGCAATATAGCGAGGACCTGCTCCTCCCACGTTGTTAGTTGTGGGGGAGGAGGTGGGGATCTGCCGCCAGTCCTCTGAACCGCAATGTGGTGTCTTGAGACCACGGAACGCACCTTCCCCCGTAGGTCGTTCCACCTCTTCCTGATGTCATCCCGTGTTCATGGGTGCTGTCCCACTGCGTTGACCCTGTCCATGATTCTGGCCATAGCTCCATCTTCCTAGCTATGGAGGTGTGCTGCACCTGTGATCCGAATAGCTGTGGCTCTACCCGGATGATTTCCTCCACCATGACCCTGAGCTCCTCCTCAGAAAACCTGGGGTGTCTTTGCGGTGCCATGGGGTGGTGTGGGTGATATGTGAGGTGGTGTGTGTTGTGATGTGTGGGGTGATGTTTAGGAGTGTGTGGTGTTTTGTGCGTGGATGTGTATGAGTGATGGTGTTGTGTGCCTCTGTATGCTGGTGTGGTCTTTGCTTTACTGTCTCTCTGCTTCTTCCAAATTGTTCATTGTAAGGGTTTATGGGTAATGTGGGTGGGTGTTTTATATTGTATTGGGTGTGTGGAAGTGGTGTGTGTATGTGTATCAGGTGTGTGTATTTCGATTTGTCCAATGTGGTAGTGTTTTGTAAATGTGTGTGTATTTTTAGCGCGGCCGTGTGTACCGCCAATGGAATACCACGGTTAAAAGACCGCCGCATGGATTCGTGGGTCATGATAGTGAGGGTGTATTCCTGTTGGCGTGACAGTGGAGGTTTTGTTATCGCCAGTTTATCACTGACCTTTGGTGTAGCGGACTTGTGTGGGTGTCTTGATTTTGGCGGATTCTGAGATGTGGGTCGTAATAGCTGTGGCGGGATTCCGCGGCCGCGGCGGTGTGTTGGCGGTCTTCAGCACGGCGGTAAGCGGGATTTACTGCCAATGTTGTAATGAGGGCCAAAGTGTCCCCAGCAAAATTACAGTGCTGTCACAAAGAAGTAAAATATTCGGGACACCTAATCGAAAAGGGACCTAGGAAAATTTCCAGAGAAAGGGTCACATATTACAGATGAAGTCCTCAGCAACACAGAGAGATGCCAGAATATTTTTGGGCATGGTGAGCTATTGTCGCCAGTGGATTCCCAACTTTTCAATCATTTCAAAGCCATTGCAGAAGCTGACATACAAAGAAGTTACTGATCCCTTAGTGTTAGACCAAGCCTGTATGAAAGCCTTTACTGAACTGAGAGAGAGTCAGTGAAAAGCTCCGCCTCTGGGAATGCCTGACTACACAAAACTTTTCATGTTGTTTTGTCATGGGCATGATGCATGTTCTTTGCCTGGTTTGACTCAAGTCCATGGTGGTGTGTATCGCCCAGTAGCATATGTTTCAGCTAGTTTGGACCCAGTTGCAGCAGCACTACCGGGCTGTTTACGCACAGTAGCAGCAGTTGAACTGAGCCTCACTCAGAGTGAAAGCATTGTGATGAGACATCCTTTAATTGTTATGGGCCCTCACTCCATTGACGTTTTGCTTACCCGAATTAAGATCCAACATCTAACCAATGCTAGGTTGACCTGCTATTAGACTGTAATTTTAGGTTCTCCCAATGTAACTCTGAAAAGGTGTACAGTGCTTCACCCAGCAACTTTGCTTCCAAATGAAGTTGTTGACACTGATAAATTATAAGAACTTGAACATGGCTGTCTGGAAGTTACTAATTTGTGCACAAAACCGATTCCTGACATTAAAGATACTCGATTGGAAGAAAAGCTCCTGTTTAAGAGATAACATGGGAACATTGAGAGCAGGATATGCTGTGTGCACAATTTCTAGTATACTTGAAATGTCCTGGCTTCGAGGAGTGTATTCTGCACAAGTGGCTGAGTTGGTAGCCCATACTAGAGCATGCCATATCCCTGCACAGCTTAAAGTTACCATTTATACAGACAGCCAGTACTTATTTGGAATAGTCCACGATTTTGGCCAGCAATGGGCACAGAGAGGTTTCCTGACCTCTTCTGATTCACCAGTTTGAAATGGTGAAAGAATCCATGATTTGTTACCAGGTTTACAAATGCCTGAAAAGATTGATGTGGTGAAATGTAGTGCACACCTGAACTCACAAGATTTTGTTCCAATGGGAAATGGATATGCGGATCAAGTTAGAAGGTTTTGCACATTGAACTGTATATCGTTCAAAGACAAATAGGAATTGTTACCTGAGGAAGAAATATGTACCAGTTATGGCCTAAATGTGATTGATATTTGGGAAGAATTGAAAGTGCTTCAGGATAATGTTGACAATGAGGAAAAGAAAACTTGGGTAAAATTGAAATGTGTTCAGTGAGAAGACGATGTTTGGGTGTCCGGAGAGGGACAAGTGGTTTTTCTAAATAATTTGTTGACTCAAATGGCTAGATATTATCATGGCTAAGCATATGTTGGAAGGGATGCCATTATTTGAACTTTTAAACAATTTTGGTCCAATCCAAAGTTTAGACAGGTTGCTGAAGCAAGTTGCTATTGTTGCATTATCTACCAACAGATGAACGTGGGTAAAAGAACTGTGGTCAATTTGAGTCACGTAGCGAGAGGTCCATTTAGAAGAATGCAGATGGATTTCATTGAGATGCCCGTGTGTGGAAGATTGAGATATGTGTTGGTGATTGTTTGGATTTTTAGTCACTGGATTGAAGCTTACCCCACCCGAAGAAATGACACATTTACAGTAGCAAAGTTGTTTCTTAGGGAACTAATTCACTTCGTTTTGGTTTTCCGGCTTCTTTAGAATCAGATAGAGGAAGTCACTTCAATAACAAAATAATTAAATTGCTATGTTCAGTGTTAAACATTGAGCAGAAGTTGCATTGTATCTACCGCCCTGAAGCCTCAGGACTTGTTGAGCAAATGAATGGTACCTTGAAGTCAAGAACTACAAAGATGTGTGCGTTCATTAAATTGAAATGGCCGGACGCACTGCTGTTAGTCCTGATGAGTATGAGAAACACAATTGACAGAAAAACTGGACTGTTTCTGCACAAAATCATCATGGGCAGAGCAATAAGATTTCCAGCCGTTTCTGCCAATGCGCTTGTGAACTTAATAGATGATATGGTATTGGATTATTGCAAGGGTCTGGCTGATGTGGTTCGCTCTTTATCTCATCAGGTGGAATCCACCTCACTGCAACCGTCACAACTGCCACAACCTGAGAGCGGGAGATTGGGTTGTGATCAGAAAACATGTGAGGAAGACTTGTCTGAAGCCTAGGTGGAAAGGACCGTATCAAGTAGTACTGGTTAATACTACTGCTGTGAACTGTGCTGGAGTTCCGAACTGGATCTATGCCAGCCATACTCGGAAAGTACCCTGACCTTTGGACAATGAAGAAGAGTTGTTGAGAGTACCAACAACTTCCAGACAAACTCCAGAATCAGAAAAGCAAGCTGGAGGATCAGAGACAGACTCTGAACAGGCCGAAGACAATGGAAACACTCCTGTGAGAGACGAAGTGGAAGACATACAGGAGGGTGACAGTGAACAAACGTTAATTGAGGTAGCAGGAGAGTCTAGTCAGAGGAGGGCTCTCCCAGAAGCAGATGGTCTTGAAACACAAACAGAGCAAACAACAGACCTCAAGGTGGAAGGAGTTGAGGCGGATCAAAGCCAAAATGATCTGACTCCTCCTTAATCAGTCGCAGCTACATGAAGTCAAAATCCTGCAGAACTAGAAGAAGTTGAAAGTCCAACACTGAAAAGAGCTTTGACAAAAAGTCCACTGAAAGGAGATAAGTGGCTGAAATCACAAGCCAAGAGGAAAGAAGCAATTACAGTGACGACAAATTAAGAAGAAATAGACACAACAAGAAGAGAAGATTTGAGTGACGGAGAGTTAAATGGAGATTGAAGATTGAAAAGAAAGTGAATTGCAAGCAGAAGGTACGAATGCCCTGAATGGGCGTATGTAACAACAAGTGAATGGCAAAGCGAGTTTTTGTCTTTTTGTTTTGATCGAGAAATCCCATATCAATATTTTGGTACACGAAGAAGATCAATAAACTGAACTTTGTAAAGTTGTGAAACTAAGAAAAGTGAAAAAGAGACAATTGAAAGTAACCAGAAATTACATTTTGAACAAACTGATTTGACAAGTTGCTAAACAGATTTGTGACAACAATTGCCGATTTTGACAAGCTACTTATTTTTGACAAAAGTCTTGGAAAAGAGACTGAGATCTGTAAATAACTGCTAGGAACATTGAAGATTTTTGTTTTTCTTTATGCTTGCTTCAAAGTTATATTTTTCGTCTCCTACCTTTCGATTCTTTACAGACCATGAGTAACCACAACCAGCAGGTTAAAAACAATAGGTGCTTTAACTACAGAGGTATTGGCTTGGCGATTGTGTTTGGTATTCGTTGTGAGTATGACTTTTCTTGATAAGGTTGTAGCCAACCATACCTCTGCTATAGAGATGACTACTACACTTACAGAATTAGACAAGTTTAGGAGAGATGATAAATATTTGCACATAGACAGTTCACAAGGAGATCTTTCCTCTAATGTTTTCTATTGCCTATTGTGTGAGTATGTGGAAATGATGAATGCGAGAGAATGTTATGTTTGTATTCAAATTCCTTCATCAGTAGACGAAGCAATTACTTACCATAGTTTGCCTCTAACATGTGGAATAAGTTGCAGTGTTTTACTAACAAGATTCTATAACCAAGAATGCATTCAATATTTCTATTTAAATCATGATTTGGTGTTTTAGTTTGTTCCTATAATTAAGTACCTGACTAGAGTAGCTAAGGAAAATACAAGAGAATTAGTGACCTACATTAACTTTTGGCACAGCTTATGCTCACAGGAGTAATCTCACATGCTTGCTTACACCCATAAAAGAAAGAGTTTCTTAGATCAGACTAATGACAGGATAAAGGCATTGAAAGAGAAATTAGAGAAGGGCTTAGAGAAAAGAACATTGAGAAATAATCATGAATTTAGTGAAATAAAGACACAAGGGAAATTAGCTTTAGAAGCACAACACGTAGGGAAGTTTTGTGTATATAGGCCTAAATATAGAATTGACACATTGTTTGTGGGACCGAGTGAATGTAGGCATGTGTTTCTATTCCAGAGCAAATGGATTTTTATGTTAAATGGACAAGACCCAGCAATTCCAGGTGTTTATTACATTTGTAGAGCAAGTGTGTGTTACCGTCTTCCAAGAGGATGTTATGGCACATGTTTCTTGCTGATAGTTTTCTCAAAGATTTATCAACTTGAGAACCTGAATAAGGTCCCTAAAATGAATGAATTACATCATGCTAGACAAAATAGAGAACCTTATTCTGGCATAGTTGGAGATATATTTGGAGGAGTGATTCCTTCAATGGGAGTTATTCTGAATTCTTTGAAAATTCGAAAGTTGCTTACTATGGTGCATTACATGCTGACTAATTTTTCAGGAGCCATGATCCTAATGGATACAGAAATGGCTGCTGCAAGATCTATGACTCTTCAGAACCACCTTGTGTTAGACATGCTGTAAAATGCTGAACTGGCAACATTGTTGCACATTTATCCCTAACAATACAAAAGAAATTAGAGGCTTTATTAACAATCTGACTAATGATAGTGCTGATTTAAAAGAGTTGGAAGAACCTGGAGTTTGGCAAAAGGTTGGCATAGGTTTTGCTTCTGTGGAATTGGCTCAGCAACCTAGGTAAATGGATAATTTTGAAAATAGTATTATTGATTATTGTGACTTGTATAATTGGAGCATGGGGAATTTATAAATTCTATCATATGATTAAAATGAAGAAGTTGAATAATGATCAGAGGGGGAAGAAATTAAATGGAAAAGTAGTTTAGAGATAATTCGAAAAGGGAAAGAAGAATTAAAAGTTACAGAGAATAAAAATTTTAGGTAAACAAAAATGTGTATGGAATGATGTATGGTGTGATGACATATTTAGTCATCAGAAGAGGATTGTGAAATCTAAATCAATTACTAATTATTTTCATTCATTATGGGTTAAGAATTTGCATGGAATTAAGCTAACATAGAAAATTATGTGCGACTTGGAAAATGTGGCCACTTGAGTGGATGCCATAAAATACGTAATGCTTTTAGTAAAGGCATATTATTATTAGTTGAAGTGCACGTGTAGAGAAAAATGTATTAGTATATCACATTCATGATTTCATGCTATGTATTTGTTTTATTAACTTTAGGCTATAAATTGGCGAGGTTTATGCCTAGTCTGATAAACCTCATGTAAAGCTGCAATGTTGAATAAGTAGTGGAAAATGTGTTGTACGACTAGAAAATAAATGCTTTCATTGTTCACACTGAGCTGACCAAACAATTTGCAGATGTCTTTAGCTTTCTCATGAGAACTGCCTGCTAGTATGTCTTGTACTAGAAAACGCTACACTACAGATTTGATGCGTGAGACAGCGATGTTCCTAGGAACCATTAATGGATGCACTGAATGCAGTATGGATTGCAACAAAAGAGTTACCTGACAAGCCTGACGATGGGAACAGGAGAAGAGGAGCCAATCATCGACATGTGAAAGACAGTTTAGTTATATCTTAGACCTGGGGTTTTCTTTCTATTAGGCCAACTATGAACGTACGATTTCCTGACCAATGACAATGTGGGAAGATTCTTTAGGAAATTCTAGGTAGGCCTGACTGCAGAGAAGGAAGAGAGCTCTTTTCTATTCTGATTTTCCCCGTAGTGGTTCTGTTTGAGGAGCTGAACAGTTCTTGATGACTTTACTTTTTAACTTTGACTTTATTGCTTACATTTGTAATTGTGGATGCTGATCCCTTAGGGATTGCTTCTTAAATGGTTCAGATAGCTTAGAGCCCCCCGTGTCTGAGCCATTCCCTTTCACTGCCCCGTTGCTGAAGCTGACCAGATGGATGTTCAACTGACAAAGAGAATCATAGCTTGTCGATCAATTGGGGAGAGGTATAACAAAATGTGATGGTCTTGTTGAGGGTTTTGTTCTTTAGTTTCGAGGTACCAACCCCTATTTTGATAAAGCCATAGTTTTTATGTTTTTCCTAATTAACTTTTGACTAAAATTGTTTTGCATGAGTCCCAAACATGCTATTCTAATTTGAAGGTTAGTTAGGGAGCCCTGGAACTGTTAACAAATTACAATTAACAAAGAGTTGATATTGTTCACCTGTTGAATCTAGATGATTGTCATTTCTATTGTGCAGTTATTGTTGCTATTAATTTGTACTGTGACTCTTGAATGCTTAATGGAAATTCTTTGGCTAAATTAAGATTCTTTAGAAGATTTGGTCAGCCAGTGTTATTCATGTATATTTATGATTTGGTTTTGAGACTAATTTACGTGATCTTAGCATTGTTATTATAGGGAAATAAACTTCCTAACTTTTACTAAAAGGTGTGGCCAAATGGCTCATGGTATGTAAAGATTATTGACTCATGATGAAATGTTTATTTATTGATTATGTTGAAAGGATTGTCGTTTAAAGGTGCAACTCATAGTGGAATCACTCCAAGCGTAGTCAAAAGGTCTATAGAACCTCAACACACGTCCCTTATAACTTAAACTATAAAAGACCAAATAAGGTCAGACGCGCTCAAACCTGGACATAGACACATATATACACACAATCTCTCTCACATAAACACATGCTCACTGGCAAGCTACGCACATAACATACACATAAAAGCATTTTTTTTACTTGCCTCAGCTACTAGGAAAGGTCATATTCCAGCTAATTGTACTTCATTTTTATTACACTAATAGTGACTAATGTAACTAATAGTGAATAAAAGTACCATTATTGAACATTAGTATAATAACAAAAAATTGGCAGAAAACAAGGAGAGTAGAGCAGCAACCAAGCTGTCCCTGTGTTCCTTGCACTGATTTTGTCACCTCTGAGGCCAGGGCTCGCAAACACAGTGCGAGGGGTTGCAAAGGGCAAGCCAGGGCTCACAGCTTCGACCCCTGTTGACCCCTAAATGACATCCGTCTTTTCCATGAGCCAGGCACCACAGGCACAGACCCCTCTTTGCTAGCCCAAGGACCAGCAGGTGCAGTCCAGTCTTTGGTCCTGTCTTTTGTGCAGCCTCTCTTTGTCATGTCCGAGGATCAGCCCCTTCTCCAGTCCAGATGTGATGTGAGGTCTGGAGGCAGGGGTGCCATATTTATACCCAGAAAGTGCACTCAGGGGTGGTAGTAGTTACTACCAAACAGCCTTCTAGGTCCCTCCCCTCCTGCTGACAATTTGCTATGATGTGTGGCGTCTAGTTATCCCAGAGTGCTAAATTCTTCCCTCTCCCAAGATGGACTATTTGCTTGGTTTGTGTAGCTTGGTAACCCAACCTAGAGGTATGCTTACCTGTTGGTTACACGCCCACAGACAAAATGGTTTGGCAACTGGTCTGCCCTTTCTGTCACCAACGTCAACCTGTCTACCATACCAAAAGATCAACCCCTTTTGTGCAAGTTCACCATTTGCCCTTCAAATTCGGCTTCCCCTCTGAATCTTGCCTTTTGAGCGCATACCCCCAGGGTCCCCTGCTGTGGGATGGTGACACCTCTTCCAATGGCAGACCTCTATTGCTCTTATGCCTGGAAGTTGTTCACACTTCTCCCCAGGAGGTTATAAGTGTGTCTAACGGCCAGCATCTGTAAGTGGCCATCAGAGTGGCAGAGTGGTAACTTTCTAAAAGTTGCATTTACTTGAATGTTACATTAAATTAAACTTGATAATTAATTTGGTATCTTGAAGTACCAACTTTAGTCCCATTCAGAAGTTAGCACAGCGGAAGTGTCAGTGTGTAACCCTGTTCTGTCCAATGGGGCTGCTAGCCTTCCCACATTAAATACACTAATTTGAGTTTGTTACTGTTAGGACATACAAACATACATGCCCTGCTTTTAAAAATAGAGACATCTGCATTTTTACTTAATAGGCCTGCTGTAGGTATGACTTATACACATTAAAAAGGGAGTTTTTTTTACTTTGCCATTAATTTAAAGGGATACGTTGAGTTAGCAGTGTAAAACTGCTATGCCAGCCTGCAGTGGCAGGGTGGGAGACATGGTTTCACGTCATCACAGCCAGGGTGGCATAATCAGTGCTCCAGCCATGTGGGACACTTTAACTTATAAGCCCAGGGTGTCTCTGGTACCATATACTAGGGACTTATACATATATATAAGTTAAGTTATGCCAATTGGGTGTAGGCCAATCAGACGTGTACTTTGAAGGGTCAGAACAGCAGCACTGAGGTCTGGTTAGGAGGCCACAGTGCACTACCAGAGTTGAAAAACCAGCAGCATCAGTCCAAACGTTTTGAGGGTGATCATGCGAAAAGAGGCGTTTCCCTACAAGTATGCTGTTGTTTGACTGAAATAATGGAATTACAGAGGGTTCAGAATGGAGAGTGAGCCGAATGAACATAGTCTCCAGTACAATCGGCGAAAGTAAGTAACTTGCAATTTCACCAGTTCATATTTCATATGTTTGCTCTATTGTGGGTGACAAACCCACCCTACTGAAGACACTGTCAGGAACGATTTGCAAAAATCACTTAGCCCTCTCCCAATCCCTAGCTAGAATCCATCTACTGCAAATCGAAACTGAAACCTGGTTATATCACTACAATCTTTTTTTGCCAGAATAAAATGGCAACTCTTACATGTATATTTGGAGTAGTTGTGCATATTGCACTAATCAGATGCTTACATTGTTTTTTAGTGCTTTATTTGTGAGTTGTTAACCAAAAATATAACATTGGTACATTTCTGCTGTTCTGCAAAGAGAAAAAAAGAAAAAGGGACAGATGTGTAGACATGGGAAGAAAACCATACAGTATGAACATATTTGGTGTTGCCTAGGCGTATTTTGAGTGTGAGTGTAAATATTCCCAAAGAAGATACTGTGAATGTGGGCAAGGGTGGCATTATGGAACAATCCAGACCATCAAGCTGACAACATGCTGTGAATATGTGGGGCAAGGGTAAGTGGTTACGGGAAGATGTAGGGGGAGGCAGGGGTTGGATCAGGGCGTCCAACTAGCATCAGATAGTTAGTCAGATATTTACATTCAGTGGTGCTGGAACAATTTCTCCAGTGGGGGTGCTGCCCTATAACCAGGGCCGCTGGAATTATGAGGTGGGGAGTGATCAAATTATGTGACAGCGTTGACTAAATTAAGTGGCAAGAATGCGGCAAGAAAAGGCAAAATATTATTCATAAAGTGGTACGTTTTCTAATAGTATTACATCATCTTTTCATTTTTACTGCCAAATCTCATAATTCCAGTGGCTGAACCTATATAATCACCTCAGTAAAGTTTAGGGGATATGTGATAGTCTTTCCTTTAGAATACAAAAGTACTGTCATAAAAAAAACTTTGAAGTGCCCCGTAATTGTTTATTCTCCATCTGAAAGTGTTCAGGTTTTATTAGGATGCTGCAGCACTCCTAATGTTAAAACTCACTATTCCGCTTCACATTCTGTCCATCAGACTCGTGAATTTAGTAACTCAGTCACTTCTCCGCTCAAGGCAAGGGAGACTGCTTTCAGAACCCTGGGACAGAGTCGGTCAGTCTGCAAAGCTCAGCGTTACTTCATGTCAAAACCTCGGCTCTGCCCTTTCTTTCTGTTTTCCAAGCGACCATATTGCTTAAAATATAAATGGACTATACATATGTGGGCTGGGATTGTGAAGTACTCAATAACAGGAGGATATTCTCAGAAGGCACCGTGACAGGAAGAGTTAAATCTTTTAGACAAGTCAATTGTTCCCTATGGGTTTGCAGAAATGGTACCTGTTGTGGAAGTCAATAGAGCTTACAATTTAATTTCATCTGCCTGCAAACAATCTCTCTCATTAGGGGGTGAAATGATGATAGAATCTACTGAGGCATGCAGTTTCACTTTCTACGGGGCAATACATGCGTACAGTCATCATTTTCAGCAAACAGAGACACAATTATCCCGAAACTCATTGCAAAGAGAAAAGAAATGTGTAGAAAGGATCATAAAAAGTCAGACAAAATAATTCTATTGCATCTGCAGTTCAATGCCAATTTGCAGTCTAATTATTATGTTTAACAGGATCTAGGGACGCAGCCGCGGCGATGACAGAGGGATAGTTTCTCCATACTTGAGAGAAATTGTCTCCCGCCTTGAGGGCATCGACTCACTGTCTCAGTACAGCTGCCTTTTTCTTGGTTTCTTTTAGGGCGTATATTTTACAACCTCTCCGCCTTATCTGTTTATCATTTAATGTTGCAATTTTTGTTATGCGTTTCCAATGCTTGACCAAAAATGTATATAATTATAATTTATGTTCCGGGTCTAGTTCCATTACGCTTGTATATCAAGCAGCCTTATGCAACTTGGAGAGTCCTGGATAGAGCTAGACTATCAATAAGTACACAGTGGCGTTTCTTGAAGTTACTCGTCAGTTAGTCGGAAAGCTGCATGTGTGTCCAGCCCTGCCAAGTACTACTCATCAAGGGTTAGACAAACGCATTTTAGTGTGGTGGTCTCCATCATCGCACTAAAATGCATAGTCACATGTGTAGCCAGCTGCCTGCTGACTATATTGTGAGTCCGGTCAGCACAGGCGGAATATTTTTAATTTCAAATATCCTGCAGGCCTGGCAGGAGCGGCTCACAGTGCTTTGAAGGGTCAGAGCGGCTCATTCAGGGGGATTAATGAAAGAAAAAAAAAACACTTACCTTTCAAACCACTGCCACCACCACGCGCCGTTCCTCTGCCGCAGCTGCAGGCACAGGCTCCCAGCCTGCCCTGCGGCTAATCCGAATGCTGCTGTCATGCTGCTGGCAGCATGACAGCAGCGTTCGGATTGGCTGGAGTGCCCTGAGTGAAAGTCTCTGCTTGCTCTCTTCCAACCTGGCAACACAGTGCCGGGTTGGAGAGAGCCCAGTATGCATGTGTGTTTGGCCAGCCCGAGATGGCTGGCCAAACATAGATGTGCAATGAGGGTGAGTGCTGTGCACCCCCCCCTCTGCCATAGCCTGTGGCTCCACCCCTTTTTACTAGAAAACAATAATTATCGTTGCTATAGTGGAGGAGCCACACCTGTGGCCTAGGCACCCATTTACTTATTTCTTATTTCTCCTGATGTTCTTACAGTACACCAGGCAGAATGATTGTGAGCACTGCAAAGCATCTCAGTTTTATCCCAGGCTACGTCTGGATGGTTTAACTAACTTCTATGAAAAAACTTCATCTGTTGTCAGGGGAGATGTGCTACACTGTCACCTGGACAATGTTGGGCAAGGGAGTGACAGAGAAAAAGTGCTGCAAAAGTGTACATCCTACAGAGCACTGCAGGAAGAGGTTCACAAAAACACTGCAGCAACTTTATAATCTCTGCCAAGCCCGCTCGAATTTTCAAGTTTTAAAGGGCACCAACACTCTGAAGTCGTGTCCTCCACACGTGGGATGAGTGTGTTCTTTTTCCTTGAGCCAGCTTTGCTTGTCCGGTCACAGTGAGAGCAGGCAGCTGTTTAGGCAGCATGCCACAGCATGATGGGCAGCTCTCACAGCGACTTACAGAGCAGTACACAACAGAGTGGAGCATCATCTGTGGCAGCCTACCCGCTTAACTGCCCCCAGAATGATCTGTGCTCTCTGGATGGGAATGGCAACTCAAACCAGCATGGTTGTGACTGTCTGAGCAGCTGTCAGCAGTATAAGTCCACAGTAAGTCAAAGTTGCCAGTTACAAACTGCGGGCAAGGCTGTGATGTGTGTGACACCTGCTGCAGAGTTCCTTGTGTGTCCAGTGGTTTTCAGGCAACAAAAACAGAAAGAAAATTAATACCCTTTTGGAGAAACTGTGGAGTTTTGTCTAGTTGCAGTTTTGTTTCACCATGGAGTAGAATAGAGGGTTAATGTATCTGCTGCAAAGAACGTGCTCACTTCACAGAACTGGATTTTATGTAGGTTGTGCAGCGAGTTACTGCTTTTGTCACACAGATCCTTTTGTAATTTGCAGTTCATAAGTCTAACCTCAACCACTGAGATATGTTTCAAATCCTGAGTTTGTGCTTCTCCACACCAAACATTTGTAAAATATTACTGCCTACTAGAATGGATGATGTGATTCTTACACCTTCTAATCTTTAAGTGCAGTAGGTTAGTGTCATTCCATTTCAGGTGCTTTACAGCAGTTTCAAGATCTTCTTAGATTTTCTCGTTGCTCACATGGGTGTAATTTCTGACATTTATCTATTTCCATGGTTATCATTGTTTGGTTTTGCTTGCAAAAAAGTGCCCCTCTAAGTGTCACACATTTGGTTGTTGAATGTCACTCATAAGTACAATTAAATCATGAAGATGTCACACATAAGAAATCTGAAAACATGCCAACTATGTTTCTGCGCTACCTTTCACAAACCTACAGGCAAGTGGAAATCTCCCAATTTTTTTTTCTTCCTCCCTTTGATTAAAGAGTTCACCACAGTGGGTAGCCAGTCTACCGTGGGCATACATGCCAACATTTTAGAAGAGGAAAGTGGGAGATTAAAAAAAAATATATAGTTGGGAGAATGTATTTCCCTCATTCACTTCTATTGAAGCAGGGGCAATTTCAGATAGAAGACAGCCAAAATAAAAAAATCAGAAGTCTCCTACATGAATCGTCATGTATGCATGGGACAGGTACAAGCAAGAAAAAAGTGCCTCCTAACCGTTCTTTGGGTAGTAAAATGAAGCTTTAATTAGGGATGAGTGGGCCCATCCGGGCCTCTGCGGTCCAGTGCCACTGCACCTGATGCACCAATAATACCTACGCCCCTGGTTCATGCCTCAACTTCTCATTCTGAGTGCCCTCAGCATTCATGATGGGTCCTGTAACAGGAGTTACTGCTTCATCCAGTTTACAAGATGGAGTATTTCACCCAGAATCTGGGTTGCTCAGAGCATCCATGATATCCGGGTGAAATAATGGGCGAAAACCTGTGGAAATTGGTGTAGGCACACCAATTCCTGCGTTTTAGTCCCCAAAATTGTGTAATCAGAAATATTTCTGCCCCTCCACAGAGTTCTCATGCCTCCAGTATGAGTAACTCCAGGTTTAAGGGGAGTGAAAGAAATACTGGGCAGATATCTGGGATGTCCAGACATCGTGGAATTACCCAAACAGTCAAGGTTTTCAGAGGACTGTCCTGGCGTTACAAAGCTTTTATTATCTTTAAATACATTTCCTGGTTTTTGGGACAAAGATCTTTGCCATCCTGCAAGGAAAAAGTGAAACACATATTCTTGTGTCTAAGGGTTCCACATGTCTGAAATCCATTTCTTTCAGGCAGTGCAGGAGGTTGGCTGAAAGTAATTTTAGCTATATTTCAGCAGACATCTATAAATGAAAAAAATAAAAGGAAATTCTCTCTTGAAAAGAGTGAACCCTTTGGACCTTAAAATAAATCCAAAGTGCTTTCCTGATCTAAAAGCCAGAGGTTCAGGAGAGAAAGGTCTCTACCTACTCTAGGAACACATGGCAATCTAAATTCAAAAGAATATAAAGTGAAACATCTGTCACATTCTTGATGTCCAATAGGAGCTCAGCAAATCCTGGGAACAGGTACACCCCTTAGTTTCTCACATCTTCACAATGGGCCACAGAAATAAGTCCTTGAAAAGATACTTTGCCTACATTGTGATGTCCAGACAGTTCTTCCCATGAGTCATGTTTCATGCTATCTCCTTTGCTCCCGATGAGAACCTCACTATTAGTTGTCTAATTCAAAACAAATGTCTAATCGGCAACTAACAGAAAGCTTCTGGAAAGTTACTGCATCTGCAATGAAAGAGAAAAATATCTTGTGCAAAACAATAATTCAATGCAAAATAGGTCTTTCAATGCTAATGTGTAATTTACTGTTAACATGATATCAATAGTTCCGCTAACTTAAGTCAGTACATTACGGTAGTCAATTTATATGCTTAGAACTCCTAAATGTGACTACCAACTGCAAAATTGCATTTATTAAATGTATATTGTTTGGCATAATCTTTTGAACTTTTCAAACAAATGTGCACTATTTACAACCGTAAGGAAACTTCGCTTCTGTAACCTTGTGCTCAGTTTGTAAAAGAATAAGTGCTTGGGCCGAAAGTGTTGCTCAGAAACCCACGGCTGCTGTTGTCAAAGTTCAGGGTACTGAATGCCAAAACTGAACATTCTTGATTCTACTTAATGCCTCTTAAATTCACCACCAGATACTCTCTGTCTCTTTATATAACTCTTGAAGGCTCTTTTTCATCACTGTTTTCTCATTTTTTTCACAGCTTTTCCATCTTTCTCTTTCCCCTCATTTACCATTATTATGTTTTCCTTGCTCTGGATCAAAGTTTGTTGAGGGAAAATAAATACTGGTCCCAAAACATGAGTGCTGGTACCACCTGCAATCACTGGCTCAAATTAAGCACTGGGGTATGTCGATTTTAAGTTATGTACTTTCCAATTTGGTGTGTTGCAGTGAACAACACTGGGATAATGTACCATGGGATGGGCGAGAGACTGGAAAAACAGGGAGATGCAAGGTGTACAGAGATTGACTCTACAACACTGGGTCAGAAAGAATTGTCTTGACTACATTTAAAAACTAGACCAGGAATGTGGGAAAGGTCATGTTTGCCTTGTGTGGCAGCTTTATGTTTTCTGGCCACAAGGAGAGTTATAGGAAAACAAAAAGCATGAAGGTGGAAAAATTCAAGACTTTTTAAAGAAGCTTAGAAGGGAAAGAGCAGGCTGCAGTAGGACCAAAATATTGATCAAAGTTTTTGTAGAGTGAATGCAAGGTCAGAACAGATTTCCTAAGACATTCAGCAGATTGAGACGGGATGCTGTTTTCATAAGAATAAAGGTGAGGTTAATTTCACTGTCAAGTGTGGACCTCAAGTTTCCTGACACCGAGGTAACTAAAATGATGCCAGTGGACTGAGGAAAAACATATGATTTTGGAGCTGCTTTAATGCAGGGAAGGCAATAATTTCATTTTTGGTTGAGTGTAACCGTTTGCAGAATCCATTATTAGATGTTGAGCAGGCAGGAAATGATGCATCTATAATGGTAAAATGTGAAAGTGAAGGAAGGGATCTACAGTTTGTAAGTGGTAGAAGAAGCCCAAAGAAAATAATGTGGTAGGCCGATATAGAAACCTGCAGGACTCCCAAGACCAATGTTGGAGCAGGTACTTGAGTATCACAAGGCAGGGTAGGTATAGCTGCAAGATAGCAATGATAAGTCAGAACCATTGAGGCCCAGATTAAAATGGGGGCAGGAGATTACTAAAACCTATGGTGTCAAAGGCAGTTGTAAGGCCAAGCACAATAAGAATAGAATAGATGTATTGCTACAACTGGCGGTGAGCAAGTTATCAATACTCTTCATGGCTTTGGAGCATATAGTGAAATAAAAGGTCACTACTGGGAAAAAGTTGCATCCCAAAAGTAGGGGTTAATATCCTGGACTTGTGGAACAAATGCCCTGACACGCGGTGGTTTTCTTCTACCACATAGTCAACACTTTAAATATTTTTCCATGTTCTAGTCTGCCATTGTTTCAAAGCAAGTTCCAGATAGAAGGGACACTAGAATAAATTATGCTGTTTGGTTGCTATAAATCCGGCAGCCCCCTCAACTCCCTTTCTGCTAGTGCCAGGTTCATCAAGAGTGTGTTGCCACTGACCGAGTCAGTGGTGGCTCAGCCTTTGGAAACATTACAAATAATGAATGGAACAGCAATTCTGGAAGGAGGGCGGACGGGGCATTTGCCTATTTTAGACAGAATTCCTGTTATCACCCTCCTCTAACGGAGGCCCTAAGCTTAAGTGTGGTCTTTATTACACAAAAGGTCTTTTACATAATGGTCAAACCCCGAGATTTCAAGGTTTCTTTGAGGTCTAAGGATGTTTCCCTTATATTTTCTGGTAGTTTAAAATCCTTTTCAGGTTGATATGGTGCAATCTTTGCTTGATCACTTGGATCTTGGTTTGTTGATGGTTGCATGGTGCCTTCATAAATCGTCTGTAGGACCTAGGTCATGATGAAGTTGGTTTGGAATTACCAGTATCTGAAGGCACTTTCTCAGTGAGAGCCGTCATACAGCTCCTAGTGGCAGCAGTTGTTTAGGCAGTTCTGTTTTAGGCGTTAATAATGGCTCATTCATTGATGTTTGAAGTGGCCAGATTTTTTCAGCTTATTCGTCTTAGCCAGTGAATTGCAAGCTCTGATATTTGTCACACCAGTCACACTGCTTTTAATGGGGGAGGCATTGATTGGGTCATCTCATCATCACTTCATTGTGCTTATGGCCAACTTGTGCTGTTAACATGATATGCAGGGTGTTGTGCTGCCAGGATGCAACTCTCTAGGTTTTGGATGCGGGTTTAGGTGATTGGTTACACATGGCAGATTCTCGCATTTCTGATTTAATATTATACATTTTAGAACAAAGGTTGTTCATAACCTGCCAATATAGTTTGTTTTGCCTGAATTATAATTGTGCTGCCATGGTCCCTCAGTCCTTGCCCTCTCCACTCCCATTTGGGTACACTTGAGACAGGATATTCCTTCTGCCTCCAGGGGAAACCTAGCTCTTCATAACACCCTATCATCTTATTCCTCTAGTATTGATTACCCCAGGTCTCAGTAGCCAGGCCAATACTCACCTAATTTGCTGGTAAAATCAGTGGTATGGTGGTTGGCATTCTTGTGGGCAGTCAGAAGTACTCTCACTGGATCCTATAAACTCTTGTGGAAGTCACTCACACCCTCACTTTATCTGTGTCCGTTTTGAGCATGGCAAGGTTACAAAAAACACCCCAGAGGGAAAGTTAGTGACTGTCTTCTGGTCTGGATCAGTGAAACCATCTATTTCTCACATCTCAAGTTACCTGAACACCCTACAACAGAGAGTGAAATTGGTACTTTTTTTCATTCCTCAGCAACATGTTTCATTACTTAGGCGTTCAGATGTCACACATGAAAAGCCGGGTGAATTTTATGTTATCTCAAAGAAAGAGAAGCTTGTCTTCAAATACACTAAATTCTAGTCGAGCTGATATGAAGTAGACAGGACGGTTTCATGGAGGTATCCTGATATCGTATGGGCTCTGGTTGACTTCTGTCAGCACATTTTTACATATGCATTGCAAATCATGTTTTCATGTTTTGTATGGATTTACAGTGCTCTAAGCAAGTGAAGTAAAGGGTAATGTTTCTTTCCATACGTCCTATACGTGTAAACGGGAATAATGGCTAAATAGGTACCGCATGATAAGTGAAAATGGCCACTTTCTGAAATTTTTTACAGAATGTATAAACAACTGTATTTTTTTTTATTTCTGCATGATGAGGCACGGCGCTCATTCATGAATCTGTTTGCTGTTGTAAAGTACAAGAATGAACAGCGCCAGATTAAACCCTGTGGAGGCCCCTAAGCAGTCGAAATGTCGCCCCCTCGCAAATTATCTCCTAATACGATTTTAATTTTACCAGCCATCAATTTTAATACAACAATTTTATTACACAAAACTAAACATTACTGGTACATAGTTTGCACCGATTTTGTTTACAAAGGGACAGGTGGCAGATGAGCTTTCAAGAGACAAACTGTTATGTGACTCTGATGTCTATGGTTTATGTACTTTAAGTTGTTAATGGGTACATTACACTAATACAGTATTTTATCTATAGAGTCTTTAATGTAAAGTTTTTGTTTCTTTGAGTTGATACATTTTTTTTCTATCTTTTGGAAACAATTTAAGAAAGCTTGATTGTAATTTTCTTTCAAGATCAAATCAATATTATTTTGATCCATTGTTGTGGGGACCCTAAAAGGAGTGGAACCTATAGGCCAGTACAAATTTTGCCTATTTGGTAATCCGGCACAGAGTATGAATATACAAGGGTGATTCAGGTAGCAAATCACAATTGTAGGAAACGATTCTGAAAGCAATTTGGCGCTTAACTTTAGTGTAGGTGCAGAAATGACCTGTTTGTTTATGATTGTAAATTCACATTTCCCAATCAAGAAAACCTGAAACTACACACATACACTGATTTACTCAGACATGTAATTACACCAGCATGGTATAACTGAAGGTTTAAGAAAATCTCACAGTGACAGCAAGTAGGCTTTTCAGGGCAGTCATGCTCTGAAAAGCAACTCTAGAGTTATTCATAAACATTTCTGTGGTATAGTCCCACCATGGATAGAGTTGGAGATGTACTCCTGTCAAGGGCAGGAGTATGCAACATACAGAGGAGTGGGGCAGGAACACCCTCATAATTGAGGAGGGTATAGGACAGTCTCGGCTGGTGTTGGGGACGGGTGGTGGGGTGGTGGGGTGGTGGGGTAGTACAGGGACACACACGGAAAGAAAAAAAAAACTATCTGCAGCATCCAAATTGCCCCTCCATTGAAGGCACAGGCTCCCACCCTGCCCTGCCGCCAATCCTAACACTGTTCTCATGCTGCTGGTAGAATAAAAGCAGCATCAGGATTGGCCTTAGCGCACTACTGGGAGCCTGTGCCTGCTGTCTCCAACCCGACAACACAGTGCCAGGTTGGAGAGAGCTTAGTGGGCATGTGTGCTTTGCTTCGTAAGACAGCCGGTTAAACTCACATGCGCACTGAGGGGAGTGCACAGCACTCCACTCCGTGGCATGTCATCCTTCATGGCCTCGCCCCCTTGAAAAATAAAACGATAATAAGCACTGTTTATTATTGTTTTATTTTTCAAGTTTTGCAGCAGCTGCTGCTGGCGGGGGATGCTCCTCCGCCATAGCGGAGGAGCCGCTGCTGGCCTAGGAGAAGGGAATAACACAGTTTGATAGTCACCTTTCTAGTGTTCTTGTGGGAAATCAACATGAGATATCATGATATGAACGCTTCTTACTGCTGTAATCTGCCAGTCTCTGGGCACCACCAGGTTTCTTGTTTGTTCTGGATTGACCAAGGTAGGGGCGACCCTTTGTAGTAGCCAAGGAGCTGCTGATAATAGTACACTAAGAAGGGCATAACCTCCAGAAGTAGTCCCAGAGGAAAAAACCCAAACTTGGGTAAAACAACATTAAAGTAAATGGAAAAATAGCCATAGTATAAAAAGTAGGGTGCAAGGAATGCAAGGAAAGAAACACAGACTCCTGGGAAAGAGAAAATATGGCAAAGAAGAAACAAAAAAGAAAGAGAGAAAAAAGAAGAAAAGAAGAAAATAGTTTAAAAAAAACAGGTAAGTAAAACTAAGGGGGTAAAAGGTGGGCGCAGCATGAAACAAAGCCCAAAAGGAAAGTTTCAGGTCATGCTGCGGCCCAAAAAATAGGTTGCGACCTGAAAATTGGTCCGTGGCAGAAACGGCCGTCTGAGACGCAGACCGCTTATCTGACTGTGGCCCGCAAGTGGGACGCTGCTGGTCTTCGCGGCGTCACAGTAGGTCCCCTCCCCGAAGCCCCAGGCTTGTCTGGAAAATGCAGAAAAAATGTGTGGACCAAGCAAGGAGCATGGACTGAGGAAGCATCCTCCTACGAACAATCACTAATGGGATATCCTTTCCAGTGAATCAAGAATTGGAGATGGTTGTGAAAAATGCGAGAATCGCATATCTCTTGTACTTCATTCTCAGGATGGCCATCAACCAAAAGAGGCGGAGGACAATGGGCATTTCTCTTGTAGGGATCAGGAACAAAAGGTTTGAGTTGAGATACATGAAAAACAGGACGAACCTTGCAAGACAATGGTAGACAAAGTCAAACTGAGACTGGGTTTAATACCTGCAGGATTCTAAAAGGGCCATAGTAATGGGGTTTGAACTTATTCTGAGACAGGCGAAAAGGCAAAAACATAGAAGAAAGTCAGACTTTGTTCCCAGGCTGGTAAGATGGTGCAGGGCTATGCCGAGTATCAGCTACCTTCTTCATGTAACGTTTTGTAGCTAAGAGATGGGTACTTAGCAGGTCCTAAACCTGACGGAGATTTTGAACAACTATCAGTAACTGCAGGAACAGAGGAATCCTTATTAGTGACAGTAGGAAAAGCAGTAGGGTGGAAACCATGAGTACAAAAAAAAGGTGTGGACTTTGTTACACTATGAACTGTGTTATTATAGGAAAATTCGGCCAATGGTAGATATGAAGACCAATTACTTTGAGTTTCATTACAAAAGCAGTGTAGATGTTGTTGTAATCCTTTATTTAGGTGTTCTGTTTGACCATTGGTCTGAGGATGGAACCCGGACGATAGAGCCACCTCAATATGTAAAAACATATGAAATGTTCTCCAAAAACAGGACACATATTGAGGTCCTCGATTGAAAATGATTACTTGAGGGAGGCCATGCAATCGAAATATATCTTGTAGAAGGACTTGACTCATTTCCTTAGCAGTGGGTAATTTCTTTAGGGCAGAAAAATGAGCCATCTTAGTAAAAGAGTCAACTGTTACCATTATGACCTGGTAACCCACAGAGGATGGCAATGAACATATAAAATCTGTGGTCAACATATGCCATGGAACGGATGGCACAGGCAAGGGCATCAATAAACCTGCTGGCTTAGTCTGAGGTGTCTTAGTTTGAGCACATATTGAGCAAGATGTTACATATGTTTCAGCATCAGATTTCAACATGGGCCACCAATAGGAGCGAAGGAGCAGTTCCTGTATGTTCCTAATTCCACGATGTCCAGCAATAGGTGAGTCGTGACACATTTGCATGGCTTCAGTCTGCACCTTCTTAGTAGGCAAAAATAAAGGGGGTCATTCTGACCTCGGCGGTAAAAGGCCCTTACCGCCGGTCAGAAGTCCGCCATTCTACCGCCGCGGTAAACCGCCACGGTCATTCTGACCACCAACTGTGAAACCGCCAAAAATCCGACATCCAAGGAAGGCCGCCTCATCAGCGGGCCGTGGAAAACTGGAGATGACCAAACCTCCACCGTCACGCCAACACAAACACGCCCATGCCATTCTGACCCACGAATCCACGCGGCGGTCTTTCAACCGCGGTATTCCATTGGCGGTACACACCGCCGCGCTCAAAATACACACACAGCTCCAAAACACAGCCACATTGGACAATTTGAAATACACACACCTGACACACATACAAACAACACTCCCACACATCCAATCAACTATAAAACACACACCCACATCACCCACAAACCCCCACTAGTTGGAAATCGGAGAGAAGGCGATAGAGATAGAGATAGAGAGAGCGAGCACAGCAATCGAATACCCCAACACACACAAGAACCCAACTTCATCACCCACACCACATTTACGCACACATCACCACATATCACCACGCACATCACCACAAACACCACCCCACACCTCATCCACACCACCCCATGGCACCCCAAAGACACCCCAGGTTCTCGGACCAAGAACTCAGGGTCATGGTGGAGGAAATTATAAGGGTTGAGCCCCAGCTCTTCGGCACACAGGTGCAGCACACCACTATAGCAAGGAAGGCTGAGCTATGGCAAAGGATCGTAGACAGGGTCAACGCTGTGGGACAGCATCCCAGAAATCGGGAAGATATCAGAAAGCGGTGGAACGACCTACGGGGGAAGGTGCGCTCGATGGTGTTGCGACACAACATCGCTGTGCAGAAGACTGGCGGCGGACCCCCACCCACTCCACCCCAATTCACAGCATGGGAGCAAGAGGTAGTAAACATCCTGCATCCTGATGGCCTCGCTGGAGTACACGGAGGAATGGACTCTGGTAAGTCGAATCTCAACTACTTCACCCCCCCCCAACCACCAGCATGCCAACCCCCCCCCTCACCCCCAATCTCAACCCCCCAGCACACAACCTCCCTGCCAATGTCTCACCAGCACAACCCACCCTAAACAACACCAACCCCTGAATGCCAACACAAACCATAGACAGCCACCACCAAAGCATGACCATTGCACATACCCATACACCCCCCCCCCCCCCACCACCCTCACAACACCTCCCACAAGGGAATGCCAGCACTGGGGGACAAGGGCACTCAAAATGCACGCCATGGCACACACAGAAACAATAACCATACTCCTTTACCCCTGCAGGGCCCGAACGCCAACACACCGCCACGGAGGATCCAGATTTGTCCATCCCACCCCCAGAACAGGCCCCCAGCGAGGACAGCAGCTCTGTCGACCTAGAACCTGATTACCAGCCCGGACCATCGGGGACCTCTGGACAATCGGTTCCCCACACACAGACACAGGCCACAGCAGACCCAACCCCCTCTGGGAACACCAGCACAGCTCCCACCCAGCGGGCCCATGCCTCTGTCTCGCGGACGCGTCAATCAGCGGTGTGTCCGCCACTACAGGGCACCCAGGCTGACCCAACACCCCAACAACAACAGGGACCTGGGGGCAGTGGTAGTGGGCACACCGTCCAGGGGACAGAGGCCCGGGGAAACAGGGCAACTGGGAGGGCTGCTGTGCGACAGGGGGGGGAGGACAGGCCCAGGGAACCGACCCTACAAGAGGCCCTCACCACCATCATGGGAGCATACCATCACTCCCAGGAGACGATGGCGACGGTACTGGCCAGGTTCACCGAGATCCAGGCACAGCAGGAGGAACGGTACATGGGGTTCAGCAATGAACTCAGGAACATCGCTACCGCTATGGGGACCATAGTCCAGGCCCTCAACCGGATAGAAACCACATTGCGGGACCATGTGGCACCACAAAGGGCCCCTGTCACTAGCCAGGAACAGCCTACCACCTCCGCCGGCGCTAGTGGTCAGGAGGCCCCCACAGAACGACGGCCCACCAGAACCCCACCTCCTGCTGAAGAACAACCACCCCGCAAGAGGAACCTGAGATCTCACAGGAAGACAGAGTAGGATGCCAAGACCCCCGCCAGCATAAGATACCCCCTGATGTCATCCCACTGACCCACAGTGTCACCCTGTCCAACCTTGAACTGCCCCTGCTCCATCCTTCCACAGGCATATGGAAAATGCACCTGTGAAACTGAGAACTGGGCTCTGCCATGGACATAACTCCACCCTCACCCATCACCGTTTTAATATCATGTACCAATATCTAGCACTATAAATAAATCACTCATTGCACTGAAATCATTCAGGAGTCAGCCTGTGTATAACACATTACACATTACTGATCAATAATGTTCTGTTTTATTTGTGATGACAACATACCGATGTCAATAAGCATTAGTCCATGGGCTAACCAAGCAGAAGTCACGCAGTGGGTCATACAGCACTGAAAAGGGAAGGGAAAATCAAACATCAGTTTAAAAGAACTGGGGGGAAATACACAAAGTAAAGATGCAGGGGGCTTTCAGTAAATGTTAAATGGCGTGGTTGATTCTTACCTGTGTGCTACTGAAAATACTGTTGGATAACTCTGTCCCTGTTGTCTGGGTCGTCCTCTTCGTCTTCCTCCTCTTCACTCTCCGCAGGCTCCACAGCTGCTTCAACACCACCATCTGGACCATCCTCCTGCAGGAAAGGCACCTGACGTCGCAATGCCAGATTGTGAAGCACACAGCAGGCCACGATGATCTGGCACACCTTCTTTGGTGAGTACATCAAGGATCCCCCTGTCATATGCAGGCACCTAAACCTGGCCTTCAGGAGGCCAAAGGTTCTTTCTATGAACCTCCTAGTTCGCCCATGGGCCTCATTGTACCGTTCCTCTGCCCTGGTCCGGGGATTCCTCACTGGGGTCAATAGCCAAGGCAGGTTGGGAGAACCAGAGTCACCAATTGGCCACACACGTTGTCTCTGAAGCTGTTCCATCACATAAGGGATGCTGCTATTACGCATCACATACGCGTCATGCACTGACCCAGGGAACTTGGCATTCACATGGGAGATGTACTGGTCAGCCAAACAGACCACCTGGACGTTCATAGAATGGTAACTTTTCCTGTTTCTGTACACCTGCTCATCGTCTTTTGGGGGTACTAAAGCCACATGGGTCCCATCAATGGCACCAATTATGTTGGGGATATGTCCAAGGGCATAAAAATCACCCTTCACAGTGGCCAAATCAACCTCCTCAGGGAATACAATGTAGCTCCGCATGTGTTTCGTCAGGGCAGACAACACTCTAGACAAAATTTTTGAAAACATAGGCTGAGACATTCCAGATGACATGGCCACTGTTGTCTGGAATGAGCCACTTGCCAAAAAATGGAGGACTGACAGAACCTGCACTAGAGGGGGAATTCCTGTGGGTTGGCGGATGGGGGACATCAGGGCTGGCTCCAGCTGGGCACACAGTTCATGTATAGTGGCTCGGTCAAGTCGGTATCGTAGTATGATATGGCGTTCTTCCATTGTCGACAGGTCCACCAGCGGTCGGTACACGCGAGGATTCATCCTTCTCCTCGCAAGTCCCAGCGGACGGTGCCTAGGAAGGACAACATGGAGCACAGAGTCAAGCAAATCACAGGTACGTTCACCACAGCATGCCGAGCACACGATTATCTATGTATTGAAAGGCGTGTATGTGTGGCAATGCAAGGCCTAGGCATGTGTGACGCAGTACAAATTATGCCATGTGGGCCCTTGAAATGGCGGCTGCCTGACCTGTGAAGTGGGACAATGGAATGTGAGGTCAATGCGCTGGCGTGGCACACCGTGGCGGTAGGCGGTCGACGACCGCTATACGAAGCCGCATTGGCTAACATTGAAGCCTATGGGTTTCAGGAGCCAGTGACGAGGTGCGCCGGCGGTCGCGGTACGCACCGCCGCGGTACGCACCGCCGCGGTACGCACCGCCGCGGGCGTGACCGCCATTTTCTATCTGCTTAATCACTCGAGACCTGATCATCCACAGGAGAAGACCTATACTGCAAGTGCTGCTGTGACCTCGGTCTGGAAGTGAAAATGGCTGCTGCGACTGGGGAAAGGGCCCCTGCCTTCACGTCTGAGGAGTTGGAGAAACTTGTGGATGGGGTCCTCCCCCAGTATGCGTTACTCTACGGTCCTCCAGACCAACAGGTAAGTACACTGGGTGCACATTGAATGGGCTATGCCTGTGTGGAGTGGGGTGGATGTAAGTTGGTGGGGTGGGGGGCGAATGAGGAGTGCAACGCACAACAGATGAGAGCATGTGCCATATGGCAAGGTTGGGGAGGGGGGGCCAATCGCATCTAACATGCAGAAAATTGATGAATTTTTCCTTCCCACCCTGTACATGTCAAATAGGTCAGCGCCCATCAGAAGGTGGACATTTGGCGTGCCATCGCCAAGGAAGTCCGGGCCCTGGGGGTCCACGTCAGACGGGGCACCCACTGCCGCAAGAGGTGGGAGGACATCCGCCGCGGGACCAGGAAGACCGCCGAGTCACTGCTGGGGATGGCCTCCCAACCTAGGAGGGGTGCCAGTCGTACCCTGACCCCCCTGATGTCCCGGATCCTGGCGGTGGCCTACCCTGATTTGGATGGGCGCTTGAGGACATCAAAGCAGACACAAGGGGGTGAGTATCAGCAAATTCTGCTATCTCTCTGCGCAGTGGAGGCGTCTGGGTGGGGGAGGAGGTTTGTGGGTGACATTAGGCCAGGGCGCTTTCTGTAGTGTAGTCCTCTCCTTTAGGCATGGCCCTGTGCTCCCGGCCCCCACCTCTGTAGGGTGACAAGTACAGCTATCGATGGTCCAGCATCACACATGTGCGCGTTTGTCATCTCTAGACCTGTTGTCCTAGTCAGAAGTACTGAGTAGTGTACCCCGAATGCGCGACTTAGTGCATGAGGCTCCTGTGTCTGTCCTCTCCGCCAACGGTGTTGACATTGCATGCACTCAACCTGGTCTTCGCTTTTCTCCCCCCACCCTTCTTCTTCATCTTCTTGTGCATGTGTGCATTAGCATCATCAGGCGGAGGAGAATTGGCATCGGAGCACGAGGGAGCTGCAAGTCACAAGGCCCCGGTGGGCCCAGGAACAGACACCGAGGGCACCAGTGATCCGGCGGGCGAGGGGAGCACCACAACGGGGACCGGTGGTGACACCAGCGACACTGACACGTCCTCGGATGGGAGCTCCCTAGCGGTGGCGGCAACATCCGGGCCCCCCGCCTCTACAGGTACAGCCGCCACCCAGCGCACCAGCCTCGCCCTCCCAGCAGCCCCTCAGCCTACGCTCCGTGCCCGCTCGCCCAGGAAGGCGGGTGTCTCCTTCGCCCCAGGCACCTCAGCCCCTGCCCCTGTTACCCCTGCTGCCCTCAGTGAGGAGGTCATTGACCTCCTGAGGACCATCATTGTTGGGCAGACTACCCTTTTGAATGCAATCCAGGGGGTAGAAAGGGAGGTGCATCGGAGCAATGCCTACCTGGAGGGCATTCATTCGGGTCAGGCTGCCCATCAACGATCGTTCAATGCTCTGGCCTCAGCACTGACGGCAGCCATTGTCCCAGTTTCCAGCCTCCCTCTTCTGACTGCCTCCACCCTGTCTCTGTCTCCTGTTCCTCAGCCTATCCCATCCACACCATCAGACCAGCCTGCACACACCTCAACACCCAAGGGCAGCTCATCCAGACATAAGCACCACAGAACCCACAGGCATTCACGCAAGCAACACCCAGATGCAGACATTCAAACAGTCACTACCACCTCTGTGTCCCCCTCCTCCTCGTCTCCCTCCTCCCTCCCTGTGACGTCTACACTCACACCTGCATGCACACCACCATCAGCCAGTGCTTCCATCACCAGCACACCCTCCAGTACAGTCTGCACACGTGCAGTCACCACCCCCACTACCATTTACACGTCCCCTGTGTCCTCTCCCACTGTGTCTGTCACCCCCTCTTCCAAGACACACAAACGCAGGCAGACACCCACCCAACAGCCATCCACCTCACGACAGCCTCCAGCACAAGCACCTGCACCCAAAGACAACACACCTGACTCTCCTACAACCACATCCTCTTCCTCCACTCCCATCACCACTTCTCCTACCCTTTACCTTGGTCCTAAAAAACTTTTCCTCGCTAATCTTAACCTCTTTCCCTCCACTGACCCACCCCCTCCATCTGCAAAGAGTCCCAAGAGCACCTCAGCCACCACCAGCCCAGCTTCGAGTGTCACTGTGGTGCATGGGTTCTGGAGTCCACCCTTTGCCAGCAGTGACACTTCAATCAGCAGCAAGGGGACAGCCAGGCCTCCCCCAGGCAAGAGGACCAGGAAACTAAAGGGCCGCCGTGAGAGGACTGACACTGCTGCCCCCAAGGAGCAAAGTTCGCCCACTTCACCAGCCACAACATCTAGGGGAGGCAAGGGCCCGAGAGCCCCATCTAAGGAGCGAAAGGGCAGCAGGGCGGAGAAGTCAGCCAGCAGGAGCGCGGAGCAGGAGGGGCCCACAAGCCCCATCCCGGGTGTTAGGGAGGACATCAAAGGGCCCAGGACTCCGTCACCGAAGGGTCCAGCAATAGCACGGTCGGAGGGCGACTGAGCAGGGAGTCCAGGCCAGGTCTAGCTCCCTTGACTCACTGGACGATCACCGCTGAAGAGGGCCCCGCCGTGCAGAAGAGCACCGCTGAAGAGGGCCCCGCCGTGCAGAAGAGCACCGCTGAAGAGGGCCCCGCCGTGCAGAAGAGCACCGCTGAACAGGGCCCCGCCGTGCAGAAGAGCACCGCTGAACAGGGCCCCGCCGTGCAGAAGAGCACCGCTGAACAGGGCCCCGCTGTGCAGAAGAGCACCGCTGAACAGGGCCCCGCCGTCTCAAAGCACCGCTCCGCTGGGCCCCGCCGTCTCAAGCACCGCTCCGCTGGGCCCTTCCTGTCAAGCACCGCTCCGCTGGGCCCTTCCTGTCAAGCACCGCTCCGCTGGGCCCCGCCGTCTCAAGCACTGCTCCGCTGGGCCCTTCCTGTCAAGCACTGCTCCGCTGGGCACCGCCGTCTCAAGCACCGCTCCGCTGGGCCCTTCCTGTCAAGCACCGCTCCGCTGGGCCCTTCCTGTCAAGCACCGCTCCGCTGGGCCCCGCCGTCTCAAGCACCGCTCCGCTGGGCCCCGCCGTCTCAAGCACCGCTCCGCTGGGCCCCGCCGTCTCAAGCACTGCTCCGCTGGGCCCTTCCTGCATGCACTGTTAACGGTTCACTGTGCCCACCATGCCTCCTCCTTGACCAGTGGAGACTGTAATCCACCTGATGGACTGTGGCTTTGCACTCCCCAGGATGGAACAGTGGGCAACCCACCTACTGTATAGACTTGAGAGACTGTGGCTTTGCACTCCCCAGGATGGCACAGTGGGCAACCCACCAACTGTAGAGACTTGAGAGACTGTGGCTTTGCACTCCCCAGGATGGAACAGTGGGCAACCCACCTACTGTATAGACTTGAGAGACTGTGGCTTTGCACTCCCCAGGATGGCACAGTGGGCAACCCACCTACTGTAGAGACTTGAGAGACTGTGGCTTTGCAGTCCCCAGGATGGCACAGTAGGCATGGTGGCCCCTTCGTGGATCTGGCGTTGTGGACTCATGTGGCTGTGGTGCACCCCCCTTCACTTCCCCCTGAGGTGCCTGTAGTTTTTTCATCAGATGCCCCTGCAGTGTTCTCTCCAGAGGACTCAGGTCTCCTGTGTGGGCTTTGCCCTTGTGTTGTTACACTTTGGCCCACGGACACTTCGATTTTCTTTTGATGTGCAGGACTAATTGCCTCGGTTATCCATTGCACTGTATATAGAATTATTTTGATATTGTTTTTTGGCTAGTTGACCATTACTTTTCAGAGCCTATTTTGTACATAAATTTTTATTCACAATTTAATTATGTCTTTGCATTTTTCAGGGGGGTTTGGGTGGTGTCACTGTGACTTGTTGCTCTGCATTGGTGTGTACATAGTTTGGGGGGGTGGGGGTCGCATATGTGTGTGCCGTAAGCTTTCCTCCTCCCCCCTCCCGTGTGTCGTAGGTGCTGTACTCACCGTTGTCGTCTGCGCCGGCGTTCGTACTCGTGGTAGATGAGCAGGTAGACGAGAGCAGGTAGGAATTTGGGTTCCATGCTGTCCTCCTTCCTCGTGGAGTGCGTAGAGGTGAGCGTTTTCCCGTTCGTAGTCTGTTTCTGCCGTGTTTTTATCGGCGGGGCTCCCGCCCCGGTAAAGGTGGCGGATTGGTGAGTTATGATACTGTGGGCGGTACATTGTCTGCCGCCTGTCTGTTGGCGGTGACCGCCACGCTGTTTGTCTGTACCGCCGTGGCGGTCGGAGTGTTAATGTGGCGGGCTGTGTTGGCGGTTCCCGCCAGGGTCAGAATTCCATTTTTTGGACCGCCAGCCTGTTGGCGGGTTGGCCGCCGCTTTATCACCGACCGCCAGGGTTAGAATCACCCCCAAAGTGTTTTTATAATATCAATACTCCTGATGCTTCTGTAAGTGGGAACCTAAAGCGTTCCATTCCATAAATGGGTACATTTTGATACTTTGCTTTCACACAGTCGAGAAAGGATTGAACAACTCCCATTATTCGACATGGCTCTATGATGTGTGCATAAGTAGTATTTGTGCTCTCCGGATATCAGCGGGATAAAGCATCTGCTACAACATTTTGGGATCCAGGTATATATGTTACTACAAAATCGTATTGGCTAAAAAAGAAAGCCCATCTGGCTTGCTGACTATTCCAGCATTGAAAGCTGTGGAGCCATTGTAGGTTGCGTTGATCTGTTCTAACTTCAAACGTTTCCTGTGAAACCATTAGAAAATGTCTTTATTCCTTGCAGGCAGCTTTCAATGCTAGTAATTCCCTCTCCAACACAGAATGGTTTCGTACTGCATCTGACAACACATGGGATAAGTAAAAGACAGGATGTTCAAGGCCATCATCGTCTTCTGTTTGTAGTAACACGGCTCCAATAGCTGTATCGGATGCATCAATGACCACTATAAATTTCTTTGTAGTGTCAGGATGACGTGATATCAGAGCTTGTGTAAAGGCAGGTTTAGACTCTGAAAGGCTCTTTCTGCTTCTTCTGTCCAAATAAAACCCTTCTTTAGATTTTCTTTTTTGATTGTGTGGGTTATGTTACCTTGTTGTTGGGTGGAGTCTTTTATAAAGTGTCTGTAGAAATTGGATAACCCAAGAAAGCACTGTGTCTCCTTAACAGAAGCAGGAGAAGGCCAATCTAAAATAGCTTTTACTTTTTCTGGGACCATGGCGATGCCAGCTTGGTTGATACAGAAACCAAGATATTGAACCTCGGTCTTGTTGAACTCACACTTTTGAGGCTTACAGTACTGATTGTTTTGTCAGAATCTTTTCAGTACCTGAAGAACATGTTTAGTATGGTATTAAGGACAACGAGAATATACCAGAATGTCATCTAGATAGATGATAACACTTTGGTTCAAAAGATCAGAGAAAACCATATCCATAAATCTTTGAAATATGGAAGGTGCATTAGTCAGACCAAAAAGCATGACGCAGTATTCAAATGGAGTACGAAAAGCGGTCTTCCATTCATCACCTTCCTTAATCCATAAAAGATGATGAGCATCCCGCATATCTAACTTGGTGAATATCTTGGCTCCTTGGACTGCTTCCAAAATAACCTTAATAAGAGGTCGGGGTTACCTATCCTTGATGGTAATTTTATTCAACTCTCGAAAGTCAATACAAGGGCGGAGATCTTTAGTCTTCTTTGTTACAAAGAAAAGAGGAGCCCTGGCAGGTGATGAAGAGGGAACAATCAATCTGCTTTGCATGTTTTCATCTATGTATTCCTTAAGTACTTTTCTTTCCTAATACATTCTTCCAAATGGAACTACTTCCCCAGGTATTAAATGAATAGCACAGTCATAATCACGATGAGGAGGCAAAATGGGTTTTTGAGGTTTCTGGAACACGTCAGAGTATCCTTGATAGCATCTGGGTATTCCTTGAACCATATTAATGGTACTGCTTGCTTCATTGGTAGAGAAAATTGAACTTTTCAGAGACCAATAGGAATCTGTCGAATAGCAGTGTAATTGACAAAAGTGGGATGAGAGTGATATAGTCCGTGTTTCCCAATTTATATATAGATTATGTCGCGTTAACCAAGGAATACCCAGGATCATGGTATGGTTAGGAGAAGATATAAAGTCAAAGTCAACGTATTCCTTATGCCTTCCAAATTGCAGGCAAACGGTAGGCGTAGTATCCACCATTGGTCCGGAAATTAAAGGAGAGCCATCTACTGTTTGAACATGCTCAGGGATCTCTTTAGGAATGCGAGGTATTCCTTTTTCCTTAGCCCATTTCTCATCTAGGAACATCCCACTGGTTCCACAATCCAATAACGCAAATACTTGTTCTTCCTGGTTAGGGCACTGTAGAATTACAGAAAATACAAAAAGAGCTGTGGTGTCTTCTCTCGAGGAGCAGATGGAAGGTATCTCAATGCCTCCCGTCCCCTTCCTTCTCACAGGGGACGGGAGTTGGCATTTCCCGACAGTCTGGTGGGACGGATTAGACACATTCGAAATTAGATGACCTGCATTGTCACGATAAAGACACAAGCCTTTGTGTTGTCTCTTTTCTCATTCTGCTTCAGCTAACGGTCCATGAACAACATCAATTTGCATGGGTTCTTCTTCTGTGGAGGCTGGTTTCTCTGGTTGGTTTTCTTCAGGGCGGCGTGCAGAAGAGCGCATTCCTACTGATTGGGACTTAAACTTGGACCTTTGTTTCTCCAATCTACGTTCTTGTAAACGGTACTCAATATTAAGTGCCCGGTCTATCAGTTCTTTCAATGATTCTACCTGGGTGGAATGCACCAGTTCATCCTTTATTTTGTCTGGTAAACCTCAACTGAAGAGTGTCACAAACGTGCGTTCAACCCATGTGGTTTCAGCTGCCAGTTGTTTGAAATGGGTTATGTAGGTCAGGACATCCTGATTCCCTTGTTGTATCTCACATAACACCTCTTCTGCAGCGGCTTCCAGTCCAGGTCATTCTAACATCTGTTTAAAGGCTTGAAGAAAATCTGAATAGTTGGATAATAAGGAGTCAATGGCAGCTACCAAGGGGGTTGCCCACGCTAAGGCTGGGCCAGACAGGGAACTTATCAAATAACCAACCTTGGTCTTATCCTGGGTAAACTGAGAGGGTCGAAATGTAAAATACACAGTTAAAGAGTTCAGAAATTCCTTTAACTTGTTAGGATCTCCAGAATAACGTGGTGTTGAGGCAGAGATGGTAGGTACATCAATGGATCGAGACACCAGAGCTTGTCTCAGAGCAGTATTTTTGGCAACGAGTTGTTGTAATTCCTGTGCCTGTTGCTGTACGGTATGAAGCATAGACTGTGCAGTTTCCACAACATCTTCAAGTGGTCCTTCCATAACTCCAGAGCAATGCTGAAGTGTTTGGCGTTGCAATCTGTCCCGACCTGAACGCTTCTTACCTCTGTAATCTGCCAGTTTCTGTGCACCACCAGGTTTTTTGCTTGTTCTGGATTGACTAAGGAAGGGGCAACCCTTTCCAGTAGCCACGGTGCTGCTGATAATAGAACACCAAGCAGGCCGTAACCTCCAGTAGTAGTCCCAGAGGGAAAAAAACAAACTTGGGAAAAACCACATTAAAGTAAATGGAAAGATAGCCGTAGTATAAAAAGTAGGGAGCAAGGCATGCAGGGAAAGAAACACAGACTTCTGGGAAAGAGATAATATGGCCAAGAAGAAACAAAAAAGAAAAAAAAGAGAAAAAAGAAGAAAAGAAGAAAAACATTTAAAAAGACAGGTAAGTAAAACCAGGGGGGGTAAAAGGTGGGTGTATCGTGAAACAGAGCACAAAGGGAAAGTTTCAGGTCATGCTGCGGTCCAGAAAACAGGTTGCGACCTGAAAAGCTGCCCTCCGAGACGCGGACCACTGGGCTGACCGTGGCCCGCAAGTGGGCCACCACCAGACTTTGCGGCGTCACACGAGAAGGTATGCAGTGGCAGGATTTGTCATGGAAATCAATGTTTTGAGTAATATTAGGAGGACTCAAAAAATTGTGTGAATCCTCAAAAAAACTGAAATCAACTCAAAATCTAGGACCAATTTTGTGAAGAGCACATTTTCTAATTTAAAAAATAGTTCTGTAAATTTTCCCCAATATTCCTAGATTCATTTTAAGTAGATATTACAGTGTAGTCTACGGTAAACAATCAGAAAAAAATTGTGTCACTAAACTCCCTACTGAATCAGTTGTTTTGTATTGTGGTGAGATTTCCAGAGACGCAAGTAGACAGGAATTACAAAAGAAAGTAAACCACATACTCCTTCAAACAGTACTAGAGTTCAAGTGCTCAAGTGAAACCCTATGAATGTGACCCTTTTGACTTATGGGCCACGCATTATTGCTAATTTACACAATTACTGGAGCTTTTGGTAAAGCTGGCAGTTGATGCAGGGTGAGAGAGAGCATGACATGACAGACAGGAGCAGTACTGAGAGGAAGGCAGATTAGAGAGGCAGCATGCCAGCAGGCGATCGTTAAGCAGCTGTACAGGTTGAAATCTGCGCCCCCAACATGTCTGCTTAACGAACTACGGCAGAGTCCCCTCGGCGGAGGCAGTTCTGTAAACTGGCCAGCTTTGAAGAAAGTGCTGAAAAGTCAGACTGAAACTCTAGTTTTCAGTCTTTGGAAAGGTGCGCGCGGTTTTATCAAAGTCACGAGGGAGCCCGCTTCCGCAGCGTTGTGTGTCCAAAAGCAGTCATGGTTGAGCGGTGCAACAAACCTAACCACGACCTCTTCCGTTCACCTCAATTAGTGAATCACCGAAAGCATAAGGGCATTTTCTGCCCACTTAGCGCTAGAAATGGGAATTTAATGGAAGTACGAATGCCTTTCCTGAGGCAAGACTATCATTTTTGTTCAGTAGAAGCAGCAGCTTCTTGTTACCTGCGCCAAAACCATTCCATATAGCGAGTAAAGTCCTCAACACGTAGCATTCATTGAGGGCCTGATGGGAAGTGAGTTGATGGTTGAACTAGCTTTCTAGTACACGAGGTGATTTAAAACATCACAAAAGTCCAAACAGGCCCTCTGATATTTTTATTGTGAATATCCAGCCTGACTCATCACATTAGCAGGCATGACCACGCCTCCCGTATGCCAGCAAGATCCAGGGTTAATTTGTGTAGATTGATCATCGAAGTTCGAATCTGAAACTTCTTCCTTCATGGTCCTACCTTCTGCAGTTTTGGAGCTGACATCTGTGTGTTTGTGGGAATGTCCACGTGTTGTTTAGTTGTTTTATGGATGAATTTGTACATCGGGGGCCATTTGGATCCAGTGTTCTTGCTGCACATCATGGAGGTTTCTTTTAGAAAATCTTCGTGTTGGAAATTCCAGCCTGCATGTACTCCTTTCGAGGGTGGCTCTGTGAATCATGTTGTAAGTGGAGGTGTCACAACAGACTTTGGGAATCCAAGAGCTACAATATTTCGGCAGTTCAGCTGGCCATGATAAGAAAGCAAGAGAAACATGCATCAACTTCTGTTTGAAAGACTAAGCCCGCAACATCTCTGACCCACTGTGTTCCCAGTAGTGCAGAGGTCTTCAAACTGGGGGGCGGGCCCCCCTTGGGGGGCCTCAAATGATCCCAGGGGGGGGTGCCAAACTCTGGCCAAAAGAAATATTATAGAGATAACATGCCTTTGTTTTAAGCAGAAGCATGTTATTGCAATTTTAAAAAGGTAACAGTACTTAACTGTAATGTTTAAATAGGTTTAGACATATTTAAACACTGCCATCTTTCTAAAATAATTAAAAAAAAATCTGAGGGGGGGGCCCAATGATTTTTATTTTTCAACGGGGGGGGAGCGGCATTAGAAAGTTTGAAGACCACTGCAGTAGTGACTCCCTCCGTCTTCCAGAAGACAGTTTGCTTCCACACAACTGATGTGGGCCCACTTCTACTCTAAAAAATACTTTTTATTTAACGTCGGTAGAATGGGATTCGAAGGCTGTATACCAGCCAGACAGAAAGCCAGACTGCTCACGCATGCTCCTCTTAGGCGTGTTCCTCAGTGTATTAGTTTTTCTATAGAAATGCAGTCATATATGCAGACACTCAGGCCCATATGTATACTTTTTTTCCCCGCACTTGCGTCACTTTTTGACGCAAAAGCGGTGCAAACAAACAAAATACAATTGTATTTTGTAAATTAGCGCCGCTTTTGTGTCAAAAATGACGCAAAGGCGGCGCAAAATAAGTATAAATATGGGCTTCAATTTGGCGTATTTGGTGAAGCTCTCGGGTCTGGCTTACATCCTCATCATTCTAGCTAACCCGTTGCATTGAGGTCCACAGTGCCCTGTGAAAGAATATTGGACAACACAGCATTAGTTAACGTGCGTATTGCAATATGGTGAAAACAGAATGACGTTACAGTCGTTTAGCTAAATGTTTTCTCAAATCTGCCCATAGGGGTCTGATAACGTTCGAGGCTTTCAGGAAATGCTCCTTTGCTGCCTGTGGCCTTTTTAAATGTCTGCAAAGGGGCTGTGAAATTAAAGGCCAACCGTAAGTCGTAGCTGGAGTGGGTTGTGCAGTTCGAAAAGGAAATTGCAGCAATGAGCACATTTCATTTATATCGGATTAAACGACCAAAAGAACAAATGTGGTTTAATGCAATTCCTTAAATCTTTGTGATGGTGTGCTCCCTGAATATGACTCAATATCACTGGGACAGAACATCAAGGACAGAATATTGAAAATAAAATATTGATAGGTAAGTGAGTTGAGATTTTCTACATCGAACTTCACTTTTATGTGCTTGCGGGGTACATATGTCTTCAAGGTAAGTAGATGTGGAGTTAGGAATAGTGCATCTATATTTCCCTACACGCACACAACTTTCCATATTTTGTTCCTCGATATTCTGTCCTCAATATTAGTAAGCCACGTTATTGTTTATGTTGATAATCAGAAGTACACTGCTTGTGACAGGCCTAGTCACTGAGGCCATCTTTAAGGGCATTCAAGGTATTGAGATACCTTTTTTTGGCAAAGCTTTCTTTCATACTTTTCCCAACTGGGATAGGAAGCTGCTCATCAATAGTAAACCAGATCAGTTTGTGGCATTTGAGATTATGAGCCACAGAAAGTTGGACCATAGGTTTAAATGTCTGTGAGGTCCAGGTAAATTCAATGCTCATTAATCATGATAATAATTTTGGCATGTCCATGTGCACCATATCGCAAGGGCAACGTATCAAATAGATTATGTGTATGCTGGAGAAATGTGTCCATGTACAGAAGACAAAGGTTTTTTTAATGGCATAGAACAGCAGTTCTTAACCTTTTAACTACTGAGGACCCCCACATACACGTTACTGGAATCCAGGGACTTACAATGAATCATTATTGGAATCCAGGGACCCCACTGAGTTATTATTGGAATCTGGGGGCCACAGCCTATGCAATCTCGATAATTTGAACTGCAAAACAATAGACAAAATTACTGAAACAAGCATTAACCAAAGAAATGCCCAAAAGATTAAATATTTAATTAAATTCATAAACAAATATAAGAAAACCAAAACTATAATGAGAAGGGTTGAACTTTTCTAAATTCAATTGAGGCCACCTATTGTACATACTGTATTCTGTTTGATGTACTTGCGCTCCATCCGCAACAAATCAATTTGAGGATATCAATTTAGGGACATATTTAGGGATTTTGGCACAGGTCAGCGTAGCAAGTCAACTTGCTGCGCTGCCTTCATCAAAGTGAAAGGACAAGAATGCGCTATATCTATAGCATAAGGTACATTATTGTCCTTTCCCCCTGTGCTGGCGCACATTGGGCTGTCTAGTGTCAATGCAGGCACCCTTATACCATGGTTCAAGGGTGCCTGTGTTGTATGCAGTGTTGATTTGTGCAGGAAGGAACACCTTCCTGCACAAAAACAATCCTGGGAGGCACTTTCCCTTTTCTATGTGTGCTGGAACGATGAATAAACGAGAAGAAATAAAGATATTTCTCCTTGTTTTGCCTCCCCGGGAAAGGTTTGGGACATTCCCAGTTTTACAAGTGCTTGTTTATCTCGGGATGCATCAAAATCCATGGGTGTTATATGGGAATGCCCACAGTAACCCCAATGGAACACCTTTGTAATGCAGAGTAAGGCAACAGAGCAATTTGCGCTGCCTTACCTTACTCTATATCTATGAGACAATGCAAAGGCATGCAAAGTGACTTTGCGTGGCCTCATAGATATGATTTGGAGGTTTGCGATGCCGTTGCATCACAACAAGTGACAAAGGTGGCACAAGAGGGTTCTAAATATGCCCCTTAATTTTTATCCTCCAGTTTCAAATTTCTTCACATTTGCAGAACATTTTTCATCCTTCAAATTTACATTTTGCTTCTTTATTGATGTACACCCTATTAATCTGTTATTGTTATTTTTGCACTCCCCTCACTGCTCGTCACCCTATGGCCCGACCCTTTCACAATGTCATTTCCTTGTGAAAGGTTTGCAGCTTCTGCTGCTGCCAGGGGGGAGGTGGTGACGCTCCTCCGCCCAAGCGGAGGACCCGACACTGCGATTGAGAACTGCTGCCACAAAATGTTCTTAATAAGGGGCATGCCACACAGTTACCTTTCAACTCTCATAAAAAAGATTGATGCCCATTTGTAATTAAAGATGTTGTCGTGGAATTTCTGGGGAGCTAATGGTAAGGTTTTTTCTGCTTCTGTGACTTCAGCTCACTGCTCTCTGAGTAAATATATGCGTGGAATTTCACTGTTAAAAGAAGCTGGAATACTTTTCTTTTTTTACTGCTTAACTTTATTTCTTTGTTGCATGTTATGTACGTTTAAATGAATTTTTCTGTAATCGTTAAAGATTGTGTTTCCTAAACTGCGTATTTCTCCTACCTCAACATGTCTTTGAATGCATCTGTGCTATTTCATTCTTAGGATCATGCAAAAAGTTTCTGCTGAACGTTGTTCTTATTTCATGAAAATGTATTTTTTCTTTAAACTAATTTTCCTATGTAAAAGTGCACAACTGTACTTGTTACAGTGTGCATTTCTGCTGCAACAGTTTATGTCCTTGCATTAATTAAGTCTGTAACTCTTACATAAAAATGATGGCCACTCTTTGGCTAAAGGTCCTTGTGGGAAACTTATGCTGGGCTGGGTGCAGTGTTCTGAGATTGTGCAAGATTGTGCTGTAGTGGCTAGTATAGCACACTGAGGGCATATTTATGGTTTTGTGGTGCAGGGAAGCACAGTAAGTCACGTTGCTGCCCTGTCCTGCGACACAGGGAAAAGCAGGAATGCACCAAATTTATGGCACGTGCCGCATTCCTGCCCTTTCCCTAAGTGCTGGCACTGTTTCCGCAGCCTAGCGCCAACGCAGGCACATTTATACCATAGTGCAAGGGTGCCTGTATTGCATACAGATGCACCTCCCTGCAGTGAACTATCCTGGGAGGTTTTTTCCTCTTTCTATGTGTGCTCAAGAATGCAGAGCACATAGAAAGAGGAAAAAACAAAGAGAAATAGTGACATTTCTCCTCATTGTACCACCCGAGGGAGGTGTAAGGTTTTGGCACATCCAAAGGTTTACAAAGTCATGTAAATTTGGGGATGCGTCAAAATCCATGGGTGTTGTGAGGGAACACCCACTTCAGCGCCCATGGAGCTCCTCTTTAGAGCAGAGTAAGGCAATGCAGCAATTTGTGCTGCCTTGCCTTACTCCATATTTAGGAGGCTATTCAAAGCCATGCAATGTGGCCTTGCTTGGCCTCATAAATATGAGTTAGTGGTTTGTGCTGACTTTGCATCACAAAAAGTTATGCAACGGAGGTGCAAGGGCCTCATAAATATGGCCCTAAACATCTCATGTGATGAGGTTCTAGGCCTTTTCTTTGCATTCCAGAGGATAGGACTTGAAAAGGGCTTTGGCCCAAACCCCCTGTTCTGTTCGTCAAAGACACCAGGGTCCAGATGTATTAAAAAGTTTTGCACTCGCAAACGGTAAATTTGTCCGTTTGCGAGTGCAAAACCGTGGTCTGCGATGCATGAAATGCATTCGCAGACCACAGATAAGAAATCGCTAAAATAGCGATTTCTTGCGTTGCGACCTGGAAATTGCGAGTCGCAATTTGCGATTCGCAATTTCCAGGTCACAAGTCTATTCTGGAAAAAATCTCAAATTGCGATTTTTCCAAAAATGGCATTTTGCACTTGCAAAATACCATGCTTTGCAACCAGGTGGTAACTGGTGCAAAATTTAAAAATGCAGTTGAACTGCATTTTTAAATTAAACACGTAAAGCACACATGCCCTTTTGGCATGTGTGTACCTTACATGTTTAAAAAAAAGTATTTGGGGTGCAGGAGAGGGGGCCTTAGGTAGGCCCCCGCACCCTGGCATTTTGCATTTCCAAAATTGCGATTTCTGGTTCAGAAATCGCAATTTTGGAAATGCAAAATATTCGCAGCTATGGGCCAACAGGCCCATTGCTGCGAATGGGGCCGGTATCGCAATTTGCGATTCGGTAATAGCATTTGCGATTTTTAAGAAATCGCTATTACCGATTCGCAAATGTGATACATGGCCCTTTGATCGATAATAGCGATATCTTAAAAATCGCTATTACCGAATCGCAATGGGCCGTGATGGTACATCTGGCCCCAGATCTTTCCCTGAAAGAAAATCAAGAACTATCATTTTGATGACCTACAGGGAACAATCCATATCTGATCCATGGAAATGTGTTGGTAACTTACAACGACCTCTTAACAAGATTCATACCTGTGCAAAATTTCTTTTACATTTGTTTCTTTTAATTTCTTTATTTTTCTTTCCATCTCCTTTGCTTAGGTTTTTCTTTTTTCTCTACTTTCCTCCATTTCCATCCCATTTCTTCGATCTGTCTCATTTTTGCACTCAAGTTCATATTTATACCCCTTTTTTGCACCTCCCTCCCTTACGATCATCCCTTGCTCCACATACACCAAGTCCTTCCTCCAATGCTTGCCTGGAAGTCCCCTCTTCCTTCTGGCTCTTCTTTACCCCTTCCATTTCTCTACCTTCACCTGGTTAATCTTGTCCTATGGTGGAGTTCATCAAACATGGCTGGCTGGGGAGAAGAAGAACATATTTCTTGACATCATCCCATTTTGGGCCTGTCTGGGGCAGGTGGGTCCTGGCACCTTAGCTCCTCTCTCTCTCACTCTACTTTCCCTGTTTGAAACCCTCCTTACTCAGTCCAGGGTAAACACAATGTATTATTCCTTTGGTGGTTTAACCCCTTCGCTGCCGGGCCTTTTCCCCCTCCTGTGCCAGGCCTTTTTTTGCCTATTTGGGGCAGTTTGCGCTTAGGCCCTCATAACTTTTTGTCCACATAAGCTAACCAAGCCAAATTTGCGTCCTTTTTTTCCAACATCCTAGGGATTCTAGAGGTACCCAGACTTTGTGAGTTCCCCTGAAGGAGGCCAATAAATTAGCCAAAATACAGTGAAAATTTCGTTTTTTTCAAAAAATTGGAAAAAGTGGCTGCAGAAGAAGGCTTGTGGTTTTTCCCCTGAAAATGGCATCAACAAAGGGTTTGCGGTGCTAAACTCACCAGCTTCTCAGCTTTCAGGAACAGGCAGACTTCAATCAGAAAACCCAATTTTTCAACACAATTTTGGCATTTTACTGGGACATACCCCATTTTTAAAAAATGTTGTGCTTTCAGCCTCCTTCCAGTCAGTGACAGAAATGGGCATGAAACCAATGCTGGATCCTGGAAACCTAAACATTTCTGAAAGGTAGACAACATTCTGAATTCAGCAAGGGGTCATTTGTGTAGATCCTACAAGGGTTTCCTACAGAAAATGACAACTGAAAAAGAAAGATATTGAAATTGAGGTGAAAAAAACATCAACTATTCTCTACGTTTTACTCTGTAACTTTGTCCTGCAATGTCAGATTATCGAAAGCAATATACCGTTACGTCTGCTGGACTCCTCTGGTTGCAGGGATATATAGGGCTTGTAGGTTCATCAAGAACCCTAGGTACCCAGAGCCAATAAATGAGCTGCACCCTGCAGTGCGTTTTCATTCTATACCGGGTATACAGCAATTCATTTGCTGAAATATAAAGAGTAAAAAATAGCTATCAAGAAAACCTTTGTATTTCCAAAAAGGGCACAAGATAAGGTGTTGAGGAGCAGTGGTTATTTGCACATCTCTGAATTCCGGGGTGACCATACTAGCATATGAATTACAGGGCATTTCTCAAATAGATGTCTTTTTTACACACTCTCCTATATTTGGAAGGAAAAAATGTAGAGAAAGACAAGGGGCAATAACACTTGTTTTGCTAATCTATGTTCCCCCAAGTCTCCCGATAAAAATGATACCTCACTTGTGTGGGTAGGCCTAGCGCCCGCGACAGGAAATGCCCCAAAACGCAACGTGGACACATCCCATTTTTTGAAAGAAAACAGAGGTGTTTTTTGCAAAGTGCCTACCTGTAGATTTTGGCCTCTAGCTCACCCGGCACCTAGGGAAACCTACCAAACCTGTGCATTTTTGAAAACTAGAGACCTAGGGGAATCCAAGATGGGGTGACTTGTCGGGCTCTGACCAGATTCTGTTACCTAGAATCCTTTGCAAACCTCAAAATATGGCTAAAAAAACACATGTTCCCCACATTTCTGTGGCAGAAAGTTCTGGAATCTGAGAGGAGGCACGAATTTCCTTCCACCCAGCGTTCCCCCAAGTCTCCCGATAAAAATGATACCTCACTTGTGTGGGCAGGCTTAGCGACCGCAACAGGAAATTCCCCAAAGCACAACGTGGACACATCACATTTTTTGGCAGAAAACAGAGGTATTTTTTGCAAAGTGCCTACCTGTAGATTTTGGCATCTAGCTCAGCCGGCACCTAGGGAAACCTACCAAACCTGTGCATTTCTGAAAACTAGAGACCTAGGGGAATCCAAGATGGGGTGACTTGTGGGGCTCTGACCAGGTTCTGTTACCCAGAATCCTTTGCAAACCTCAAAACGTGGCAAAAAAAACACGTTTTCCTCACATTTCAGTGACAGAAAGTTCTGAAGTCTGAGAGGAGCCACAAATTTCCTTCCACCGAGCGTTCCCCCAAGTCTCCCGATAAAAATGATACCTCACTTATGTGGGTAGGCCTAGCGCCCGCGACAGGAAATGCCCCAAAACACAACGTGGACACATCCCATTTTTTGACAGAAAACAGAGCTGTTTTTTTCAAAGATCCTACCTGTAGATTTTGGCCTCTAGCTCAGCCGGCACATAGGGAAACCTACCAAACCTGTGCATTTTTTAAAACTAGAGACCTAGGGGAATCCAAGATGGGGTGACTTGTGGGGCTCTGACCAGGTTCTGTTACCCAGAATCCTTTGCAAACCTCAAAACGTGGTTAAAAAAACACGTTTTCCTCTCATTTCGGTGACAGAAAGTTCTGGAATCTGAGAGGAGCCACAAATTTCCTTCCACCCAGCACTCCCCCAAGTCTCCCGATAAAAATGATACCTCACTTGTGTGGGTAGGCCTAGCGCCCGCGACAGGAAATGCCCCAAAACACAACCTGGACACATCACATTTTTTGACAGAAAACAGAGCTATTTTTTGCAAAGTGCCTACCTGTAGATTTTGGCATCTAGCTCAGCCGGCACCTAGGGAAACCTACCAAACCTGTGCATTTCTGAAAACTAGAGACCTAGGGGAATCCAAGATGGGGTGACTTGTGGGGCTCTGACCAGGTTCTGTTACCCAGAATCCTTTGCAAACCTCAAAATTTGGCTAAAAAAACACATGTTCCTCACATTTCTGTGGCAGAAAAATCTGGAATCTGAGAAGAGGCACAAATTTCCTTCCACCCAGCGTTCCCCCAAGTCTCCCGATAAAAATGATACCTCACTTGTGTGGGTAGGCCTAGCGCCCGCGACAGGAAATGCCCCAAAACGCAACGTGGACACATCCCATTTTTTGACAGAATACAGAGCTGTTTTTTTCAAAGAGCCTACCTGTAGATTTTGGCCTCTAGCTCAGCCGGCACATAGGGAAACCTACCAAACCTGTGCATTTTTTAAAACTAGAGACCTAGGGGAATCCAAGATGGGGTGACTTGTGGGGCTCTGACCAGGTTCTGTTACCCAGAATCCTTTGCAAACCTCAAAACGTGGCTAAAAAAACACGTTTTCCTCTCATTTCGGTGACAGAAAGTTCTGGAATCTGAGAGGAGCCACAAATTTCCTTCCACCCAGCACTCCCCCAAGTCTCCTGATAAAAATGATACCTCACTTGTGTGGGTAGACCTAGCGCCCGCGACAGGAAATGCCCCAAAACACAACCTGGACACATCACATTTTTTGACAGAATACAGAGCTGTTTTTTGCAAAGTGCCTACCTGTAGATTTTGGCCTCTAGCTCAGCCGGCACATAGGGAAACCTACCAAACCTGTGCATTTTTTAAAACTAGAGACCTAGGGGAATCCAAGATGGGTTGACTTGTGGGGCTCTGACCAGGTTCTGTTACCTAGAATCCTTTGCAAACCTCAAAACGTAGCTAAAAAAACATGTTTTCCTCACATTTCAGTGACAGAAATTTCTGAAATCTGAGAGGAGCCACAAATTTCCTTCCACCCAGCGTTCCCCCAAGTCTCCCGATAAAAATGATACCTCACTTGTGTGGGTAGGCCTAGCGCCCGCAACAGGAAATGCCTCAAAACACAACGTGGACACATCCCATTTTTTGACCGAAAACAGAGCTGTTTTTTGCAAAGTACCTACCTGTAGATTTTGGCCTCTCGCTCAGCCGGCACATAGGGAAACCTACCAAACCTGTGCATTTTTGAAAACTAGAGACCTAGGGGAATCCAAGATGGGGTGACTTGTGGGGCTCTGACCAGGCTCTGTTACCCAGAATCCTTTGCAAACCTCAAAACGTGGCTAAAAAAACACGTTTTCCTCTCATTTCGGTGACAGAAAGTTCTGGAATCTGAGAGGAGCCACAAATTTTCTTCCACCCAGCACTCCCCCAAGTCTCCCGATAAAAATGATACCTCACTTGTGTGGGTAGGCCTAGCGCCCGCGACAGGAAATGCCCCAAAACACAACCTGGACACATCACATTTTTTGACAGAAAACAGAGCTATTTTTTGCAAAGTGCCTACCTGTAGATTTTGGCATCTAGCTCAGCCGGCACCTAGGGAAACCTACCAAACCTGTGCATTTCTGAAAACTAGAGACCTAGGGGAATCCAAGATGGGGTGACTTGTGGGGCTCTGACCAGGTTCTGTTACCCAGAATCCTTTGCAAACCTCAAAATTTGGCTAAAAAAACACATGTTCCTCACATTTCTGTGGCAGAAAAATCTGGAATCTGAGAAGAGGCACAAATTTCCTTCCACCCAGCGTTCCCCCAAGTCTCCCGATAAAAATGATACCTCACTTGTGTGGGTAGGCCTAGCGCCCGCGACAGGAAATGCCCCAAAACGCAACGTGGACACATCACATTTTTTGACAGAATACAGAGCTGTTTTTTGCAAAGTGCCTACCTGTAGATTTTGGCCTCTAGCTCAGCCGGCACATAGGGAAACCTACCAAACCTGTGCATTTCTGAAAACTAGAGACCTAGGGGAATCCAAGATGGGGTGACTTGTGGGGCTCTGACCAGGTTCTGTTACCCAGAATCCTTTGCAAACCTCAAAACGTGGCTAAAAAAACACGTTTTCCTCACATTTCAGTGACAGAAAGTTCTGAAATATGAGAGGAGCCACAAATTTCCTTCCACCGAGCGTTCCCCCAAGTCTCCCGATAAAAATGATACCTCACTTGTGTGGGTAGGCTTAGCGCCCGCGACAGGAAATGCCCCAAAACACAACGTGGACACATCCCTTTTTTTGACAGAAAACAGAGCTGTTTTTTTTAAAGAGCCTACCTGTAGATTTTGGCCTATAGCTCAGCCGGCACATAGGGAAACCTACCAAACCTGTGCATTTTTTAAAACTAGAGACCTAGGGGAATCCAAAGATGGGGTGACTTGTGGGGCTCTGACCAGGTTCTGTTACCCAGAATCCTTTGCAAACCTCAAAACGTGGCTAAAAAAACACGTTTTCCTCTCATTTCGGTGACAGAAAGTTCTGGAATCTGAGAGGAGCCACAAATTTCCTTCCACCCAGCACTCCCCCAAGTCTCCCGATAAAAATGATACCTCACTTGTGTGGGTAGGCCTAGCGCCCGCGACAGGAAATGCCCCAAAACACAACCTGGACACATCACATTTTTTGACAGAATACAGAGCTGTTTTTTGCAAAGTGCCTACCTGTAGATTTTGGCCTCTAGCTCAGCCGGCACATAGGGAAACCTACCAAACCTGTGCATTTTTTAAAACTAGAGACCTAGGGGAATCCAAGATGGGTTGACTTGTGGGGCTCTGACCAGGTTCTGTTACCTAGAATCCTTTGCAAACCTCAAAACGTAGCTAAAAAAACATGTTTTCCTCACATTTCAGTGACAGAAATTTCTGAAATCTGAGAGGAGCCACAAATTTCCTTCCACCCAGCGTTCCCCCAAGTCTCCCGATAAAAATGATACCTCACTTGTGTGGGTAGGCCTAGCGCCCGCAACAGGAAATGCCTCAAAACACAACGTGGACACATCCCATTTTTTGACCGAAAACAGAGCTTTTTTTTGCAAAGTACCTACCTGTAGATTTTGGCCTCTCGCTCAGCCGGCACATAGGGAAACCTACCAAACCTGTGCATTTTTGAAAACTAGAGACCTAGGGGAATCCAAGATGGGGTGACTTGTGGGGCTCTGACCAGGTTCTGTTACCCAGAATCCTTTGCAAACCTCAAAATTTGGCTAAAAAAACACATGTTCCTCACATTTCTGTGGCAGAAAGTTCTGGAATCTGAGAAGAGGCACAAATTTCCTTCCACCCAGCGTTCCCCCAAGTCTCCCGATAAAAATGATACCTCACTTGTGTGGGTAGGCCTAGCGCCCGCGACAGGAAATGCCCCAAAACGCAACGTGGACACATCACATTTTTTGACAGAATACAGAGCTGTTTTTTGCAAAGTGCCTACCTGTAGATTTTGGCCTCTAGCTCAGCCGGCACATAGGGAAACCTACCAAACCTGTGCATTTCTGAAAACTAGAGACCTAGGGGAATCCAAGATGGGGTGACTTGTGGGGCTCTGACCAGGTTCTGTTACCCAGAATCCTTTGCAAACCTCAAAACGTGGCTAAAAAAACACGTTTTCCTCACATTTCAGTGACAGAAAGTTCTGAAATATGAGAGGAGCCACAAATTTCCTTCCACCGAGCGTTCCCCCAAGTCTCCCGGTAAAAATGATACCTCACTTGTGTGGGTAGGCTTAGCGCCCGCGACAGGATATGCCCCAAAACACAACGTGGACACATCCCTTTTTTTGACAGAAAACAGAGCTGTTTTTTTTAAAGAGCCTACCTGTAGATTTTGGCCTATAGCTCAGCCGGCACATAGGGAAACCTACCAAACCTGTGCATTTTTTAAAACTAGAGACCTAGGGGAATCCAAAGATGGGGTGACTTGTGGGGCTCTGACCAGGTTCTGTTACCCAGAATCCTTTGCAAACCTCAAAACGTGGCTAAAAAAACACGTTTTCCTCTCATTTCGGTGACAGAAAGTTCTGGAATCTGAGAGGAGCCACAAATTTCCTTCCACCCAGCACTCCCCCAAGTCTCCCGATAAAAATGATACCTCACTTGTGTGGGTAGGCCTAGCGCCCGCGACAGGAAATGCCCCAAAACACAACCTGGACACATCACATTTTTTGACAGAATACAGAGCTGTTTTTTGCAAAGTGCCTACCTGTAGATTTTGGCCTCTAGCTCAGCCGGCACATAGGGAAACCTACCAAACCTGTGCATTTTTTAAAACTAGAGACCTAGGGGAATCCAAGATGGGTTGACTTGTGGGGCTCTGACCAGGTTCTGTTACCTAGAATCCTTTGCAAACCTCAAAACGTAGCTAAAAAAACATGTTTTCCTCACATTTCAGTGACAGTAATTTCTGAAATCTGAGAGGAGCCACAAATTTCCTTCCACCCAGCGTTCCCCCAAGTCTCCCGATAAAAATGATACCTCACTTGTGTGGGTAGGCCTAGCGCCCGCAACAGGAAATGCCTCAAAACACAACGTGGACACATCCCATTTTTTGACCGAAAACAGAGCTGTTTTTTGCAAAGTACCTACCTGTAGATTTTGGCCTCTCGCTCAGCCGGCACATAGGGAAACCTACCAAACCTGTGCATTTTTGAAAACTAGAGACCAAGGGGAATCCAAGATGGGGTGACTTGTGGGGCTCTGACCAGGTTCTGTTACCCAGAATCCTTTGCAAACCTCAAAACGTGGCTAAAAAAACACGTTTTCCTCTCATTTCGGTGACAGAAAGTTCTGGAATCTGAGAGGAGCCACAAATTTCCTTCCACCCAGCACTCCCCCAAGTCTCCCGATAAAAATGATACCTCACTTGTGTGGGTAGGCCTAGCGCCCGCGACAGGAAATGCCCCAAAACACAACCTGGACACATCACATTTTTTGACAGAATACAGAGCTGTTTTTTGCAAAGTGCCTACCTGTAGATTTTGGCCTCTAGCTCAGCCGGCACATAGGGAAACCTACCAAACCTGTGCATTTTTTAAAACTAGAGACCTAGGGGAATCCAAGATGGGTTGACTTGTGGGGCTCTGACCAGGTTCTGTTACCTAGAATCCTTTGCAAACCTCAAAACGTAGCTAAAAAAACATGTTTTCCTCACATTTCAGTGACAGAAATTTCTGAAATCTGAGAGGAGCCACAAATTTCCTTCCACCCAGCGTTCCCCCAAGTCTCCCGATAAAAATGATACCTCACTTGTGTGGGTAGGCCTAGCGCCCGCAACAGGAAATGCCTCAAAACACAACGTGGACACATCCCATTTTTTGACCGAAAACAGAGCTTTTTTTTGCAAAGTACCTACCTGTAGATTTTGGCCTCTCGCTCAGCCGGCACATAGGGAAACCTACCAAACCTGTGCATTTTTGAAAACTAGAGACCTAGGGGAATCCAAGATGGGGTGACTTGTGGGGCTCTGACCAGGTTCTGTTACCCAGAATCCTTTGCAAACCTCAAAATTTGGCTAAAAAAACACATGTTCCTCACATTTCTGTGGCAGAAAGTTCTGGAATCTGAGAAGAGGCACAAATTTCCTTCCACCCAGCGTTCCCCCAAGTCTCCCGATAAAAATGATACCTCACTTGTGTGGGTAGGCCTAGCGCCCGCGACAGGAAATGCCCCAAAACGCAACGTGGACACATCACATTTTTTGACAGAATACAGAGCTGTTTTTTGCAAAGTGCCTACCTGTAGATTTTGGCCTCTAGCTCAGCCGGCACATAGGGAAACCTACCAAACCTGTGCATTTCTGAAAACTAGAGACCTAGGGGAATCCAAGATGGGGTGACTTGTGGGGCTCTGACCAGGTTCTGTTACCCAGAATCCTTTGCAAACCTCAAAACGTGGCTAAAAAAACACGTTTTCCTCACATTTCAGTGACAGAAAGTTCTGAAATATGAGAGGAGCCACAAATTTCCTTCCACCGAGCGTTCCCCCAAGTCTCCCGGTAAAAATGATACCTCACTTGTGTGGGTAGGCTTAGCGCCCGCGACAGGAAATGCCCCAAAACACAACGTGGACACATCCCTTTTTTTGACAGAAAACAGAGCTGTTTTTTTTAAAGAGCCTACCTGTAGATTTTGGCCTATAGCTCAGCCGGCACATAGGGAAACCTACCAAACCTGTGCATTTTTTAAAACTAGAGACCTAGGGGAATCCAAAGATGGGGTGACTTGTGGGGCTCTGACCAGGTTCTGTTACCCAGAATCCTTTGCAAACCTCAAAACGTGGCTAAAAAAACACGTTTTCCTCTCATTTCGGTGACAGAAAGTTCTGGAATCTGAGAGGAGCCACAAATTTCCTTCCACCCAGCACTCCCCCAAGTCTCCCGATAAAAATGATACCTCACTTGTGTGGGTAGGCCTAGCGCCCGCGACAGGAAATGCCCCAAAACACAACCTGGACACATCACATTTTTTGACAGAATACAGAGCTGTTTTTTGCAAAGTGCCTACCTGTAGATTTTGGCCTCTAGCTCAGCCGGCACATAGGGAAACCTACCAAACCTGTGCATTTTTTAAAACTAGAGACCTAGGGGAATCCAAGATGGGTTGACTTGTGGGGCTCTGACCAGGTTCTGTTACCTAGAATCCTTTGCAAACCTCAAAACGTAGCTAAAAAAACATGTTTTCCTCACATTTCAGTGACAGTAATTTCTGAAATCTGAGAGGAGCCACAAATTTCCTTCCACCCAGCGTTCCCCCAAGTCTCCCGATAAAAATGATACCTCACTTGTGTGGGTAGGCCTAGCGCCCGCAACAGGAAATGCCTCAAAACACAACGTGGACACATCCCATTTTTTGACCGAAAACAGAGCTGTTTTTTGCAAAGTACCTACCTGTAGATTTTGGCCTCTCGCTCAGCCGGCACATAGGGAAACCTACCAAACCTGTGCATTTTTGAAAACTAGAGACCAAGGGGAATCCAAGATGGGGTGACTTGTGGGGCTCTGACCAGGTTCTGTTACCCAGAATCCTTTGCAAACCTCAAAACGTGGCTAAAAAAACACGTTTTCCTCTCATTTCGGTGACAGAAAGTTCTGGAATCTGAGAGGAGCCACAAATTTCCTTCCACCCAGCACTCCCCCAAGTCTCCCGATAAAAATGATACCTCACTTGTGTGGGTAGGCCTAGCGCCCGCGACAGGAAATGCCCCAAAACACAACCTGGACACATCACATTTTTTGACAGAAAACAGAGCTATTTTTTGCAAAGTGCCTACCTGTAGATTTTGGCATCTAGCTCAGCCGGCACCTAGGGAAACCTACCAAACCTGTGCATTTCTGAAAACTAGAGACCTAGGGGAATCCAAGATGGGGTGACTTGTGGGGCTCTGACCAGGTTCTGTTACCCAGAATCCTTTGCAAACCTCAAAATTTGGCTAAAAAAACACATGTTCCTCACATTTCTGTGGCAGAAAGTTCTGGAATCTGAGAAGAGGCACAAATTTCCTTCCACCCAGCGTTCCCCCAAGTCTCCCGATAAAAATGATACCTCACTTGTGTGGGTAGGCCTAGCGCCCGCGACAGGAAATGCCCCAAAACGCAACGTGGACACATCACATTTTTTGACAGAATACAGAGCTGTTTTTTGCAAAGTGCCTACCTGTAGATTTTGGCCTCTAGCTCAGCCGGCACATAGGGAAACCTACCAAACCTGTGCATTTCTGAAAACTAGAGACCTAGGGGAATCCAAGATGGGGTGACTTGTGGGGCTCTGACCAGGTTCTGTTACCCAGAATCCTTTGCAAACCTCAAAACGTGGCTAAAAAAACACGTTTTCCTCACATTTCAGTGACAGAAAGTTCGGAAATATGAGAGGAGCCACAAATTTCCTTCCACCGAGCGTTCCCCCAAGTCTCCCGATAAAAATGATACCTCACTTGTGTGGGTAGGCTTAGCGCCCGCGACAGGAAATGCCCCAAAACACAACGTGGACACATCCTTTTTTTTGACAGAAAACAGAGCTGTTTTTTTTAAAGAGCCTACCTGTAGATTTTGGCCTATAGCTCAGCCGGCACATAGGGAAACCTACCAAACCTGTGCATTTTTTAAAACTAGAGACCTAGGGGAATCCAAGATGGGTTGACTTGTGGGGCTCTGACCAGGTTCTGTTACCTAGAATCCTTTGCAAACCTCAAAACGTAGCTAAAAAAACATGTTTTCCTCACATTTCAGTGACAGTAATTTCTGAAATCTGAGAGGAGCCACAAATTTCCTTCCACCCAGCGTTCCCCCAAGTCTCCCGATAAAAATGATACCTCACTTGTGTGGGTAGGCCTAGCCCCCGCGACAGGAAATGCCCCAAAACACAACCTGGACACATCACATTTTTTGACAGAATACAGAGCTGTTTTTTGCAAAGTGCCTACCTGTAGATTTTGGCCTCTAGCTCAGCCGGCACATAGGGAAACCTACCAAACCTGTGCATTTTTTAAAACTAGAGACCTAGGGGAATCCAAGATGGGTTGACTTGTGGGGCTCTGACCAGGTTCTGTTACCTAGAATCCTTTGCAAACCTCAAAACGTAGCTAAAAAAACATGTTTTCCTCACATTTCAGTGACAGTAATTTCTGAAATCTGAGAGGAGCCACAAATTTCCTTCCACCCAGCGTTCCCCCAAGTCTCCCGATAAAAATGATACCTCACTTGTGTGGGTAGGCCTAGCGCCCGCAACAGGAAATGCCTCAAAACACAACGTGGACACATCCCATTTTTTGACCGAAAACAGAGCTGTTTTTTGCAAAGTACCTACCTGTAGATTTTGGCCTCTCGCTCAGCCGGCACATAGGGAAACCTACCAAACCTGTGCATTTTTGAAAACTAGAGACCAAGGGGAATCCAAGATGGGGTGACTTGTGGGGCTCTGACCAGGTTCTGTTACCCAGAATCCTTTGCAAACCTCAAAACGTGGCTAAAAAACACGTTTTCCTCTCATTTCGGTGACAGAAAGTTCTGGAATCTGAGAGGAGCCACAAATTTCCTTCCACCCAGCACTCCCCCAAGTCTCCCGATAAAAATGATACCTCACTTGTGTGGGTAGGCCTAGCGCCCGCGACAGGAAATGCCCCAAAACACAACCTGGACACATCACATTTTTTGACAGAAAACAGAGCTATTTTTTGCAAAGTGCCTACCTGTAGATTTTGGCATCTAGCTCAGCCGGCACCTAGGGAAACCTACCAAACCTGTGCATTTCTGAAAACTAGAGACCTAGGGGAATCCAAGATGGGGTGACTTGTGGGGCTCTGACCAGGTTCTGTTACCCAGAATCCTTTGCAAACCTCAAAATTTGGCTAAAAAAACACATGTTCCTCACATTTCTGTGGCAGAAAGTTCTGGAATCTGAGAAGAGGCACAAATTTCCTTCCACCCAGCGTTCCCCCAAGTCTCCCGATAAAAATGATACCTCACTTGTGTGGGTAGGCCTAGCGCCCGCGACAGGAAATGCCCCAAAACGCAACGTGGACACATCACATTTTTTGACAGAATACAGAGCTGTTTTTTGCAAAGTGCCTACCTGTAGATTTTGGCCTCTAGCTCAGCCGGCACATAGGGAAACCTACCAAACCTGTGCATTTCTGAAAACTAGAGACCTAGGGGAATCCAAGATGGGGTGACTTGTGGGGCTCTGACCAGGTTCTGTTACCCAGAATCCTTTGCAAACCTCAAAACGTGGCTAAAAAAACACGTTTTCCTCACATTTCAGTGACAGAAAGTTCGGAAATATGAGAGGAGCAACAAATTTCCTTCCACCGAGCGTTCCCCCAAGTCTCCCGATAAAAATGATACCTCACTTGTGTGGGTAGGCTTAGCGCCCGCGACAGGAAATGCCCCAAAACACAACGTGGACACATCCTTTTTTTTGACAGAAAACAGAGCTGTTTTTTTTAAAGAGCCTACCTGTAGATTTTGGCCTATAGCTCAGCCGGCACATAGGGAAACCTACCAAACCTGTGCATTTTTTAAAACTAGAGACCTAGGGGAATCCAAGATGGGGTGACTTGTGGGACTCTGACCAGGTTCTGTTACCCAGAATCCTTTGCAAACCTCAAAACGTGGCTAAAAAAACACGTTTTCCTCTCATTTCGGTGACAGAAAGTTCTGGAATCTGAGAGGAGCCACAAATTTCCTTCCACCCAGCACTCCCCCAAGTCTCCCGATAAAAATGATACCTCACTTGTGTGGGTAGGCCTAGCGCCCGCGACAGGAAATGCCCCATAACACAACCTGGACACATCACATTTTTTGACAGAATACAGAGCTGTTTTTTGCAAAGTGCCTACCTGTAGATTTTGGCCTCTAGCTCAGCCGGCACATAGGGAAACCTACCAAACCTGTGCATTTTTTAAAACTAGAGACCTAGGGGAATCAAAGATGGGTTGACTTGTGGGGCTCTGACCAGGTTCTGTTACCTAGAATCCTTTGCAAACCTCAAAACGTAGCTAAAAAAACATGTTTTCCTCACATTTCAGTAACAGAAATTTCTGAAATCTGAGAGGAGCCACAAATTTCCTTCCACCCAGCGTTCCCCCAAGTCTCCCGATAAAAATGATACCTCACTTGTGTGGGTAGGCCTAGCGCCCGCAACAGGAAATGCCTCAAAACACAATGTGGACACATCCCATTTTTTGACCGAAAACAGAGCTGTTTTTTGCAAAGTACCTACCTGTAGATTTTGGCCTCTCGCTCAGCCGGCACATAGGGAAACCTACCAAACCTGTGCATTTTTGAAAACTAGAGACCTAGGGGAATCCAAGATGGGGTGACTTGTGGGGCTCTGACCAGGTTCTGTTACCCAGAATCCTTTGCAAACCTCAAAATGTGGCTAAAAAAACATGTTTTCCTCACATTTCAGTGACAGAAAGTTCTGAAATCTGAGAGGAGCCACAAATTTCCTTCCACCTAGCGTTCCCCCAAGTCTCCCGATAAAAATGATACCTCACTTGTGTGGGTAGGCCTAGCGCCCGTGACAGGAAATGCCCTGAAACACTACGTGGACACATCCCATTTTTTGACAGAAAACAGAGCTGTTTTTTTCAAAGTGCCTACCTGTAGATTTTGGCCTCTAGCTCAGCCGGCACATAGGGAAACCTACCAAACCTGTACCTTTTTTTAAAACTAGAGACCTAGGGGAATCCAAGATGGGGTGACTTGTGGGGCTCTGACCAGGTTCTGTTACCCAGAATCCTTTGCAAACCTCAAAATTTGGCTAAAAAAACACATGTTCCTCACATTTCTGTGGCAGAAAGTTCTGGAATCTGAGAAGAGGCACAAATTTCCTTCCACCCAGCGTTCCCCCAAGTCTCCCGATAAAAATGATACCTCACTTGTGTGGGTAGGCCTAGCGCCCGCGACAGGAAATGCCCCAAAACGCAACGTGGACACATCAAATTTTTTGACAGAATACAGAGCTGTTTTTTGCAAAGTGCCTACCTGTAGATTTTGGCCTCTAGCTCAGCCGGCACATAGGGAAACCTACCAAACCTGTGCATTTCTGAAAACTAGAGACCTAGGGGAATCCAAGATGGGGTGACTTGTGGGGCTCTGACCAGGTTCTGTTACCCAGAATCCTTTGCAAACCTCAAAACGTGGCTAAAAAAACACGTTTTCCTCACATTTCAGTGACAGAAAGTTCTGAAATATGAGAGGAGCCACAAATTTCCTTCCACCGAGCGTTCCCCCAAGTCTCCCGATAAAAATGATACCTCACTTGTGTGGGTAGGCTTAGCGCCCGCGACAGGAAATGCCCCAAAACACAACGTGGACACATCCCTTTTTTTGACAGAAAACAGAGCTGTTTTTTTTAAAGAGCCTACCTGTAGATTTTGGCCTATAGCTCAGCCGGCACATAGGGAAACCTACCAAACCTGTGCATTTTTTAAAACTAGAGACCTAGGGGAATCCAAGATGGGGTGACTTGTGGGACTCTGACCAGGTTCTGTTACCCAGAATCCTTTGCAAACCTCAAAACGTGGCTAAAAAAACACGTTTTCCTCTCATTTCGGTGACAGAAAGTTCTGGAATCTGAGAGGAGCCACAAATTTCCTTCCACCCAGCACTCCCCCAAGTCTCCCGATAAAAATGATACCTCACTTGTGTGGGTAGGCCTAGCGCCCGCGACAGGAAATGCCCCATAACACAACCTGGACACATCACATTTTTTGACAGAATACAGAGCTGTTTTTTGCAAAGTGCCTACCTGTAGATTTTGGCCTCTAGCTCAGCCGGCACATAGGGAAACCTACCAAACCTGTGCATTTTTTAAAACTAGAGACCTAGGGGAATCCAAGATGGGTTGACTTGTGGGGCTCTGACCAGGTTCTGTTACCTAGAATCCTTTGCAAACCTCAAAACGTAGCTAAAAAAACATGTTTTCCTCACATTTCAGTAACAGAAATTTCTGAAATCTGAGAGGAGCCACAAATTTCCTTCCACCCAGCGTTCCCCCAAGTCTCCCGATAAAAATGATACCTCACTTGTGTGGGTAGGCCTAGCGCCCGCAACAGGAAATGCCTCAAAACACAACGTGGACACATCCCATTTTTTGACCGAAAACAAAGCTGTTTTTTGCAAAGTACCTACCTGTAGATTTTGGCCTCTCGCTCAGCCGGCACATAGGGAAACCTACCAAACCTGTGCATTTTTGAAAACTAGAGACCTAGGGGAATCCAAGATGGGGTGACTTGTGGGGCTCTGACCAGGTTCTGTTACCCAGAATCCTTTGCAAACCTCAAAATGTGGCTAAAAAAACATGTTTTCCTCACATTTCAGTGACAGAAAGTTCTGAAATCTGAGAGGAGCCACAAATTTCCTTCCACCTAGCGTTCCCCCAAGTCTCCCGATAAAAATGATACCTCACTTGTGTGGGTAGGCCTAGCGCCCGTGACAGGAAATGCCCTGAAACACTACGTGGACACATCCCATTTTTTGACAGAAAACAGAGCTGTTTTTTTCAAAGTGCCTACCTGTAGATTTTGGCCTCTAGCTCAGCCGGCACATAGGGAAACCTACCAAACCTGTACCTTTTTTTAAAACTAGAGACCTAGGGGAATCCAAGATGGGGTGACTTGTGGGGCTCTGACCAGGTTTTGTTACCCAGAATCCTTTGCAAACCTCAAAATTTGGCTAAAAAAACACATTTTCCTCACATTTCGGTGACAGAAAGTTCTGGAATCAGAGAGGAGCCTCAAATTTCTTCCACCCAGCGTTCCCCCAAGTCTCCCGATAAAAATGATGCCTCACTTGTGTGGGTAGGCCTAGCGCCCACAAAAGGAAATGGCCCAAAACACAACGTGGACACATCACATTTTTTCATAGAAAACAGTGCCTGCCTGTGGATTTTGGCCTGCAGCTCAGCCGGCACCTGGGGAAACCTAGAAAACCAGCGCATTTTTGAAAACTAGAAACCCAGGGGAATCCAAGATGGGGTGACTTGCGGGGCTCTGACCAGCTTATGTTACCCAGAATCCTTTGCAAACATCAAAATGTGGCCAAAAAAACACTTTTTCCTCTCATTTCAGTGACAGAAAGTTCTGGAATCTGAGAGGAGCCATACATTTCCTTCCACCCAGCGTTCCCCTAAGTCTCTCGATAAAAATGGTACGTCACTTCTGTGGGTAGGCCTAGCGCCCACGAAAGGAAATGGCCCAAAACAAAACGTGGACACAACGTATTTTTTCACAGAAAACAGACGTGTTTTTTGCAAAGTGCCTACCTGTGGATTTTGGCCTCTAGCTCAGCCGGCCCCAGGGGGGGGCAGAAATGCCCTAAAATAAATTTTACCCCCCACCCCCCCAAGCCCCCCCTGCCCGGGAGCGACCCTTGCATACGGGGTCGCTCCCCCTGCGTGACATTGGCGCCAAAAAACAAATCCCTGGTGCCTAGTGGTTTCTGCCCCCTTGGGGGCAGATTGACCTAAAATCGGCCAATCTGCCCCTGGTCTAACTACAATTTCCCCCCCAGGGCAGCGACCCTTGCCTGATGGGTCGCTCCCCATCTCTAAAAAAACAAACAAACAAAAAAAAAAACACAAAAAAAATAATTTGCCCTGGCGCCTAGAGGTTTCTGCCCCCAGGGGGGCAGAAATGGCCTAAAATAAATTTGCCCCCCCCAACCCCCCCCGGGAGCAACCCTTGCCTATGGGGTCGCTCCCCCTGCGTGACATTGGCGCCAAAAAACAAATCCCCGGTGCCTAGTGGTTTCTGCCCCCTTGGGTCAGATTGACCTAAAATCGGCCAATCTGCCCCCAAGGGGGGCAGAAATGGTCTAAATACAATTTCCCCCCCAGGGCAGCGACCCTTGCCTGATGGGTCGCTCCCCATCTCTAAAAAAACAAACAAACAAAAAAAAAAACACCCCAAAAAATTTGCCCTGGCGCCTAGAGGTTTCTGACCCCCCTGGGGGCAGATCGGCCTAATAATAGGTCGATGGGGCAGAAATGGCCTAAAATAAATTTCCCCCCCCCCCGGGAGCAACCCTTGCCTACGGGGTCGCTGCCCCTGCTTGACATTGGCGCCAAAAAACAAATCCCCGGTGCCTAGTGGTTTCTGCCCCCTTGGGGGCAGATTGACCTAAAATCGGCCAATCTGCTCCAAGGGGGGCAGAAATGGTCTAAATACAATTTGCCCCCCAGGGCAGCGACCCTTGCCTGATGGGTTGCTCCCCATCTCTAAAAAAACAAACAAACAAAAAAAAAATCACCCCAAAAAATTTGCCCTGGCGCCTAGAGGTTTCTGCCCCCAGGGGAGGCAGAAATGACCTAAAATAATTCCCCCCCCCCCATGGAGCGACCCTTGCCTAAGGGGTCGCTCCCCTTGCGTGAAATTCACGTAAAGAAAAAAAAATCCCTGGTGTCTAGTGGTTTCTGCCCCCCTTGGGGGCAGATTGGCCTCATCAAAATAGGCCAATCTGCCCCCAAGGGGGGCAGAAATGGCCTAAATATAATTTGCCCCCTAGGGGAGCGACCCTTGCCTAAGGGGTCGCTCCCCACCTAAAAAAAAAAAGAAAAAACATAACAAAAAGAAAATAATAATAGGCCGATCTGCCCCCAGGGGGGACAGAAAAGGCCTTCCCAAAAAAATGCCCCCCCTGGGAGCGACCCTTGCCCAAGGGGTCGCTCCCTTTTGTCACTTTCTGGAGAAATAAAAATCCCTGGTGTCTAGTGGGGTTTTAAAAGCCGGATTGCAAGCAATCTGGCTTTTGAAACCCTGGGAGAGACTTCAAAGGGAAGGAAATACATGTCCTTCCCTTTGAAGCCCCTCCGGGCCTCCCCCACGCGATTGAAAGAGAAATGCTGAGCATTTCTCGCGATGGGGGAGGCCCCTGTGACAAATCAGCGTGCACTTGCGCACTGACGTCACAGGGGGGGTGGGGGGGGGGTCGGGGTGGAAGGGGAAGGTCTTCCCCTTCCATCCCCGCCTTGGGGGGGGGGTGAACAGGGGGGGCGCGCTAGCGCTCCCCCAAGTTCCTGTGCTTTGGACGAGGTGACCTCGTCCAAGGCACACAGGAACTGTAGCCTTGGACGAGGTGACCTCGTCCAAGGCACAGAAACGGTAACACTGCTTCAAGTGTATTGCTCCTGTGATGCTCTTGGGCAGATGACACATAAGACTCTTTCATGATTTAAGAGTTTCTCTCATGGATTTCTCCAGGGTTGATTCCATTTTATGCTCTCTGGTGGTTGAACAGTGTCTCAAATAGGTAGCTGTTTTGTTGCTCTTCCGTTGCTCCTTCGCAGACACCCAATACATTGCTGGTAGTTTAACAGTGGGTCAGATGTATTGATTTTCTGTTGCTCCTCTGCGAACTTCATTTATTCTACCTTGATGCATTGCAGTGCCTCCAATATGTTGCTATACTGCTGCTCTGCTAACACTCTTGGGTATACTCCACATTATGTTCCTTTGTAGTTTAACCAGGCAACTGAGGGTTTGGCTTCTACAATGCCACTGGGTGAGCTCCGAATACAACAATCAATTCCACTGATGCACATCAACTGTATTTCTACTTAAGATACTGCCTACCACAAAAGATGTTGCATATCTGCATGCATGGCTGTGTCCATTATTGCAGTCTTTGCAACACCCCCGCTTATGCGCAACAACACTGTGCACCCATCATGTCATCAAATATCATCCCTCAACAACATATCCCATTTATGCCATGCATACTGAAGGTCTCCCAGGAACCCGATGTAAATTGGAGCACTTAACTTTGTCAGGAATAAAGAGTGCTATATAAATAATGCAGCCTGACCACTCAGGAAAGGGGGTTGGGCTTCACAAGTGGAACAATTAACAGCTGTCAGACAAACATATGGATGTTGTGTTGTCCACACAGTTCTCAAGATGAATCAACAAATCTCTTAATAAAGTTTCTGTCATTTAATAAGGAGCTCTCAAGTTTCTCAGTTCTGTGAGTAAATAACCCTTTCTGCCTGGTTGTTTCCCTACATTGTGGATCTGCTGAGCCCATAATAAAATCAGGACTAAACGTTCCATAGTGCAGAGAAAAATCTGGACTGGATGAGCTACTCATCTACGGAACTAAGAAACTTGAGAGCTCTTAAATTATTAAACTACTAATCTATACATTCCAAATATATCTTCATACTACTCATGAGCTACTGGCATATAGTTAATCTTTCGTTCTTTATGTCCCTGTCTGAGGGTTGAAAGAGTTCATATAAAGGTTTCCCAAATAAGGAGCATCTACCAATAGACGTGTTGAGCTTCGAGGTAAATACACTCTGATTCACTGTGTTTCACTTTGGCAGTGGGTTCTACACTGCACCATATCCCAGGGGGAATGCCATTATTAATATAGGCTTTTGTCAGGAACCTTACAGCAAATGCCTATCTCTGAGAACAAACACAGCTTCAAGGCTCTCAAGGAGACTCTTAGTGGTGATTTCAAAACAGCCTCCCTTTAGGAATCAAATAATCTTTTTCTCTATATCCTTGCTTACTTAGGGATTACATAAGGACTTCTCGTTTTACAGTGCATGGGATCTCACAGTTTCAGCATTATCTCTCTGAGGGCGCAGGCTATCCAGGCTAAGTCCCTCTCTAAGAGGACTTATTACTACTAAGTCAAGGCCCATATTCATACTTTTTTTGCACTGCATTTGTGTCATTTGTTTAGGCAAATTCAGCATGTATCTAACTCCATATTTATATTTTGATGTTAGACACGTCAAATGTTAAAATATAGGAGTTTGCACCATTTTATGAATGAGTGAACCTAGTTTCCATCAATGAAATGCAGGCTAGGTTTTCCCATCTAAAAATGGTGCTATACCCATAGCCCCATATTTATCCCCCGGTGCTAAAATGACACATGGGTGTGAGGAGGGGCTAAATAATGGTGGAAAGCATGCTTAGCACCATTATTTAACGCCTGGGTCAGACCAGGCTTTAGGGTACCTGTGGACCAATTTCCAAGATTACACCATGGAATGGGTCCACGGGTGCCCTCCCCAAGCCCCAGGAACACCTCCACCCACACCAGAGGGAAACCGGAGGATGGGGGGAGGAGTTCCTGGGGCTTTTTTTTTTTTTGCCATCAGGGGCTCTAACTTGGGCCCCCCTTCATGGCACATGGTGGTGGGCATGACTCCTAAGACAGGAGTCATGTTTTTGGTGGCTGAACGCCAGGAAATGGCACTAGTCTGGTTAGAGGCATTTTTTTTGCGTCTAACCAGACTAGCGTCATTTTCTGGCACACAACCCCCTCCTTCCCTACCGCCACCCCCACTTGGCTAGTGTCTTTTTGTAAGACGCTAGCCCAAGTTTTCGCCGGCTTGCACCATTCAATAAATACTGCACCTGGCGGGCGTTGTGAAATGACGGAAGCCTGCGCAAAACTTTTTGCCTCAAAACTGCGTTAGTGCATTTTTGTGGCAAAAAGTATAACTACGGGCCCATGTCAAAATAGGCTCAGCTAAATTGAAGAACCTAGTCATTTCTGTCTCTTTATAATGGTTTAACTACATGTTCATGTCCGGGACTGAACGCAGTAAATGTGTAGTAAGCTTCCTTCTTGATTGCCCAAAGAAAAGCCAACTCTTCCCCGTACCTGTGTTGCCATTTTGCACTTAATGTGGACATGAAAGATGTCAAGTGTCTCCTTAAAGATGTTCCATTTTGGAGGGAAAAGTCACAAAGGGCAGAAAAAACCTCCTTGTCAATGCTGGTAGTCCTTGATTGAAGATGATAAATTAATGTCGTTGCTGGAAAGGAAGCCTCCAACCCTCCCTGAAATAGAATTGAGAACGAGCCAAACATAGATCTTCCAGAACTAGAATTGTAGGACTGAGTCCAGGTACCAGTGGAACGCAAATCAGAGGCAAAAAAGGTAACAAGTGAGAGATGAGTGTGTCGAAAAATAAGGGATGAAATGCAATGTGATGCATCCATTTCTCCTCAGCGCCTTCTTATATACTGTCTAAAAAGAAAATTACACCCTAGGAAATAGATTAACTTCTTCTTGAACAGAGAACGTCAGGCAACAATCACCATAAACAAAATCAGAGGCGGTGCTGTGCACAAGCTGCAGGAACTACTCTCCAGGCAATCTCGGCCATGGAAAGGCAGATGCGGTCTGGGCAGCTAGGAGAGAGATACCTTCCTTTGTGCTGACCACATTGACTAAAGATGCACTGCATTGTGCACAGATACCAAGATCGTGCTGCCTTCTTACAACTCCACACATCTGTCTGTAGTAAATTCCTGGCACTGATATAAAAGCCTTGTTGGCAGCCAGGATGGAACTTAAGATTTCTAGTCATCTAACTTAGAAGTGTGGAGTTCATCTGTAGCTCTTCTATTCAACATTCATTCCCTACATGCCTACTGCCTTCACAAATACATATCTTTTTTTCTTATCTCTGGTGCTTCCGCAGGGCAAACAGATGTATTCTAGACATGACATCTTTGAAAGACATGTAAAGTGGCACAAGAATGTTGTAACATTTTTTCTCAGCACACATACTCTAAATTCTCTATCATGCACCCATATTTCTATTTTTTCAAATAATTTTTTTTTTTCATTTTTGAAAGAAATATAGAACATTTACATGGATCTTGGGGCCAGATATACAATGCTTTTTCCTGGTCTCAAATAGCCTGATTCACAGAATCAGGCCGTTTGCGATCAGAAAAAACATTTCTGGATGTGCAGACCCCATTTTGTGATTCAGTAAGATTGGACTGTGACCGTGAATGCTGTTGCAAAACAACCACAGTTACCACCAACTTTAAGTTGGTGTTAACTCATTTGCAAATGGGAAGGGGTCCCTACGGGACCCCTTCCCCTTTGTGAATGCAAGTGAAAATATTTTTTCATAGCAGGTAGTGGTCCCATGGACCACTGCCTACTCTGAAAAAAATGAAAATAAATTTTTTCATTTTTCTGTTTGAAATGCATCACGTTTTCCTTTAAAGAAAACGTCTGCATTTAAAAAAAAGAGCCTGCTTTCTTTAAAAAAAAACAGTCACAGACATGGTGCTCTGCTGTCCCCAGCAGGCCACCATCTGTGTGAGTGTGGCCATTCCCAATGGGGTCGCAAATTGCGACCTGCCTCATGAATATTAATGAGGTAGGTCTTTGCGACCCCATTGGGAATCACTAAAGGGCAGATTTATGAAAAGTGACGCTGCACTTTTCTTGCGCCCCTTAGCGGCCCTCTGACGCCACCATGTGGTGGTAGTCAGGGGGATGTGGCACGCCCTACCTTATATTTGTTTTGATAACCAACCATCTACCCTCATGAGGTCGAATGAACCTTTAGACTAAGATAGGTGTGAGTGTTTGGCTCTGAACAAAACGAAGTCAACAATAAACAAAACCAAAGAATACCATCATTAAATAACATTAGAAGCAGTAATTTAAACACACCATGACCAATTTGGCCATGAATCACTACACCAGTTTAGTAAAGTTCAAACATTTATTGCCCTCAAGATTAACAATGCTAAGATCACGTAAATCAAATGCAAAAGCAAATTATAAAGATACATGAATAACACAGGTTGACCAAGCCTTCTAAAGAATCTCAGCTTTGACAGAATATGAATCATTCGGCACTCAAGAATCACCATATAGAATAACAGCAATATCAGATGTACAGTTGAGATTGAATACATTGAGTTAACACAGACGTATTATTGACCATCACTTATTTTGTGCAGCCAAATTCGGAATGTGACATTCCACCTATTACCCTAATTGGATTAAGCATGTTGGACTTCATGCAAAAAGAAAAAGAAGTCAAGCATTATTTTGGAGATATCTATCTATGGCGCTAGTAAAAATAGCGGTTGGGTTTCTAGAAGAGAAAACATGAAAACCTGCAAGGAAGACAAGTGCACAAACTAAGTTATACCTCTCCTTAATAGGTTCAGCGGGCAGCGAAGTGTCGCGCCACAGGCTGCGCTGCGAGCCGAGCATTTGGCTCGGGACGCGGCCACAATCCGCGGCGGCAGGACGTGCCGCGCCCCTGCCATTCCATATTTTAATTGAGGCCCCAAATTGGCCATGGGGCCTCGACGAGTTACGGGTGCGGCGCGCCCCTGCTAGTTCTTGCCTCCATCCACACACACACACACAATCACCTTCACTTACCTTATGCTTCCTTTTTCTTTCTTCTTTTCTTCTTTCCTTGTTTTTCCCTGTATTTATGCCCTTCTTTAGTTGCCATGATCCTTTCTCCTTCCCAGCATGCCTTCCTTCTCCCTGCATGCCTTTGGAACCTTTTTTAACATGGTGACTTTTCTATAGGTTTCTATGCTATATTCCCAAACCAATATGGTGTCTTTTACTTCCTGTTGGTCACTTCCTGTTTTTTGGGTATATAAGGTGTGTGATTCCTGTTCCCTTTGCGCTGCAACACTTCCTTTGGGTGGTGATCTTCGCTCCTGTTTCTTCTGCGTCAGTTATATTTTTTCTTAGCCTGTTCCAACTTTTTTTATTGTCATTTTGCCTTTTGTTCAGATTTACTTCTTACTTTTGTTTTTGTTCCAGGAGTTCCTGCTTAGAGTTTTTTTCCCTTTTTTGTTTTTTTCCCTCAGGGGCTCCTGGAGGGCACGGACTGCCTTTGGTATTTCCTCCGTCAGCAACACTGTGGCTACCAGAAAGGGTTGCCTCTACTTGGGTCAAGGCAGAACCTATAGGAACCAAAACCTCGCCACATTTCCTGTGGGCCACAGACATAGACAACGAGTAGTTTGTGACATGAAGTCTTCTTCAGTGGAGCGTCTTCATGGTCAGCTTCAGTGGGCAGTGACATATATGGGAACAGTTCAGTAATATTTGGCCTTAATGCATCTGAACTGTCAGTGGCACATAGCACTTTATTTCACTAGCAGAAATAAAAGCACATCTGAATACAGCACAGGACAAAGCAAAATCTCTGTCAAGTCTCAGCTAACATCACAATATTAAAGTCTCAAAAAATAACTAGATACTCTACCATTGGTTTAGACTATAAGTGGTTTTGGACAGAACCTATTAAAATGAAAGCACGTTTCTTCATGTTGCAATTCTTGTGTTCTTTTCTCCCTCATCGGTTCAGCTTTTTTCACTGCCATCACCAGTTTCCCTTGCAGAAATAAAATGTTTCAAACTACATAAAACTGCTGAAAGCCATTGTTTTCTGTGGAACACTATCTAAAAAGAACTAAACAACTTGTTTCAAAATATACACATTAGATGATCACACAGGATGTTTCAGAAAGAACAGAAAACTTTCCATTGCCATCAGCATTTTCTAAGCATCATATTATTTCATCTGAACTAGCTTAACATAGGCCTTTTCAAGAATGCAATAAAATGTGCAGTGTACAACATTTCATAAAACTCAACCTATTTATTTTTTGAACATGTAATTTTTATTTTTCATTACTCTCAGTTAGTAAAACATAAAATACATTTAATTAGACAGTGATTTATTTTCATTTTCAAAATATCTGTGTCAATTATCAGTGTAGGCCTCATTTTCAATTCAGCCTTACACTTTGAAAAGCATGTTTTTCATCTAGTTAATCACACAATTTCTATTATTAATTTTCACACTCTAACAGGGACTAGCATCTTAATTTTTGACGCTAGTCCGGAGCTTTGCAGGATTAGCGTCAAAATGATGATGCTAATCCTGGAAAGCACCCAGAGGCCCATTGAATACGATGAGAGCCTCTTTTTAACGGCTGCTCTTAGCAGGCTTTCAAAATGCCAATAAAAATGACGCAAAAAAATCTCTTAGATTACTTTGCGCCATTTTTTCGGCCCCCCTAATGCTGGAAAGCCCCCCTTGCATACATTATACCTGGGTTACAAAGTGGAACAATGGAAACATTTTGCCACTTTGTAAATATGGATCAGCATTTTTGGCCTTCCAACGCCACATTAGCGTAAAACAAAATGACGCTACTGTGGCGCTGAAATGGTGGTAGGCCTCCATAAATCAGTGCCTGAATGTGTCTGAGACACATTTGTACATTTTATTTTGCGAGTCTCTAATTGCGACTTGCAAGAAGTCGCAATTAGAGACTCACAAAATTAAATGGTCATACATCTGTCCCTTTGCGTGTTACAAATCCCTCATATGTCATTGGCTAAACACAAGCCACTTTTCCCCAAGTATGGTTCCCTCAGCAGGCAGTCCACCAATTCAATATCTGAGACACAGGCATCAGATACTCAGCAGAGTTGAGGCTAACCCACATCTTTTGCAATTGCGCCTCTAGACTCTAATTACCTAAAAAATAAAGAGGCCTTGGTGATTTAGAGCGTGCAAGATTTTGTAAGCCTTCATTCAAGCCCAATAACAGTTTTCATGGTTGCAGATTTGTGACCCAACCCTTGTATATTCCATGTTATCTGTTCCATGGGCCGAACTGACAACAGTACCCTTGCTCATTCTTGAATTGTAGGAGCAAGTGATATTTCCAGCAGGCAGCAATCAGTTATTTAGCAGCCAAAGTCATATTCCTCATTCGATCACTTTAGTCATTCCAAAAGAGCAAATGGCTTCAAGCCCAACATCCCCCTCGCTGGATCAGATGAAAGAAGGCACACCAAGGTTCTTGATATATATACCTGATAGTAAGCCATTTGTGGAGGAGAACGTGGCAAAGTCTTTATCAAATAGTGTTAGCTTCCTGAGTCTTGCCCTTCTATTATCAGTGTCTTAATTGAAAAAAGTGCACTTTTTCAGATTTATCTAAGGAGAATTCAGGCTTGTAGGTTTAAAATGATGTGATCTCCCTGTTTTGCAACAGATCCCTCCTTGACCCAGACTCCTAATTCTGGTGTAAAATCTTTGTTGTACAACAACGAGACCAAAGTAATGAAGTGGCATCCCTTTATTTGTAATTGGAGTCCACCTCATATGTTTACAGTTATCTTTTTGTTCTCCTCTATTCAATTTGCCAGAGAAATTGAGGAAAGCTTTCCTGTCCCGTTTGTTTCAAAATCCCCTCGGTCTCTACAACATTGGCCACTCTTGTTTTGGCTGTCACCATTATCAGATTTGTATCTAACATCTTATCAGCTTTATTAGCTTTCTCATAAGCTTTCTGCTTCAATCCTAACAGCGCTCTTCCCATATTTTCTGTGAGTAATGCATTTATTTGTCCCATAAGCGAAGTGACTTCACTCAGTGCACAGAAGGACCTCGTCACCTTATGTTTTTCCCTACTAGTTCCTTTTTTTAGTTTTTCTTTTGTTGGACCCTAATTTCATCTCTGTTCTTGCAGCTATACATGTACCATTAATTACCGCCTTAAAGGAATCCCAGAGGTTACTAACAGATACTGCCCCATCACCATTTCAGATATTATCCCTCAAATCTTGCACACATTTCCTATCTTTTAGCGGGAATGTATCAAATCTCCACATGTTTTCTTTTTCTAGATCTACGTCACATATCACTTTTGAGTTATCTGATACTGAGATTGTCACAATATCTGCATCTGTAGTAGTCCTGTCCTAGAGCAGAATTGATGCAGTTGTGGAAGAACATAAAGTCCTTATCTTTATGGTGCAATTACCATCCACACATTTATCAGCCCCAACACCAAGGTCAAAGATGATTCTAAGATCTTTGTTTTTTTTGCAGGGAATGAGATAACCCCAAAACCAAGGCCCATTTAAAGTAGAGGTGGAGTAGTATGAGGCCTGTTCTCAAAGATAAGCACCTTTGTTTAATATCATTGAGAAAAAGGAAGTTTCCCTCATCCAAGAAATGTATTGTTCTTGGCAGTTAATGATATTGCTTTGGCTAGTTGTGTCTCTGTCCAGTTGAAGACCGATTTGGGATTCATCAGCATACATCTGGAAGTAGGGATGGTAGGTGTCAATGATCCAAGCGACCTGGTGCATATAAATATGGACTATGAGTGGTGTCAGTGATGAGTCTGTTGGAAGCACACACAGGAATAGTTTCCTCATGTATTCAGAAGAGCCAAACCTGACTTGTCTTCAATTTGACATGAATGAGTTGAACCAGTCCATTCGATCCTGACACTCCTGGGCAATCCTCACATGATTAAGAGGTATCTAATGGTCCATTCTGCTGTATGCAGCAGAACTGTGAAGGAAGATAAGTACCGCTAGTTGGTTCATGTCAAGAGTGGAAAGACTGTCTTCACAAACATTTGTTAGCAGTGATTCTCTGGCTCGTCTTAATTCTTAGTTTCTCTTTATGAAGATGGCTATTGTTTTTCAAATTATCTTGAAGTTGTTTAGTGACCTGAACGTTTGTCACTATTAGTATTTCTGAGTATCAGTATCTTTATCCAAGATACCCATGATCTGTGACGATTTGGAAAAATACCCTTATATTTCAAACTTTAGTCATGAAGAACTAAATTACACTCAATTGTTGAATTAATAGTTTTTACACCTGCCCACCTATCTTTTCAATACTACTACTGATACATTTTCCTAATATTTCCACAGTAAGCCCATTTTAAATAGTTATGTATGGATTACAAAGTGTGATAAGTGAGCACCAAAGATGTGCCAACGATTGTTTTTACCCAATGTCTTAAACCTCCAAAACTCCTGTGCAAAATTAATTAATTTGGTGTTATTGTTTGATCATGCACTTACAGAAAGGAGGAGAAATAAATATAAACAGACACCAAACTATTTGTACATACAGCTAACAGAGCCTGAATTGGGACTGAAAGAGCGAGTCCTGGAACCCACAGAAACAGTGTAAAGCTGATCAAAAGACAAACACAGTACATAGAGCCCTTTTATGTGCCATTGAATGCCAGGACGATCAATTAAAGTGTTTCAAATAGAATATAATACCTTCTAGAAATAAACTCCAGAACTTGTAATTTACCAGTGTTGATCTACTGAGTACTGACCTCATTATGTACCCACTGATTGAGGGAAATACCATACCATCTTTAACTGGGCACATTATTAATTTAATAAACACAGATTTTACTGAGGTGCTAGCGTGATCTATATGGTGCAAACAATGCCTACCAACTTGACATTGCAGGTTTACCACATTCCACAGAAAACCATCCAGCCTGTGGGTCCTAGTTTTAGTGTATCTGTCCTAAGGCAGGTGGATCAACTTGGGGCCAGGATGGACTCACCCTCTGTAATATAAAATACATTTCTTAACCCCTTCGAAGTCCCAAGCTTAACTGGTAGGCTTCTCCTTAAACTGGGCAGCAGGGTCCTCTTTAACATGTCTAGGAATTTCACAAGTCAAATAGTGAGTATTACATTCGCTGGGTTAAGCATTCCGTTACAGCTGATCTGCCTGATCTCAACCCCAGGGACCTAAACTCTCTCCTAAGCAAGGTTCTCAGTGGGAGGTCTAATAAGTGGCAAATGAATGGGATGTGGAGCAGTGAATCTTTTGTCCGATGGCACAGGCGGCATTCTATATCCCACTTATCATTTTCTTTTTATTTTGGTAAAAAATCCAGTGTGGAGATCACTCCTAACCTCAGTGCCAAAACTCTCTCCTTGACTTTCAGAGAGTAGGTGGCCTCAGGAGAGAGGAAGATTTTAAATCGCTTTAAGAATTTAACATCAACCACCCATTTGAAAATTGGGCAACTACTGCTTTATCCTCAATCCAGCTTTGCCACTTTACAGCTCTATTCACCATTCTCTTGAAATTCTGGACAGTTGTCTCCAATGACCATAATTCACACTGCCCTAGTTTCTTTATGCATCAGTTTAGATAGTTTTTGTAAGCATCATTTCCTCTTTGGAGGTTAATTTCAGACCAGACTAAGCTGGCCAGTGTGCCTTTGGGCACTCTTCACAACTTATAACAACATTTCACAAATGCCCCAGACCAGGCCAGATCTTGTCTGGTCAGTGAGAACTCCAACCTAACCTGGGCAAGTGACACTGAAATTGACAGCTGGAAGACAGTTTGTAGGCTTTTATGACCATTTTATCTAATAAGTTTGCATCCATACCTGCTTTCTTTTCTCCCCCATATGAGAGCATTGGCAACAGCCTTGCCTTCATAACTGCTGTGAAGGGTTAGAGGTTATAATCCCAGAGGGTTTTTGCCAATGTTGAAAATGCAAAGAGTAGACCTAAAGCTTTCCCCCGATTGCTTCCTTTTGGGGAACAAACAAGTTCCTAGAGCCTATTTTAACACCGAACTTTGTGTATGCCGGTGTCTTGTATATAATGCCTCCGTCAATAAATTATTTTAGTTGATTTAGGATGTGATGGTTTAATGAAAGAACTTTTTTTTTTTTAAGATTAAACCCCAGGGCATTTTCCTCAGCATATGTTGCCAGGCGATTCATTCATCTCTGCAAACCCACCCTAGTATTACTGAGTAAAAGTAGGTCGTCTGCATAGAGGATGTTCGACAGTGGTGTGCTACTGATGTTTCCAGCAACGGGGAGAGATCAGAGATGCATAAATTGTATAGGAAGGGTGCGAGGATCCACCCATGCTTTAGCCCAATAGATGCTCTTGACAGGTGGATACGGTCACCGACTTTAACTTTGGCCCAGGTGTCCGTGTAGAGCAGCTTGATGGCTTCTAGTAGGTTAAGTGAAATCCCCCACAGTCTGTCACGTGGAGTGCTGTTGAATGCTGCTTTGAAGTCTACAAAACACATGTAAAGCGGTGTGCCAGTGGCCTTTGCTCTATTAGGTACTAAGCCTTAGAAGTATGCATGGCGATACTATTAAAAGTTCTCACTATTTACTAAACCTTGTATCATCTACATATAAAGCTTAGTAATGGGAGATAAAAAGAGTGATTGTATAATTCCAATTTGTACCGAACTTCATTGGCTTTGAATGGAAACAAGAACTTATTTCAATACATATTGCATTGTATACAAATTCACTCCTCCAGCAGCCTCCATATCTCTGTAAGGCACACACAATACTGGAAGCAAGGGTAGGCTACCTTAAATTTTGAAAGGTAATAACGCTAAAACTGTAAAACGTCTTGTTATGGGGAGCTCTTAATCAATATTTAAGGCTGGCATCTACCTTAGTGTCTTTCGGCAGGGCCTTAAGTGAACATTTTATGGAAAGTTTCCTCTCTCTTACCTTGTAAACCTTCTGGTTTTCAGAGGTGGTCCAAGATGACTGGCTCTGTATAAACCTATCTGTTTGAACGTATGTTTCCTTATTGTACAATGTAAAGTTCTCTGAAGCCACTCTGTGAGGTTTGCACTATAACAATACTTAACATCAATAAATATGACCACTTTCCACCGCTCAACTCCTTTCAATTTCAATTTAAATGTTAACCCTGTCCACACTGTTGCATTACTATCCTCCTAATCCATTGATCATGCACCAGAAAATATTGTTTTCACCTCATAACTCACCCTCTCATCATTGTAATGATAACCAACATAGGTCATTCAACAACACCTTGCAAAGCTTCATGGAAAGCATGGCACTCTGAGTTAGAGACCCAAGAATGCCAGCGTGGCACTCTGAGTTAGAGACCCAAGAACTATAAATTACCCTTGTTTGTTTTTCCACCATGTGACCCAACTCTTTTGTAACAGCTGTTCAAAATTCTGTAACTGGAGCTTTCGTTACATATAGTAAGTCTTTGAGCCTCCGGGCTGGTTTTCAATGAATTCAAGACCACTTCAATAGTAGACACAGCATGGTTTAACCAACTATTTTAAGTTCAAACTGAACCCACAAAGGAACTTGATTTTTAGAGTAACATGAGAGAAGTTTTTTGCCATTTTCATTTGTGAGGCTTTTTTAGATTGTTTACAACATCATTTTTACATAATATTCCTCATTTTGTTTTCATAATGTGTATGACTTGACTTATTTGTTAAAGTTCTATTTTTTTACTCAACCTGTTTATTGGAGGAATACAAAAATGCAGTTTTCAATAGAGTACAGCTATATTTGCTCTATATCCTCCTCAAAGCACTCAAGGAAATACACCAATTGGAATCACCATGAATATCAAATATTGAAACATCACAGAGCAGAAAAACTCTTCTCTATCTTCATGTATCATAGAAAGACAGTCTGGACCTAACTTGAGGGCTAGAAACAGGAGAGCACCAGCAGATTCAAAATAGCCACATAGTGATCATGGTGTGTTGCTAGGTAAACCACAAAGTGATCATCACAGTGCTCTTGGGATTCATACTTGCCTTGTGAAGGACAGCATCTCAAACAGACCTAAGGGTGTGATGTGACAATACCAAGTAGAGGGCTAAGTCAAAGTCAGAATCTCAGTGAGAATCTTCTTATCCCTTTCCATTCTCTTTTTAAGGAAATCTTGAGCAGCCTCAGAAGGAACACAAAGGTAGGTCTTTCCATCATGTTGTATCCACTAAATGTCATGAATCAGTTTTGAGGCTTCAAGGCCTAAGAAAAGTAATCCCTCTTTTAATAATCTGCATCTCCTGTCTCTGAACAAAGTAGTATGACTCAATGGGGGAAATTGTTGATAGCCCCACCATTGAAGGCTAAGCCATTCTTCCAATGTGTGTCACAAGTTTCCTTGCATAGGTCACCTAAGTCCATAGTCACTTTAGCTTCTAGAAAACTCTGATCCTATTCAGGACAGTTATGCCATCTGTAAGCGCATGAAAGACAAGAATTTTGGTCCAGGTGGCTCTTACAGAGTTCTATCTTGTTTTCTAGTCAGAGTAGGACTGGTCAGAAAATGGGCCTGGCACCAAATTTAAGGTGGCCCCATTAGTGAATCACATAGCTAAAATCTAGCCCAAATTTGCAAATCAGTGCAGTTTGCAGCTTGTAAAGGCACACTCTAGATGTGTTTTGCCAGGTAAGGAAGACTGCATGTATTGGTGCACGCTGCAGGAAATGTTTGTGGTAATCAAGGAAACCAACAGTAAATATTGGCTCACAATAACATAAAGCAGGCCAGCTAACAGCCAAACATCCAGCCCATCTGTGAGACCAGACCTTTGGGCAGTGCCAGATTGTCCTAAGGGCCACTCTGACCCTGGCTCCATTTGTACAAAGGGCACCACAGCACTATCTTTATACTGTTGGCTTCTACCTGGTTCAACAGTGATGCACCATCTAGTGCACCCATATCAGCCTCACTGACCCATTTAGACCCTGATGGGTGGCCTGCTATTTCAGCAGAGATCTAAATGGTTCAGCGATCCCTGCCTAGCAGGCAGAGATCTTTGTGCCTTTAGGGAAGCTGTTGGTGCAGTTGCTCCACTAAAGGCACCAAACTTTTCAGAGCTGGTTTTCAATTTCAAGAAGCAAAGTCCCAAAGCAAGAGTTTGTTTCTTGGAAATTAAACAAATGAATGCCCCGAACATGCAGGAGGTATTCTCCATGTGCATTGAAGCCATGGCTTGATTTTCCCGCCGCAGATATACTTTGATTTTCCTTCCTGGAGTATATGCTGTATGGCAGCCCGACTTAAATCTAGTGATGGTCACCCCATGCTAAATTGGGCAGGGTGACCGTCACTATGAGCTGGTGAACTAGTCATGGACAGGCCATCAGGTCAGAGGTACATTCATGGAGCAAGTTGTGGCTGTGTAGATGCATACCTGGCATTACTCCGCATCTAAAAGGGGGCATATAAACTCTGAATCCAAAAGAGCAGGAACCCAACTAGTTTTCTGAAACCCTTTCAATAGTGTGTCAGATCATCCTCAGTGGTGTTCATGGCATCAACACATGTGACCATAGAATCCCTAGGAATTGTGGATAGAAAATCACATTTTTCTCTGGTTGCCTGCCACCTAATGTCTTTCATTAGCATGTTGATGTGAATGGGGTAAAGCTGTCTAGACTCAAAAGAAATCCTTGTGGAGTAGTGGATTCCATCCTTTACACTTCATCATTGTGCAAAATACGCATTTACCTTTGATATTATATTTACTGTGTGCCTTAATGAAAATAATATGTGTGCATATTTAGTCGTATTAATTTAATGTAATCACTAAAAGAGTGAAGTTTTATAGTGTGCATAATAATATTCATATAACGTGCATACATGTGTTCATTATTCACATTTTGCAATTATTCTTTAAATCTTTAGGTTGCATTTATTGAAGTAACATGTAATTCTCTTCTTCATTTCTATGTTTATTTGAAAGTTAACATGTGCCTTTATTACCTTGTATTCAAAATGCACACAAAAGGGCCTGATTACGACCTTGGTGTATGGGATACTCCGTCACAAACGTGACGGATATCTCGTCTGCTTATATCCTATGAAATTTGTAGAACAGCGGGCGGGATATCCATCACGTTTGTGGTGGAGTATCCCATCCATGAAGGTTGTAATCAGGCACTTAGGCCCTTTGCCAGCCTTGTAGTGGCGGTCCTACCACTGCGGAGCCGACGATAAGGACCGCCACATTAAGAGTTATGAGGCTTGGCAGACGCAACCCCGTCAGGCCCACCGGTGCAGTCGCACAGCTGCAGCCAGGGGGGAGCATCTCCAAACCAGTGGCAGGCCTCACCCTGCCATCCGGGTTACGAGGCTGCAAACCGCCAGGCTTTTCTTGGCAGTGATCTCACCACATAAACCCTGGTGGTCACGCATCTGGCGACAATAATCTTTATTCCTTTCGCCGGCACACACATACACACATGTCCGCACACATGCACACATCCCCCCACCCATCCACACACTCACACACTCCCCTACACACCTTCATGCACGCATGCACCCACATACACACCCATTTAGCATACGCATACACGCACTCAGACTCACCCACTCACTCACATTCATCAACACAGACACCCCCATTCACGCGCATATACACGCACACACACATTCACATTCACTCGCATATTCATTATTCACCTTTTGCAATTATTCTTTAAGTCTTTAGGTTGCATTTATTGAAGTAACATGTAATTCTCTTCTTCATTTCTATGTTTATTTGAAAGTTAACATGTGCCTTTATTACCTTGTATTCAAAATGCACACAGAAGGGCCTGATTGCAACCTTGGCGGATGGGATACTCCGTCACAAACATGACGGATATTTCGTCTGCTTATATCCTATGAAATTTGTAGAATGGCGGGCGGGATATCCATCACGTTTGTGGTGGAGTATCCCATCCATCAAGGCCGTAATCAGGCACTTAGGCCCTTTGCCAGCCTTGCAGTGGCGGTCCTACCACCACGGAGCCGACGATAAGGACCGCCACATTAAGAGTTATGAGGCTTGGCAGACGCAACCCTGTCAGGCCCACCGGTGCAGTCGCACTGCTGCAGCCAGGGGGGAGCAACTCCAAACCAGTGGCAGGCCTCACCCGGCCATCCGGATTACGAGGCTGCAAACCACCAGGCTTTCCTTGGCAGTGATCTCACCACATAAACCCTGGTGGTCACGCATCCGGCGACAATAATCTTTATTCCTGTCGCCGGCACACACATACACACATGTCCGCACACATGCACACATCCCCCCACCCATCCACACACTCACACACTCCCCTACACACCTTCATGCACGCAAACACACACATACACACCCATTTAGCATACGCATACACGCACTCAGACACACCCACTCATTCACATTCATCAACACAGACACCCCCATTCACGCGCATATACACGCACACACACATTCACATTCACTCGCATACACACACATTCAGCACCCCTTCGCAAACATGCACCCAAACACACAGACCCCTTCCTACCCCCACTTCAGAGGACCACTTACCTCCTCAGTCGATGGGGACGTCCGTGAGGGGATGGGTCCCGGCGGGCTTCCCTTGCTGCCACCGCCACACCAGCAGGTCTCGGCCAAGCCGTATTATGGCTTGTAATATAGCGGGCGGAGTCCTGCTGGTATGCCGGTGCCGGCGAGGGACCCGCTGCTTCAGCTCTGACTGCCAGCACATCTGCTGGCTGCTTTCTGCCTCAATAATGTCAGAAATCAGCCAGCACTCGCAATATGGCAGTCTGCTAACCGCCAGCACTGGTGGTTGTCGGGTGGGTTGGCCTTTGGCGGTCAGTGAAATTGACTGCCAAAGTCCAAATGAGGGCCTAAATGTTTAATTAAAGTCAGGCTAAGTTAACTGACTGAAGGTCTCAATTTTAAATTGTGTTTTGCCTGTATAGTATATAGTATAGTTCTTTTCCTTTGCAGGTGCGCTTCAAGGCTTTGTTAGCTAGTGAAAAGCAGTATTGTCTTATGTATTAGTTGTGGTGATAGTAAGGCATGAGACACAAATCTTGGCAAGAGACATGAAGATTTAATGAGCAGTTGAAGCCTCCTATTCATCGTGTACCAGGATCATACGATGTCCAAGTTCGTAGTAACTTTCCGGGATGGGTGGGATGAGAAATGCATGTGATGTTGCAAATGCAGACAATGGATTCAAAACTGTTTGGTCCTTGGAGGGGAGTAAAATCATAACATTCATGTTGAAGATTCTGTTTGTTTTATTTAATGCTTATGATGTTAGAAGTTAAGGCAGACCATTTAGACTTTGAGGGGTACAGACCTCTCTGCTCCCTTCATTCTTTATTACTTTATTCTTGTCAGTGTGAAGCTTCATGCTAAAAACTTTGGGGCATATTTATGGGCAGTTTGCATCAAACCTTAAGTCATATTGTTTAAACCATGCAAAGCCACTTTGCCTGGCTTTGATTGGCTCCAAAAATATGGTGTAAGTCAAAACAGTGCACATCACTATGTTGCCTTACTGTGCCCTGGAAAGGCTTTCCAATGGGTGTTGCATGGGTGTTCCCACGCAACTCCCATGGATTTTTATACATTCTCAGATTTACAAGATCTTGTAAATCTGTGAATGTGCCAAAACTGTACTCCTGCCCAGGGGAGGCGTAATGAGGAAATATATCTGTATTTCTCGTTGTTTCTTCCTCATTTCATGTTTAGAAGAAAGAGCAGGGGTTTCTTTAAGAAACACCTATCGCTAATTCTCAGTTATTGTATTGCTATGGTTGGGTTGCTATGCTTTGTATCTTAATTCAATGAGATTGAACTGATTGCAATATTTCAGTTTGCCGGCTGTAAATCTGTAACTTTTCAATGTTTCCGTGATTTGCATATACATTGGAATGATTATTGATTGGAAAAAAATAACTTAATCTTAATTTATGATTTTTGATCCTAATTATGTGGGCAAGTGGGCTTCACAGAAATGTAATTGATTTAATATTGTTGATTCTCTTGTTGTCTCCATCAACGTAAAAAGATCCACCTGGTGAGAGATTGAAACCACCCTTCATGCACTCTCGCAGATGGTAGCAGAGTATTGTTCTGTTACAGAGACAGAGGAAGTCATTGTATTCATATGAGAGCTCAGTTTTGCCCAAGCCCATTCCAGATCCCATCCCATTCCAGATGTTATGATTTGTACGAGAAGCAATATTCCAGAATTTTGCAAGGAAGTTTTAGCAGCGGAGAAGTATCAATAGGGTTGTGCATTGCAATTGTTTTTTTCAAGCTTGCTGTGTTTATCTGAGATTGTGTGGTGTGATGCAGTAATGTTTTATGTTGTTGTGGCAATGTGGAAGCCCTTAATGCAAAGAATTAGTTATCGGGCTCGATGTAGCCTAAGGTACCGGGATAATAATAAGTTATCAGTGTAGAAAACACTATGGGGGTCATTCCAATATTGGCAAAGCGGAAACCGCCAATTGGCCGCTCCGCGGTCAAAAGACCACGGAGGCCATTCAGACTTTCCCGCTGGGCGCCCGCCAAGGGAGCGCCCGCCGGCCCAGCGGGAAAGGCCCTGCAACACAGAAGCCGGCTCCGAATGGAGCCGGCGGTGTTGCACGGGTGCGACGGGTGCAGTTGCACCCGTTGCGATTTTCACTGTCTGCTATGCAGACAGTGAAAATCATGCTGAGGCCCTGTTAGGGGGCCCCTGCACTGCCCATGCCAGTGGCATGGGCAGTGCAGGGGCCCCCAGGGGCCCCACGACACCCGTTCCCGCCATCCTGTTTCTGGCGGTGAAAACCGCCAGAAACAGGCTGGCGGGAAGGGGGTCGGAATCCCCATGGCGGCGCTGCTTGCAGCGCCGCCATGGAGGATTCTCCCAGCCGGGGGTAATCCGGCGGGAAACCAAAGGAATGCCAAAGGAAGCACCGCCAGCCTGTTGGCGGTGCTTCTGGCGACCTCCACCCTGGCGGTCATAGACCGCCAGGGTTGGAATGAGGCCCTATGTTGTAATTGTCTGCTAAGTTCTGAGGTGTTAGTCGTTGGTTGCTGTTGGCTACCCAACTGAGATAGGGACAAATTTCTTTGTGTGAGAGTAAGGTGTGGGTGGTGTGGTGGGTCCTATTGCGCAGCGGTGAAACTACACTAATCCAGGTAATTTCCCGCTGGTCGGGGTTTCGCTCGAGTATGAGTCAGAGTAGGCTGGAAAATGTTGCTCTGGACCATTTCTTGTGTGATTGAATACTATTGATTCTTTAGTGAAGCAGTCAAGGTTGGTTAAATATTGCTTGGCTTGTATTGCAACATTCATGAAGAATTGTAAAGAAGTGTGAGCCGCTGCAATGAATGAGAAAGATGTCACAGTGTGCAGTGCTGAGATTGGACAGTTGGTGTTGGTGCAGCACTGTTATTGGTTGATTACGTCATACAGTGTCGCACTGCTGTTGGTTATTAACATCGAACAAGAATTGTGGACAAAAAGAAATTATTTCACGGTGAAAATTGAAGTTGTATCCTTGATTATTGACATTATTGCTGGAAAAAATTAATTCTTTAAGGCTTTACAAAATTTGAATAGGGGAGATGTGAGAATACATGTTCAAGAGGGAGAAGAGCCACCACCCAATGATGCTCCAGATCATTATATGACTATGAATTCGGGACTTCACACATTTATTTGGCTGAATCAATGGCATAAGGTCACACAGAAGGAAGATGCATTGATGTTTCCATGCTATGGCACATTTAGTTTAGGAATTATTGAAAATTTTAAAAGGGTATTGTATGAAATGAAACTATCCTACCGGAAGGGATGCCTGGTGAAATAGCCAGTAAGCTCTGGAATAGCTCCAGCTCTAGTAAATATGAGTCAGAATCAGGCAGGAGAGAGTTAAGGGATTACTGTCCCTGTTAACGCCACAGTTCCCAATAGCCCAGATGCAATAGCTGTTTTGGTCACTATTGGTCCAACAGTTCCCTTGTATAAACCCAATTCAGCAGGAACCACAACACACACCTTGACAGTTCCTTCTGGAGGAGGTATATCAGTTAATACTTCCGTGGTACCAGGAATGGGAGGGACTCCTTTAGCACTACACAGGTGAATACTCCTTGTATTGTCGCTCCAGCATCAATCATGAATCAGACAGGACTTACTCCTGTAAGAGAGCCTACTTCAATATCACAAAATCCTAACACGTCAATTTGGAATTCACCTCAACGTGTTGTCAACAGTAGTCACATAGAAGGAATATAGAACAATGCTAATTCACAAGCATTTGATGATTTGATTACATTTTTCAATGGGTCCTCAAGTGAAAGTGAAGGTTTGGGATCACGCAGAGAAATAACTCAGGTCCCAGTGAGGGACATTCAGTGTATGTAGTCAAATTAAGGCCCATATTTATACTTTTATAGTGCCTCATTTGCGTCATTTTTTTACAAAAAATTGGCGCAAACTTACAAAATACAATTGTATTTTGTATGTTTGCACTGTCTTTGCTTCAAAAAATGACGCAAATGCAGCGCTAAAAAAGTATAAATATGGGCCTAAATTTCGAATTGGATGAGATGATACTCAGGAATCTAGATAATTCCCGATTAGACACATCAAGAGGACGAACTAGTGTTCATGTATAAAAATGTTACAAAAAGGGCAGTAGAAGCTCACAATGAATTGTTTGAAATAGCCCAAACGTATGAGAGATTTAAAATTAACATAGTCATTGCAGTAAAGTGATTGTGTGCGTTTTGATTAGAGTGATATTTACAGCATGAGAACATCAGGAATGAAAATGCAAATTAAAGAGCTAGTTGATAGCATACAAAAATGGAGTAAGGTTGATAAGTGGGAAAGCAGGTGGAAGAAAAGAAAGAACAAAAGAAGCCAAGGAAAGCGCCTTTACATGATGGCGAGGATGTTTCAGATTTTCCATTGAGGGAAGTGCCTGGTGGAGGTTATGTCCATGTGCCTTGGAGTAGGAGTGATCTTGTATCATTCACTTATGATTTTCCAAAATTAAGAGAAAAACCAGTGGAATGACATAAACAGGTGGAGGGTTTTGTGAAGATTTCACAAGCCTTGTGGGTGGATTTGAATGCTTTCTTTGACATTGTAGTCCAGAGTTACTTGTGGGCAGAATGTAAAGTGGCTGTGGAGTGGCCAGAAAAACAGAGTCTTGGTGAAATACGATAACAAATACCCCTTCATTGTTGCAGATGAAAAACTATTAGCAGGCGATAACCTTTCTGAAAGGGAAAATACCAGCTAAAGATGTTGACTGGGTTAAAATTGACAAGACGACTTGACGTCCATCTCTGTTGACTAAATTTGCTGCATGATTAATTCTGTATTAGAGAAACAATTCCTCATGGAAGTGAAAAGTGATATCCGCATCGGGGAGACACAGTATTTGCCATTAAAATGAGAATGGACATGATTTTACACTCAGGGGGTACATTTACTGTGAATAGGATACATTGGAAAGAAAGTCACATTATCTTGTCTCAATATCTTGTGTTTTGAGGGTGCTACCTAAAAAATATAACTTCTGTCCTGATGATGACCCTCAAATGATTGGTTCTTATATGTGGGGTCGAAACGTCGACATAATTTATTGTGGATCATTTTGTGATGTGATGAGTGACTTCTGGACACCTGGATTAAAGGGGTCTTCTTGAAGATCATTAAATTTTTAAACACAATTTTGTATATGTTGTATGTAACGCCTGGCACCGTTTTGTCACGGTAATCACGTTAACTGCGCCGTTATCTTAGGAGCAGATTAATAGATTGACTCATGATTTTATTTATGAAGAAATGTTGTTTGAATAAAATAAATATTTAATGGCCTAAGCTTTTTTGTACACAAGGATCTCAAATTCTTGCTATGGAAATTAAGGGCTACACTTCCCCCTAAAAACTCTTTGGTATATTTATTTACCCGGGTCCTGTGGTTACTGGGTTTGCCTCATTTTTCTAAACATGACCTCAAACTCAGCACCTTACAAACAGCCATTTGACAAAATATGATCAAATTATACTTGCGGCTGAAAACATTACCCTTAAGAGATATGTTACTTTTGGATCCTGCTACCCTCATGCCTCTCCCAGACAGTGAAAATGATGATGAAGAGGTTAGGAATGATTGCCTAGATGTTACTGAACTATGCACCAAGACGAGACCAGATAAGCAGGAGTGGACACTGATAGAGTCTGATTAAATACTGTTTGTGGATGGGTTATGTCTAAGAGACAATGAGGAAAACTTCAGAACTGCTTATGCAGTTTTTACAGTCTCAGGACCATTTGAAGCTTCCTGGCTTTGAGGGGTGTTTTCTGCACAAGTGGCTGAATTGTGAATCTCTGACCAGTTGAGAGTGTACATATTTATAGATAGTCAGCATGGCTTTGGTGTAGTTCATGATTTTGGATGGCTTTGGTCACAACAAAGGTTTATGACATCCTCTGGCTCTCCCGTTTGTAATGGGGAGTATGTTATGAGATTATTGGAAGCTCTACAGCTTTTTGCACAAATTTCTGTTGTGAAGCGTTCTGCTCACAGATGATTAAGTGACCTTGGGCAACCAATATGCTGATGAGGTTGCTCGATACTGTACTTATAGGTTTTGAGCCTTCCATGGTCAGTATGTGAATGAATCAGAAGGTGAGACCAACTATAACTTTTATTGTCAACAACTGATACCTGGGAGTCAGTAAAGAGATTGCCGGAGGAAGTGTCAGAAGCAGAACAGCAGGGTTGCATTAGAGCAGGATGTGTGAAGAGCGATGATGATATATGAGTTTCTGTAGATGGCAAATCGGTGTTGCCCGACATCATGCTATCACCAATGGCAAGGCATTTCAATGGACCTGCTCATATTGGTAGAGACTCTGTAGTGCAGTTGTTCAGACAGCACTGGTTCAACCCATAATTCAGGTTTGTGGCTGAAGAATTGTGCCATAGATGTGTTGTGTGTCATAAGATGAACGTAGGGAAAAGAACTCCGGTGACACTGAGCCACATAGGAAGATAAGGAGGTCCATTCAACAGAATGCAGATGGACTTCATTGAAATGCAAGTGTGCAACAGACTGCGAAATCTACTGGTGTCTATGTGCATCTTCTCGCGTTAGATGAAAGCCTATCCAACCAGGAGAAATGCTGGTCTCACAGAAGCCAAATTGTTGTTGAGAGAGTTGATACCAGGGTTTGGTTTCCTGACTTTGCTGGAGTCGGACTGATGAACTAATTTCAACAATGAGGTCCTGAGAATGATGTGTGCAGCATTAAAGTGGAACACAGACTACATTGCAGTTATCGGCTAGTGGAGCAGGTGAATGGGACTGCCAGATAGGCCAAAGTGTGTGCATCAACATCTCTGAAGTGGCCAGACGTTTTGCCTCTTGTGCTTTTGAGACTCTGCAGTGTCCCTGATAGAAAAACAGGTTTGTCACCTCAAGGGATAATCAGAGGAAGAGCCATAAGATTGCTTTCAATTCCTGCAAATGCACTTGTGAACATTACGGATGACATGGTTCTTGGCTATTGCAAGGGACTAGCTAATGTGGTCAAATTCTGTGTCCTGCCAGATTGAAGCTGTTACCACCTCTCCACATCTTGGGCAGTGCCATAATCTCAGTCCTGGTAACTGGGTCCTTGTGAATAAGCATGTTCGAAAATCATGTCTGGAGCATAGATGGCATGGACCGTATCAGGGTATTCAAGTGATGAACACAGCTGTTAGGTGTGGTGGTATTCCCAACTGGATTCATGCAGCCCACCCTCAGAGAGTAGGGTGTCCTCTTGATGATGTGACAGTGTCTCTTCCAGAAGTGAAACCCACAACTGGGACACAGCGAGAAGAAGGTGCATAAAATACAGAGACTCAGCAAGAGCCTGTGACAGCACATCCTCAGCCTGAGGGGGTCTTGATGAACTGACATTTTTTAGGAGTCTTGGCCTGATCCGTTACCTGAGCCAGAATCAGACCCTGACGAAGGGCCTAGTTCTGTGTCACACTGATTGGAAAATGAGGGAAGTTGACAAATGGGTCAGGAAAGAGAGAGATTGTGATTGCTCCAGAATGAGGACTGAGCACTGTACCATATGGTGCTGAGAAGTCTGACTGAGTGACAGCGAAAGTAAGCAACCAGCTCTCAGGAGATCAAAAAAAGCTGGAGTGCCATGTGGGATTTACTCTTTCCCTGAATTGACATACTTAGCTGATAAAGATGATAAAGGGGCAACCTGTGATTTGAAAGACCAAAGTGAAATTCCGGTTGAGCCTCCGTAAATGGGAACTGCAACCTGAACTGAGTATAAAACCCCACTTTCGTTGAACGAACTGAGTTGAAAAACTATTGATGATTTGAATTGAACTTTGATTTGTAAATAATAATAAGGACATTGTCTAAAAAGAATTAAGAAGAGTCCCCAGGTCTGTAGCAGCAGAAGGAGCGTAAGGGTGTCATTTAGGAGAAGACGTAGTAAGGCTAAAGAAGTCTCATGAAGATTTTGTACATACTTCCATTGCACCATGATTGAACTTTGTTATGCCATTTGTACAAATAGAACTGCACACAGAAGTCTGTTTGCTGTTAATTTCTACTCAACGGTCTGATTCTAAAGAAGGTATGGAAACTAATAACACACATAAACACAAATATATGTTAGGAGGAGTGTGCTTGTCACTGTTATAGTATGAATCAATCTTTTTGTAGGATTGTCCTCATGCACATCTCCTGCAGGAGCTGAGCTTAGGTCTACTGTTACCCTTTTGATCCTGAGTCCTATTGAAAGTAGGGCTTCATTTACAACTTTTTAGCACAGGGCAGCACCGCAAGGCTTCCTGCTGTGCTACTCTGCATCAAAAAGAAAGGGCAGGAATGTGCTGTACTGATGAAATACTGCGCATTCCTGTTCTTTCTGCCGGCACACAAATAATGCCTAGCGCCAACGTTGGCACAATTGTTTTTGTGCAGGAAGTGGCACCTTCCTGCACCAAAACAATCAATTAAGGTGTCGATCTCTTTCTATGTGTACTGCAGATTTCAGTATACATAAAAAGAGGAAAAAACAAGGAGAAATAATGCTATTTCTCCTTGTTATGTCTTCCCTGACGCATTCCCAGGTTCACAGATCATTATAAATCTGTGACTGTGTCAAAACCCATAGGTGTTGCATGGGAAAACCCACAGCAACACCCATGGAATGCCTCCTAGGTGTAGAGTAAGGCAAGGCAGCGCAAAACTCCATATCAATGAGGAGAGGCCAGCACCACCAAAGCGTCATAAAAAGTGATGCTTCAGCAGCGCAGGCCTCTTGTAAATGAGGCCCCATAGTTTGCATGCATGAGATTACTTTTGCATGCAAAAACATCTAGAGGAGATTTTTCTTCATATTTTTTTATTTTTAATGGCTTTATGAGTACATCAATACTATGGATGCAAGGGATTACTATGTATGTATAAATTGCTTGCATCAGCTTAGAAAGTTGTCTACCTTCGTGGATAAAATGCCCACCAATATGGCTGGAGCTTTATTGTCTGTAGATACTGAAATGGTAGATCCATGGTTTTGCAAAATGGACTTGTGTTAGATATTCTCCTCTCCGAGAAAGTGGAGTCTGCAGGATGGTAAAGGTCCCGCAATGGTGCACCTACATGCCTAACAAGAGCAAAGACCTGAGGGCATATCTGGAACATTACTGGTTTGAAGGAAGATTTGAAGGAGTTAGAAGCTATGAGTGCTTGGGAAGCAATGGGAAATGTGTTTTCTAGGATTTGCAGATGCTTCAGAAACCTAAGAAGTGGAATAGTCAGTTCTCTCTTATCATTATTGCCACCTGTGTGATATGTCTGTTCATCAGCTTCAAAAGATATAAATATGTGCAGGCAAGGAAGGAAAGACAACAATCAAAGGGATTGAAAAGAACTAGAGGGGATACGGGAATAGAGGAAAGTCAGTGTAGATTTTATGATGCCCTGAAACATCTGGAAAATACTAAACGGAAGTTGTTGAAACCTCAGGGTCTTGACTTCATCTCACCTGATATGGATTGACATGTGTGATGGCTTAAGTGACCATCAGAGGGGTAATTGGAGTAGTGCAATTTAGGCTCCATCTTTTACACGTCATCATTACAAAAAATACACATTTACCCTCTGTTAGAAATTGGGTTTGTGGTTGGCAAATCCTAGTCAGGGTAACTCTGATACACACCATAAATTAACCTGTGCTCTCCCTCTTGGTACAGAGCAGGCAGGCTTAACTTAAGATGCAACGTGTAAAGTATTTGTGCAACACTTGAAACAGTAACACAGTGAAAACACCACAGAAATACTCCACACCAAGTTAGAAAAATTTATTCTATAAAAACAAGAGCAAAACGACAAAAATCCAATAAGTAGAAGTTGAGATATGAATTTTTAAAGAATATTTGCAAATGTAGTGTTTAAAAGATGAAAGTGCCAATAGGGGCTATCTGGTCATGCTAGACAGGGGTAAATCCAAAAGTTCAGGCCGGCCATGATGGAGTGTGGACTGACTATAGAGACCTACCTTGACACACTGAAACAGCACTTTGTGTAGATGGTTGCATTGACATTGAGGATCCTATGTGAGGAGCAGAGGAGACGATGCAAATGCGATGTATTGGTCCCAATCTACGCAGTCAGGGATGCGTCATTGTCGAGCCATGCAGTCATTGATACAATATCCTTAAGATGTGATGTTGAACCCTTTGCGATGAAGGCGATACATCATCGAGCCGCACAGGTGGCAATGCAAAAGCAATGCATCAGGGCTGAGGGTGATGAAGCTATTTTGAGCCATGCAGTTGGTGCTGTGATATCCTTGCCCTCAGTGACAGCAGTGATGCGTCTGCATTGAGGAGAGATGCAGTAATTCCGATCATCGCAATGACAACGATGCATGGATTTCTGTACAAGACAGCTGCAGAACCCACTTCCAAGGGCCAGGACTAAATTGGCATCACTTGGCTGGGTAGGATTCACAGTTGGCAGAGTCCAGAAGCTGTAGCAGAGCGGGATGAAGCCTTTGATGTCCCTGAGAGCTCAGAACAGGAGGAAAGCCAGCAAACCTTTGGAGTCACTTTGGTTCTGGAGATGTGGAGAAGCAGGTCCAGTCTTTCTCACTCTGAGGCAAAGAGGGCAGCAGGCAGGCAGAAGGGCAGGCCCAGCAAAGTATGAGTTCAGCAAAGTCCAGCAGAGTTCCAACAGAGTGACAGTCCCTACAGCAGCACAGCAGTCTTTCTTCCAGGAAGACTGTACTCAGGTCCAGAAGTGTACTGGTTTTGGTGGGGATTGGGGTCCATTACTTATATCAAGCTGTGCCTTTGAAGTGGAGGAGACAATGCCCTTGCCCTTCCTTCCCTGGCTCCAGACACACTGCAGTGGGTTATGCAGCCTTTTGTGAGGGCTCAGGACCTAGCCTATTCAGGTGTAAGTTTGCCCAGGATGACCCATCAAGATATTAATGGCCCATCGGAATGTGGATGGCCCATCAGGCACACCTATGCCCCCTTTGTGTTTTGCTGTTCATAGGGGATCCAAAAGATCCCAGCTGTCACCTACCCAGGCATGTTTTCAGAGACAGGCAGAGATGCAGAAAATGGTTAAAGTAAGACATTGACAACTTTCTAAAAGTGGCATTTGCAGACTTGTAACTTAAAATTCAACTTTACCATCAGTTGTGATTTTAAATTGTGAGTGCAGAGACACTAAACTAAAAAAATCTATCTGGCCTCATTTGGAAATTGCACTTATAAAATGAAACATGTAATCCCAGTGTTAACATGTGGGAGAGCTCGGTCTTGAAGTAGTGAAAAACTAACTTAGGAGTTTTTCACTACATGGATATGTAAAACTTAAAAGTGCATGTCCAAATACACTGCATCCTGCCATTGGGGTTGTCCCGGGCCTCTCTTAGGGGTGACTTATATGTATTAAAAAAGAAGGTTTAGGTCTGGCAAGTGGGTTAACTTGCTAGGTTGACATGGCAGTTTTGAAACTGCACAAACAGGCTCTGCAATGGTAGGCCTGAGACATGTTTGAAGGGCTACTAAAATGGGGGGCCCCAATGGGTGCTGCAAACCCACTAGTAGCATTTAAGTTAGAGGCACTGGGCACATGTAGTGCACTTTACTAGGGACTTACAAGTATATTAAATATGACGATTGTGGATAAGCCAATGATAACATGTTTTAGGGAAAGTTCACACATACTTTATCACTGGTCAGCAGTGGTAAAGTGCCCTGAATCCTAAAGCCAGCAAAACCAAGTTAGTAAACAGGAGGTCAGAAGGCAAAACGTCAGGGGAAACCTCACCAAGGATGCCAGGTCTAACACTTTAGATATTATATTTACTCTGTGTTTCATGAAATTAATATGTATGCATATTTAGACGTATTAATGTACTGTAATCAATGAAAGACTAAGGTTTTATAGCATGCATACTAATGTTCATATGAAGTGCTTACATGTATCCATTATTCACTTTTTGCACTTATTCTTTAAGTTGCATTTATTGAAGTAACGCATATTTCTCTTCTTCATGTTTATTTGAATGTTAACGGGTGCATGTATAACCATATATTCAAAATGCACATTAAATATTTAGTTAAAGTCGGGCTACCCTAACTGACAGAAGGCCTGAAATCGAAATTGTGTTTTGCCTGGTTAGTGTGTTCTTTTCCTTTGCAGGTGTGGTTCAAGACTTCATTAGCTACTGAAAAGGAGTATGGTCTTATGTATTAGTTTTGATGATAGTAAGGTCTGATATAATAAACCTTGGCAAGAGATGTGAAGATTTAATGAGCATCTGAAGCCTTCTATTTATTGTGTACCAGGAACGGTTCATAATAAATGTCCGGGATCTGTACAATGGGAAATTCATGTGGTGTTGCAAATGCAGATGAAGAATTCAAAGGCGATTGGTCCTTAGAGAGGAAGAAACTGATAACATTCATGTTGAAAATTCTGTTTTAGATAATTATTGCTTATGCTGTTAGAGGTTAGGGCAGACTTCCCTTAGACTTTTAGGGGTACAGACCTCTCTGCTTCCTTTATTCTTGCAAGTGTGAAGTTTCATGCTAAACAATTATTCCTTTTTCTGGAGGACTTCTACTGAAACCTTCCCTATGCTGACACTTTCTCACATTTACAAATTTCCTTAAGATTCAATCCCAACCATCCTTATTCCTGATTTAAAATTCTGACTAGATGATTTTAGAATAACTTCATGTTTAGAAGAGAGAGCAGGGCTTTCTTTATGGAACACCTGTTCCTAATTCTCAGTTTATCCATTGCTGTGGTTGCTGTTGTTTTGTATCTAAATTTGATGAGACTGTATTGATTGTGATATATCAGCTTGCTAGCTGTAATTCTGTTGCTTTTCAATATTTCCATGACTTGCATATACATTGGATTGATTATTGATTGGCAATAAATCACTTAACCTTAACTTCAGATTTTTCGCCCTTATTGTGTGGCCAAATGGGCTTCACAGAAATTAAAATTGTTTATTTTGTTGATTGCCTTGTCTTCTCTGTCAATGTAAAGAAATCAATTCGGTGAGAGATCGAAAATATACTTCATGCTTGTTTGCACGTGCTAAACAGGCAATTCACCTTTAAGGCTGCCTCCTGCTTTTTGGCCACCTCACCATTGCATCTGTTGCCATAATCAGCTACTATGGCTACCTAAAAAATAATCCTGCTGAGCTGTGCTGGAACTCGCCATCTTGGAATATTACAGTTAAATGGAGAATTTTTTCTCTACCATAGACATGTTATACTTACTGAATCCTGAGGAGAATGTACTGGTAGATATCCCTCTTCCTCAGCATAGATTTCCCATGAAAATCCACTTATAAATCAGGTTCTCTGAATTGTTAAAAACTCTTCAGAATGTCAGAAATAGAGGATGCTGGCTTCTTATAGTGACACCTAGAAACCTTAACATTTCCATTAAAGAAAACTGCTTGAGTGTGTAGACACCTCACCACATTTCCACAAAAAAAGACACTGACACGGTTTCCCTGAGTGGCATCAATCTTTACATTGGCACTTTAACCTAAAGTTTTCCTTCTGCCTTCTCGAACATAACTCATTGCTGACGTTCCCCGGGTGGAACGCTGTAGTTGGGATTTCCTCCAAAAGGCCTCCGCGAGAATAACTCTGAGCTCCACCCGTCACTCACTGCAAATACCTGTCACTCACAGAGCCGCTCGCTTCTCCAGGTACTGCGTGTCACATCTTCAAGGGAGCGTTCGCCAATGCGTTTTCAGCAGGAAGTTTTCCTGTGTGACACCTGAGTAATTGTACTGTCACTCACCGCTGATACTGGCTCGGCGCGAACGTGTGGCTGGAATCTATTTTCATCCTAAATGTTTGCCTTTCAACTGTCCCCTGAAGATTAATAAAAGCGCAGCAGGTAATGAATGTGCCAACTGCTTGTAATGGCTTTCGTTTTTTATTCCGGGAGACGTGAACGAACAATTGTTTTTAATACATGCTTGTAAATACACATTTCTGTTTTTTGCTTGAAATCATGTTCGAAGAAAAAACATCACATTGGCACTATTTCCGTGCTCGGAGCAGCAACACAACTGTTATACGAAAATATAAATTCTAGAGCGATTAGGCTGTACCTTAAGCCCAAACGTTAATTCACCCTTCCCCCGCTCTTCTTGCTGGTAATGCTAAATAAAGAACTTTGGAAGCCATTAATTGCTAACACCATACCACAGGATGAAATACACCATCAGAAATAACGTGGTTAGCAAACTGATACATACTTCAGAATACATATTAAACTAAATAGTGAACATGGATAGTAATTTGCCTTACATGATGACAAAGTGGTTCAGGAGAAACAATCTAAAAGACCTTTTCAGGTCTTCTGGCCTGACTTAGGACACCTTCTAGGGCTATGGGACATCGGCCAAAAAAGGCTTCCATTTATCATTTATTGTGTGAGGGAGAAAGGTGGAGATGCCCGTGGCCTGTTCCACTTTCAGCATCCACTTCACCAGGAACCCTACCTACCTTGACGTAAATGCCTAATTTAGAGCAGTCCAACTGACACCATGTCCACGGCGTCCTTTCTTCCTAGGACTACCATGCTAAACATGGTGAAACCGCTACTCGGGGACATGAATAGGCCAGGTGAGCTGAGTCAAGAGACACCCAGGCCCATATTTATCCTTTTTGACGCAAATCAGCGCCAGGGCAGATTTGCGTCAAAAAGTTTACCGCCGGGCGCCTTATTTATGGAATGACGTTATCTGGCACTGTGGCCTGGTTTGCGTCAAAATAAATTACGGTAACCGGGCAGCGGAGGCGAAGGGAAGACTGGGGGTTGTGCACCAAAGAATGGTGCAAGTCAGATTAGAGTAAAAAATATTGGTTCTAATCTGACTAGCGCCATTTTTTGATGCACAACCCCCACGGAAATGACTACTGTCTTAGCAAAGACCGGAATCATGCCCCCGTGCCCCGTGGACAGAAGTCCCCTGGACATGGCCATTGGGCACAGTGGCATGTAGGGGGGCCCAAGTTAAGCCCCCCATGCCACTTAAAAAAAAAAATTACACTTACCTGCACTCACCATGGATGGGTCCCCCCATCCATGGGTGTCCTCCAGGGGTGGGCTGGGGTGGCAGGGGGTGTCCCTGGGTGCAGGGAAGGGCACCTGTGGATTGCTTCCATAGTCTCCCACCATGGAAATGAGCCCACCGGTCCCTTAACACCTGCCCTGACCCAGGCTTTAAAAAACAGTGCAAATCCGGCTGGGTGCCTTGTTTTATGGCCCGCCTCCTCCTGTGCGTCATTTTGACACCGGAGGATAAATAAGCCGCACATGCCATAGAGTCATTTTTTGCACAGGAACGCCTACCTTGCATGTCATTAACGCAAGGTAGGTTTTCACGTACAAAAAATGACTCAAACTCCATAACTTTAGCGCTGGATGGGTCTAGCGGCAAAGTATTTATATGGAGTTAGGTTTGCGCCAAATTTGCGCCAAAATAAATGACAGAAATCCGGCGCAAACAGAGTATACATCTGGGCCCTAGAGACATTTTTATGAGGCACTTGCAGCGCAGGGGCGTCACTTTTTATGATGCTCTGGTGGTGCAAACTACAAAATCATATCTATGAGGCCAGGCAAAGCACTTTGCGTGGCTTTGAATGGCCTCATCGCTATGGTGCCTTATTCTGTGTTCGGGAATCGTTTCATTCCTGGGTGTTCCCATGCAACACCCCTGGCTTTTGACGCTTCCCAAGATTTATAAAACCATGCAAACCTGGGGGTGTTCCAAAACCTTATGCCTTGCAAGGCGTATTTCTCCTCGTTTTTACCTCTTTCCATAGAAAGAGGAAAACGCCTCTCAGGATTGTTTTTTGTGCTGGACGGTGCCTCTTCCTGCACAAAAACAATCCTGCCGACAATGCAGGCACCCTTGCACAATGGTGAAAGGGTGCATGCATTGACACTAGGCTGCTAAAATAGCACCAGTGCAATGGGAAAGGACAGGAATTTACTGTGTTGGATAAATACGGTGCATTCCTGTCCTTTCACTTTGGCATAGGGCAGTGCAGCAATGTGACTTGCTGTGCTGTCCTACAGCAAATCCCCAAAATGAGAGCCCTAGTGCCTCTAACCAAATTTCCCCTCTAGTAAACCTGCATGGGTGAGGGTAGGACTCATATATAAATATATGGCCTTGCATACCCCTAGGCCCCCAGGAGGAAACTGGCACAAGCCTGCAGGTATTCACCCAAAGGATAGCAACTGCAGCCCTGCTCGGCACTCTGAAACAGATAAAGATCTTAGGAGGGCTGGGGACTTTACCAGATGTATTTCAAAGTACAGGCTTGTGAAGAAGAGGAAATGACTTTTCAGAAGAGAAAGATGTTCATTCTCACAAGTTCTTCCTTGAGCTCATTTACGGAACAACAATCATCCTGGAAATGGTAACAGTGAGATATTCTCTTCATAAAGATTTGTTATCACGGTGATGGGAAGCAGGAGTTTGCAAAATGACAGACAATCCATTTTATAATCAGAGCACAATTCTACTATAGCAAGAGGAAACACACTCATAAATTCAGATGTTGGGTTTCTATCTTTAAAGCCTGAGGTATTCAGCTGGGCTGCATAGAGGAAGGCATCCAGTGCTCCTAACTGCAGTCCTTCAATCACCAAGATGGACACCAAGGGCCATATTTATACTTTTTCACACAAAACTAGGTAAGCACAGTTTTGCGTGAAAAAGTATAGTGCTGGCTAGTGCCATTCCAAGACGCTGCCGGGTATCATATTTATGGAATGGTGCTAGCCGGCGCTAATGCCCTGTTAGCGCCCTTGTAAAGGACGCTAACAGGGTGGGGGAGGCGTAGGGGAAACCAGAGCTTGTGCACTGAATAATGGTGCGACACTGTTTAGAGGCAAAAAAAATGCCTCTAAGGCGTGTAGCGCCATTTTTTGGCACACAACCCCCATGGACATGGCTCCTGTCTTAGTAAAGACAGGAGCCATGCCGAGCACCCCAATGGCCATGCCCAGGGGACAAAGGTCCCCAGGGCATGGCCATTGGGGCCAGCGCCATGCAGTGGGCCCCAAGTCAGGGCCCATGAGCGTGAACAAACAAAAAAAACTTACCGGGACTTACCTGGGATGGGTCCCCCATTCTGTGGTGTCCCTCTGGTGTGATTGGGGGTGGCTGAGGGTGTCCCTGGGGCCAGGGAAGGGCACCTATGGGCTCTTTCCATGGTCTCTGACCATGGAAATATGCCTTTAGGTCCCCTAAGCCTGCCCATATCCAGGCATTAAATAATGGTGCTAAGCAAGCTTAGCACCATTATTTAAGGCTCCCATCCCCCTGTGCTTGAATTTTAGCATGGGGGGATAAATATGGCGCTAAGGCCATGTCGTCCTTTTATGGATCGGAACGCCTACCTTGCATCTCATTGACGCAAGGTAGGTTTTCACATCCAGAAAACAACATTAACTTCATGACTTTGGAGCTAGATGTGTCTAGCGCCAAAGTATAAATATGGAGTTAGTTGCGCTGAATTAGCATTAAAAAAAATGACGCTAATTCATCGCAAACCGAGTATAAATATGGGCCCAAATACGGTGACATATTGAACAAAGAGTTTCATCAATTACTCTCTTTCTCTTAAAGTGGGTAATACCTCCGCCATTCTGTCAAGGTTCAACAACTTGATCTGTACACTTTACAGACATTCATGGTGTTCCCGTGCAGGTGGCACAGCATACCTTTGACGTCTGGGAAACCGACTGTTGAATTCTGTATGCTGAATTGCTCACTCTAAATTGTGAAAGTGGTTACACCTTGGACAGGGATTATCCTAGGCAAGTTCTTCCGAGCACTAGGTGCTACTAAAATTTGCCATGCTCATACAGAATTGTCCAATTGCTAAGACTGTCCACAAAAGAGGTGCTGACTTGTTGCAAGAGGAAGACAGTGAGATGAAGTCCCTATCTGCCTTTTACATCACAGCTGCTAACTAGAAAACTGTGCCTTATTTAGGTTCCACATAGACAAGGCGACAACCTATGCAAAATGATGCCAGATAAATCCAAAGCAGTGGCCAAAGAGAGCTCTTAGAGTACCAGCAGCAGCCCTTATTTACCTGCCATGCAGGATTGTAACACCTGTTTGAAATCTCACTACCGGAATGCGACTGCCTTGAGATTCCCTATGAAACTGCATTCCCGATGAGTAACAGGGTTCATGCCCTCAATGGGAATTGCAACACAAAACTGTGGAGAGAATAAGGAATTGCCGAGGGAATCAGAACCCAAACGATCAATTTATCATGTAATTCCTGATTAATCAGTGGATTCTGTTCAGTCCTCAATCCTCATGGATTCCACACCGGCCAGAGTTAATGGGACCACCAATGCTGTTACCGATAGGCGTGAGGAAAAGGTTATAAGTTGCCTTTTTCAGTGAATATCCTGCATCATATGCTAATAACAGTGGTCATTTTTATAGATCCTTGTGGAGGACAAGGAATTCAGAGGACCATTGCCATTGTGCTGTGCCCCGTGGTACTCTAGGTCCAACCCATCTATGCAGCGGACTTTATTGAGGAATAGAAGGGGTATGATTACACACAATGTGCAGCCTGTTGATGCCAAACAAATGTCTTCCTCATGTTGGGAGGGCTATTGGCTTCTAATAACTTGTTTTTTCATACACACACAAATTTTGGTGCCCTAAGGTAACTATAACTCACGCCCTCGCAATGCACTGCTACTTACAAAACATATTGCATCACTCATGACATTTTCTAATGCATCATTGTTAATATCACTGTAACATTTCCAATGAAATTGATAATGAGAAAACTGTGCATAGCGAGGGCAAGAGTTATAGTTACCTTATGGCACAAGTTATTTGAATTAACTCTAACTATAGTCGCTGAATTTCCATGGTTTTGTGCGTGTAAATTCTGACACTAACTATAATGGCCCTGTGACCTTTGATTTTGTTACTAGTAAATATAGATAGATAGATTGATAGATAGATAGATTGATAGATTGATAGATAGATAGATAGATAGATAGATAGATAGATAGATAGATAGATAGATAGATAGATAGATGATTTATAAAGCACTGTATTCTGTCTCCATTTTAGTGTGTAGAAGTAGTCGGTAGAGGGCAATGGGGAGGTCAGCAAACACTCTCAGAAGAAAGGTCCTTACATTAAGCCTAAATGCTGAGTGGCAGCCATCTCCAAAGCCAAATGTGGCACATCAGCTTCCATACACAAGTATGTCATTTGTTATTCACGAGGACGGGACTCTTACTTCCTGGAGGGATTGGAAATTTATAAACTTAACCCCTCAATCAAAGTGTGGAGGGGTCACGATTTACCTTTCGCTTACCGCCCTGATCAGGTGGAGATGACGTGCGGCCTCGGTTCTTGTAACTCCTACTATGGCCGAGGTAGGGGAGACCCCTTCCGGTAGCCACGGTGCTGCTGACAATAGTACGCCAGCACAGTCCATGCCCTCCAGAAGGAGTCCCAGAGGAAAAGCCCCAAAGGGAAAAAACCTCTAGACAGGAACTCCCTGGAATAGGAAAAAAGGACATGAGAAATTCAGAACTTCAACGCCTGGAGAACATCACTGGAAAGGCAGGGGAAAAAACAGGAGCCAAAAACTGGTGTCGGAGAGAAAACCAGCCAGAGCGTGACAACCACAGGAAGAAGTGTTGCAACGCAAAGAGAAGAATATAACCCCTTATATACCCCTTAGCAGGAAGTGCCATGCAGGAAGAAGTAGGAGTGCCATCTTGGATTGGGAAAGGGGCTAGTGAACAAGATAGGAAAGGCACCATTTTAGTAAGGAGAACAGATGCATGCAGGGAAGGGGAAGAAACGAGAATGGTATGCTGGGAAGAAGAAAGAAGAGAAGAAAGCCCCATATCAGGGCACCAGATAAATGAAAGGGCTGGGGGGGCACGGGCACTCCGTGCAAATTTCCGCACCACGCGTTGAACGCGGCGAGACCCGACACCCAAACCTGGTTCTCTGGCCTTGCTGCGGCCAGGAAAACAGGGTGCAGTTGGAGAAAAGGCCCGTGGCGGGCCCCACGACCCAGAAAACGGACCGCAGCCCCAACCGTGGCCCGACCACTGGAAGCCGCGGGAGCCCGCGGCATGACAGGAGGCTCAGTAGGTGAAGTTGCAGCAAAAAGCTATGGCTGGATCGTCTAGTGGTCATGAGGCAACGATGAAGCACTCGCCAGGTTTCATAACAAGTGAAAAAGTCCTTGATTCTATAAATATATCCTAAAAGGGAGGTTTGCTGTAACCCCTCCACCAAAAATAACACAATACTTTTTACATCCATTGACCCAACTTGTCGACTTGATTTTGCCAAATTTAAGGAAATAGAAATATTAAAAATTGGATAGCTGCATTGTCCAAATGCTTGTTGGCCAAATGTCCAATTTCAAGCATGTTAGAAATGAGGTCTGCAGTCAGGTTACCTCCTGTCCAAGCAAGGACCCTCACTCTAGTCAGCGTAAAGGAGAATCAGCCTCAGTTAACCCCTGCTGATCCCCTTGGTAGCTTGGCACGAACAGGCAGGCTTAACTTCAGAAGCAAGGTGTAAAGTATTTGTACCAACACACACAGTAACTCACTGAAAGCACTACAAAATGACACAACTCAGGTTTAGAAAAATAGATAATATTTATCTAAACAGAACAAGATCAAAACAACAAAAATCCAACATACATGAGTCAAATTATGAATATAAAAAGCAAGAGTCCTGAATCCTTTAGAAAACAGTGAGAATGTTGTTAGCGAATAAATGTACCTGGGTAGCATAAAAATAAAGCCACAAGGGCGAATGTGGGTCGAAAAAGGCCAGGTATGCGTCGATTTCTCACTTGCAAGTGAGAGCGTGCGTCGTTCCTCCTCCGGTCGGGTCGGGGTGCGTCGTTTCATCTCTCCCACAAGAGAGGGATGCATCAATCCGGACGGGCACCTTGGGTCCGGGCAGGCTTTGCGTTGATTTTCCACGCCCAGCGATGTTGCGTCGAAATCCGGTTGTACGGTGTCAGTGAGCCGAGCTGCGTGGGGGCTTGCGTCGTTAACAGCAGCCACTGTGGGTGTTGCGCATTGTTTCTCCAGCCATGTTGCGTCGATCTCCTAGCTGCGATGCAGGGGGAGCACTATTTTAGCCTGAGGCCGGCGGAGTGTAATTTTTCAGCCACGAAGCGGGTGGTGTGTCCAGTGTTTCCCCGCACAGCGGTCTTTGTGTGGATTTCTGTCCTTTTCCACCTGCTGCACCTTTCAAGGGCCCAGAGACAGGTTAGGGCACTATTTGGCAGGCAGGACTCTCAACAGAAAGCTCAAGTGCTGGCAGAGAGAAGTCTTTGCTGTCTCTGAGACTTCAACAACAGGAGGCAAGCTCAGTTTCAAGCTCTTGGAGATTCTTCACCAGTGGGAAGTCACATAAAAGTCAGTCTTTGTCCTCTCTCAGGTAGAAGCAGTTACTGCAGGCCAACCCAGCAAAGCACAGTCACAGGCAAAGGGGAAGTACTACTCCTCCAGCTTCTTCAGCTCTCCTCCTTGGCAGAGTTTCCTCTTGGTTCCTGAAGTAATTTGATTTTCAGGGGTTTTGGGTGTTCTTCGTATACACCTTTCTGCCTTTGATGTAGGCCTACTTCAAAGGAAAGTCTCTCTTATTTTTGAGATCCTGCCTGGCCCAGGCCAGGCCCCAGACACACACCAGGGGGTTGGAGACTGCATTGTGTGAGGGCAGGCACAGCCTTTTCAGGTGTAAGTGACCACTCCTCCCCTCCCTCCTAGCACAGATGGCTCATCAGGATATGCAGACTACACCCCAGCTCCCTTTGTGTCACTGTCTAGAGAGAGGTGCAAACAGCCCAACTGTCAAACTAACTCAGACAGAGAATCCACAAACAAGCAGAGTCCCAGAATGGTTCAAGCAAGAAAATGTCTACTTTCTAAAAGTGCCATTTTCAAACACACAATCTCAAAAAATTTAAATTGTGAATTCAGAGACCCCAAACTCCACATGTCTATCTGTTCCAAAATGGAATCTACACTTCAATCTTAATAAAAGGCAGTCTCCATGTTAACCTATGAGAGAGACAGGCCTTGCAATAGTGAAAAAACAAATTTGGCAGTATTTCACTGTCAGGACATGTAAAACACAGTAGTACATGTCCCACCTCTAACGTACACTGCACCCTGCCCATGGGTTTATCTAGGGCCTACCTTAGGGGTGCCTTACATGTATAAAGAGGGAAGGTTTAGGCCTGGCATGTGGGTACACTCGCCAAGTCGAATTGGTAGTTTAAAACTGCACTCACAGACACTGCAGTGGCAAGTCTGAGCCATGTTTACAGGGCTACTAATGTGGGTGGCACAACCTGTGCTGCAGGCCCACTAGTAGCATTTGATTTACAGGCCCTGAGCACCTCTTGTTCACTTTACTGGGGACTTACTGGTAAATCAAATATGCCAGTCATGGATAGCCAATTACACATACAATTTATATAAGGAACACTTACACTTTCGCACTGGTCAGAAGTGGTAAAGTGTCCAGAGCAAACAAAAGAGCAAAAACAGAGTCCAGCACACAGAAACAACCTGGGAAGTAGAGGCAAAAAGTTAGGGGAAACCATGCCAATGGTGCCAAGTCTAACACGTGTCCCCCCAGCTGAAAGTGGGGATCAACCACCCAACATCATGGGAGTTCTCATCATGAAGTCGGAAGAATATGGACAGACAATCAGCATTGGCATGCTCGGTGCCAGGGTGGTGTCCACCGTTAAATCTATTCCCTGTAGGGAGATGGACCATCTCAACAATTTGGGATTTTCTCACACCTCATTTGCATTAACCATCTGAGGGGCCTGTGGTCTGTCTGAACACGGAAGTGAGTCCCGAGCAAGTAGGGTCTTAGCTTCTTCAGTGCCCAGACCACAGCAAAAGCTTCACACTCAATTGCACTACAACTATGTTCCCTGGGAAGTAACCTCCTGCTAATGAAGGATACAGGTTGATCTAGGCCATCTTCATTAAGCTGTGAGAGTACTGCTCCTATACCATGATCTGAGGCATCTGCTTACACAACAAAGTCCTTGGAATAGTCTGGAATAGTCTGGTGCCTTCAGCACAGGTGTTGTGCACATGGTGGCCTTCAGGGTATCAAAAGCTGTCTGGCAAGACTCAGTCCAGATCACATTTCTGGGCTGCTTTGTGGAAGTTAACTCAGTCAAGGGAGCAACAATTGTGCCATACCCCTTGACAAACCTTTTATAGTATCCTCTGAGACCTAAAAAGGCTCTCACCTCAGTCTGGGTCTTGGGGTGCTCCCATTCCAGAATGGTTTAAATTTTTAGCTGCAGGGGAGCCACCTCGCCACTCCCCACCACAGAACCCTGCCCTATTTGGCACTTGCTTGCCTTGATAGTGAGGCCTGCCTTCTGCAGGGCCTCCAACACTTTACAGATGTGTTGCAAGTGTTCTTCCCATGTTGAACTAAAGACAGGAATGTCATCCAGGTAGGCGGCACTGAAATCATCCAGTCCAGCCAACACCTCGTTGACCAACCTCTGAAAGGTGGCAGGGGCATTCTTCATTCCAAAGGGCATCACCCTAATCTAGTAGTGTCCATCTGGGGTGGAGAATGCAGACCTCTCCTTAGCCCCCTCAGTCAGGTTGATCTGGCAGTACCCAGAGGTAAGATCAAACATACTTAGGTACTTGGCAGCTCCCAACCGGTCATTGAGCTCATCAGCTCGGGGAATGGGGTGCACGTCAGTCTTAGTGACTGCATTGAGTCCCCGGTAATCCACACAGAACCTTCTGGAGTGGCACCTGGGGCAGCAAGCTTTAGGACCAAAACCGCTGGACTGGCCCATGGGCTGCTGGAAAACTGAAGAACCCCCAACACTAACATTTTAGAGACTTCATCCCCGATTTATACTTTTTGGTGCAAAAAAGTTTAGCACCGGCTTGCACCATTTCTGTGCACCAGCCAGGCACCATATTTATGGAATGGTGCAAGCCATTGCAAAGGGTAGGCTAGCATAAAAAAAAATGACGTTAGTCGGGTGGGGCTGGCGGTATGAAAGAAGAGGATTTTGCAACAAAAAATTACGCTAGGCAGGTTAGAGTAAAAAAAATGACTCTAACCAGATTAGCATCATTTTATGGCGCTAAACCTACCATACCACATGACTCCCAACTTAGAAAAGGCAGGAGTCATGCCCACCACTCCAATTGCCAGCAGAGGGGACAAGGATCCCCTGCATGGCCATTTCACCCTGTGCCATGTATGGGGGCCCATTTCAGGCCCCCCTGTGGCCCTTTAAAAAATAAAATTAAATACCTACCTGTACTTACCTGGGATGGGGTCCCCCATCCTCTGCAGTCCCTTTGGTGTGGGTGGGGGTGTCCCTGGGGCCTGGGGAGGGCACCTGTGGGATTATTCCATGGTGTTCCACCATGGCAATAGGCCGACAGGTCCCCTAACACCAGCCCTGACCCAGACCGTAACAAATGGGGCAAAGCAAGCTTTTCCCCATTTTTTGACCCCTCCTCCCTCCCGTGGACCATTTCTGCACGGAGTATAAATATGGCATTAAGGCCATAGAGTCATTTTTGGCACTGGAACGCCTACTTTGCATCTCATTAAGGCAAGGTAGGTTTCCACGTCCCAAAAATGACTTTAACTCCATAAATTTGGCGCTATACGGTTATAGCACCAAAGTATAAATATGGAGTTAGTTTTGCACTGAATTACAGTAAAAAAAAAAAAAGACGCTAATTCAGTGCAAACAGAGTATAAATATACCCCTTCCTCTTTAATGTTAGCCATTACCTTGTCAGTCAAACTTTGTGTTTAACCGGAGGACTGGCCCTATTGTCCACATCGTGTGTACGGAAGTGTGTGACCCCCTGGGATCAGGGAGAACAGTAAGGCAAACTGACCCACCACCTGGCGACAGTCCCTCTGCTGCTCGGGGGTCAGGGAGGGGAAGAGGATCACTCCCTCCACAGACCCATCTTTTTCTCCAGCAGACAGGAGGTCAGGAAGAGGCTCGCTCTTTTCCTCCACCCCATCATCTGTTGCTAGGAGCATGGACAATTCAGTCCGCTCAAAGTGTGGCTTGAGTCGGTTCACATGCAGAACCCTTAAAGGGTTCCTGGGATTCCGCAAGTCCACCAGGTAGGTCACTTCACTCTTGGGTTCCACCACCCCAAATGGCCTAGTCCACTTGCCCTGGAGCACCCTAGGCTCCACTGGCCACATCACCCACACTTTCTGACCAGGTTGAAACTCAACCAGAGTGACATTCTGGTCATTCCAGCATTTCATGTCTTCCTGGCTTGCTTCCAGGTTCTCCTCTGAAAGACTACTGAAGCGCGCAGTCTGGTTTCTCAGAGCCAGCATGTAACTGAATGCATCTTGGGGGGGTTTACTGGGGGCTTTCTCCAAAGCCTCCTTGACAAGACTCAAAGGTTCCCTCACAGGGTGGCCATATAACAGCTCAAAAGGACTAAAGCCAAGCGTTTTTTGAGGCACCACTCTGTAAGCGAACAGAAGGTATGGCAGGAGGACAGCCCACTTCCGCCTCAATGGCCCTGACAGGCCCATTATCATGCCCTTCAACGTGAGGTTGAATCTCTCAACCAGACCATTGCTTTGGGGGTGGTAAGGTGCGGGTAAAAACTCCCATCAATGCATGGCCTACCACAGGGGCAGTGATTGATCTCAAAGGTATGGCTTCCGGGTACCGGGTGGCATGGTCCCCCAAGACCAAGATAAACAATGTTGCCCTTGGCTACAATGTCAATACCAACCCTCTCAAAGGGGGTACTAACCACAGGGAAAGGTTGGAGGGGAGCTTTATGCCCCCCCCTTGCCTCTTGCCTGGCAAGTTGGGCAAGACCTACAATGAGCATCAGAGTGCCTGTGTATTTGGGGCCAATAGAAGTGAGTGACAAGCCGCTCAAAGATCTTGTCTTGTCCCAAATACCCAGCTAAAGGCACGTCATGAGCAAGACCCAGTAGCAAGGTGCTGAAGCACTGGGGTACCACCAGCACATGGGCTGACCCAGGCTCAGGAACCTTAGGCTTGCTATATAGGAGGCCATCCTCCCACTAAATCAAATGTGATCCAGGTTCCTTGCCAGCTGCAGCCTGCTGCCGCAAATCCTCCAGAATAGGGCATTACTTCTGTGCCTCACAGAATGCTTCCCTGGTGGGCCACCCTTCCTGCTGCCACTGTGACAACTCAGGGACCTCAACAAGTTCAGCCACCTGTTCCCCTGTAGGCTCCAGGGAATCCCCACAGGTTCAGCCTCCTCCTGGACCGTGAGAACTTCTGGGGCTGGTTTCCCATGCCCCTTGCCCTTCCTCTTTCTGGCGGGCACCTGGGCCACTCTTTCAGGCTCCAGTGTCTCCTGATCACCCTTACGGGTTGCCATAGACTGGGTAGACACACAGACCCACCCAGGCAGACCAGACCCAACATTTCCAAGTGTGACCTGCATTCTACCTCCTGCCAAGGGGAATCCTCCAGGCCGTTGCCAAGCAAACAATTGACAGGCATGGTTGGACTCAAAGCTACCTTCAAGGAACCTGAGACCCCTCCCATTCAAAGGGAACCTGCGCCACTCTGCACAGGCGCTCTGAGTTGTCCACTGCAACTACTTGGTGAAGTACACGGGGATCTATCTGCTCTTCAGCCACCAGGTGACTCATCACTGTAGACACCCTGGCTCCTGTGTCTCTCAGAGCCCCCACCAGCTGTCCATTGATGGTCACCCACCGCCTGTACCTTCCTAGTGTTATCAGGCATGAGGGTCCTCTTGACCATCAGTCCCTTAGTGAGACAAGGGTCATCTCAGCTGGCTCCCACCCACCTGGAACCAAATCCTCCCCAAGCACTACACTGGCCAAGCCCTGTGTCTGAGTCCCAGTGGGTGCTGGTGTCCCCTTGGGACATTTGGGGTCCCCCCTCATGTGACCTTCCTGATCATACGTGAAGCACTTGTGGGACCCCTTCTCTGCAGGTTTTCCTGCAGAGACTCATGGTTTCTTTTCTACTGGGGAATGGGATTCTTTACCTTGGGAACTAGGTTGGGGCCCTTTTGAGAACTCCCCTGTTTACCCTTACCCCCGCCTACTTCTTCTGATGGGGACCTTGCCCACCCTTGGCATGGTCTCCCCATACTTCTTTTGGACCCTGATGCTCTTCCAATGGCCCTCTTCCTGCGCAAGCTTCCTGGGGTCAGTCAGCTTGCTGTCAATTAGGTGCTGGCGCAGCTCTGGAAAACATAAAATGTATAAGTGCTCCCAAACAATCAAATTGTAAAGCCCCTCAAATGTTGTTACCTTACTGCCCTTCACCCAACAACCCAGTGACCTGCAATAAGAATCCAACATTCCAACCATGTTTGGGATTCCTTCTTCTTATGGGACCTAAACTAGTCCTTATACGTATCAGGGGTGAGACCATACCTAGTGATCAGGGTGTCCTTCATGATAGGGTAAGTGAGCCCCTGGGGATCCCCTAAGGATATCAGAATATCCCTTCCCTCTACCTCAAAGTACTTCCACCGACCCACTCCCCTCCCCCACCCAATGAGCTTCAGGGACCAGATTCATATGGGGAGCAGACTCATACCCCTTAAACTACAACATTATGTCATCCTCCATTCTGTAATCCTTCACAAGGTCCTTAGGAATGTGGACTCTACTCTCAGGCTGCACTGTGTTATTGCTGCTACCATCCCTACTAGACTGGCTCCTCTGATCTAGCTCCCTCAAGCTGAGCTCATGAGCAAACAATAACTTTTTCTCTTCTATGGCCAACCTAATTTTCTCCAACTCCCACAGGTGAGCCCTCTCTGCCTGTCTGTCCTGCAACTCTTCAGGAGTCAGACCCTTGGATGACACACTGCTACCTGCCCTGGAGACCATCTCCCTGGACCTAACAGGCCAACCCACTACACAATTGTGAATACCTTGCATCTCCTCCTCCGCACCCTCATCTTATGTGTGCCCCTTAGCTTCCTTGGCTGCCACCCAGGCCCACAGTGCCTTTTGTAGCTCCTCCTTCCTGGTGGAGCTCTTAATGGGACAGGCAAGATCCTTACAGAACTGTTTCAGTTGGGCAACTGTTTAACTCTCCTGTTGTGTAGCCATTTTAGTTATAGCTCCATGCACGTTAGTTTAACACACTAAGCCGCTGTGCACTTTAACCTAGATATATTTTATTCGGCTTTGCATTGTTATTTTTACAATAACCAGTTTTACGGTCTTGTTTTATTTTCATCTATCTATGTCAAAGCCCAGCTCACCTGAGTCCTTGTTCAGTTCTGATGGAGGTTGAAGACAATCCGACCCCACCCTGAAACTGCTTGTTCCAGCACACTAGTTTTTAAAACAGTGCACTAAGAACAGAAGCTCAAGGGAAGGGGGGAAGTGGATAAAATAAAATAAAGAGACAACAGCGTTCTTGCGTTTCCACTGTTGAAGTGCTGCACAAATCTGCGGCCCTCTCTGACTTCTGTAGAAACTGGTGCCTAATGAAACATAAACAAAGAACAGATAAGTACATCCTATTCCTAACTGGGTTCCTGACTATCCCTTTATTTATTAGAAATTTTCTTCTAAAAGTACCTCTTGGATCCTGATCTCTAGTTTCCAGGTTTGGAATGTGTTACTGCTCTGGGATGTGCTTTCTATTACTCTAAAGCTTCTAAAACATTAAACAAATACCGTTATCAGAATTACCAATATCAAACATTCATCTTAATATAACTAAAGCCTAAATTGCCAATAGCAGACTCACTTTTCCCATATTTCCAGAATCTTTTATAAAACAAATACTGTACTTTTACGTCAAAATACAGCATGTAATTTGTGCAAGTCCTTGATTTACTGTTTCCCTTGCTGTTAATGGTTTCCACGGTTCGATTCTTAAAAGTTCCATAAAAAAATGTTTGCTTCACAAAGTTCCGCAAAGTATTCTTGTAACAAAGAGTTTGAATCACAATGTTCGTGGAAGGTATCTTGTTTCAAATTGTCTATACACGAATCCAGAAATTGTTGTCAAAGTTCTTTCAGGTAATAAAAGTTTTGCACTTACTTGTTGCTGGCAAGAGATACTGATCAGTCTAACCTTGTCTTCTTTCTCTTTTGCAGGTTGCTTGTAGGAGAGAGGCTGAGGCAAGGAGGAACCGGAAACCGGAAGAAGGAAGAGCCAGCAGCTGCGCCCATTGAAGCCAATGAAAGTCTGTAGAGAGCAGGAGTGCCAGCGCCGAGGGATCTGTCCTCAGGTAAGCGGGAGGTAGACGAGCACAAGCACTGGGTGAGGCTCGGGGGCTGCCTTTTATAGACAGGGCTGGGTGTGGTCCTCACATGCTGCACATGTTCTTGAAAGGTGTGCAGAGCTGGGTGTGGTTTGAAGAGCTGGGTGTGGTCCTCACATGCTGCACATGTTCTTGAAAGGTGTGCAGAGTTTCAGTTATTATGCAAATGAGTTAAATTAACACATGGCCTAGAGAGGAGTGTTTTAAAGAAGCCTTGGTAAAAGCAAGGCCCAATGTGTAAACAAAACAGCACATTAAACAACATACACAGAAGCCTAGGGGGGGGGGGGGGGGGGGAAGGTGAGATAACAAGAAAGGCTTTCAATAGTAAGTTTAAAAGGGAGCTATTACAGAACCCACTAGTGCAGTGAGAGGGGACATGCTCTTTGCTGTGCACAAACCCTAACAGTTGCCCCCCTCAAAGGCCCTCCTACAGGACGGGGTTTTCCTGGATTTTTTAAATAAAACCGTCTAATCAGCTGTGGGGCATGTACATATGATGCTGGTTCCCATGAATTCTCAGATTCATCATATCCTTTCCATTCTACTAAATAAAACAGACGTCCACTAATTCTTTTTGAGTCTTTTATGCTTTTCACTTCATATTCTAGATTTCCCTTAATTGGTATGGGTGGAGGTGGTGGTTCAGGTCGGGTTTTTGGATTGTACGGCTTAAGCAAGGACACATGGAATGTAGTATGTACTGGATATTCTTTTGGTAAATCTAATTTTACTGTTACCGGGTTTACTATGGCAGTTATACTAAAGGGTCCAATGAAACGTGGTTGCAGCTTTCGGGATCCCTCTATGTTTAGGTTCTTTGTGGAGAGCCATACCTTGTCACCGATTTTATACATTGGGGCCTCAGATCTGTGTTTGTCTGCTTGTCTTTTCATGCTTTCCTTGTACTTTAATAAATGTTTCCTGGCTTTGTCTTGTATGTCACCTAACCTTGTTAGTCTATCCGTTACTGTAGGTAACAGAGAATCTTCTAACAAAATGGGTATAGCTCTTGGATGATACCCCTGCAAGAAATAGAATGGTGAGCAAAGTAGAGCTGAATGCTCAGTATTATTATAAACAAACTCCGCTACAGGGAGAGCTTCCAGCCATTCACTAGAATAATCAGCCAATGAACAACGTAGCGTTTGAAGTAAGGTTTGGTTCAGTCGTTCAGTCTGTCCATCTGTCTCTGGGTGGAAAGCAGTGGATAATGCCACATCTATTTTCAGTTTTTTACATAATTTTTTCCAAAATTTAGAGTTGAACTGGCTCCCTCGGTCTGACACCACTTTGCTTGGCAAACCATGTAAACGCACAATTTCCCTTATAAAAATATCGGCAAATTCTGCCGCCGTGGGTAATTTCCGTAATGGTACAAAATGTGCCATTTTAGATAAAAAATCCACTATAACCAACACTGTTGTGAAAGATTTTACAGGTGGTAAACCTACAATAAAGTCTACGCTCACAGTGTGCCAAGGTTGCTTGGGTGTTGGCATTGGTATTAACAAACCGTCAGGGGCCTTATGAGAAGATTTATGTCTTGCACAAATTGGACAGGTAGTGACAAATTGCTTAATGTCCTTTCTTATAGTGTCCCACCAAAAGTGTTTTTGCACATTTTCCAGGGTTTTTACCCAACCAGGATGACCTGCCAACGGTGAGGCATGATGCCAAATTATCACCTGTGTTTGTAATTCAGAGGTGAGCACTAACAGCATGTTGTCGTGATACAATAAACCTCGTTGTATTGTGTTATGGGAATCCTTTAACCAATCCTGAGGTGCTATTTGCATGTGTGCATTATATAGATCTGTGATGAAATCCTTCTGTTGTACTGGTGCCAAAAACTTTTGGGGAGGAATAATGGGTTCTCCTATTTTATCTTGTTTCATGTCTGAAGTATGTCCGTATCTAGATAACACATCAGATTGAATTTGTTGTGCACCTGGTCTATAGGTTATTACAAAGTCAAATGTGCTAAAAAAAAATTACCAGCGCATCTGACGTGGTGTTAGTGCTTTAAGTGATCCAAAAAACTGTAGGTTCCTATGGTCAGAAAAGATTGTAACTGGGTACTTGGCTCCCATTAAATGGTGCCTCCATTCTGAAAAGGCTACTTTGATAGCTAGTAGTTCCCTTTCAGCCACAGTGTAATTTTGTTCAGCTGGTAATAACTTTTTGGAATAGAAGGCTATAGGATGTAACTGGCCATCTACTGCATCTCGTTGAGAGAGAACTCCTCCTAAAGCTACTTGTGAAGCATCCGCTTCAACAAAAAAGGCAAGTCAGGATCAGGATGTTTCAGAATTGGGGCTGAAGTGAACTTTTGTTTTAGGAGTTGAAAGGCGTGTGCCGCCTCATCAGTCCAAAGAAATCGTTGCCCTTTCCGCAACAAGGTAGTTATTGGGGCCGCAATGTCTGCAAAATGTGCAATAAAGCTCCTATAAAAATTGGCGAAACCCAGAAATTTCTGAATATCTTTTACAGAGGATGGTTCTGGCCAATCAGCAATAGCACTGATTTTCTTTACATCCATAGTTATTCCTTGAGGTGACAGGCAGTATCCTAAAAAGTCCACCTTGCTGACATTAAAAGTACACTTTTCTAACTTAGCAAAAAGATGATTTTCTTTTAACTTTGATAATACTGCACGAACATGTTGGGTATGTTCTTCTGAGTTCTTAGAGTAAATGAGGATGTCGTCTATGTATACTATGACACAAACGTCCAGGAATTTGTGTAGGACCTCATTTATAAAGAACTGAAAGGCCGCAGGGGCATTACATAACCCAAAGGGCATTACTGTGTACTCAAATAAACCAAACTTTGTCTTGAAAGCTGTCTTCCACTCATCCCCCTCTTTTACTCGGACCAGGTGGTAAGCTCCCCGCAGATCTAGTTTAGTGTATACAGTAGAATGTCTTAATTGATCCAACAACACAGGTATTAGAGGAAGAGGATATTTATTATTTATTGTAGCCTTATTTAGTCCTCTATAATCGATACACGCGCGCAGGGATTTATCCGGCTTCGGGATAAAAAAGAGTGGAGATGACACCAGAGATGTGGAATGACGGATGAACCCAGACTGTAGTAGGTCATCTAGGTAGGTTCTTAAGTATTTGGTTTCTTCGTCAGTCAAAGCATATACTCTGTTATTAGGTAAAGGGGCCCCTGGGATAAGATCTATACGACAGTCATAAGACCTATGTGGGGGCAGCACACTAGCCTTTACTGGATCAAAGACGTCTTTAAAGTCAGAATATTCAGGAGGGAGACTTGGTTCACCTTGTATAACACTAGCACAGTGTAATACTGTGCTCTGTTCTGTACCTGCTTCTTGATAGCAATTGGTTCTACAGAAAGAGGAATCCAAAGTAACATTTCTATTCACCCAATCAATTTTTGGGTTATGAGTTGTTAACCAGGGTACCCCGAGAATCAAACCAAAATTAGGAGTATCTATCAGATCAAAGCTAATCACCTCTGTGTGCCCGTTCTGACAGACCATAACAAGTGGACTTGTTTGTTTTGTGATTAATCCAGAGGTCAATTCTGACCCATCCACTGCACATACTGCTTCTGGACAAGGCTTTAGGCACATAGGAAGTCCTAAGTTTTCAGCTAACTTATTATCCACAAAATTTCCTGTCGCGCCTGAGTCCAGTAGGACAGGGAGAGAATGCCTCACTTGGGTAGTAACAATTAAAACGACCTGAATTATGAAATGTCTAGGTATGTGCGGTACCATGAAGGCTGCAGCATTAGAGGTTTGATTAAGATGTTTTCTCGAACAAGTAACCTCTCCCCTTGTCGAGCTTAATCGTTTCCCGATTCAGTTGAGGAGGTGGAGGAAACAGCACCCTTTCGTGGATTTTTAGGCTTTACTGGACATTCTCTGGCAAAGTGACCTGCCCTTCCACAATATAAACATAATTGAAGTTTTCTCCTTCTTTCTTTTTCCTCTGATGTGAGTGAACCTCTGAGTGTCCCTATTTGCATAGGCTCAGGTTCAGGGAGTTTATTATCTGGGTCTTTCTTCTCGTGTCTAATAAAAGTTAACCGTGATTCCAGTTTGTATTTATCTCCCTTTCTTTCTCCTAGTCTATGTTCTAATTTCACAACTAAATCTACAAAGTCCGAATAGTCTTCTGGCAAATCAACGATATGAGCCAGCGCGTCTTTTAACTCGTCTCTCAAACCTTTATAGAAAAGGGAGACACGCTTTTCTTCTGGCCAGTGTGTCTCGGTGAGTAAACGATTAAAACTAGTGAGATAGGTCAATAAATCCTTGTTACCTTGTTTAAGATTTAAAAGCTCATTATCACTTGCCTGCATGAAAGTGTGTTTTGCAAAAAGGCTGGTCATGGTACGTTTAAATTGATTCCAATTATGGAGGATGGGATCATCTCTCTCCACGAAAGGAATTGACCAATTGGCTGCTGTGCCACCCAAATAAGACAAGACGAATGCCACTTTCGTAGCCTCAGTAGGGAACTGTTGTGGCTTACAAACGAAGTGTAATTGACATTGATTGATAAAAACATGGAATTTGTTACTATCTCCATGAAAACGTTCAGGTGCTGCTAAGGGCACAGCATTAGGAACATTAACAGTGACCTCAACTGGGGGAGGCAAAGTTGTATGTTTTGATGGCGCTTCTGTCTCTGAGGAGGTTTTAAACAAAGGCGTAAAAGCTGTGTTTCACTGAGATACCCTAAATTTATACCTGCTTAAATCCTGTTTTAAAGAGGTATTCTCCATCTTTAATCTCTCTATTTCCTCTTGCATATGTTGCAAGATGCCAGACACTGATTCATTCTGAGCCAAGTCCTCATTTAGGGCCTGCGCCATATCCGTGACGTCAATGCCCTCTATTTCTTCCCCGATATTCATCGTCCACCAGAACAGTTTTTTTTTTTTTTTTTTTTTTTTTTAATTTAACGCTTGTGCTTCTGTCAAAGCCCAGCTCACCTGAGTCCTTGTTCAGTTCTGATGGAGGTTGAAGACAATCCGACCCCACCCTGAAACTGCTTGTTCCAGCACACTAGTTTTTAAAACAGTGCACTAAGAACAGAAGCTCAAGGGAAGGGGGGAAGTGGATAAAATAAAATAAAGAGACAACAGCGTTCTTGCGTTTCCACTGTTGAAGTGCTGCACAAATCTGCGGCCCTCTCTGACTTCTGTAGAAACTGGTGCCTAATGAAACATAAACAAAGAACAGATAAGTACATCCTATTCCTAACTGGGTTCCTGACTATCCCTTTATTTATTAGAAATTTTCTTCTAAAAGTACCTCTTGGATCCTGATCTCTAGTTTCCAGGTTTGGAATGTGTTACTGCTCTGGGATGTGCTTTCTATTACTCTAAAGCTTCTAAAACATTAAACAAATACCGTTATCAGAATTACCAATATCAAACATTCATCTTAATATAACTAAAGCCTAAATTGCCAATAGCAGACTCACTTTTCCCATATTTCCAGAATCTTTTATAAAACAAATACTGTACTTTTACGTCAAAATACAGCATGTAATTTGTGCAAGTCGAACCGTGGAAACCATTAACAGCTAGTTAAAAACATCCAGCATAGTGTTGACCACCAACATTTGCAATATATTTTAACATGATATGCGAGCCTGATTGTCGGAAAATCTGAAGCTCACCCTGCCCCTCACCAATCTAACTGACCAAGCTACTCCCCTGAGGGATCCACACTGACATGGCCGACTCCATCTGGACCACCTGGGTGTTTGTTCTTCAAATACAATGCAAACCAAAGCAGGAAGATGGAGGCCATTTGGAATGTGAGGTCGTTGAGTGTGAGGAGAGGGCGTGAAGCAGGGCATGATGGTCACCTGTGAACACACATGCACCTTATGCCAATGTGTGCCTCTCTTCTCAATTTCAAAGCAGAAAATAGTGACAAGGAGGGTTAGTATACACGGCCAGGAGTGTGTGGGTGGAAAAACACATTATATGACAAGCAGGGTTCATGAGGGGGCAGTGGAAATGGAGAGGAGTGTGAATTGGTAGGGGTACTAAGAGAGGAAACACAATAGCTCACAAAATAACCAGTATTTTTGAGGACTTTCAAAACCGAGAGGGAAGGAATGTGGGTTCGTTTTTGTCTGTGTGCATGTAAAAACTCCTGGTGAAATCCAACTGACATCGCAGAGTACCTAACTGAAAGCACTTGTACCCAATTATATTTATCAGAAAATATATTAGAGGGGTGTAAAACCGTACGCGGAGCCACGGGGAATGCCACCCGCTTAAGTGATCTTCATAATTTACCAGTAAAAGATTATTCCTTGTTCTGCCGGATGTCACGGTCTGGAACAACAGCAGGTGCTTTTGTTGTCAGTGCTAGCAAGCCACACCTAGTCCAAGGAAATCTGGATGACATGAACCTTGGTTGTTTCTCACCACATCTCCTCGACAGTACCACACTCTTGGGTTCTAGATTGATACCAACCTCATCTTCAGGGCCTGCAGAGTGAAGCCATTAGGGCCAGAAGAAGACTTCGGTACAGCCAACTAGGCTCTCTTCCGTCCCCACCTTCGTTATACCAATGCTTCATTAGCCTTATTGATCTCCCAGCCTCCTTGTACACATGGAAGAGCATTGTTTGTGAACCTGACTGCCTCAATATGTCAGTATAATGCCAACCATCATAAAACTTCACTGGCTCTCTCTGTATACGCACATCACCTTAAATATCAGCGGCGTTTTGTTTAAGGCAGTTAACAATGACAAGTTATTATGTGGGCTGACCAAAACCAAGATGCCCAAAAGACTCTCAAGACATGCAGCAGCGATGCCAGATTGTAACAGTAAAAGTGCAGAAGGAAGAAGACTGGAAGCCAGACCATCTTCTGCCGGGCTCCAGTGTTATGGAACTGCAATTCCGGTAGAAATTTGCCATGAAGCACCATGCATTCTCCACTTCAGAGAGCTACACCAACCTTATTGCACTGAAACCTCCAAGATGTAGTGTTGGGGGCCCTAGGCCCTCATGCTACTGAAATGATGTGCCGCAGACTCAGTGGTAGGGTTCTGCTAACTGGCCCCAGGAACGTGGCCTGGCCCTTTTTATTGGCAGGATCACGTGACTGGTGACTCCTGCGTTGGTTGAGTGTGGGTTGTGTGTCTAAGGCTAGCCTTCAGCCGAGTGGCTGGTGAAACACTAGAACGTGTCCAGCAGGACACTACACAAGATATCGCCTCCTCTCAGTTTCCTCTTCCCCACTCCTCTCTCCCTGGAATCCCTAAACTTCTGGAGCAAGGTTTTCTATTGTCCAGTAGATGTCAGTGTTCCCGCATGCTGTGACCAGGAAGGGTTTAGATTTCAGATAACAGAGTTTACTGCAACAGGTGAATATTATTTGCAGTTATGATTACTTTTTATTGTCGTACACATTGCTTTTCGTATTTAATCTAAATTGCTCACGTAGATGACTGTTTGATCACATCACAGATAAAAAGCCGTCCTTCTACTGTGCACTGCAGATGCAAGGGAAGTCATAGCTCCAATCTATTTACATAACAGAGAGGGCTGTATCGCAACACTGATGCAAATATTGTTTAAGGCCTCTGCTCTATCTGCAGTCCATGGACGAAGCGGTTTGCTAGCTTCGTGATTTATACATTCTCACAGTGGCCACGGACTCAACCTCGAAAAGTCAATCTACGTAATCTCCGGAGTTTCGCACCAATCGTATTTTTCAGTGACGCCCAAGGCCGAATATCCAGAGAAGGCACTATTTCTGAAAAGAAAATTTGCTTTCCTGCAAATTGTCGCGTTCCTATAAGCGTGTTACTCACAGCACAGACAACTGTATGGAATTTCATTCTGTTCACGACATAGGACAGCGACTTGAGTGAAAATTACCCCTACCGCTTATTGGAGGATACCAAGGGCCATATTTATACTTTTTGACGCAAAACTGCGCTAACGCAGTTTTGCATCAAAAAAATTAGCGCCGGCTAACGCCATTCTGAAGCACCATGCGGGCGCCGTATTTATTCAATGACGTTAGCCGGCGTTAGCCGCCGGCACTGCCTGGTGTGCGTGAAAAAAAGCGACGTACACCAGGCAGCGCCGGCATAGGGGGATATGGAGCTTGGGCGGCAAAAAATGGGGCAAGTCAGGCTGAGGCAATTTTTTCGCTTCAACCCGATTTGCGCCATTTTTTTCGACTCCCAACCCCCATAGAAATGACTGCCCCCTTGCCCAATGGCCATGCCCAGGGGACTTCTGTCCTCTGGGCATGGTCATTGGCCATAGTGGCATGTAGGGGGGCACAAATCAGGCCCCCCTATGCCACAAAAAAAAAAAAAAAAACACTTACCTGAACTTACCTTAATGTCCCTGGGATGGGTCCCTCCAGCCTTGGGTGTCGTCCTGGGGTGGGCAAGGGTGACAGGGGGTGTCCCTGGGGGCATGGGAGGGCACCTCTGGGCTCCTTCAGAGCCCACAGGTCCCTTAACGCCTGCCTTTTGCAGGCGCTAAAAAATGGCGCAAAAGCGGCCGTACGTCATTTTTTTTGACCCGCCCACTCCCGGGCGTTAATTTTGCCCGGGAGTGTAAATACGGCGCACATGCCTCGGAGTCACTTTTCTAGACGGGAACGCCTACCTTGCATATCATTAACGCAAAGTAGGTGTCCACGCTAAAAAATGACGCAAACTCCATGGACTTTGGCGCTAGACGCGTCTAACGCCAAAGTATAAATATGGAGTTAGTTTTGCGTCGAAATTGCGTCAAAAAAAACGACGCAATTCCGGCACAAACAGAGTATAAATATGCCCCCAATTGCTTATGATTTTCACTTTGCAAAAAAAAAAATAATAATTATACGCAAAGAGAAGCAGGCACTGACAGAGGTGTAAGGATGTGCATGCCGAACGGCGGTACCTGCGACAAGAATAATCGGGCCTGATTATTGATGAAAAATTTACTTCACACTGGCAGGGTTAGGCCCTTCCAGGGGAGCACATTTATGCTTTCTGGGAATTTATATTGGCTGGAAAGAGATCATTTTGGTGAATTTGCAGTTGTGACATTGGAAATGCCACCCCGTTTGTCCAATTACACTATTTTTCTTTGTGGGGAAAATGTTTTATACATGTAGAAACTTTTCTCCACCCCACAGGTCAAATTTCCCCCTACCTTTAACAGGAGTAAATCTCCAACCTACTAGTTTGCGCACAATGTTCAATTCGCCTCCTGGCAAAGAATCAGAACTGGTTATATGTGGTTCATCCAAGCATAGGCCTTTATTCATGTCATCACATTTATCACATCAATTGTCACATAAGATTTATATATTGAACCAAAACCCGCAAAGGAACAGCAGAAATTCAAACCAGACATTCATATAAGCGATGACTTCAAGCAAATACAAAGACAGCAGCAAATTGTTACATTAGTCAAAGAGAAAAACATTGTGAACAACCAAGATCCTCACTAGTTCATTGCTACTAAGGCTGCAGTGCACATTGTGCCAGCAGGTCCCAACATGCACCACAACCTGGGCATCCAAGCAAAAGCAGTAGAAGGCATCATCAGAAGACCATTGGTACACAAACCTTGGAAATCCCTCCAACCTAGATGGGTGCTACCAAAATCCTAGGGCACATATTGCGTTGCCCCGGCCGGGGTATTTGAGCACAGGCACAGCCCCAAAGTTCAAACCAGGCATCGTAAGTAGGACAAGAGAGTCCAGGACCACCGGCAGGTCCGTCCCCTCTTCTGCCAGCACAGTGCCCACACAATTACACCCCGCCCAGGGGTCAGTCCAATCAAAGAGTCCCAATTCGAGGTATTCCCTGCTATTATGCCGCCATGGGCCCCACCACAGGGTGAGGAGCTTCCTGGCGAACTCGCCCTCCCCCCAAGGGCACTGGGCATGATTGGATATAGCCCCTAAACTAGTTTGGGTAAACAACTCCTGGCCCCTGGCGTATAGATGAACGCCGTTGTGGTAAAAGAACTCGGGCATGGCTAACTGGATCAAGTTGTGTCTCACTATGCCCATCGAAGAACCCACCAAGTTTTTACTTACAGAATGATTCCGTTTCTTCATGGAATCGTTAGTAGCCCGAGTGGGCACTTACCCGGCCACACCTACTAGGGAATATCCTCCAACCATAATATGGCTGCAGATGACATCTGATTCCCCCGACCTTGATAGGGTGGAGAACAGAGCCTCACGAACCTCTTGCCTACCTAGTGGTACCATGTCCTTACCTCCCGCATGAATGATAATAATATCTGGGGAAGGCACCACACCTTTCTCGAGGACATGTGAGAGATAGTGGAATAGGTCCCCCAACCTAAGCTCCCCAATACCCACCCAATGATGTTTGAAACCTGCCTCCAGTTGAGCGCTGTAAGGAAATGCCTCCTTGGCATGGTTACCCCCTGACTTTTTGCCTTTGCTGATGCTATGTTTTGAATTGAAAGTGTGCTGAGGCCTGCTAACCAGGCCCCAGCACCAGTGTTCTTTCCCTAACCTGTACTTTTGATTCCACAATTGGCACACCCTGGCATCCAGGTAAGTCCCTTGTAACTGGTACCCCTAGTACCAAGGGCCCTGATGCCAGGGAAGGTCTCTAAGGGCTGCAGCATATCTTATGCCACCCTGGGGACCCCTCACTCAGCACAGACACACTGCTTGCCAGCTTGTGTGTGCTGATGAGAACAAAACGAGTAAGTCGACATGGCACTCCCCTCAGGGTGCCATGCCAACCTCACACTGCCTATGCAGTATAGATAAGTCACCACTCTAGTAGGCCTTACAGCCCTAAGGCAGGGTGCACTATACCATAGGTGAGGGCACCAGTACATGAGTACTGTGCCCCTACAGTGTCTAAGCCAAACCTTAGACATTGTAAGTGCAGGGTAGCCATAAGAGTATATGGTCTGGGAGTCTGTCAAACACGGACTCCACAGCACCATAATGGCTACACTGAAAACTGGGAAGTTTGGTATCAAACTTCTCAGCACAATAAATGCACACTGATGCCAGTGTACATTTTATTGTGAAATACACCCCAGAGGGCACCTTAGAGGTGCCCCCTGAAACCTTAACCGACTATCTGTGTAGGCTGACTGGTTCCAGCAGCCTGCCACAACCGAGACATGTTGCTGGCCCCATGGGGAGAGTGCCTTTGTCACTCTGAGGCCAGTAACAAAGCCTGCACTGGGTGGAGATGCTAACACCGCCCCCAGGCAGGAGCTGTCACACCTGGCGGTGAGCCTCAAAGGCTCACCCCTTTGTGCCACCACCGCAGGACACTCCAGCTAGTGGAGTTGCCCACCCCCTCCGGCCACGGCCCCCACTTTTGGCGGCAAGGCCGGAGAAGATAATGAGAATAACAAGGAGGAGTCACTGGCCAGTCAGGACAGCCCCTAAGGTGTCCTGAGCTGAAGTGACGCTAACTTTTAGAAATCCTCCATCTTGCAGATGGAGGATTCCCCAATAGGATTAGGGATGTGACCCCCTCCCCTTGGGAGGAGGCACAAAGAGGGTGTACCCACCCTCAGGGCTAGTAGCCATTGGCTACTAACCCCCCAGACCTAAAACACACCCTTAAATTTAGTATTTAAGGGCTCCCCCGAACCTAAGAATTTAGATTCCTGAAACCTACAAGAAGAAGAAGACTGCTGAGCTGAAAAACCCCTGCAGAGGAAGAACAGAAGACACCAACTGCTTTGGCCCCAGTCCTACCGGCCTGTCTCCTGCCTTCCAAAGAACCCTGCTCCAGCGACGCTTTCCAAAGGACCCGCGACCTCTGAATCCTCAGAGGACTGCCCTGCTTCAAGCAAAACAAGGAACTCCCGAGGACAGCGGCCCTGCTCCAAAAGAACTGCAACTTTGTTTCAAGGAGCAGACTTAAAGACCCCTGCAACTCCCCGCAAGAAGCGTGAGACTTGCAACACTGCACCCGGCGGAGGACCCTCCGGCGACTCCGAGTCCGTGAGTAACCAAAGTTTTCCCCCCTGAGCCCCCACAGCGACGCCTGCAGAGGGAATCCCGAGGTCCCCCCTGACCGCGACTGCCTGAAACTCCATTTCCCGACGGCTGGAAAAGACCCCGCAGCCCCCAGCACCTAACGGAATGGAACTCCTGTGCAGGAGTGACCCCCAGGAGGCCCTCTCCCTTGCCCAGGTGGTGGCTACCCCGAGGAGCCCCCCCTTGCCTGCCTGCACCGCTGAAGAGATCCCTTGGTCTCTCATTGAAAACCCGACGCGTGTTTGCACACTGCACCCGGCCGCCCCCGCGCTGCTGAGGGTGTACTTTTTGTGCTGACTTGTGTCCCCCCCGGTGCCCTACAAAACCCCCCTGGTCTGCCCTCCGAAGACGCGGGTACTTACCTGCTGGCAGACCGGAACCGGGGCACCCCCTTCTCTCCATTGAAGCCTATGCGTTTTGGGCACCTCTTTGACCTCTGCACCTGACCGGCCCTGAGCTGCTGGTGTGGTAACTTTGGGGTTGCTCTGAACCCCCAACGGTGGGCTACCTTGGACCCAAACCTGAGACTTGTAAGTGATTTACTTACCTGACAAAACTAACATAAACTTACCTCCCCCAGGAACTGTGAAAATTGCACTGTGTCCACTTTTAAAACAGCTTATTGTGTTTTATGTAAAAAGTATACATGCTAATGTAATGATGTAAAGTTCCTGAAGTATTTACCTGCAATACCTTTCAAATGAGATATTACATGTAGAATTTGAACCTGTGGTTCTTAAAATAAACAAAGAAAAGATATTTTTCTATAACAAAACCTATTGGCTGGATTTGTCTCTGAGTGTGTGTTCCTCATTTATTGCCTGTGTGTATGTACTACAAATGCTTAACACTACTCCTTTGATAAGCCTACTGCTCGACCACACTACCACAAAATAGAGCATTAGTATTATCTCTTTTTGCCACTATCTTACCTCTAAGGGGAACCCTTGGACTCTGTGCATGCTATTCCTTACTTTGAAATAGCACATACAGAGCCAACTTCCTACAAGCGCTCTCAAGTCTGGAGCCACAGAAATACTGAGCTGCTCTGCAAATGAAGGAATGTCCACACCAGCACACATGAGTTGTACCATGCCTGTCAGCTGCAAACAAAAGTAGAAATAACAGGGCCACAGAGGAGCCTATACCAGGTTAGGAGGCAAATAACGCTTGTAGCACAGCGACCTCGACCTGCCCACCCGTTTAATGTCATCCCTTGATAGACCCAGAGTGGGCATGGTGGTGGCTGTGCCAATGTGGAAACAGTGTGAGCTGAAACCTGAAGCTTCTTCACCCAGAAGGGACAAGGTGTGCTGTATATGCATGTAAACTGAAAATGGGTTAGTCGAGTTCAATATGTGTGTACTAACAACTTGGAGCATCCACCAGCAGGCTGCACCCACAGGAACTTCTGAAATAGGGTCACTGGGCAATAGGGGCTCCTGGGGCAGGGCTGAGGATCACCCATATCTTCCCCCTGAGGGTCCGTCTTCGATCTCCTGACCTTCACCCGGAGATAACTGCCAGACAAAATGACATCAGCCAATTTGATCCTGGTGCCCGACCAATCTTGGAGGATGCTACTAACTTGGAAATCCTAAATGCCCTGAAAAAGGCAAGTGAGTAGGAGAAACGGAACAAACTAACCTCATAGGGAGATAGGCATGTCTGGTGTAACACCCCAACTATGCGTGCTAGCATTGCTACGTTGATGGTCTCCTGACTTCCTCCTTAAGGGGGGTGATGCGCTCCCAACCCATGATATCCCTCCTCACCCTAGGGTCCTTGGTCGGGTCCGCCACCCCCTTAAACCCAAAGAAGAAGGAGATCGCTGACATTGCCCATGTACTAGGTGCAACAACTTGCCACCCTCCCTTTGCTTCACCAAGAACCGTAGGATGCCCTCAGGGATAAATCGTTCCACATTGGCAGGAGAAGCGAAGGAGGCGTCATATACCTGCCAAGCTGTCTCATACATACGTTTGGTCTTGGGCGCCAGGGATGTGGCAATTAGGTCTGGGGCAACGGGGCACCAAGCTTCCACAACTCCTCAGGGAAGAACGACATCCTCTCATCCATTTGCTGTCACAGTGCTCTGAACTCTGCCAACTTGGAATGAGACAATGCTTCAGCCACTGCATTATCTATCTATGGGACATGCTTCTCTAAAAAGGAGACACTATGCATGAGACAGCCGCAAATAAGGGCCTTAAGGAAACATAGCACAAAGGGGCATTTTGCGCTCTTGTTGTTTATAGCCTTGACTGCCGACATGTCAGATCAAAACACAATCCTGCTTTTGGCCAAGGCAGTCCCCCATGTCTGCAGGGCTACTATGATGGTGAAAAGCTCCAAGAAGGTAACATTGTGAGTGAGCTCCTAAGCCACCCATTTCCCTGGCCAATGCTTCATGCACCACTTTGTCCCAAAGATCCCACCAAACCCCTCGCTGCCTGCTGCGTCTGTGAAGAGAGCCACCTCAGTGTTGGACCATGAGAGCTGCTGCCATAATAGAGTGCCATTGAAGTTTTCCAAGGAACCCTTCCAAGTGAGCAAATCCTCCCTGACCTCGGGAGAAAGTCTAGTGTGGTGATGCTTGGCCTGGAGGCCCACCATAGTCCTGGTGATTTTTTGGCAAAGACCCTACCCATGGGTATTGTCCTCAAGGCAAAATTCAGCTGGCTCACCTGTGCCTGCAACTGCTGCAAGGTGACCTTCCTGACTGCGAGACAAGCCTCAATGGATGCCTTGAATGCCAAGATCTATTCCTTAGGGAGTCTACACACCCCAGCCACTGACTCAATTTCAAATCCCAGAAAGGTGAAACACATTTTGGGGCCCTCTGTCTTGTCCCTGCCAGTGGCACCCCCATGGTCCGAGCCAACTGTTGTAAGCCCAGCAGAGCCTTCTCGCACACTGTGGAGCCTGGGGGGTCCATTAACAGGAAGTCATCCAGATAATGAAATACACCGTCCTTGGCCACCAAATCCTTCACTGCCCATTCCAAGAACCTACCAAAAGTCTCATACACAGAGCAAGCGAAAATGCATCCCATGGGAATGCAGAGATCTACAAACAATAGTCCCTCATAGTAAACCCAAGGAAGTGGGTGTCGCCTCTTCCTAGGTGCACTGGCAGGAGTCAGAAGACAGACTCAAATTGGCCATCAAGGCTCCTTTCCCTAACTTCTTCAGCTTGAGGAGGGCTTTGTCAAACATGGTGTGACGCACAGTGCACAGATCGTGGACCAAGTTGTCATTAACTGAAGTTCCTGGTGGAAAGGACTGGTTGTGAATTAGCCAGAATTTGTCAGGCTTCGTCTTAGGGCCCCGACTGAATGGTGAGCAGACCAAGTCCTCTGAAGGGGGAGCCAGAAAGGGACCAGCCTCCCTTCCCTACGGTACCTTCTTCATGATATTTTCATAAGCAACATTAGGCTGTCGTAGTACTGACAACTGTTGTTTCTTAGGCTGTGCACAAAGGGATGTGGAATCCATCTTTGAAACTGTTGTATAGCAAGTGGGCATCTCGAGAATTCTTATACCTGCCAAGGAGATGATTGAGGACATGGAGACAGATGGATGTGAGGAGTTTGCTAACTTGATTGGGTTACTTGCTTTTGGTGGGCAGTGGCTTCTTTAGTTTTCCATGCTACTTAAAGCACTTGCTCTCAGGGTGTCTCTGGGTCCTGTAAAAAGGAGCAGAGATGTTTAAATTTGCAAGCGCCCCCCCTGCTGTATTCTTTCTTGTTATATTGCCAACAGATGAGCTTTTTGTCCCCAGAACATTTATCTGACCGAAAGGATTGTGCAGATTTTGCCACATAAGGGGACACAGTGAATTCCGAGTGCCATAAGTTGATCTCTCTTTGGTTCCATGCCATTTCTGGCCTGCCCGCTTTCATCTGCCTAAACTTGATATCGTACTGTAGCCAGGCAGAAACTTGAAACTCAGAGGCTGCGCTATAAATTAGAGACATGTACTCAAACAATTGGAGAGCCAGCATTGGGTACTTCTCAGTCAGGATTGCTTCATAAATAGAAAATCCCATCACCCAATTTCTAAGGGACCACTCCGCCCAAACCTTCTTTGGCCTGTGCTCCCCCTCTTTCCCAGACCTGGCCTTCACTGGGACCACTCCTGCATTAATTAGGTCAAAAGCATCGACGCATTGTCCCTTATATATTTTTCCCTTAGTCTCCACTGGCATGTGCCAGGCAATTTCTGCAGGAGGTGCCATGGTTGGTGATGTGGAGCCAAAGCACTGGACTGACCGATAGTGGGGACTGCGCTGAGATGGTTACCATGGGGTGGGGAAAAGGGGGAACTGTCGATGGTTGGGCCCACACCTATGCCACAACGCCAGCTTGCCCCACCAGAAAATTTGTCTGATCAGGAATTTGCATGCCTCCTGAGCCCCTGACCTGTGCTGTGGATACCTCAGAGAAAACCACTGTTGTGCCTGGACTGCCGGAGTGAGCTGTTGAAAGATCATCCCCCAGGAGTCCAGGAGGGTGTGACGACACGGCCACCGAACCTGCCTGAGGTGAGCCCTCACCCTGAGCTGCAGGGGAACAGGCCAAGTTACTTCGATCCATTGCCCCCACCCTGGTGCTAACCACTGGACCACCAGGTGCCTGGATTTCAGGACAATGTGCTGGGGGCTACCCTGCGGACTCATTCTGGACTACAGAGGCAGCCTTCAGCTGTGCACTGGTTGTAGCGGTCCTAGGTTCTGGAGTGGCATCTCTGTAGCACTGGGACCTTCCTCTGCCTCTTCTGTACGGGGGTGGCTGCCAAAGGTTGTTGATCCTTTACCGGACCTTCCACCATTTTCTGAAGGGCCCAGTTTACACCATGGGTCTGTGCCATCTTCCAAAGTTCACTAAGGGAGCAAAAGTTTGCCGGGGTCATGGGAGCAGCTGACGCAGATTGTGCCCGTTTTGGGGCCATGATGTATGGTGAAAACTGAAAAATCCAAGATAGTGTTAATATCCTGGTTTACGAGCACACTATGCCAAAATAGAGAAAGACAGGACACATTAGATCAAAACTGCAGCAGAGGGACAAAATTGCAGACTTGACCATCCCCAGTAAGGAAAACCCCACAACAGCATGCAGGACGCCTGCTGCAACCAAATACACATCCATAAAATACGTGTCCGTGATGTCAGTTCATAACTTTCTGGCTATATTGGGAGAGTGCAACTTATAAACTGTATGTAATAACAGGATGTCTGACACCAGCCATAGCTCACCTGTCTTCTACCTCATATAAAAGCAGACATCTGTATGCGCATGATGAGCTTAGCCAGAAAAAACACACTGACCCGTATGTCACCTTGTGAGACAGAACTGTGACTTGACAAATTACAGATGCCCCGAGCATGGGTGCATACCACCCTAATTGTTTCAAAGTCACTAGTTACAGCTGTGATTATTGTCCTCATAAGGTTCTCGAAACAGGTTCCTTACTGACATAAGATAATGTAGAATGCAGCATACCAGGTCAGAACATATAATTATAAAGATACATTTATTTTCTGTTCTGTAAAAAAACTGTATACACTGACTGCCAGCCTGCTTTAGATGACTTCTGAATCTATCCTTCAGATTTGAAGCATCCAGGCGGAATACCCAGACAGAATACGCTTCAGCCCAGCTAAAAGTCCGTTCCTATAATAGAAGCACCTTAGAGAATACATGTACGTGAAGCTCCCTATCAAATGTGGACTGGTGGCTTTAGCTACTGGACAAAAAGGGGATATGCATTCCTTGTTCTCAAAACTCTCCCAATTCAGATTATCAAAGATAAACTTGAGAAAACTTCTATTCCTCTTTTTTTTTTAAAAACAAAAAAAAGCAAAAACTAAAACAGAACAACCAGGCCTGCACCGGAGACTCACCATCTCCAGGGCGGCCCTATCAAAGTTCCTTAAATTAAAATTCAACAGTTCCCTAGATTAAAAATTCCACACTGCAAACTGTGAGCTCAATGCACCGCCACCTATCAAGACACAAGGAGTGGAACACTGGGGATACTCACCAACCCCGCTGTAACTAAACAGTCCTTAAAAAAATGTTTACATATGCAAAACTACGACTCAATCACAAAAAGGAGGGGGAGGCATGCTGGGGGTACTCACTAACCAACCCCCAGCTGAGCCCAGAAAAACATGGCAGGCACAATCAGGTAATGGACTTAAGACATAGTAGACTTGGGGCTCACCAACCCCCAGTTGCATCCCAAAAACAAAGCATGCATAGCAACGAGCCACAGCATGCAAAACCACAGAGACTACGCAAGGCGGCCCCTCTCCCCATACCCGCCTGTCTGCTCTACATACCTGCTGCAAGGTGATTCTTGGGGAGGAGCGGATGAAGCATTGAGATGACCTGGGCGCACTGGAATGGGGCAACAAGACCAGGTCAAGGGGGAGCACCAGCTTAAATGCTCCCCTAATGGCTTCCCCACGCACCTCCTGACGTCACAGTTCAGCCAAACGTTCACCCAACGCCATACTTCCATCATCTTGATGGGGAGGTGGACTCCTTCCCATGGTACAACTAGGGGTACCCCTCCCTAGGTGCTGGGTATTCAGGTTGGCAGTGGGTCACACAGACATTTGTGAATACCACTAAACTGCAGAGTGTATGTGCGTCTACTCAAACTTTTATGCCATTGAAGCCCTGTAGACTCACCCCACCCTCTCTCCACCCCCTAGGAGTACATATTGACTCATGTACAAATACACATGTGAGTAAGTCCTTTTCTGAGTGTAAAAATAACTTATTAATGCATGTAGGATTCAATGAAGCCACTGCAGGTCATATCAGCAGAACAGACAATCTCCAACTGACAACCTGCAGAACCTTCATCTATACATTCCATACACAGCACCACAACGCATCACAGGAACGCATCCTATAAAAAATATCACAACATGTAATAGTATCAAATGTCTTTATTATCATCATAGGAAAACAAGACAAAGAATAACAAATACAACACAAAATGAAGCAAAAATAAAACAAAAACACATAAACACATTAACCATCAAAAGTAGGAGTAACCAAGAAAACAAAGAAACTCAAAAGTAGAAATAGGCAAATACAGAAAAAAATAAGAATTCATCTCTATTTCCAAGGCAGAAGTTTAACCCTAGAAGATTTATGAAGAGTGTGATCTGTTGAAGTGATGATTTGCTCAAAGACACATAAACAATTGAGCATCATCTTGAGGATCTACCTTCACACTTGCGGAAGGGATTCTTTACACAGTGTCAACAGACTCAGTTCGAGCGTGTACTTGTGAAGGCACTTTCACAATCTTTTCAGAATTTCACTCCTGACTGCTGTGGACCCTAACCCCATTACCATTCGCACCACATCATCCATAGAATACAGGAACTGTTTAACATACTTCTTGGTACTGTACTAATGTCTTTACTTTTCCTGAGATCCAACAACTCTCTTATGGACATAGTCATCCAAACTAGCTTCAACCACCCTTTTACGAAACTATTTCGACCCCTTAGTAACTCGAAAGGAGACGCCTTAGTGACCGAATGGTGAGGTAGAACCACAACATGGACCTGACTGCCTCTTCTGTTACGCAACCATTGTTTTTGGCCCATTTGGTACAGTCAGTCAAGAAGACACTGCTTATTCTGTAGGCCAGACCATTGGTTTGTGGGTGGTAAAGTAAGATTTTAAGATGTGTGAAACCAGAATCAATTAGGATGACTTTCATGTGAGACCTGACAAGTTGGACCCCATTATCTGAAACTTTGTATTCAGAAAATCTCGCTCTTGAAAAAAGTCCCTCAAAAACCTCAACAGCGTTTTTAGAGTTAGGATCTAAACCAAAACGAAGTTCAGGCCATCTACTGTAGAAATTCATAAGAACAAAGACTTAACAATGTTGTTGGCACAAAAAAATTAATGTGCCAACCATATCTATGGCAATTGTATTCCAGGGATAAATGGGTGATTCAACGGTGGCTAGGAGAGACAAATACACCGTAGGTCTTTTTTCTGAATTGCTGCACACCACTTTCTCCTTAACCACTACATCAATATCATTATCCAATGAAGGCTGCCAAAAAGATTGTTTAACTTTTCTGATTGTTATGGTGGACCCCAAGTGAACTTCATGTGCAGAAGTACCAAGGTAATGCTAATATTGGAAGGTGGTGCACATTTTTTAGCTCTCAACACAATGCCATCATCAATAGTCAGCCCGTCGGAAGTTTTAACAAATGATTGAAGCCCAACATGAACATTTCTTTCTTTGGGCCAATCCTGTTTGATTAAATTTTTGACCTTCATGTGCATCTCATAATTTTCACATACTCTCCTTCACACATCCTCTGAGCATGCACTAGTTTGGAGTTTGGAATACTAGTTGTATTGTAACAATTTGGTGATAAGTCTGGAAGTGTGTGGTGTGGAATTCTTTACATTTTCACCATTTATAATTTAAAATATAGGTTTGTGATACATCTTCTGTCCCAAACATAGAAACTACATTTTCTTTTAGTTCAAAAGCATGCCAGGAACTTATCCTCAATAACAGAGTAGTGCAGCTCAGGCTCCCTTAGAACTCTTGAAGCATAACATATAGTAAACTCTTCACCTCTAATTGTTTTGTGGGAGAACAGCACTTTGGGCATATTTGCAAGCCCACTGCACCACAGTTGCATCATTTTTAGTGATGTCACAGTGGCACAAACCTGTAAAACACATCTAAGATACCACTCAAAGTCACTTTGTGTGGCTTTGAATGGCCTCATAGATATGAAGTAAGGCTAGGCAACGCAAATCATTGCAATGCCTTACTCTGCTTTAGGGAGCCATTTCATTGGTGTTGTAGTGGGTTCCCTTGCAACACCCATGGTTTTTCACACATCCCCAGATTTACAAGACCTTGTAAACCTGGGGTTGCTCCAAAAACGTACGCTTCCCCCGGGAAGCACATTTTGCAGCACACATAGATAGAGGAAAAGGCATCTCATGATTGTTTTTGTGCAAGAAGGTGCCCCTTCCTGCACAAAAATAAGCCTGCATGCAATGCAGACATCTTTGCACCATGGGGCAACGGCACCTGCCTTGGCGTTAGGCTGCCGAAACAGTGGCATTACAGGGAGAACGGACAGGAATACGCCATATGCCATAGGTACAATACATTCCTGCCCTTTCATTTTGATGCAGGGCAGCACAGTAAAGTGACTTGTTGAACTGTCCAGCATCAAAAGCCCATAAATATGGACCTTGCGTCAACTGTAATTACACATGGAAAACGGCGAATGTAAGGTTTAAGTGCCCTAGTATTGGTCATTTCCATTTTACACACATTTAAACACATCCTGAAAGTTATAATCTTGAAAAAAACTGTTTTTTTAAACATACTAGACATGCCCTTCATTTTGTGGCATAATCTAGAATGAACTTCGAGTAAAACTGGCAAAGCCTTACAAATGAGCATAACTCGTCTTTGTTCTTTGTAACAACACAGTCCACAACTGCTCTTACTAAAGATGGCCTAGGCATAATATCATCCCCAGAAATACCATGACTTAAAAATTCAATACTTTTCTTCCAAAATTCACATTTCTCTTTCTTTGCAGCAATGCTTTTTTTCAAAAATAACGTAAGAACATTGCGTAAGACCCTGTCATGTTCTTGGAGATTCTTGGCCTAAATCGGAACATCATCTTAGAATATTGCAGTGCCTTTTACACCACCCAAAAGGTAAAACATAATTCTATGAAACACAGAGGCCAGTGATACAGGCCAAAAGGCTTACAATAGTCCTGCAATGTCCCTATGAAAGAACTGAAAGCAGTAAAATGCCTGAAAGATGCTTCCATGTCTACTTGGTGATAAGCAGATGGTAAATCAATCTTAGAAAACAATTCAGGGGCACCATTTCTTTCTGACAATTCATTAATCTTTGGGAGAAATTGTGAGTCTACTCAAATTTCCTTGTTAGGACTATGCAGGTCTACACAAATCCTCATGTTACCTTTTTGCTTGTGAGTCACAATCAAAGGAGATACCATAACAATGCTTCCACTGAATCAGTTACACACTTCTCTTGCAATAACTTCAACTCCCTTTTCAAATCCTCTCTCAAAATGAAAGGCACTGCTCGAACATTGTATTTAACAGATAAGATGCCGTCTTTGATCTTAATTCTATGTTTAAAAGCTAGAAACTTGTCTAGGTAGTCTGGAAAACACTTGAAAAACCCTGAGCAAGTTTGTCTGTAGCTGTTTGGTCATTGACAACTAGGAACTGCTCCTTAGGTTTAGGCCTCAATACCATACTAAATACCCCTTGGTTCATCCACCCAAGAATATTAAAAGCCTTAGTAGCCACTTACAGCTAACCTTGAATTCTACTTCCCTTGAACTCTAGTACTCCTTCCATAAGACCTTTCACATCTATTTTTATTCCTTCATACAAGACTGACGCCCTCTCAGGAGGAAATAGTTTCCTATCATCCTACATTTCATGAAACAATGCTGACGTAATCATCAAAATCCTGACACCAGAGATGACTAACAAATGCAAAGTTTTTCCACTAACTACATTATGTACATTTGGGTCAATACACCCCCAAACGATTCCCCTTTGTAACACCCTTCTTTGAAACTACCACAATTATCTCTTGGAATTCCAGAATCAAATGCTCACTGGAAAAGTTTAGGATTTCATGTGAATCAGGCCCATTGTACTGATTTGAATTGCTAACCTGTATCTAAAATGTGAACCCATTTCTTTTTTCCCACAGGCCACTACAAGAACAGCACTTCACATCTACTGCACATATGTAGCAGTCATGAGCAGGGGAGCAAAAAAACGGCAGCGTTTTAACACATTTACCCTGCATTAGTTGAATATGCATCATGAGTACCTATTTGATGGGTTTTGTGTCAAATGACTCCTGAGTGATGGAATAGTAAGTCAGTAGGATATTAATTTATTACTAAGAATGTTAAAAATCCACCTGCCTTGTCTCAGTTTATAAAACAAATGGATGCCAGTTGGACCCCTTTCACTTTGATCCCACTTACAGTGGCTACCTTTACATCAAATTGAGCAGTGCACTGTCTATCACCTTGACTTGCTATTGCCTCAACTTGGCTCTAGCGCTTCAGTTAGTAGGGCTGGACTTTCAATAGTAAAGCTGTCTTGTCGATGTAAAGGTCATATCAATGTCCAATCGGTTCACTGAAAATGGGGTTGATTTCGCGACCTATGTCCAAATAGCATGCACCTGATCATGTGTTACATTTACTTTGTTTTATACAATGAGCTAAATCGACTCTATTACGTTTTTGGTGAACTCCATGGCCCTGTTGCAGGATAAAAACAAAACACTATGGTCCTCATTCCATGTTTGGCACAAAACCATTACTTAAACTGGTGTTTCTCTTGAATATCATTATAGGATTAGCTCAAATAGCTTTCACTCCGGTTTTGGTATCTCCCTCAAGTTTCTACTTTGAGGAAATGGAGCAGGAAAACAGTGAGGTAAGGGCAGTACCATGATCAAAAATGGTTGCCAAAACACACTAGTTATCATTAATTTTCATAAAGCATATCAGAGGGTGAAAAAACAGACCACATACAATGCTGAAATAGAATTTCTATTGTATATAATATGTAGTTGCACCCATTATAATCAACAAACACTTGAGGGTAGATTTACTAATATTTTGTGCTGGGGTTGCATCACAAAATGTTTATTTGAATTTGCTTTCCAGTGCAAAGCTCTATCTGTAGTGGAACACAGCCATAACGTAGTGCAAAGTAGCTCTTTGACAGCCTTAAAGCATTAAAGTGCCCTGGGTTGTACATGGGTGTTCTCATGCAGCAACCTATAGAATGCACAGTCCTATCTACTAACATTTATTGACAGGGCTATATGCCAAAACCTAATTCCTCTTTGAAGCTGGCATTAAAAATTAAAAAGGAGAAATGTTTTTTTTCTCCAAATATTTCTGACTTTGCATTGGTGCTCCACTGTATAGCACACATGTTCTAAGCATAACACTTTGTATTGGAAAGGTATCCTTCAGTGAAAAACCTAGAGTAGACATCACATCTATGCCTTTGCACTATGGTGTAAAGGTTTGTACATGTCAATAGGCAGCAGATATGATGCTGCCGTGCTTGTTTTCTCTCACACAACTCAGTGCAGCAACTTTGAATGGTGTGCTGCACTGCATGGCAACTCTGTAAGTCTGCCCTCTAAGGCCACATAAATTCAATGCAAACACTCTTCTCAAGAAAGTTAGCAGTGACTACCTGGAAGACCTAAACTAACAGATATTTGAACTGCAGAAACCACAGTTTAGGGGCTTTTCATTTAGCTGTACTAGGTCTCTAAGATGAAGAATTCCTTTTCAAGACTAAAGTGAAGCTGAGCTACAGAAAATGTGCTCTGTGTGTGTGTGTCTGTAGGTGTAATTTCCACTCATATATAGATTCCCTATTTTAGATGACCTTCCTAAGGTAAGGAAAAGGACCCTTGGAAATTCACAAGCCCAATTTGGGATCACAGCCAGTGGGTAGGTTCCCCAGTATGGACTGAGAGAGCAAAATGTTTGCAGCAGTCCAATGGATTGTGAATTACCATGGGGCCTTTACCTTTCCTTAGGAGGGTCATGCCAAATAGGGAATCTGTATGAGTGTAAGTTACACCTACAGACACTGAAACTGAGAGCACACTTTCTTGCCTAATAGTGAAGACTAGGTAGGAATGTTTTTTTTTTGGTCCTGAAGAAACGCCCTCGATCCGTCTGGAAGCCAAGGGCATGAAACATGTTGACCAGCACACTGGAGTAGGATATTTCTTTTTACACAGTTCCATTTAGAGAGGGTAAAAACATTATTTGCCTTGATTATCTCCCTTTGTTTTTAACCTTGACATAGGCTCTGTATGTAGTAAAAATGCATACTTTCACAGTGCCTATAGTCAATTTTAATCTCACACGTTCCAGTCTTTCACCTCACATAACTACAGGCTCGCGATTATCCCTCTAGGGAATATTGGCACTCCTCAACAAAAAATCCCTGGCAAAGAGCCCCGTTCCGAGGCCCATCGTGCATTGCAGAGCTGGCCTGACAAGGAGCAGGGCAGATGATGAAGCATGCCACCTATTGGTGGGTGAGTGTTCTTGTTTCTAGCAATTAAGTGCCTAGATGACCTGGGCAGTCTCCCCTAGTTGGGATTGAGTAGGACTCCACACTTTGGAACAGTGTACCTAGTTGCCTTTGATCTAAGATTAGGGAGTCTGTACACTGGACTGACTTATTCTCCCAGTCCCCCAATTGAGGGTATAGACAGAGACCTCCTTGCACCTATATAGAGTAACACATGGTAAAATTAAGTCATCTATACATTGGATTAGAGCAGGATCTCATGGTAAATTCAATATATCTAGAGCCTTCTGCAGTGCCTGTGAAAAGATTGTGGTAGACTGTGTAACTCCTTGAAAGAGTCCGGTCCACAGAAGCTGAGACCCACAGAATTTGAATAAGAATAGATACTGAGTCTCCTTATAAATGGGTATGGAGAAGAAAGTGGAACAAAGTTCAACCATAGTGAACAATTAGGCCTTTGTGGGGATACAGGTAAGGATGGTGGCAGGGCAAGTGACCATGGGGATGCTTGAGATAATCACATTAATATTATCCTCAAGATTCTGTATGAATCTGCACAGGTTGACTTTTCCTGCCTTGCACATCGGAAGAATCGCAGCATTACATCTTCTTAAAATAGGCAATAAAACCCCTTGGTTAATCAAAGTAGCTATTACAGGGCATATTCCTTCCTTGTATCAGGTTTTAGCAGATACTGGGCATCTTATGTAGATTTTCTAAGGGTTAATCTTCACCTTTACGAGTCCAATCAAATAGATACATCCAACATTTAGGCCCCTTTGGACCACAATCTGGATGCCTGTGAGAGCAATTGAGTTAAATCAGGGAACAACAAACTTATCCACTTCACTTGGGCAACTTAAGCTCTCAAGTAATAAACTGCATGGGTATCTGGTTTTCCTGTTGTATAGGTACACCCCTTCCGAGGCACAAAACACAATGCAATTAAAGGTATATAAAATATCCCCACCTAATAAATTTGCTGGGTAGTTTGGGTTGAGCAAAAGGAATGCTTATCGCTAATAGGTTCCATAGAAATGGAATTGCGGTCAATAATATAATGAGGAACCTGTTGGTTGGAAATACTGTCTGTGTCTCTAGACATGCCCAAGAGAGGTAAAGAGGGGACATTGGAGATTTTTAGAGCACCCATGTCATAAGGCAAGTAGAATGTTTACCATCAGTGACACCATCATGTACGGGCCCTTCTGATTTACCTGGATAAGGGTATACATCACACAATAAGAATCTCTTGAGTAGTCCTAGAATTTAGGATAAGGGTTTCGGGCAACTTCCTGGAACCTAAGCTGATCGGTGAGGCCTGGCCCTTTCAGAGCAGTTTTGGGACAGTCTTGTTATCAATGCCTCAGCTGTCCTCAACTGAAAGAAAAACCTCCCACACCGGGGCCTCTCACCGGTTACTTACATTCCCTCTCACAACTATCCCACCTCCTTATTCTCCTCCTCCATTTTGTCTTTGAGAAAGGGGATGTCCTATCCCCTTGACTGTCCTCTGCTTATTTTTCAGTGTTATGGACATTCATTTTGATTCAACATTTTCTTTCCTTTTCCGTTGTGAGGCCACAATGAGTTGTGACCATCATTGATTCAGCCAACTTTATAGTCTGACATATATTGCAAATTGTCATTAACTCACTCCTCACATTTGGTAATCCTGTACAAAAGCAGCAATTCAGCTTCCTGAGCCATCTCCGTTTGATGGGTGATGTCTGAATACCTTTGAAACTCAATCTTAGATTTGTTTAAATAATCAGAAGGGTGCCTCTGCATTGACAGAGCATACATTTTAGCTCCGCCCTTGTGTCACTGAAGTCATTAGACTGTGACAAGTATAAGTTTATAAACGGAAATGAGAAAAACACTATTGTACAAAGCTGCACTGTCGCATTTCAAATGTGCAACTTGCTTATATTTAACAGTTCAACATAGGTGCCTTTTTCATTAAATCACATGCTAGAAGGTTAAAGTTGATGTGAAAATGTAATAGCTAATGGTGAAATTAATTGAGCCTCTTGTGCTTAGTGAAAGATTTATGACTTTGGAAATATAAGAAAGTGAGAAATTACAGTTCTCTGTTATACTTAATGTAATGCAGTAACAAAGCTTTTTCAATTTAAAATGGAACGCTTACTTATACTGATGAAATATTATTAATGATAATTTTATAAGTTTGCATATTATGGGGGTTATTCTAACTTTGGAGGAGGTGTTAATCCGTCCCAAAAGTGACGGAAAAGTGACAGATTTACCACCAGCCGTATTACGAGTTCATTATATCCTATGGAACTCGTAATACGGCTGGTGGTATATCCGTCACTTTTCCGTCACTTTTGGGACGGATTAACACTCCTCCAAAGTTAGAATAACCCCCCATATGTATTTTATTAAGAAGTATTAAATACATTGCATTTTACATTTTCTTGTGTCAGCATAACTAAGGCCTACAGATCTTGCATTTTCCAGTCATGTAAAAGTGTTGAATTATTTTCGTAATGTGAAGTCTTCTTAAAGATTTCCTTCCCATGAGAAGCAAAGTCCCATTTGTAAAAGGTCTATTGTTTAACTTTAGAAGGACTGTACCCATTTGTCTTTAACAGTTTGTAATGCAGGAACATGGAGTGAAATCGTATATATTTGCTTCAAACTGTTTGGAGTCACACAGAAAGAGAGGTTCCCATGATAGACATGGAAAAATGTTGAACTGTTGCAACCTGAAGTCTGGTGATAATTTATGAATGGATGTTGCTCCTACAGCATGAACTGACACTGGTGACCAATTGGACATTTCATGGGGATTAATATAGCACTTGGGATCCAAACCTTCCTACTTTCCTGATGCTTGCAGATGCCTTGCTGACCAGGTGCTTTTCTGCTGAGGATTTCCTGAATCATTTTGAGAGGTATCTTACTCTCTGTCATTTGTCCTTGCCCCTTGAAATTCCCTTTTAGATTAGAAACACCACCATGCGGATGCTTCTCGTCTTATTTTTATTTTAGTTAGTGTCCTGTAGCCCGAGTCATATCTTTTTCCAAATTATTTTTGTCCCTTTTGTATTTCCCTATTTTGCCCACATGTGTTTCTCCCCACACATATATTTCCCCAATTTGGTTAGTTGTCGGGTTGACCAATGCCCAGCCAAAGATTATTGACTTAACTAAAGTTAAATTGACTAAATGATTGTGCAAACTGAGCACTGTGTGATATCCGTGTCTCAGATATTTCTAATGACTTTTTGTATCATTCTTCTTGAATGCTTAGATTTGTTAATGTTAGTACTCATGATTCTATTTCATCGCCTTGGGCAACCCTTGGTGATTAATTATCTCTATAACTTGATTTTGCCCACTGTATACTTGACTTTAAGCTGATAATAAAGCTTTGGACTAGATTCCTGATTAGAGTTTTCCTTCCATGGCCACATTGGTAGTGATGTCTAAATTATTGGGGTAGTATTGAAGTAATTGTCGACTGTTCACTACACATCTTTCTGGGTCCAAACGTCTGTCAACCTGTGCATTTGTTTCTTGCGAAGGATGAAAAATGCATCCACAGATCTAGTAGAAGAGGATGGTTTAATCCCATAAGAGGAGGAACCATAATTTTTGTTTAGTGTTAGGGAGATAGGATTAACCTCATGTGATTGCTCAGTCCGAAATTAGCCCACCCTGTAATTCATCCCATGGTCCATTCCAGAGATTAATGAAGTTCCAGCACTGTGACTACAAGTGATGTGTTGAGTGAGTATAAATAGGATTTTGCGCTTGCTATACTTTTTGCTTGAAGATTGAAGTGAAGTGTTATGTTGTGAAGTATTTTCTGGAGTAGTCGTACTCAGAGTGATTGTGGCACTTTGTGCTCAACCATGTCTGCAGTTGTTGTGGTTTTTGATGGGTCTGTTGAGACCTAAGATTCCAGGATAATGCACAAGTATAAAAGCCATTTGGTTAATTTATTGTCTGCAGTGAGGTCCTTGCCATGAGGTGCCATTGACAGTGCCAATAGTTTTTCCTTGAGTGAGTGTGAGGTGTGGTTGGTATTTAGTGAATCTGAAAGGCCTACAGAGGATTTATGTCAACCTGGGGTGAGAATTGCTGGTCACGTTTACCTCTAGTGTAATTATGAAAGCTATAGTCGGAATTGTAGCCCATACAGCTTTCAAAGTGATTGAATTCCTACCTGTAATGTGCAGACAGGTTGTTGGTTTTTGCTTGCAATATTTTGCCTTAGGTGTGAGTGAGGTACTGCCAGGTCCTGGAATGACCTCCCCCTCCACCTGCGCACCTCCCCTTCCTTGAAGGATTTTAGAAAACAGCTCAAGACTTGGCTCTTCAACTGCCATCACCAGCTGGACGAGGCCCGCAGCATCTCTCCAGTGCCGAGAGACCCCCTGGGGTGACAGTTGGTGCTCTGCAAGGCCCCTTGCTAGATTGATTGAGTAAGCAATTCTGTGAGAGACAATTGCGAAGTGATTGCAGTTGCTGAGAGAAGTGAGTGTGACGTCATTCTGTGCCATGCTGCTACAAGTCGGTTAGTGTGGAGCTGTGCTTGTATTGGTGGACGGTACTGTGCTTCTATTGGTTGAGGACAGCTTGAAAAAAGGATTGTGGTATTAAATGTACTTGAAAATAGTTGTGGTTAATTGAATTTGAGCAAAAATCTAAATTTTTAAGGCATTAAGAAGTGCGCTAAGGGGAGATCTGTTTATTACAGTTGGAGAGGGTGAAAAAGTAGCACCCGTGGGAATACCATCTTATGAAGTATCGGAAACAAGAGGGGTTTCAGCATGCATATGGCTTAAACAATTGTGTAAAATAACTGTGAAAGAGGGTTCATTAGCTTTTCCTTGTAATGGAACATTTAATTTGAGAAATGTAGACAATTTGAGGAGAGTAATGTGCAAGTCAAAGCCTTCTCCAAGACCTACACAATTTGCAGCCCTTGCTATTTGGGAGCTTGTTGCAAGACAGAAAGAAACAACAAGATTTGAGAATAGAATGCAGATAGCAGTTAAGATATTAGAGGAAGCTAGATGGGATGCAGAAGAAAAAAGTTGGAGATAAGAGATATTAGATGAAGTGAGAATGTCTGCAGATATTACTGAAGAAGGTGATGGACGTACAAAACCTAAAAGAAGAACGAAACAAACAGCAAAAGCAGAGCAGACAGCAGAAGATGAGGGTACAAAGACAGTTACATATGAGGGTGATGAGGAAGATGAGTTCACAAATCAGCTTCTCGGTTGAATTGTCCCACACTGTATCATTCAGGTGAGGCAGGAACATGGAGTGAAGCAGTACAGAATGTAGCCCTGAATGTGCTAACTGGCCAGTTGCATAGACCCTAATTCAGACAGTTACAGGTAGACCTGCTAACTCAGTGACACAAGTGCCTGTGATTTATCCACCAGTTCCAATTGTTACTGAGCACAGTCCATTTCAAGTCCAGTTATAAATCAGGTAATACCAAGTCCTAATGTGAATCAAACGGTACGGACACTTTGACTACACCAGAGCAAAATTTTAAAACGGGATCAGTCTATGCCTATGTATACACCAGTGCAGACAATGCCAAATGTTAACCTGAATCAAACAGGACTGACTTTATGTATTGTTTTATCAGCTCAAAGCACTGGAATGACAATTTCACAGAGTCAGACAAATTAGATGGGTCCCAATGCACTAACAGTTCCTGTGATTATAGGTCCAGTTGTTCCCTTGTATGCTTCAAGGAACCCTGTAATACCCAGTTAATTAATATTTCAGCAGTTCCTGCAACAGCAGCAGCTACTGCTAGGATATCACCAACTAATATGCAGAGATCTGTATATTCAAACAATTTGGAGATCAAGAGAATAGCTTATTTTGTCCCTTTGACCCATACATTAATTGCAGAACCTAACTAGATGTGAAATCAGGCAGGACCAATTCTTGATGCAAGGTTTCCTTAGAGAACCCCACTTCCTTACATGTCCACACCAGATCAGATTATGAGTGTACATTAAAATATCCCGCAAAATATGCCACAGAGAAATTTTACTTTCCAAGATCTTTCAGCACAACAGTTGACAGAGTGGTTAAACAATCTGAGCCCACATGGTACAACAAATGGTAAAGTTAGATCGGAAGAGACACCAGAGAGAGACAAAACAGTGAATGTACCCAGATTGAAATCAGAATTAAATGAATTGATTTTGGGAATGCTAGATGTGGAGCAGCTGGAAACATACACAGAAGCTGAATTGTGTTTCATTTGTATGGATGTAACTCAACGTGCAGGGCAGGCTTATGAGAAGTTAGTAGAATTAGCTGAGAAATATGAAGTGGAATAGAAAGAGAAGTTGCAGATTAGAGTTTAGTAACAAAGATATTCATAATATGAGATCGCTAGGAATGAGAATGCATATTAAGGAATTAATTACATACATTCAAGCATGGGGAGCATTAGATAAGTGGGAAGGCAGATGGGCTAAGAAAAGAGATCAGAAGAAAGCAAAGCAGAAACAAATCAGGCAGAGGACAAAGTAAAAAAGATGCCTATGAGAGAAATACCAGGTAGAGGTTATGTGTATGTACCTTGGAGTAGGAGTGATATACTGTCATTCGCAAATGAGTACCCGATATTGAGAGTGAAACCAGTGGAGTGGTACAGGCATACCGAGAGATCTGTGAAACTTTCAAAATGCCTGTGGGAAGATTTTAATACTTTTTTTGATATTGTTGTTTCATTTGACTTGTGGATAGAGTGCAAAAGAAGTGCTGATAGGCCAAATCGTGAACCTCTAAGTGATCCAGTAACAGGTGCACCGTCTGAAGAGGTGATGAAAACATATTATAAGGTAATTGAATTTCTGAAGAACAAAGTTTCCCCAAAAGATATTGATTTAGCAGAAAATTGACAGGTCAGCACAGGAAACCAAAGAGTTGCTTCATGCAAATTCTAAGAGATTGTTGCAAAGTTTCAAACAGCATAGTGGTACTAAAAACATTGAGCCGAAGAATATGGATCATTTTGTATCTTGATTTGTGCAATGACTGAAGCCAGACATTAGTGCAATGATTCAGCAGCATTTGATTTGTTGGCAGAACAATCCCACTGATAAGAACATGCAGTGTGCAAGGTACTGTGGTGATTAAATTGAATTGAAGCAGAAAACGCTGAGGGAGACTTTGATGGTGATGCATTTGAAAGCTGCACATAGAGGGAGTCAGAATCCACTGATGATGGTGAATACAAGTGGAATGCAAGGTATACAACAGCAAGTTAGTAATGTGGTTCAGTCTAGAGGTAGAGGATGTGGTGTTCCTGTAGATCAGAGTGGAAATTCGGTTGATGTACAGTCATTGAAGAAAACAAGTCCATCTCATGCTTTCAGAAACTATGGCCATTGGCGGAGGGAATGTCCCTATAATAATGTGAATATTTTGGTACAGAATGATGGAGTTGCTCAGTCTCAAACTAACAATCAGGTTCAAATTCAGAGAGTCCAAAGACCCCAAATTCTGAATGTACAAGTGTTTCCAATACAACAGATGCAGATACCACAAGCCCCAATGACACAGCAGCAGGTGATTGTTCCTAAGCAAAACACGAATCTGATGGCAAAAGTAAACACAAATCAATTGGCAAATGCAAACGTGAATCAGATAGCTTCACAATTTTAATTAATTTACTTAAGTGTAGAGGAGTACTTAGAAACATTCCACCGTGATAGTTCTGATGATGAGGATTGCATGTTAGCCCCTTCCATAGAAGTAGATCAAAGTGGTCCCTATGTAAATGCCAATGTTATCGGACACAACGTGTCATTCTTGGTTGACTCTGGAGCTACACGTTCCACTGTCAAACAGCAGAAGGGCCAGACTTGCCCCTATCAGGAAGAAGAATTCAGGTTATAAGAGAAGCGAATAAACAGTTGCCAAATCCAGTGACGGAACATGTCCCAGTAAAAATAGGTTCCTTTGAAGATAAGCACCAATTAGTGGTTTGTGATTCAAGTCTAGTGAATCTGTTAGGATGTGATCTGTTGTGTAAGTTAAACTGCTCCATTAGCTGCACACCCAATGGAAAAGAAATACAAACAATTGAAGAAGAAGATGTATCCTGTAAAATTGTAGAACAGAACCCACTTGTCTCACTGTATCTAGTGATGGCATGTAAAGATTTGCCTGAAGAATTGTGAGAAACAGTCATTACTGAGGTTTGGGTTTTTGCAGAAAGGACATAGGTCTCACAAAAGGAGTTGAGCCAGTCAGAACAACAGTGAAGCCAAATGATGTGTATCCGAGGATCCCATCTTACAACATGACACCCGAAATAGTTTCAGGAATAACACCCTTAATTGAGAGTCTGATTGAGTAAGGTGTTGTGAAGAAATTTTTTGGAAACCCTTGTAATTCCCCGTTTGTGGAAGCCCAATGGAAAATACCCCATAGTTCAGATTTATGAAAAGTGAACAAAATTATTGTTCTGTGTTGTCCTGTGGTACCGAATTCTACAGTGATTTTATTTCAGATCCCATGCGAAGCAAAGTGGTTTACACTCATTGATTTCTGTCAGGCTTTCTTTTCTATTCCCTTGCATGAGGAAATCAATTCCTCTATGCCTTTAAATTTGGCTGTCGTATTTTAACATGGTGTCGTACTCCCTAGGAGTATACAGAATCACCATCAATCTTTAATCAGATTTTGAAACAGAATTTGGAGTACCTTAAAATGCCCTACCATTCAGTCTTAGTGCAGTGTATTCACAACTTGTTTGCTGTGTCAAATACTCAAGAAGCATACAGAAGAGATACCATAGCTCTCTTGAATAATTTAGGAGAAAATGGACATAAAGTTTCCCCTGGAAATTTAGAGTATTGTAAAAAGGAATCCAGATACTTAGGTCACCACATAGAGAAAGGTGCAAAAAAGGTATCCCAAGAGAGAATTTGAGCAATCATGCAGATGAATCCCCAGTTACTCAGAGAGAAGTCTGAATGTTCCTGGGTATGGTTGGCTACTGTCACCAATGGATTCAGAATTTTTCCCTTTTGTCCAAGCCCTTACAGAGATTGACAGACAAGAATGTATCTGATCCGGTACCATATGATGATGAATTCATGAAAGACTTCACTGAGCTGAGAGAAAGCAGAAACCTTGTGCCAAACCTGAGCTCTGGGAATGCCTATTTAAAACAAATGTTTTTCTTTGTTTTGCTGTGAGAGGGATGGATGTGCTCTCTCTGTTTCAACACAGTTAAATGAAAATGCCAACAAGACTGTAGAATGTTTTTAAGCCACACTTGATCCTGTAGCTGCTGCGTTGCCCGGCAGTTTAAGAGCCTTCGCTGCATTGCTCATCAGCATCGATCAGTGCGAAGGCATTGTTATGGGCCACCCACTGAACGTTTTTATTCCCCATTCAGTGGAAATTTTGCGTACTTGCACTCAGGCCCAGTGCCAGGTTAACCCACTATGAGCAAACAATATTATGAAAACATTAAAAGATGCATATTCTGAATGTTGCAACTCTTTTGACAGATCCTGTTGAAAATGCAGACAACCAGGAGAATGAGTTTGAGCATGACTCTCTTGATGTGACTGAACTGTGCACCAAACCAAGATCCGATATTCAAGATGTCCCCTTCGATGAAAATGACTATGGACCTCATTGTGACTTTGGCAGTCTCTGAGCATTCTTCTGCCCGCCATATAATGGGCACTGCCAGGTTTCTGCCATACTTTAGGCAGATATCCGGCAGTAGCCATGCTGGCGGGCGGTGGCACACTGGCGTTACCACCACCTGCACCGCCCCACCAGTATGACGCCACTAGCCGTATTAAGACCATTAATATAGCCTGGTTGTGTCCTGCTGGCAGGGCGCTGCCGGCAGAGGCAGTGCCCCTTCCTTTTCCCTCCGGATGACCTTCTCGCCAGACAAGGTAAGTTGAGCCTCTGACAGGGGAGGGGGTAGAAGGGTGGGGGTTGCTGTGTGTGCGTGTCTGAGTATGTGGTATCTGCGTGTGTGTATGTGTGTGTGAATGCGACTGTGAATGTTGTGGTGTATGCATGGTTATATGCGTGTGAGTGAATGTGTGTATCAATGTTGCAGTGAGTGCGTTTCTGCATGTCTGTGTGTATGCATGTGAGGATGCATGTTTGGATGTTTGTGTGTATGCATGCTTGAATGTGTGAGTATGTGTAAGTGAATGCGTGAATGGATGCATGTGTGTGAATGTGTGTATGGATGAATGTGAGTGGGTGCATGTCTGAAAGTATAGGTGAGTGGGTGTATGTGTGGGGCATGTGGGTGTCTGTGTGCATGTATGCGGGGAGGGGGGCGCTATGTGTGTAGGGGGGTGGGGCGCTCTGTGTGTAGGTGGGTGGAGGTGCTGTGACTGTAGAGGGGTTGGGGGATCAGGTGCTTTTGGGAGGGGGCGTCTACCGGTGACAGGGAAGGAATTCCCTCTCACCTGTAGCCCTACTGCCATCATTTTCGTGGCAGTGCTACTGCCGCAGAAACCATGGCGGTAGGTTTGGTCATGATGCCGCCGGCGGTCTTCTGTGTACCACCGGGTTGTACATGAACTTCTCTGGCCCGGAGGTTTATACTGCCATGGCGGTATGAGGGAGAAGTCGCGGGTTGGCCGCTGCCAACCCGCCACACTCATAATGTGGCAGTCCTCACCGCCAGCCTGTAGGCAGTGATACTGCCACATTAACCCTGGCGGTCAGAAGACCGCCAGGGTCATAATGACCACCTGTGTCCTTTTTGTTGATGGCTCCTGTTTAAGAGATTCTGAAGGTGCCCTGAGAGCTGGTTGTGCAGTTTGCACAGTCTCAGGTGTGATAGAAGCTTATTGGCTTTGAGGCGTCTTTTCTGCCCAAGTAGCTGAATTGATTACTCTTACCAGAGCATGCTGTGTTTCTGAAAAGCTCAAATTGACCATATTCACTGATAGTCAATATGGTTTTGGTGTTGTTTATGACTTTGGACAGTTGTGGTCTCAGAGAGGCTTCACGATCTCTTCTGGGTCACCCATCTGAAATAGTGACAAAGTATATCAATTGCTGAAAGCACTACAGTTACCTGTGAAAATTGCAGTTGTAAAATGTATAGCTCATCAGAAATCAATTGATGACATATCCTTGGAAAATACCTATGCGAGGTATTGTGCCGTGCATTGCACTTCCTATCATGAGGAATTAAGCTATGGAAATGACAATGAGACAAGTCAAACTTTCTTTATTGTAGCTATTGACACCTGGGAAGAAGTCAAAAGATTGCAGGATGAAATGTCAGAAGAAGCGAAGCAGGATTGGAATAGAGCAGGATGTGTCCAGAGGAATGAGGATGTTTGAGTTTCAAATGATGATAAAGCAGTGAGGCCAATAGCTGATTGTCCCAGATTGCAAGATACTATCATTGACATTGTTAGAGATGCAATGATTAGAACATTCAGACAAACATGGCACAACTCTAGATTTAGATTGTTTGCAAAAACAGTGTGTCACAGATGTGTAACTTGTCGGCAGATTAATGTAGGGAAATGCAGAGTTGTAACACTGAGTCATATAGGTAGATCAGGAGAACCTGTCAACTGAATGCAACTTGATTTCATTGAATTGCTAGTGGCCAATGGGTTGAAATAGGTGTTTGTGCTGGTGTGTGTATTTGAGTTGGGTTGAGACTTACCCAACTAGAAGAAACAATAGCCTCACAGTTGCAAAACTGCTATTGAGGGAGTTCATTCCTTGATGCGGTTTCCCGACTCTTCTGGAATAAGACCCAGGAACTCATTTCAACAGTGAGATCCTTAAATTATTATGTGTGGCATTCCAAGTTGAGCAAATATTACATTGCTGTTACAAACCAGAATCTTCATGTCTGGTAGAGCAGATAAATGGAACACTGAAGTCTCGACTGGTGAAAATGTGTGCATCTACCACACTGAGATGGCCAGATGCATTGCCTCTTGTCCTGATGAGTATGCATAGTACACCTGACAGAAAAACAAGCTTGTCACCACATGAGATCATTATGGGGTGAACTGTGAGATTGCCAGCAGTGCCTGCAAATGCTCTTGTGAACATTACATATGACTTGGTTCTGGATTATTGCAAAGGACTAGCTGATGGGGTTTGTTCTCGCCAGATTGGAGAAGCAACTATGCAACCACAACAAGAAAGTTGTCATGACCTGACTCCTGGCAAATGGGTGCTAGTGAAAAAGCATGCAAGAAAGGCATTCCTGGAGCCACGCTGGAAAGGCCCATTTGAGATTGTTCTAGTAATAACAGCTATTAAGTGTGCTGGTCTTCCGAACTGGATCCATGCGAAGCACACACACAAAGTTCAAAGTCATCTTAATGAAACAGAGCCTGTTCCTGAGGGTTGGTTACAGTGAGAGAAAGGGTCCAAGTTAGCCAAGGCAGAGCATGCACAGTCTGGTGAAAATCTGTGCGTATTAACAGCAGTTGAAGGTACTGAAAGGTCGAGACAGAGTAAGGCTAGCTCAGATAACATTAAAATCCCAGTCGTGCAAGAGAACAGAATTGTTACTGGAGATCAGTGGCCCAAGAAAAGACCAGAGCCATTGACAAAAGTGCCTTCTACTGTTGCTGAAGTGACTGAAGAATCAGAGCAAAGTGACAATGAAACTGAAGGTCAAGTGACAAACAGGTCAAAAAGAAAAACAGTATCAATTCACAGAAACTCTGCTCCCGAATGGAATTATTTCACAACTGATGACTGGGAGAAAGAGTGTTTTTGCCTTTTGTGCTAACAATTTGAATCCAGCTTAACAATATTGAACTTCAGATTGCTTTGGAACTGAACAGTAACATTTCATTGCTGCTTGATGAACAGAGACATTATTTTCTGAAAGTGTTTATTAGTGATTATCAGATGGTTTATTATTAGAGACATTTCAACTTTCAGAAGAAACTTCTGACTTTTTGTAAATAGGAGAGATTCTTGAACTTTTAAATTCAGTTTTTTGTTTTTGAAGAGACTGTTTTTGAATTTGCTTTGCTTATATAAGAAAAAAACTGAAAGAGACTGTGAAATCATTGAAAGCCACTTTTGCATTTTGTTTTTTTTAATTTAACATATATTATGGTCTGGATCTAGACAAGCCATGAATTCTGATTGAAGCAAGAAGAGTAAATGTAAGTATGTGTGTGCAGGTTTAGCAGTAACATGTTTGATTGTGATCATTTTGATGATTATTGGATTGAGTTTGCATGTTAAGAATAAAAGTGAGAAAACTTCAGTCACAATTGCCCCGAATTTAGAGAATTTACTCACAAATCAAGGATGAGAGACGTTTACATACAGATAGTTCTAAGGAAGATTTGACATCAAACGCAAATTATAAATTATTTGAAACCATGGAGGTGCAGAACTGCTATGTCTGCATAAAAATCCCTTCTTCAGGACAGGAAGGACTCGCTTATCACAGCTTGCCACTAACATACAGATATCTTTGTAGTCTGTTACTACACAGTTGTATGAGCAGGAGTATTCCTAACACTTCTATTCAAACTATGATCTAATTTTCTCTTTTGTGCATATCATGAAGCACCTGAGTAGTATTGCTAAATTGAAAAACATTGACATCGTAGAAGGATTATTTGAACTTACCCTGACATTTGGAACAGCATATGCACTCAAGAATAATTGGACCTGCATACTTAGTTTGTAGCGAAAGAGTTTATTGGTCAAGTTGATGAGAGAAGGAGGTCAATGAAAGCCAAAATAGAAAAGGGAGTAGTTTTACAAAATTGGGAAAAATATGCCACATGTTCAGTGTCTGAGAATCAAGGATTCTTAGCTTTAGATTGGCATCATGTGGGAAAAATAGGTGTATATAGACCAAAGTCAAAGAAAGAAACATATTTTGTAGGTACTAGTAAATGTAAACATGTTTTTGTTTTCAAAAGTACATGGACTTTTATGTTAAATGGACATCATCCTGCCATACCAGGGCTCATATTTATACTTTTTTAGCGCCGCATTTATGCTGCTTTTTGACGCAAAAATGGCGCAAACTTACAAAATACAATTGTATTTTGTAAGTTTGCACCGCTTTTGTGTCAAAAAATGACACAAATGCGGCGCTAAAAAAGTATAAATATGGGCCCAGGTGTTTATTTTATTTGTGGGAAGAAACAGTATTACAAGTTGATAAAAGACTGGTATGGAACTTCTTACCTGGGAGTAGTTTTCACAAACATTTATCATATGGACAGCATTAATGAACAAGTCTGGGATGAGAAATCAAACTCCAGAATTATAAGAGAAGCAAGCGCCTCACATGTAGTGCAAGATATATTTTGTGCCATTATTCTATCGGGGGAGTTATCTTGAATGACCTCAAGATTATAAACCTGTCAACAATAGTAGAAAAGCTATCTACTGACACAGCAGGAGCTATATTATTAATGGACGCAGAGATGGTTGCTTTGAGATCAATGGTTTTGCAGAATCGTCTTGCGTTAGACATTTTACTCGCAAGGGAGGGTGGAGTCTGTAAACCCTTACATGAACAACATTGTTGTACATACATACCTGACAATAGTAAAGAGATAAGAAAGTACATTGCAAACATGACTAAATTGAAAAATGACCTGAAATGTTTGACCGCACCGGTGCCTGGGAAGCTATTCGAAGTGGTTTTTCATCTATTGGGAAATGGTTAGGAGATATGGAAAAAGGAACCACCTTGAGGCCCCTGTTGATTGTGGCTTTGTGTATCATAGGTACACTTGTATTTTACAAGCTATACAAGAGACTGAAGAAGAAAATAGCAAAGCAGGAGGAGTGAGAAATGGAGAATAGGAGAAGAATTTATTATTTTAATCTCATGAAACTGGAGAATTGCAGCAGACCTTATTGAAATAAGACATCAAGGGCCAGATGTATGAAAGCTTTTTGCATTCGCAACAGTGCGAATGCCCGTTTGCAAATGCAAAAAGCCATTTCAGAATGTATTAAAGGCATTCTGAAAGCAATTTTAAGGAATCGCTAAAATAGCGATTCCTTAAAATTGCGACCCTGTTTAGAGAGTCGCAAATTGCGACTCTCTAAATAAGAAATCGCAAATAAGGATTCCTTATTTGTGATTTCTAAAGCACATGTAAGAAGCAATTTCTAAATGCGAATTGGGCATTTAGGAATCGCTATTTACCACCAGGTTGAACTGGGTGGTAACCATGTGCAAATTTTAAAAATGCATGTAAAATGCATTTTTAAAATGTACATGTAAAGCACACATGCCCTTTTGGCATGTGTGCACCTTACATGTTGTTGTAAAAAATTATTTTGGGATGCAGCAGAGGGGGCCTTAGGCCCGCAGCACACTGGGGTTTTGCATTTCTGAAATTGCGATTTCCAGTTAAGAAATCGCAATTTTGGAAATGGAAAAAATATGCAGATATGGACCTACAGGCACATAGGTGCGAATGGGGCCAGTATCGCAATTTGCGATTCGGTAATAGCATTTGCGATTTTTAAGAAATCGATGTTACCCAATCGCAAATGTGATACATTGCATGTTGCGAATCAGAAATAGCGATTTCTTAAAAATCGCTATTTCCGACTCGCAAAAGGCCTTCTTGGTACATCTGGCCCCAAAATTCTGAATTGTCTCATTGAAATGAGAATTTGGCCTTTTTGTGACGGCATATTTCGCTATCAAAGGATGGAGTGATAGAGCATCAATTATAGCTCTTCCCCTTAGGTCACTGAAGTCATCAGACTGTGACAAGTTTAGAAACGTAAATGAGAGAAAAACTAATGCAGAAAGCAGAACTGACTCGCATTTTAAATGTGCAATTTGCTTGTATTTCACAGTTCAACGTAGGTGCCTTTTTTATTAAATCACGTGCTAGATGGTTAAAGTTGATGCTAAAATGTAATTTAGCCTCTAAACTAATAGCTAGTGTCAAAACAAATTTGAATCTCTTGTGTTTAGTGAAAGAATAATGACTTTTGAAATATGTGCAAGCGAGAAAATACAGTTTCTGTTATACTTAAAGTATGCAATAACAAAGTTTTTCAATTTATAATGGAATGCTTGTTTGCATTGATGAAATGTTATTAATATTCCTCTCTCCCATTTACCCTTTCCCATTTAAAAGCCCTTTTAGATTAAAAACATCACCATGCTGACGCTTGTTATTTTATTTTTATTTTAGTTGGAGTACTGTAGCCTGAGTGATATATTTTTCAAAACAATTTTTGTCCCTTTTGTATTGTCCTATTTTGTCCACATGTTTTTCTCCCCACACGTGTATTTCCCTAATTCCGGTAGTTATAGGGTTGACCTATGCCCAGCCAAAGATTATTGTTTTTACTGAATTTGAATTGACTAAATGATTGTGCAAGCTGAGCACTATGTGATTTCTGGGTCTCAGATATTTCTATTGACTTCTTGTATCATTTTTCTTGAATGCTTAGTTTTGTTAATGTTAGTACACCTGGATTTATTTTATCGCTTTGGGCAAACATTGGTGATTATGTATCTCTATAACTTGGTTTTGCGCATTATCTACTTGACTTTGAGCTTGTGTTTGTAATAAAGCTTTTAACTAGATTTCTGATTGGAGTTTTCCTTTCATGGCCATATTGATCATTGTGTCTAAATTACTGGGGTGGTGTTGAAGTTGTTGTCGATGGTTCATCACACATCTGTCTCGGTCCAAAGGTCCATCAAACTCTTTGTGCATTTGATTCTTGCCGAAGGATGAAAAATGCATCCACACAATGTTTTGTTTACAGTTTCAGGTTTAGTCCAAAAGGTCTTCACTGTAAACACATTTGCAATCACGTTTAACAAAGCATCCTGCACTGCACTCAATTCTCTATGGTTTCCAGGGTCCGTTTTAAGCCATCTCACTTTCTCTTCCAGTCTTTCTATCACCTCATTTGGCTATCAATCTCAAAAACTGATCTACATCCGCGCAATTGGGTCTGTACATCTTCAGCACACTTTGCAGTTCATCTCAAGATTTAGTTGGATTTTCTTTTTGGACATTTTTCTTGATGCTCATTAAATCAGATTGGGTCCTTGGAACATGGACCATAATTATATGGGTGGTCAATGGTGGTTACCTCATGGAGAGATGGACAGAAAAGGAAGGACCCTCATCATCAAACATCACTTGGATTGGGGTAAGGTTATGCCGTCTAGACAGACGCTCTGCCGTATGTTACAATCTTTCTTAGATAATGGTAGGGTTTCGTTCTCATCGGTCTGCATTCCAGGATGAACTCTAAAGCAACCCAAAGTAGTGGAATCAGGCTCCGGTCTTGTCTCTTTACTGCATCTAATCACATTGCATCACTTGCTTGCTCGGTATCTCCTTGTGCTCTAGCCGGTGTCGATCCACTATGCACTGCTCTGTTGTTGAGTGCATAACAGCTGCTTCTGGAGGCCTGACAGATAGCATCTGGAACATGTACAGCAGATCAATGCCTTTGTTTCCTCACTCTCTTTCTTCGTCTATTTCTCTTGTGGGCCAGAGATCTGGGGGAATAGATACATAGATGGCAGAGCAGTCGGAGCACAAGCCCTAACACTGTCCCTAGGATGACTAATTTGGTATTCCAATTTTTCCTAGGTATCTCTCCTACTTCAGACTTAGGATTCATGCTTCTTTTAGTGTCACTCCCCATGCTATTGTATGAAGAGAGATAACGCTCAGCCTCTATCCTATTTTTGGGATCCTTCAGTTGGTTTGGTAAATTAGCTAATTTGTCTTTATCAAAGGTACCATGTTCAGGAAAGGACTTCTTCTCATTTTCATTAGTGAATCCTACATGCTCTTGTAAATATTTATACATACTTTACCATATAGTCTGCCATTCAATGGGTGGGATTCCCTTTCGGCGGGGGCTCACTACATTTAGATTATTCGGCTCCTAATACCGTTCTTTGCAATTCACTAACATATGGATAACAGGGTCTGCAGGCCTTCTGCCTGCAGCTCATCCTGTGGAGGGAGGTAGGGAAGGAAAGAGAAAGTAGGATTGGTGTTTCTTCAATTATGTTCTTCCTACCTGATCTCCTGAAGGAAGTGGGGAGGTATCATGCAATCAAATCCAAAGGTCTCCTTGCCTTTGAAGGGCCTTCAGTGAGCACCTAAAGGGGCTAATGAAGGGTTTGAGGGGGCTAGAGCAGAGGGTCTCTTTCTCTCTCATGTTCATACTTCGAGTGTCTGCGTTTCGGTCACTGCCATTCCTGCCTATTTCCTCCATTACCACACTATTTCTAGAGCCTACATTTAGGGGGTCATTCCGACCCTGGCGGTCATAGATCGCCAGGGCCGGGGACCGCGGATGCACCGCCAACAGGCTGGCGGTGCATCCAGGCCAATTCTGACCGCGGCGGTAAAGCCGCGGTCAGAAAAGGGAAACCGGCGGTTTCCCGCCGGTTTTCCCCTGGCCTGAAGAATCCTCCATGGTGGCGCTGCAGGCAGCGCCGCCATGGGGATTCCGACCCCCTTCCCGCCAGCCTGGTTCTGGTGGTTTTGACCGCCAGAACCTGGCTGGCGGGAACGGGTGTCGTGGGGCCCCTGGGGGCCCCTGCAGTGCCCATGCCAATGGCATGGGCACTGCAGGGGCCCCCTAACAGGGCCCCACAAAGATTTTCAGTATCTGCATAGCAGACACTGAAAATCGCGACGGGTGCAACTGCACCCGTCGCACCCTTTCCACTCTGCCGGCTCCATTCGGAGCCGGCATCCTCGTGGAAAGGGGTTTCCAGCTGGGCAGGTGGGCGGCCTTCTGGCGGTCTCCCGCCAGCCCAGCGGGAAACTCAGAATGACCGCCGCGGTCTTTTGACCGCGGTACGGTCTTCTGGCGGCTCCCGCCGCCCGCCAAGATTGGAATGACCCCCTTAGACTCTTTGAGTCCTACCTTCCCAACTAATTTCCTGTAATATTCTCCATTGTCTCCTACCTACACAACATTTGTGCACACCCTTGTTGCTAAGATATTGACCACAAAACAATATGTCAATCAAGCAAGCAACAAACAAATGAAAAGTGCAGTTAGACTTTCTCTAAAAATTTGCTACAATTCACATTCAGACTTTTAGCCAATTCACTAGGTCTAGTGCTGAGATGTTCCCCTCCCCAGTTCCGTTGGAGGAACTGCTACCTTACCTCTGGCACCTGGTGTTCTGCAGTCTAGTGCTACCCTGCTTTTTTGTTGAGGCAATTCATAATGCCAGATGCACAATCTGTTAAAAATAAAACACAACCCATCAGGAAGCTCAATGTCCAACATGGATTTAATGCAAAATAGCAAGGAGAACAGGAAAATAATTAAAATGCATTTGCCATTTCAACTGACCTGAGCTCTTGCTAAAAAAAGTGTCAGTTTGAGCTTAATGCTAAAATACAGTTGTATGACAGAACCACACTTACCGGAACAACGCATGCCTTAACAACACGATCTGAACCATGACCGCGTCTTTTCCACGCCTGCTTTTACCACGCATGCCTTTACAACAAATTTTGTTTTAAAAGCATGCTTAGAAAAAGGCATATGTGGAAACGGCATGCATGGTTCTGTCATACAACCCCCCCATTATATTAACCTGAAAAAGTACCCCAAAAGGCCCAAAACTACGCCCACCCCATATAAGTAAACTACCCCGACACCCCCAGCCGTTCAGAGCCCTAAAACCTTCCCCTGCCCCTAATAACTAAACTTGCCTGAACCCCCACCCGTCCCAAGCCCTAACACAAAACTACCCCAGCCCCCACCCCTGCCCCTAAAAACGAAACTACTTCGACAACCCTCACCCGCCCTGAGCCCTAAAACCTTCCCCCACCCGCAATAAGTAAGCTACCTCAACATCCCACCCCTAAGCACTAAAAGAAAAACTACCCCAACCCCTGAAAACTAAACTATACAAACACCCCCCGCCATGAGCCCTATAACCTTTCCACACCCCTAATAAGTAAATTACCCCAACCGCCCCACCCACCCTAAGCAATAAACTACCCGACCCTCTTCACTCCCGCCCCTAACAATTAAGCTATGCCAACCATCTAGCCACCATCAGCCCTAAATCCCCCCCACTGCAAAAAACGACCTTGCAAATCCTGTCCTAGCCCCACTTACCTCACCGCTTCTTCTCCCGATCCTTCCTCCTCTTCTCTCCTCCGTCCTTCCGCCCTTCCTTAAACATTCCCTTCTCCACTCAAACATAAACTACCCCAACCCTCCACCGACCCTAAGCCCTAAAAAAAAAACTTCCCCAACCCCCCAGCCACCCTAAGCACTAAGGCCTATATTTATACTTTTTTAGCGCTGCATTTGCGTCGTTTTATTACGCAAAATCAGTGCAAACTTCCAAAATACAATTGTATTTTGGAAGTTTGCACTGCTTTTGTGTCAAAAAATGACACAAATGTGGTGCTAAAAAAGTATAAATATGGGCCTAAATTCAATGTCACTTACCTCACCGTGTCCTCTCCCGATCCTTCCTCCTCTCCTCCCGCCCTTTCTTAAACCTTTGCCATCCCTAAAAAATAAACCACTCTGCCCCCACTCTCAGCCCTAAAAACAAAATCTCCCCAACCATCTCCCACTGCCCTACAAAATAAACTACCCAGCCCCCCACCCACCCTATGCCCTAAAACCTAAACTTCCCCAGACTCCCCCACCCCTAGCAAAAAGTCTGACCCCCCCACCCAGCCTAAGCCCTTAATCCACCGCCACCCCTAAAACTACCCCCAACCCTGCCCCAGCCCCACTTACCTCACTTCGTCCTCTCCTGATCCACTAGACTGCTCTCTCCCTTAACCATGCATATACGTAGTTTGGCACATGTGTGATTAAGGCAGAGAAAAAGACATGCATTGCTCTGGCAAGCGTTGTTCCGCTTGCGTAGGAAACATTTGCGTTGTTTGTAACACATTATTCAGGACCTTTCCCCTAAAATACATAAACGTTAGGAGAGTTTAAATAGGTTTCTCTCAATACAAGGGTATAGAACGTAATTATGTAACACAAACCTGATACTGTCAGCTAAAAGTTATCTAATGAGCAGGTGACAAGATCTACTCCTAGAGCAAGCACACAACCTCCTTGAGGAGAAGATGTAATACATGAATACAATACTGAGCACATTCGTCTCCCAAAATCCTGCTTTCAGTTGTCAGGATTTGAAACAAGGTTACACTTGGCATAAATGTACAATCTTAAATAATGTGACTTCTGAGCCTACTAGTCCCATGAAACCTAGCAAGCATATTTGATGCTAAGGGATGCTTCAAATCAGTAAGAAATAACATGCATATTGGAGTATGAAATATATTGCAATACACTTTCTATACGTATAAAAAACACAAATACTGCAGTGTGTAGGAATATATGATTATGTTTTCACAAAATGGATGGTTTTGAAATTATTGTCTGTACAATTTTCCATATTCTAGCCAAAGGAATGTGTGATGTTATGATCAGAATTCTCTTCCGTAGGTGGCAAGTACACCTCCCTAGATCTACCTCTGTTTTTGTCTAGGCATTTAATGACTGTGGCCCCTTTTGATACGTACATCCTGTGATTTTTATATTCCCTTATTTTGAAGAATAAATATGATTCTTGGTTATGTGCCCGGTGTAGAAAAAAAAGTATTCTGTTTACTGAGTCCTGCATTTCTAAACCTCCCCATCAACAGATGTTACAGAATATGGCATTGAGGTCTGCTTCGGTTTTGAGATTTGCTGTGACATCATTCATCATTTGATCCCTTTTATATGTTCATATGCTTCTCATTGATTTTTGCCATTGAGAAATCAAATAGACCTGCTCTCTATGAATAAAATGAAGCAAGATAGCTCACCCCTACATCAGCCCAGAGTATGACAAAGTGAAATGCATCAGCACCTAAACAGTTTACGCAATCTGACAAATGATATTTTTGATTAGATCACTCCAATCTCCCCTTAAACTATGTAAAAACTAAAGCAACTCTTTAAATGTGGTATTTGGTGGCCCAAAATATGATCAAATATGTGCTACAGAAAAACTCACAGCAGTTTTGATTGACAGAGTTCAGAAACGTAAAAAATGTGCACACCGTCACAGACATATTTAAGACGACAAGGTAGAATTGGCCTGAGAAAGGGCATATACCTTAAGTTCTCCATGAATCTGGGCTCTTTTATTCAAGTTCTTCAGAGAGCTCCATATCATGTACACCTGAAAACTATGAGGACCTCACTGAAAGAAGGTTTATATTACATGACTGCCACCCGAGAGATTATCAATAGGGAATTGATAATATTATAAATATAAGATTGACAATTGTTCAGATGGATCTCTAGATGGCAGGAGGGACATAGATTTTGTGCTGTTTCTTTTTTTTCCATTTTTGTTTGTGAAATATTTCGAATTTATACACATAATGGTTATCTACAGATGATTAATAGTTGATAGAACTGATCATATCTCAGAAACATGAAGGATGTAACTGTCTCGGAATCGCTAACAATGATATTTCGGATGATCTTACCTACATATGTAATATGTATAAAAACCAGTACAAATATCTTTTAAAAAGAAAGTGATGTAAGCTCAAACATGTTCAAGGTCACGTATTGTTTTGTTTTTGTTGGTTTCACCTATTTGTCATTGAAATGTATGTCCAGTTCATGGCATACTTCCAGAATATGTTGCAGTGCAATTATTAATAAAAATTGTGCCAGAACATAATGAAATAACGTATTAAAAAGTTACACTGAAAACATGCTTGGTGTCAGCCACAATGTGGTTCGACATAGTAAATAACTGTCTAATGAAAATGTATTTTATTTATTCATAATTAAATGTACCGAAAAATAAATATTAATACGTACTAAAAGGATTAAGAGTTTAAATATTATAACATCTTTTATTCTTTGTGTTTTAGTACTAGTTTTAAAAAGGCCTCACTTTTTAGTAATTTTCCAGAAGCAAAGTTTTAAAATGTTAACTCTGCAAAAGATGTTTCTCTAAGCATCCTGTGTATGACTTGCTCAATGTGAAAAAGTTATATCCTTATTTAGTAACATTTGTCTGTCTTCCTGGGGTTGAGATATTCTGTACCCAGCAACAATAGTCTTCAGTGCTCAAGTAGAACCTGCAACAATTGTATTCTACAGCGGAAACTGGTGCCTGCAGTGGGAAATGGTGAGCCAATCGTGAATGCAGAAAATTAAGAAAAGGTACTTCTGAAACATGGAGTCAATTTAGTTGACTATGACCTAAACCACCCCATATACTGACCAATAGAAACTTAGCTAATTGCTTTCTAGGACTTTAATATAATAAAATTACGTGATGTAAAGGCAGATCTTCTCAATGCCTTGCCGTTCTCAGCTGTCTGCAGAGTTTTACTTTCTAAGCTAGCTCATGTGTTATGCCTTTAGCTTTCTGCCATTGTCAGTTTAGATGCATTAAGGCCCAACATTACTGAACTGTTGCCAAATATGTCATTGTCCAATGAAGAAGACCAGAAGATCCTCCAATGATGAAGCCATCATGGCTTACTGATCCATGAGAGATATAACCAAATGTGAATTTGTCTTTCTTGCAGAGTTTTAAGTTTTCTCTTTTAGAAACCCATCTGCTATTTTTGGTTAGTGCTGTAGTCAGACATTTTCTAAATTAATTTTTGTCTTCCTTTCTTTTTGCATGAAGGATAATAGTTAATAATGCCAAAATCTAAATTAGACTGTTTCATATAAATTGTTTGTAAACAATTCATCTGCGATAACTAAATGTATTTTGTCTCTATCATTCATCTGTTATTGTTGTTATTCTGCATGGTGGTTCTTGAATACTTAATGATACATTTTCTGTCTAGGTTAAGATTCTTTTGAAGGTTTTATAATTTAGTCATGTGTTTGATTTACGTGATCCTAGCATTGTTGATCAAAAGGGCAATAAATGTTTGCACTTTATTAAACTGGTGTGGTGATTCATGGCCACATAGTTCATGGTGCTTATAAATTACTGACTCCAATATTGAACATGCTGTTTATTGATTTGATCTTATTGATGTTGACTGTTAGGATGGTATCTCACTCCTATCTGAGTCCAAAGATTCATCTCGACCTCTAAGGGTGATTGATGGTTACCCTATATGTGTCACCTTAGAAGTAAATTATCAAAAGAAATATAAGGTTAGACACGCCCGCATATGCTACCGTTTGCTCACTCTTGATTCTTTAGTAGAATGTAATACAGGCTGGCAATTTTCCCTTCAAGGAATCAATACCTATTAAGGGTGAAGAGGTAAAATGCATTCCAACTTGTTTATTTCCCTTAAATTGATCATCACCTCTTACAATAAAAAAAAAGCAAATGGACACTTTTGATAGGTGAAAGGAAACAGTAGCTATAATCATGTTAATTTGTCTTAAAACTATCAGCACTTTTTAAGACTTAAAAGGAGCAGGGAAACAGTGATTGGGCCCAGTTCACTTGGACTTTCACAGCAATACACCTACATTTACTGCCATAAATGGCTGCATATACGCCTGAGAGTTATTCACAAAAGAATACCTGTAAGGTACAAATGTTTTTACAAAATACATATGAAGTGCTAGTGGTCTATAATTATGTCAGGGTGCATTAAGCTAAGAAAAAGAAGGGGGCATGGCTACGATGAGGACACACATAGTTCTGTCCTTGCAGAGCGTTGGAAGGCCTTCTGATGCCTGTGCTCAGTCCAGATGGAAGTGTGGAGCCTTAAAATGTGGAGCCAAGGTGTAGGAAGCATTTGTACAACTGTGAGCTGTTGGACTGTGTCTTTCTGCCATAGAGGACAGTGAATGAGACCTACTGAACTGCCTACCACTGACTCCTGGTGAAGTGGGACAATATGGCCACTGATGGGGCTCTGCTGGCTCCTGTCAGGGAGATCTAAACATGCATTGCCTCCAGCATGTTGTCTTAGAGACTATAAGAGTGAGTCTCCTCTCCCCAGGTGCAAGGCAGGTTCAGTGGCCGCTGACAATGGTATCGGCCGGACCATTGATTGCGGTGCCCGTACCTCTTCCACGAAAACCTTGTGAGCGGCTGAAAGGAGGCTGAGAGGTCAGCATCAACTTTGTGCAGAGTCCTTGATGTGACTTAGCAGATCCACTGAGTGGGAGGCCCCTATGAGGATTACATGCAGAGAAATTAAGCATTTTTTCTCTACATGCTGGCCTACACATGACTTGCTTGGCTCCTTTGGCTGCGACTACTGGCCCGTCATTAGATTTCCAGACTTTGTGATACTTGCAGCCTACTTCAGCTCCCCATGTCAAACAGGATTAATTTTGAAGTCATCCCAGAGTAACTGGATGATCATCCAACTACATTAGAAGTCATTTTCACATCATCAGACATCATCAAGCTCCTAAGGACATCAGCAAAGCTTAGAAACGTGCGCCTGATGATTTGAGGATGACTTGAAGTACCCAAGTAAAACAAATGTGCACACTGTTCCTGAAGGAATTTAGATGACTTGAAGTACCCAATGACTCCTCTAGATTTGATTGTTACTGATGATTTGAGGATTACTTGAAAATGAGTGTCTGATGATTTCACAAGATGACTTGTTCTTGATGATTTGAGGTCGAATTCAAATTTGGTAGCTGATTACCAGACAAGGATTGTTTTCACTCAGAAAAATGTATGTTTCTGAATGTTTGAGGATGATTTACTGTTTATTTTAAATGCAAGTTTGCCAATTTTGTTTCAGTTTAGTTTTTAAGTGTTAGCAGTTGGGTGTTTTTTTCCAGAGTATTTGCTGATTATTGCACAATGACTTAATGTCATATCTAATGATCAGCAACTGTTATACATAAGATAATGTGTTAATTAGGTCACAGGTTAATATTTTTAATGGCTTTTGTTACTTATAAATCATTTCCTATTTATTATAACTGGTCAAACAGACAAGTCAAGTCTTAAAATGTTCAACATTGAATATTAATTATGCAGCTCAGGCTAGGCAAAACACAAAGGTCTCACTTTACCCCCTTTGCTGCCAGGCCTTTTCCCCCTCAGGTGCCAATCCTTTTTTGGCTATTTGGGGAAGTTCATGCTTAGGCCTTCATAACTTTTTGTCCACATAAGCTACACATGCCAAAGTTGGGTCCTTTTTCCAACATCCTAGGGATTCTAGAGGTACCCAGACTTTGAAGGGTCCCCTGAAGGAGATTAAGAAATTAGCTAAAATACAGCAAAAACTTCATTTAAAAAAAGAAAAGGAGTAAAAGGGCTGCAGAAGAAGGCTTGTGGTTTTTAACCTGAAAATGGCATCAACAAAGGGATTGTGGTGCTAAAATCACCATCGTCTCAGCTTTTAGGAACAGGCAGACTTGAATCAGAAAACTCACATTTTCAACACAGTTTTGGCATTTTAATGAGACATACCCCATTTTTACTATTTTTTGTGCTTTCAACCTCCTTCCAGTTAGTGACAGAAATGGGTGTGAAACCAATGCTAGATCCCAGAAAGCTAAACATTTCTGAAAAGTAGATACAATTCTGCATTCAGCAAGGATTCATTTATGTAAATCCTACAAGGTTTTCCTACAGAAAATAACAGCTGAAATAAAAAAATATTGAAATTGAGGTGAAAAAAACAGCAATTTTTCTCCATGCTTTACTCTGTAACTTTTTCCTGCGATGTCAGATTTTTCAAAGCAATATACCGTTACGTCTGCTGGACTCTTCTGGTTGCAGGGCTATATAGGGCTTGTAGGCTTATCAAGAACTCTAGGTACTCAGAGCCAATAGATGAGCTTCACCTTGCAATGAGTTTTCATTCTATACCGGGTATACAGCAATTCATTTGCTGAAATATAAAGAGTGAAAAATAGGTATCAAGAAAACCTTTGTATTTCTAAAATGGGCACCAGATAAGGTGTGGTTATTTGCACATCCCTGAATTCCGGGATGCCCATACTAGCATGTGAATTACAGGACATTGCTCAAATAGACATCTTTTTTACACACTATCCTACATTTGGAAGGAAAAAATGTAGAGAAAGACAAGGGATAATAACACTTGTTTTGCTATTCTCTGTTCCCCACGTTTCACTACAAAAATGGTACCTCACTTGCGTGGGTAGGCCTAGTGCTCGCGACAGAAAACGCAACACGGACACATCACATTTTTACATTGCAAAGTGCCTAGCTGTAGATTTTGGCCTCTAGCTCAGCCAACACCTAGGGAAACCTACCTAACCTGTGCATTTTTTTAAACTAGACACCTAGGGGAATCCTCACATTTTGGTGACAGAAAGTTGTGGAATCTGAGAGGAGCCACAAATTTCCTTTGACTCAGCGTTTCCCCAAGTCTCCCGATAAAAATGGTACCTCACTTGTGTGGGTAGGCCTAGTACTCGTGACAGGAAATACCCCAAAACTCAACATGGACACATCACATTTTTCCAAAGAAAACAGAGCTGTTTTTTGCAATGTGCCTAGCTGTGGATTTTGGCCTCAGGCTCAGCCGGAACCTAAGGAAACCTACCAAACCTGTGCATTTTTGACAACTAGACACCTAGGGGAATCCAAGACGGGATGACTTGTGGGGCTCTCACCAGGTTCTGTAACCAAGAATCCTTTGCAAACCTCAAAATTTGGCCAAAAAACACTTTTTCCTCACATTTTGGTGACAAAAAGTTCTGGAATGTGAGGGGAGCCACATATTTCCTTCCAGCCAGCGTTCCCCCAAGTCTCCAAATAAAAATGGTACCTCACTTGTGTGGGTAGGCCTAGTGCACGTGGAAGGAAATGCCCCAAAACACTGTCTGGACACATCAAAATTATCAAATACAAAACTACCTGTTTTTTTGGGGGGGGGGCACCTGCATTTTCGGTCCTGGGCTCAGCAGTCATACAGAAAAACCACCAAACACAGACATGTCTGAAAAGTAGACACCCGAGGAAGTCCAGGGAGGTGTGACTTGCGTGGATCCCCCAGTGTTTTCTTACCCAGAATCCTCAGCAAACCTCAAATTTAGCTTTAAAAAATCAGATTTTTCCCACATTTCTGTGTCAGATCACCGCACCGGGACAAATTTCCTACCACCCAACATTCCCATCCTTCTCCTGGAAAAAATCATACCTCACTTAAGTAGGGGGGACAAGTGCTTTTGACAGGGAATAGCAAAAAACTGCAAAATTGAGGGGGAACCAAGGCAGGTCCGAAAGGGCAGCTCGAAAGAAAACATTTTTGGGCTGACAAGTGGGGCAAAATTTTTATTGGAATAGATGAGCCAATGCTGGGTGGTAGGAATATTGTGAATTCCTGCAGATTCCGGAAGGTTCTGTCACAAAAATGGGGAAAAATGTGTGACTTCCAGCAAAGTAGGAGGTTTGCAGGGCATTGTGGGTAAGAAAATGGTGCAGGTGCATGTGAAGCACACCACCCTGGACTCACCCAGATGTTTAGTTTTCAGATGTGTCTAGATCTTGTGGATCTTTCTACATGGCAGCGTGCCAAAGTCCAAAAAGTGCAGCCCTCACCATTCTAAGTGGGACGATTTTGAGAGTTAGCCACGCTCTCATGGCCCAAATGTAAAACAAAACCCCAAAATAATCAAATGTCCTCTTGCTTGCCATGGGATAAGATGTTTTAGTGTGTCGGGAGAGAGCTGAAAGACTGTTACCCCCTTCAGTTGGGGTAGGGGGATAACCAGTCCCATACCAGTTGGCAGCAACCACCCCACTATTTTTTTTTAATTCCCGGGCATCTAGTGGTCACACAAAGAGTTCAGCAGCAGGTGCCTAAACCCTGCCAGTTGTTTCAAAGTGCAGCCTGTTTCTCACCAATTAGGTAAGCCAAAACAGATTAACCATCACATTTGTCCTTGGTGCCAATTTCTTTGCAGCAGAGTTTTAAGAGACATAAATATTCGAGTTGAAATTCTTGCTCAGCTTTTCATGACTCTGCGCTTCATGACTCCACCTCTTTCTGCTGCCAAGTTTTGGGATCCCAGAGTAAGCTTTTACTATTTCCAGCTCTGATTCTGACCTTTCTTTTTGTTCTGTCAATTTCTTCTGTCCTAGTCCTTGTCATATCAGCTTATTCTGCTCGCTAAACTTTTCTCTCAAGCTATCTTCCTTTCATTATGTCTATGGCCTCTGTTGGAGTTTGGTTTTATAATTAAAATTAACATGAAAAGTTTGTGAAATAATGCATAATGATGCCGCATAGAAATTATATTAATGTGCTTTTACTAAACGTGTGTTTGAAATGTGCCCACGGGGAGTGGCCACCAACGTATACGATGATAATTGAAACTGACTAATAATGAAATATCAATGTACTAATGTATGATTTTGTATGATTAGTAAGAGTTATATATTAAGGTTTTGCTAATTAATCACTAGGCCTTAGTTCACATGAGTCGGGCCTAGCTGTCCGGTTTCATATTAAATGTTTTTTTCTAACGTGCAATGTGCTGACTTGCTGAAGGACGTGTAGCCGTACTTTTCCAGAAGACTAGAAGATGTGTGTAACCGTAGTAAACTCTTTCTCATGAGACTCGACTTGCTCAAGCAGGCATTCTTGCCGAATGCAACAGTGTAAACTTGCAACAGGTACAAGGTCGCCTGAACTGGTATAGACAATGGAACTACTGACTGGGATTGTGAGAGGACCGCGAGAACATGAAATTGTACCTGATATTCTGCCCATTGGAGACGTCAATCACAGAAGTCAATAAACTACGTGAGAACTGTTATGAGGTGACAATCTTAATGAGGCGACAAGTAAACCATTGGATGGAGATAATGGTGCACCATAACTTGCCCAATTGGAAATTAGGGGACTGTACAACAAGTTTAATATACTCCTTTGACACAAGGAGAAAGCAGCCATTCCGAGCCATTTTCTATAGCCATTACATGCCTTTGTTATTGCCTAGACACTTTGGGGCATATTTATGCTCTGTTTACGCCGGATTTGCGTCGTTTTTTTTTACGCAAATCCGACGCAAAACTAACTCCATATTTATACTTTGGCGTTAGACCCGTCTAGCGCCAAAGATCTTGGAGTTTGCGTCATTTTTTAGCGTGGACACCTTCCTTGCGTTAATGATATGCAAGGTAGGCGTTCCCGTCTAAAAAATGACTCCGAGGCATGTGCGCCGTATTTACACTCCAGGGCAAAAATGACGCCCGGGAGTGGGCGGGTAAAAAAAAAAGACGTCCAGCCGCTTTAGCGTCATTTTTTAACGCCTGGTCAGGGCAGGCGTTAAGGGACCTGTGGGCTCAGAAGGAGCCCAGAGGTGCCCTCCCATGCCCCCAGGGACACCCCCTGCCACCCTTGCCCACCCCAGGAGGACACCCAAGGATGGAGGGACCCATCCCCGGGAACTTCAGGTAAGTTCAGGTAAGTATTTTTTTTTTTTTTTTGGGTGGCATAGGGGGGCCTGATTTGTGCCCCCCTACATGCCACTATGCCCAATGACCATGCCCAGGGGACATAAGTCCCCTGGGCATGGCCATTGGGCAAGGGGGCATGACTCCTGTCTTTGCTAAGACAGGAGTCATTTCAATGGGGGTTGGGAGTCTAAAAAAATGGCGCTAATCGGGTTGAGGCGAAAATTTTGACTCAGCCTGACTTCCCCCATTTTTGGCGCCCAAGCTCCATTTTCCCCTACGCCGGCGCTGCCTGGTGTAAGTCATTTTTTTGACGCACACCAGGCAGCTCCGCCGGCTAACGTCTTTCCATAAATAAGGCGCCCGCATGGCGCTTTGGAATGGCGTTAGCCGGCGTTAAATCTTTTGACGCACAACTGCGTTGGCGCAGTTGTGCGCCAAAAAGTATAAATACGGCCCTTTGTCACTCTGTCTTAAAGACTTTGCGGTTTACCTTGTCGGACCATCCTTATTCTGCCTTGCCCGATTCATACTTTTCTCCTTATGAGGGAGGTGTCCCTTATTGCCTGTCTTGCTGAACTTTGCTGTATTTCCCGGCTGATGGCGAATCAACTGATGTCCTGAGGACGAAGACTGACTCTGTATGCTGACCCATTACGGAGGGTAACTATATGATAATGAAATTGTAATTGTCTGTTTGCCTTTCCTTTCTAGGTATCAACTGCTACCTTTTGATAGAGACCATAGTTAGATGTTTTCTAAATTTGTGTTGCTAAATTGTTTTGCATGAAGCCCAACATGCCAATGCCAATTCGAGGTTAGTTAAGGAGTTCACTAAACGGCCGCAAATAGACAAAGGACTGAATCTATGCTTTGTTGAATAATGCGCTAATGATACTCTGCTAAGATTAACCCATGTTGACGTCGTGCTTTGTTCTAATGTTTATGACTTTTGCATTAATGAAGTCTTACTCGAGTTGCCATATTATTACTGTGTTGATGTGTTTTCTGGTATTGAGACTAATAAACTTACTCGTAGAAGTGTAATCAATATGAAATAAATATCACAAATCATACTAAATCCGTGTGGTTATTCACGACTGAGAGGTCTTGGGGGGTCATTCTGACCTCGGCGGTAAAAGGCCGCCATAACGCCGCCGCGGTTAACCGCCACGGTCATTCTGACCCACAACAGGCAAACCGCCAAAATCCCGACATCCTCAAAAGTCCGCCACACCAACGGCCAGCGAAAAACTGGCGATGACCAAACCTCCACCGTCACGCCAATAGAAATACGCCCATTCCATTCCAACCCACGAATCCACGCGGCGGTCTTTCAACCGCGATATTCCATTGGCGGTACCCACCGCCGCGGTCGGAATACACACACACTTACAAAACACTGCCACATTGGACATTTTTAAATACACACACCTGATACACATACAAACACCACTCCCACACACCCAACACAATATAAAACACACACCCACATCACCCTCAAACCCCTACGACCACCATTTATTGACTAAGGCCAGAGAGAGACACCACCAGCTAGTACAGAGCATACACAGGCACATAACACCATCACTCACACAACATCCACGCACTAAACACCACACACCAGCACACTCACCACACTCATCCCCACAAACACCACCCCACACCTCATACACACCACCCCATGGCAGCCCAAAGACACCCCAGGTTCTCACACGCCGAACTCAGGGTCATGGTGGAAGAAATAGTTCGGGTAGAGCCCCAGCTCTTCGGGACACAGGTGCAGAACACCACCATTGCCAGGAAGATGGAGCTATGGCAAAGAATAGTGGACAGGGTCAACGCTGTGGGACAGCATCCACGAAATGGGGACGACATCAGGAAGCGGTGGAACGACCTACGGGGGAAGGTGCGTTCCATGGTATCCAGACTCAACATCGCGGTGCAGAAGACTGGCGGCGGACCCCCACCTACTCCCCCAGAATTTACAACATGGGAGGAACAGGTCTTGGCGATCCTGCATCCTGAGGGCCTCGCAGGAGTAGGCGGCGGAATGGACTCTGGTAAGTCTAATCTCAACTACTTCATCCCCCCCACCCACCGGCATGCCAAATCATACCCCCCCCCCACACCCCCATCACACATCCTCCTTGCTCATGTCTCACCACCACAATCCACCCATCCCAACACAAAGCCCTGCATGCGACCACAAACCATGGACACCCATCACCTAAGCATGCCCACTGCACATACCCATCCCCCCCCAAACCACCGTCACAACAGCCCCCACAAGGGAATGCCAGCGCTGGGGTACACGGGCACCCACCCATTGCACGCCATTTGCACACAGAGAAGCAATAACCATACTCTTATACCCCTGCAGGACCCGAACGCCACAACACCGCCCAGGAGGGTCCTGAAATGTCCATTCCACCCCCAGAAGAGGCCCACAGTGATGACAGCAGCTCTGTCTCACTGGACCCAGATGACCAGCCCGGCCCATCGGGGACCTCAGGACAGTCGGTTCCCCTCAGACAGCCACAGCAGACCTACCCCCCTCTGGGAACACCACCACAGTACCCACCCAGCGGGCCCATGCCTCTGTCACCAGGACACGTCAATCAGCGGTGTGTCCACCACTACAGGGCACCCAGGTTAACCCCCCACCCCAACAACAACAGGGACCTGGGGGCAGTGGTAGTGGGCACACGGTCCAGGGGACAGAGGCCCAGGGAAACAGGGGAACTGGGAGGGCAGCTGCGCGACAGGGGGGGGACAGGCCCAGGGAACCCACTCTCCACGAGGCCCTATCCTCCATCATGGGAGCATACCACCACTCCCAGGAGACGATGGCGACGGTCCTGGCCAGGTTACAGGAGATCCAGGTACTGCAGGAGGAACAGTTTATGGGGTTCAGGGAAGAACTCAGAAACATAAGTTCTGCAATGGGCACCATCGTTGTGGCTCTCAATCAGATAGTCAGCACATTGCGGGACCATGTGGCACCACAAAGGGCCCCTGTCACTAGCATGGACCAAGAACAGGCTACCACCTCCGCTGGCGCTAGTGCACAGGAGGCCCCGACACAAGAACAACAGGCCACCAGAACCCCACCCCCTGCAGAAGGAGAACCACCCCGCAAGCGGGGCCTGAGATCTAGGAAGAAGACAGAGTAAGACGCCAAGACCCCCGCCAGGAAAGGATACCCCCTGATTGTCATCCCACTGTCCCACATTGTCACCCTGTCCAACCTTAAACTGCCCCTGCTCCACCTTCCACAGGCATATGGACAATGCACCTGTGAGACTGAAAATCTGGACTCTGCCATGGACATTCCTCCACCATCACCCATCACCGAATTGCAACCATTACCCACAATTGAGCACTTTAATAAACACACTTATTGCACAAAAATAATCTGGAGTCTGCCTGTATTTTTTAACAAATGTATTACACAGAACTGTGCAAAAATGTCCAGTTACATTGTGATGACAACATACCACTGTCACACAGCTGTAGTCCATGGGGAAACAAAGCGGAGTGGGGCCCACATTTCTGAAATTGGAAGGGAAAGACACAACTCAGTGAACATACACTGGGTGGAAACTCAGACAGTAGAGAGGCAGGAGACTTTAAGTAAATGTAAATTTCGGTGTTGATTCTTACCTGTATGTTATTGAAAATACTGCTGTATTACTCTGTCCCTGTTATCTGTGTCGTCCTCTTCGTCTTCCTCCTCTTCACTCTCCACAGGCTCCACAGCTGCCACAACACCACCATCTGGACCATCCTCCTGCAGGAAAGGCACCTGGCGGCGCAAAGCCAGGTTGTGAAGCATACAGCAGGCACACCTTCTTTGGTGAGTACATTAGGGATCCACCTGTCATATGGAGGCACCTAAACCTGGCCTTCAGGAGGCCGAAGGTCCGCTCGATCACCCTCCTAGTACGCCCATGGGCCTCATTGTACCGTTCCTCTGCCCTTGTCCTGGGATTCCTCACTGGGGTCAGTAGCCATGACAGGTTAGGGTAACCAGAGTCAACAATTAGCCACACACGGTGTCTCTGAAGTAGTTCCATCAGGTAAGGGATGCTGCTATTTCGCATGATGTACGCGTCATGCACTGACCCAGGGAACTTGGCATTTACATGGGAGATGTACTGGTCAGCCAAACAGACCACCTGGACATTCATGGAATGATAACTTTTTCTGTTCCTGTACACCTGTTCACTCGTGCTGGGGGGGACCAAAGCAACATGTGTCCCATCAATTGCACCAATGATGTTGGTAATATGTCCAAGCGCATAGAAATCACACTTCACCGTAGCCAAATCGCCCAACTCAGGGAAAACAATGTAGCTCCGCATGTATTTCAACAGGGCAGACAACACTCTGGACAACACCTTGGAAAACATAGGCTGTGACATCCCTGATGAAATGGCCACTGTAGTTTGGAATGACCCACTTGCCAAGAAATGGAGTACTGACAGAACCTGCACTAGAGGGGGAATCCCTGTGGGTTGGTGGATGGGTGACATCAGGTCTGGCTCCAGTTGGGCACACAGTTCCTGTATAGTGGCTCTGTCAAGCCTGTATGTCAGTATGACATGTCTTTCTTCCATTGTCGACAGGTCCACCAGCGGTCTGTACACGGGAAGATTCCTCCATCTCCTCGCAAGTCCCAGAGGATGGTGCCTAGGAAGGACAACATGGAGCACAGAGTCAATCAACCCACAGGTACGTTCCCACAGCTTGCACAGTACACGATTCTCAATGCATTGAATGGCTTGTATGAGTGTTGATGCAAGGCCTAGGTATGTGTGACGCAGTAGATTTTAAGCCATGTGGGCCCTTGAAATGGCGGCTGCCTGACCTGTGAAGTGCGACAGTGGGATGTGAGGTCAATGCGCTGGCGTGGCACACCGTGGCGGGGGGCGGTCGAAGACCGCGGCGCAAAGCCGAATTGGTTAACATTGAACCCTATGGGTCTCAGGAGCCAATGACGATGTGCGCCGGCGGTCGCGGTACGCACCGCCGCGGGCGTGACCGCCATTTTCTATCTGCTTAATCACTCGATACCTGATCATCCACAGGAGAGGACCTATACTGCAAGTGCTGCTGTGACCTCGGTCTGGAAGAGACAATGGCTGCTGCGACTGGGGAAAGGGCCCCTGCCTTCACTTCTGAAGAATTGGAGAAACTCGTGGATGGGGTCCTCCCCCAGTATGCGCTACTCTACGGTCCTCCAGACCAACAGGTAAGTACACTGGGACCATGCTTTGTGGCCAATGCCTGGGTTGAGTGGGGTGAATGAACGATGGTGGGGAGGGGAGCGAATGAGGCATGCATCAAACGACAGATGAGAGCATGTGCCACATGGCAAGGGTGGGGATGGGGGGCCACTCACATCGAGCATGCAGAAAATGATTGTTTATTTTTCTCCCCCTGTACATGTCACATAGGTCAACGGCCATCAGAAAATCGACATTTGGCGTGCCATCGCCAAGGACGTCCGGACCCTGGGGGTCCACAACAGACGGGGCACCCACTGCCGCAAGAGGTGCGAGGGCATCCGCCGCGGGAGCAGGAAGACCGCAGAGGCTCTGCTAGGGATGGCCTCCCAAAGTAGGAGGGGTGGCACTCGTCAATTGACCCCCCTGATGTCCCGGATCCTGGCGGTGGCCTACCCCGATTTGGATGGGCGCGTGAGGACATCACAGCAGACACAAGGGGGTGAGTACAAATACGTTCTGCTGACTTTGCGCGCAGTGGAGGTGTCTGGGTGGGGGAGGAGGGCTGTGGCTAACCCTAGGCCAGGGCGATTTCCGTAGGCTAGGCCCCTCCGTTAGGCATGGCCCTGTGCCCCCGCCCCCCACCTCTGTAGGTTGCCTAGTACAGCTAATCATGGCCCTGTGTCACCTATGTGTGGATTTGTCATCCATAGGCTTGTAGGCCATGTCCCACGGATTGAGTAGTGGACCCCAAGTGCGCGGCGTAGTGCAGGGGGCTTCTGTGTCTGACCTCTCCGCCAACTGTGTCGCCAATGCATGCACTCAACATGTCTTTATTTCTCGCCCCCCCTTTTTTTGGCAGTCTTCCTGTTCATGTGTGCATTAGCATCATCAGGCGGAGGAGAAGTGGCATCGGAGCACGAGGGAGCTGCATCTCACATGGCCATGGAGGGCCATGCAACCGACTCGGAGTTCACCAGTGAGACGGAGGGCGAGGGGAGCTCCACAGCGGGGACACGTGGTGACACCAGCGACACAGACACGTCCTCGGAAGGGAGCTCCCTTGTGGTGGCGGCAACATCCGTGCCCACCGCAACAACAGGTACAGCCGCCACCCAGCGCACCAGCTCCGCCCTCCCAGCAGCCCCTCAGCCTTCGCCCCGTGCCTGCTCACCCAGGAAGGTGGGCATCTCCTTCGCCCCAGGCACCTCAGGCCCTGCCCCAGTTACCCCTGCTGCCCTCAGTGAGGAGGTCATTGACCTCCTGAGGACGCTCATTGTTGGGCAGTCTACCCTTTTGAATGCCATCCAGGGTGTAGAAAGGGAGGTGCACCGGAGTAATGCATACCTGGAGGGCATTCATTCGGGTCAGGCTGCCCATCAGCGATCGTTCAACGCTCTGGCCTCAGCACTGACGGCAGCCATTGTCCCTGTCTCCTGCCTCCCTCCTCCAACTTCCTCAACCCAGTCCCACTCCCCTGTACCTCTGCCTATCCCAGACACACCTACAAACTAGCCTGCACACACCTCAACACCCAAGGGAAGCTCATCCAGACATAAGCATCACACATCACACAAGCATTCACCCAAGCAACAGCCACATGCAGACATGCCAACAGCCACTGCCTCCTCTGTGTCCCCCTCCTCATCGTCTCCCTCCTCCCTCCTTGTGACGTCTCCACTCACACTTGCATGCACAACATCATCAGCCACTACGTCCATCACCAGCACACCCACCAGAACACTCCGCACATGTGCAGTCACCACCCCCACTACCATTTACACGTCCCCTGTGTCCTCTCCCAGTGTGTCTGTCACCCCCTCTTCCAAACCACACAAACGCAGGCAGCCACCCACCCAACAGCCATCCACCTCACGACAGCCTCCAGCACAAGCACCTGCACCCAAAGACACCAGACTTGACTCACCTACAACCACATCCTCTTCCTCCACTCCCATACCCACTACACCTACCCTTCCCACTGCTCCCAAAAAGTTTTTCCTGTCCAAAATTAACCTCTTTCCATCACCTGACCCACCCCCTCCATCTCATAAGACTCCAATCAGCACCTTAGCCACCACAAAACCTGGACCTACAAGGACAATAGTCCAAGGATTTTGGAGTCCACCACCTTCAAGGCCAGCTACTTCGGCTAGCATTAAAGATATAGCCAGCCCACCCCCTGGAAAGAAAGCCAAGAAAGCCAGTGCCAGGCGCGAGAGGCCAGAGACAGCAGGCTCCAAGGGCACTACCCTGGCACCGTCAGGAAGTGGGGTGCCACCTGGCACACCGACAAAGGGAGGAAAGGGCCACAGAGGAGCGGGGAAGGGTGGCAAGGGCAGCACGCCCGACAAGTCCGGCAGCAGGCGAGCTGCCCAGGAGGGCCCCACCAGCCCCATTCCAGGGGTAAAGGAGGACACCCACGGGCCCGGGACGGCAGCACAGGAGGGCCCCGCAAGCGAGAAGACAGATGTGCACGAAGGGCACAACAGCCACATGTCGGGTGGCGAGTGAGATCCATGTCATGGCCGGATCTGGTGCCCTGGAGACACATGTCAAGCACCGCTGAACAGGGCCCTTCAAGTCAAGCACCGCTGAACAGGGCACCGCCGTCTCAAGAACCGCTGAACAGGGCCCTTCAAGACAAGCACCGCTGAACAGGGCACCGCCGTCTCAAGAACCGCTGAACAGGGCCCTTCAAGACAAGCACCGCTCAACAGGGCACCGCTGTCTCAAGAACCGCTGAACAGGGCCCTTCAAGACAAGCACCGCTGAACAGGGCACTGCCGTCTCAAGAACCGCTGAACAGGGCCCTTCAAGTCAAGCACCGCTCCGCTGGGCCCTTCAAGTCAAGCACCGCTCCGCTGGGCCCTTCAAGTCAAGCACCGCTCCGCTGGGCCCCGCCGTCTCTGCACCGCTCCGCTGGGCCCTTCAAGTCAAGCACCGCTCCGCTGGGCACTGCCGTCTCTGCACCGCTCCGCTGGGCCCTTCAAGTCAAGCACCGCTCCGCTGGGCCCTTCAAGTCAAGCACCGCTCCGCTGGGCCCCGCCGTCTCTGCACCGCTCCGCTGGGCCCTTCAAGTCAAGCACCGCTCCGCTGGGCCCTTCAAGTCAAGCACCGCTCCGCTGGGCACCGCCGTCTCTGCACCGCTCCGCTGGGCCCTTCAAGTCAAGCACCGCTCCGCTGGGCCCTTCAAGTCAAGCACCGCTCCGCTGGGCACCGCCGTCTCTGCACCGCTCCGCTGGGACCTTCAAGTCAAGCACCGCTCCGCTGGGCCCTTCAAGTCAAGCACCGCTCCGCTGGGCCCCGCCGTCTCTGCACCGCTCCGCTGGGCCCTTCAAGTCAAGCACCGCTCCGCTGGGCCCTTCAAGTCAAGCACCGCTCCGCTGGGCCCCGCCGTCTCTGCACCGCTCCGCTGGGCCCTTCAAGTCAAGCACCGCTCCGCTGGGCCCCGCCATCTCTGCACCGCTCCGCTGGGCCCTTCAAGTCAAGCACCGCTGGACAGGGCACCGCAGTCTCATGCACCGCTGGCCCATTGGCAGAAGGGGCAGGGCCGGATTTGTGTCGGGCAGGGCTGCATGAAGCACTCTGGGCACCATGCCTCCTCCAGAACCAGTGGAGTCTGTAATCCACTTGATTGACTGTGGCTTTGCACTCCCCAGGATGGCACAGTGGGCAATCCACCCACTGTAGAGACTTGTGAGACTGTGGCTTTGCACTCCCCAGGATGGCACAGTGGGCAATCCACCCACTGTAGAGACTTGTGAGACTGTGGCTTTACACTCCCCAGGATGGCACAGTGGGCAATCCACCCACTGTAGTGACTTGTGAGACTGTGGCTTTGCACTCCCCAGGATTGAATAGTGGGCATGGAGGCCCCTCGTGGATCTGGCGTCGTGGACTCATCTGGCTGAGGTGCCCCCCCTTCCCTTCCCCCTGAGGTGCCTGTAGTTTTGCTATCTGATGCCCCTGCAGTGTTCTCTCCAATGGATTCGGGTATCGTGTGTGGGCTTTGCCCATGTGTTTAGGACCATTGGCCCACGAACAATGGCTGATACCCAATTTGGACAGGACAATTTACATTTGTATATATAGTTATAGATGTTGGATATATTTTTTTACTTAGCCGTTCAATATACTTCAAAATTCATGATCATTTTATTTTGTCTTTGCATTCTTCCGGGGGGGTTTGGGGGGTGTCACTCTGAGTTGTTGCTCTGCAGTGATGTGTATGTAGTTGTGGGTGAGGGTGAGGGTGGGTGTGTCGCGTATGTGTGTGCCCGTAATTTTTTTCCTCCCCCCTCCCCTGTGTCGTAGGTGCAGTAGTCACCGGTGTCTTCTGCGCCGGCGTTCGTGCTCCTGGTAGAGGAGCAGTAAGACAATAGCTGGTAGGATGTGTAGTTCGGGTTCCATGCTGTCCAGATTCCTCGTGGAGTGTGTAGAGGTGAGCGTTTTCCGTTCGTAATGTCTGTTTCCGACGTGTTTTTATCGGCGGGGCTACCGCCCCGGAAAAGGTGGCGGATTGGTGGGTTGTGATAGGGTGGGAGGTACATTGGCTCCCGACTGACTGTTGGCGGTGACCGCCGCGCTGTTTGTTTGTCCCGCCGTTGCGGTCGGAGTGTTAAAGTGGCGGTCTCTGTTGGCGGTTTCCGCCAGGGTCAGAATTCCATTTTTTTTACCGCCTGCCTGTTGGCGGGTTGGCTGCCGCTTTAACACCGACCGCCAGGGTTGGAATGACCCCCTTGGTGTGTTTTGATTCTTACCTATGTCATTATCCAAATTGAATCGATTTGTTATAGTGAATATTGATGATGTTATTGATCTATTGATTGCTAGGTTGATTAATTGTCTCGTCCTAAGGTGTCTTCAATCAGGGTCAAAAGATTAATTGGCCTAAAACGAGTCCCAGACTAATTAAATTATCTAAGACGGGATGCGTTATCAGTTTTGGTAGCAGAGGACGGTTAGGCCCTTTGGGGCCCTAGGACGAGGGACCATTGTTTTGGAATTGTTTTTTGAGATAATGCGAATTAGAGGTATGATGTGCCCCTAAGTCCCAAATGACTTTCCCGGAATCTCAGAGCTTGCCGAAGTGAGTTGGGTATGTTCTCGGCGTTCTAGTGATAGCATGAGTGAAGTAGAATTTGCGCTTGCTCAGCTTATGCATATCGCAGGTGAAGTGTGAGGGTTGTGAGAATCTAAGCCAGGTAGAATTTTAATAGGAGTGGGCGTACTCCGCAGTATGAGAGTAGGGAAGTCGTCGAACTTCATGTGAGTGTGGCGCTTTGTGCTCAAAATTGTCCACGTGGTTGTTGGTGATGTACGGACCCGGCGTGGTCTAAGACTCCGGAGTATATTGATAAGTGTATGAGACACTTGGTTTATGTTGTAAGTTGCGCGGTTTAATAGGTCAATCAGGCGTGGTTGACAAGTCGAGTTTGAGTCAAAGTGTGTGAGTGAAACCTTCGATGGAGATTTGGTAAGCTCTAAAGTGCACAAGAACGAACCATTGACAAGTCGAGAGCATAATTTGCGGGTCCAATTTTGCTTGCGGGTACGGGATCTGAGAAGGAGAGAGTAGCGGCCGAGGCTTCAAGTGAAATCTCTGTAAAGTTCTGAAGCGATTGTGTTATCCTTCCTGTAGTAAACCGCCAAATTTGAGTTTGTTGTTAAGGTGCTCGCAATATTGCATTAGTTTTGTATGAATAGAGAGTGAGGAAGACAAGTCGCAAGACTTTGTCAGCCGCAGTGTGTGTGAGTGTGACGTCATTGGAGCCGCGCTGGGATAGGTCAGTTAGTAAGAAGGGTCGCGCACAGATTGGCAGCCGTCCGTGAGAGGCGATTGGTTGAGAAGGTAGGCGAAGAGTGTTCTGGGAACTAAAGCCACTTCCTGATTCGATTCTGAACAAAATAAAAGACGCAAAAATTAAGTTTTTCAAGGCTTTAAAGAGTGCTTTGAGGGGAGATGCGTATATTACAGCGAGTGTGGGAGAGCCTACAACGCCAGAGGATACTCCGGCTTATGCCGTAATGGAGGAGAAGGGAGTCGCGCCATGTCTTTGGCTAAAGCATTGGTGCAAGTTAACAGAGAAAGATGGGTGCTTGACGTTTCCAGAGAATGGAACCTTTAATATAGGGGTCCTAGAAAATTTGCAAAAAGCGCTAACTGAGCAGAAGCCACCTCCGAGACCAGCTCAGTTTGAGGCGTTAGCGATTTGGGAATTAATGGCCATATGAGAGAGGCAACAGAAATTTGAGAGGAGAATGAGGAAAGCAGAAAAGACTCTAGCGGAGGCTAGGTGGGATAGTGAGACCAGGATGTGGAGAAGGGAAATAATAGACGGAGTTAGGATGTTCCCGGCAATAACTCAAGAAGCCGAAACACAGGGAAGAAAGGCCACTTGTAAAACAGACAAGGGCTCTAGCAAGCAGAAGGAGACTCAGAGGTGTTGGGCAGATGCAGATGATTCGCATGATGATGAGTTTCTCAATCAGTTGTTACATGATCGACCGCCACCATATGCCATGAATGACAATAGACCGAGTACTAGTGCAGATCCTGTAAACCCGACACAAAATCAGGGAGCCACAAGAGCAGCACAAGCAAATAATGTTATCACATCAGCTCCGATACAGAATGGTGCTAGTGTATATACCGTACCAGACACACAAATACAGTGGCAGCCACCACCAGTTCAGAGGCTCTACCCTGATGTCCCAGTATTAGAGACGACTACGAGTTTGATGGTGCCACCTGATCCAGTACACACGAGATTAAAATTAATGCAGATTGAGCCAACTCCACAATTGCTGCCCCAGCCGCAGCAACAGGTAGTCCTGAATTACACTTCGGTCGCAGGACCGCAGTCAGTTACAGCACCTATAGTGAATCAAGCTATGAGAGTTAACGCTCCACCGGGATTGGGAAATGGACAGGTACCAGCCGCTATATCATTGCTGATTACCGTTGGTCCGCCAGTACCGCTATATGCACAGGCGAAGCATAGTGTATCTGACCAAGGGGTAATGACTCAAGAGATGATAAGAGGGGGGTTCACAGGAAGCCCCCAGGGAATGACACCGGGAGAACAGACAGCAGAGAGGTCTAGATCTTTGCTGGACTTCAGTCTGATTGGGGTTCCTATAGAGACCATGAGACAAGCAGGTTTGGGTCTACTGACACCATAGGTATTGGGTGCAAATACGTCACAGACACCAATGATGCAGGCTGGAAATATCTTGTTGCAAGGCTTAACGGCGCAACAGTATTAGAGACGACTACGAGTTTGATGGTGCCACCTGATCCAGTACACACGAGATTAAAATTAATGCAGATTGAGCCAACTCCACAATTGCTGCCCCAGCCGCAGCAACAGGTAGTCCTGAATTACACTTCGGTCGCAGGACCGCAGTCAGTTACAGCACCTATAGTGAATCAAGCTATGAGAGTTAATGCTCCACCGGGATTGGGAAATGGACAGGTACCAGCCGCTATATCATTGCTGATTACCGTTGGTCCGCCAGTACCGCTATATGCACAGGCGAAGCATAGTGTATGTGACCAAGGGGTAATGACTCAAGAGATGATAAGAGGGGGGTTCACAGGAAGCCCCCAGGGAATGACACCGGGAGAACAGACAGCAGAGAGGTCTAGATCTTTGCTGGACTTCAGTCTGATTGGGGTTCCTTTAGAGACCATGAGACAAGCAGGTTTGGGTCTACTGACACCATAGGTATTGGGTGCAAATACGTCACGGACACCAATGATGCAGGCTGGAAATATCTTGTTGCAAGGCTTAACGGCGCAACAGTTGACTGAGTAGTTAGACAAGCTTAACACTCCACAGACTACTCCTGCGACAGCAGAGCGATCAGAAAGAGAGGAATACCTGAATTTTGTGAGGTTGGGAGTGGAAGCAGCTGAGCTAGTAGTAGGGAGCATGGGAGTGAACAGATTAGAATCATACACTGAAGCAGAATTAAGATATTTGTGCCCGAAAATAACCAAAGAAGTGAGTAAGGTGCACCAGAGGTTAGCGAACGTGACAGACAAATACGTTATAGACTTAGACAATACTAAGCATCTGAAGAGGAGTTATAGGTTAGACTTCGAACCTAAAGATTTTGATCACATGAGATCCACTGGAATGAAGGCACACCTCAAGGAGATACTACAGAGTGCACAGGTTTGGGGGGCTTTAGAGAAGTGGGAAGGCAGATGGGCAAAGAAGAGAGATAAGAGGAAAAGTGACTGCCTGGAACCGCAGCAGACGAAGGCTGCGCCAGACACGGGAACAATAAAGATGTTACCAATGAGAGAGACAGCTGGAGGGGTCCTAGTCCATGCACTGTGCTCTAGAGGTGACATTTTGTCATTCACAAATGATTATCCCAGGTTGAGGGAGAAGCCAATAGAGTGGTATCAGCAAACGGATAGGCTTGTGAAGCTTGCAAAGTGTCTCTGGGAAGACTTGAATACATTGTTTGAGATTATAGTTCCAGTTGATTTGTGGCTAGAGTGCAAGAGGAGTGTGGATTGGCCGACGACGGAACCGGCAAGGGACAGGGCTACAGGAGCACCGTCTCCTGAGGTGATGAAATACTACTATAAGGTGATAGAGTTTTTGAAGCAGAAGGTGTCACCGCAGAATATTGATTGGCAGAAAATTGATTGAACGGCACATGAAGGCAAAGAGTCGATACATGCTTACTATGAGAGGTTGTTAAAGGCATTCAAACACTATAGTGGCATGGAGGTCATAGAACCAAAGGACATGAATCACCTTGTGTTCAGGTTCATTGAAGGATTGAGGCCAGAGATTAGCCAGATGATTAAGAATCATTTGATCTGTTGGCAAGCGCAACCGATTGATGAAGTGTTGCAGTATGCAAAATACTGTAGTGATGAGATTGAATTGAAGCAGAGAAAGCTGAAAGAGAACGTGATGGTGATGCAAATTAAGGCCGCTCAAGCAGGGATCCAGGGAAATGGAGTGCAGCAGATGGTGCAGCAACCACAAGGAAACAGAATGTTTCAGCCGCAAACGAGCGGCAGAGGTCGGGGAGGTTTTGTGAACCATGGTCCAGACTTGAATACTGTTGAGGTTCAAAATGACGTGCAAGGGATGAAAAAGATGTCACCATGCCATGCGCGCTGGGGCGTGGGACACTGGAAGCGGGAATGTCCAATGATGGTGCAGGATGGTGTTGTTCAACAAAGCAATGATGTCAGTGCATTCCAAAATGTGAGGGGTCCAAGAATGAGGGGTCCAAATCTGAACTTCCAGAATAACATGGTTCAGATGCAGGGTCTCCAGCCTATGCAACAAATGCAAATGTCACGTGTTCAACCAGCGCAGGTGCAGCAAATACAACAGCAGATTCCTGTGGTACCTAGACAGCAAATGCAGTTGCCTTTAGCTCTGATGGGACAGCAACAGGTGATGCTTCCTCAACAGGTCACAGGTCAAACAATGAGTCAAAATAATACAGTACAACAGTTCCCATTGCGTGGTGAAAATGGAATAAACGATGAATGGTCGGATGATTGTTCAGATAGTGAGGAATGCAGGCTTGCAGCGTCCTTAGAAGTAGATCAGAGAGGACCTTATGTGCAGGGAAAGGTGATGGGTCACAAGGTTTAATTCCTGGTTGACACAGGAGCTACACGCTCTACAGTCAGAAGTGCAGAGGTTCCAAAATTTCCGCTTTCTGGCGTACCATAAAAGTGGTAGGGGTAGCAAATCAGCTCTTGACTAATCCAATTACAGATCCGGTTCAGGTTGAGATTGGTTCCTTTCAGGGATTGCACAGGTTTGTAGTCTGTGATTCAAGTCCCGTATTCCTACTGGGAAGAGACTTGGGGGGTCATTCCGACCCTGGCGGTCCATGACCGCCAGGGCCGGGGACCGCGGAAGCACCGCCAATTTGGGGAAGGTGTGGGACTTGACAGGAAAGGAAGTGGGAATGATCAAAGGAGTAGAACCAGTCAAAGTAGATGTGAAGCCAAATGCCGTGTTTCCCCAGGTACCACAGTACCACATGGCACAAGATGTCCTCATACAAGTGACGCAGATAATTGCAGACTTTGTGAAGCAAGGGGTCTTAAAAGAAGTAATGAGCAGCCCATGTAATTTGCCAATAATGGCACTGAGAAAGCCTTGTGGGAAAGTTCGAATCGTCCAAGACCTGAGAAAAATTAATGAGATAGCGGTAAAATGTTGCCCCATAGTGCCAAATATAGCCGTGATCATGTCTCAGGTTCTATGTGATGCAGAGTGGTTCACAGTTGTGGACTTGTCTCAAGCGTTCTTTTCTGTGCCTCTTCATGAGGAAAGCCAATTTCTCTTCAGTTTAAAATTCTTGGACAAGGTTTACAGTTGGTGTCGAATTCCTCAAGGGTTTTCAGAATCGCCTTCCATCTTCAATCAGATATTGAAGAAGGACTTGGAAGCACTGGAACTGCCTTTTAATTCGACTCTAGTACAGTACATTGATGATTTGTTGATTGCGTCCAAAACGAAAGATGACTGCAGGTATGATACTATTGCCTTTACTGAATCATTTGGGAAAGAACGGACATAAAGTGTCCCCAAAGAAGCTACAGTACTGTCAGAAAGAGGTGAAGTACTTAGGCCACCTGATTGAAAAGGGGTCAAGGAGAATATCCAAAGAAAGAGTGACAGCCATATTACAGATCAGTCACCCGACATCCAAAAGAGACGTGAGGATGTTTTTGGGAATGGTGGGCTTCTGTCGCCAGTGGATTCCCAACTTCTCAATTATCTCTAAGCCTTTGGTGAGGTTGACTGTCAAGGAGGTTAAGGATGGCCCGGATACCCTAAATATGTCCGAGAAAGAAATGAGGGCATTCATTGAACTGAGAGAGTGCATGTGCAGGGCTCCAGCTTTAGGCATGCCTGACTACACAAAGCCTTTTGTACTGTTTTGTCATGAACGTGATGCTTGTTCTTTGTCTGTCCTGACACAGGTCCATGGAGGTGCAAACCACCCAGTAGCATATTTTTCAGCTACTTTGGACCCAGTCGCAGCAGCCTTACCGGGTTGTCTGCGTCCAGTTGCAGCAGTTGGTCAAAGCCTTACTCAGTGTGAAGGCATAGTGATGGGACATCCCTTAACAGTAATGGTCCCACATTCAGTTGAAATACTATTGACCCGAACCAAGACCCAGCACATGACAAATGCTAGGTTCACCAAGTATGAGACAATTATACTGGGGTCACCAAATGTGTCGCTCAAACGCTGTACTGTGTTGAACCCGGCAACTTTGCTTCCTAATGAGAATACAAATGTTGATGATGCTGAGGAAGTAGAACATGATTGTCTTGAGGTAACAGAACTGTGCACCAAACCAAGACCTGACATTAAAGACACTCAGTTGGAAGAAAATAATTACATTATCTTTGTTGATGGTTCATGCCTGAGAGACTCAGTAGGAGTATTGAGAGCCGGATACGCTGTGTGTGCAATCACCGGTATCCTGGAAGCATCTTGGCTCCAGAGAGTGTATTCTGTTCAAGTGGCTGAATTGGTCGCTCTTACTAGGGCATGCCATGCCGCTGACAAATTAAAAGTCACTATCTATACTGACAGCAGATACGGATTTGGAATTGTCCATGATTTTGGCCAGCTATGGTCACAGAGGGGTTTCATGACCTCTTCTGGTTCTCCAGTGAAAAATGGTGAAAGAATTAAGGAGTTTTTGCACGCGATTCAGTTACCTCTTGAAATTGCCGTTGTGAAATGCAGCGCTCATGTGAAATCACAAGACTTTGGGGGTCATTCCGACCCTGGCGGTCCATGACCGCCAGGGCCGGGGACCACGGAAGCACCGCCAACAGGCTGGCGGTGCTTCTAGGGCCATTCTGACCGCGGCGGTAAAGCCGCGGTCAGAAAAGGGGAACCAGCGGTTTCCCGCCGGTTTTCCCCTGGCCCAGGGAATCCTCCATGGCGGCGCTGCTTGCAGTGCCGCCATGGGGATTCCGACCCCCTTCCCGCCAGCCTGTTTCTGGCGGTTTACACCACCAGAACCAGGAGGGCGGGAACGGGTGTCGTGGGGCCCATGAAGATTTTCACTGTTTGCTACTGCACCCGTCGCACCTCTGCAACACCGCCGGCTCCATTCGGAGCCGGCTTCTATGTTGCAGGGGCTTTCCCGCTGGGCCGGCGGGCGGCCTTTTGGCGGTCGCCCGCCGGCCCAGCGGGAAAGCCAGAATGGCATCCGCGGTCTCCTGACCACGGAGCGGCCATTTGGCGGCCCCCGCCGCGGTCAGAATGACCGCCTTTGTGTCAATGGGAAACGGATATGCAGATCAAGTTGCAAGGTTTTGTGCATTGAACTGTATATCGTTCAAAGATCAGTGTGAATTGTTACCTGAAACTGAAACATGCACAGGTTATGCATTGAGGGTGGTTGACACAATGGAAGAGTTAAAATTGTTGCAGGGACGTGCCAGCAGAGAAGAAAAACGTTCTTGGCTTAAAATGCAATATGTACAAAGACCTGATGATTTGTGGGTTTCAGATGAGGGGAAAATGGTTTTGCCAAACATTCTTTTGTCACAGTTTGCATGGTTTTACCATGGGCTCTTTTCTACCGGTGTAAGCAAGCATGTCAAATTATTGCGGTGCGCATATGATGTACTAATTGTCATTCTAGGCTCAAAGAAACCCTTAACCAGCTTTATGGCATAATATTTAGCGACACTATTCAAATCTTCTATGATAGGCACATACGAAAACACTAAATCATAATTTGAATAAAAATATTGCACTTCTTCCTGATTATAAAAACGCGTTAGTAGCAAACTACAACTAATCCTGTACGTTAATGGCAAGCTGTGATAGGTAACTCCCTCCTGGACTGAAAGAGAAATTTGTGTACACACATAACAAGCCTTTGCATCCATAGTGTCAACATGCTCACTCAGCAAGCAATAGAAAACGTTAGTAGACAGCTCCCCTTTAGCATTACTCTCGCCATGCAAATACTTCGCATTCTGCTCAAACCTGTCCCACTGTGTTAATGTAGCAGTTTCAGAAACTGTAGCATTGTTAGCTTCACTTTCATCTACCAGAAGCATTTCCACAAATATAGGTATAATGAATATCACACATACAACAGCCAAAGCAACACCCAAATATTTACAACGCTTATTTCCCTCAAAGTCATGTCCTGACCTAGGCATGATCTGTAAAGAATCAGAAAGTAAAGTACTACAAACGTAATCAACTAATACGAGGATGGTTAGAAAATTATTTTTCTCTGCGAAGCTAAGCAAAGTCTTTTTTTTTTTTTCTCAGCAAGTATTTACAGCTCTCCCATTCACTCCAGGGTCTTAGTCAAATCAGGTTAGGCAGGTTCAGGTTAACAGTGTCACATCCGGTAATTTTCATTAGTCTCTTTCTTCAGGTTTCCCTTTATTTAATTTCAGCTTAACACAGTCTCTTTAATTTGTAGCCAACTTCAAGTACCATAATATTGACATGGAGCTTCACGATCAAAACAAAAAGCCGAGAACTCTTGCCACTCGGCTGTCGTTGCATAAGCCCATTCAGGACCCGCGTATCTTCTGTTTGCAATTCTCTTTCTTTTAACTTGCAGTCACCCTGTAATTCTCCTTCACTCAGGTCTTCTTTCCTTGTGGTATCGACCTCTTCCTCTATTGTTTCATTGATGACCACTTTCCCTTTCTCAGTTTGCGATTCTGGCCACTTATCTCCTCTCCGTATCCTCTCACTGTTTGGATTTTCAGGTTGCTGTTCACTGCCCTCCTCTTGTGCTATGGTGTTTTCTCTTGCTGGCTCTGCAAGTGGCTCAGGAGGAGTCTGAACACCTTGACTTCCCTCTGTTTCACCTCCTTCGCCTTCCGGGTCTGTCCGGGGTTCAACTTCAAACCTGTAACCATCTGTTTCTGGGAGAACCTCTCTTTGTGTCAGTTCTCCTGGTGCCTCAGTTGAGATAGGCTCACCGTCACACTTTTGGATCTCATTTGCTGTTTGAGTGACCAAGCCGTACTCAACGGGCTCTCATCCAGTCTCAGTTCCCCTTTGATTACTCTCCGGCCCTGAGACTTCCTTTTCTGTAGCTGTTATTTTCAACAACTCAAGTTCCTCATCAGTTGGATACGTCACCTTCTTTGTGTGACTGGCATGTATCCAGTTTGGAATTCCCGCACATTTCACAGCAGTAGTAGTTGTCAATATCACTTGATACGGCCCCTTCCAACGTGGCTCCAAACACGACTTCCTCACGTGTTTCTTGACAACAACCCAGTCACCAGCTTTCAGATTGTGACCTGGATCATTTATCGGTGGCAGTGTGGTTGCTTCCACCTGGTGAGAGAAAGAGCGGACCACGTCAGCCAGACCCTTGCAGTAGTCCAACACCATATCGTCCGTGATATTCACAAAAGCATTTGCAGGCACTGCGGGCAATCTCATAGCTTGGCCCATGAGAATTTCATGCGGAGACAGTCCTGTTTTCTTGTTGGGTGTATTTCTCATTGACATTAGCACTAAGGGCAATGCATCTGGCCATTTCAAATTGGTAGCTGCACACATTTTTGCCATTCTCGACTTCAAGATACCATTCATCTGCTCCACTATCCCTGAGGCTTTGGGACGGTCGCTACAATGAAACTTCTGTTCAATGTTCAGTGCAGCACACAAGAGTTTAACCACCTCATTGTTGAAGTGACTTCCTCTATCTGATTCTAAAGAGATTGGAAACCCGAAACGTGGTATCAACTACCTAAGCAGCAACTTTGCTACTGTGAGACTGTTATTCCTACGTGTAGGGTAAGCTTCAATCCAGTGACTAAAGATGCACACAAGCACCAACACGTACCTCAGACCTCCACACCCAGGCATCTCAATAAAATCCATCTGCATCCTGCTAAATGGACCTCCAGCTCTCCCAATGTGGCTCAAATTCACCACAGTCCCTTTCCCCGCATTCATCTGTTGACAGATGATGCACCTGTGACAGATTACTTCTGCAGCTTGTCTGAATTTTGGATTGAACCAATCGACTTTGAACAACCTGATCATGGTGTCTCTCCGCAATAATTTGACATGCTTGCTTACACCAGTAGAAAAGAGCTTTTTAGATCACACTGAAGATAGAAGAAGGGTTTTAAAGGGGAAATTAGAAAAGGGCTTGCAGCAACGAACATTCCTTAGTAATAGCAATAATGGGGTTAGGGAACAAGGGAAGCTAGCTTTAGATGCAAAACATGTAGGTAGGCTTTGCATTACGCGACCAAAGTCATATTATGACACTGTGTTTGTGGGAACGAGTGAGTGTAAGCATGTGTTTTTGTTTCAGAATAAATGGACTTTCATGCTAAATGGAATGGATCAAGCGATCCCAGGGGTTTATTATATTTGTGGACTTAGGTGGTCATTACAACCCTGGCGGACGGTGTTAAAGGTGCGGTAATACCGCAAACAGGCCGGCGGACAAAAAAAGGGAATCATGACCCTGGCGGAAACCGCCAACAAAGACAGCCACTTTAACACACCGCCCACCATGGCGGTACAGACAAGTAGCGCGGCGGTTACCGCCAACAGACAGGCGGGAGACAATGTACCGCCCACACTATTACAACCTGCCAATCCGCCACCATTTCCGGGGCGGATGCACCGCGGATAAAAACACGGCGGAAACAGCTTTTGCTATGGGAAAACGCTCACCTCAACACATCCCACGAGGAAGGAGGACACAATGGAGCCCGAATTACAAATCCTACCTGCCCTTGTTTTTCTGCTCCTTTACGACCAACAGCTACGTAGGCGCAGAAGATACCGGTGAGTACTGCACCTACGACACGGGGAGGCAAAAGTTAGGGGGACACCCACCAAACACCCCCACCCCCACCCTCGCATATCACAACATGCACACAAATGCAGTCACAAAAATCACAGTAACAACCCACAATCCCCCCGAAGAATGCAAAGACAATGCGAAAATCGGGAAAACATTGTAATGTGCCAATATACATGTCATACAAAAATATACAGATATACATATCTCAAAATCACTCTTATTTACACATACAATCCGAGAAGTAGTGCAGATATGTACACAACAATGTCCGTGCACCAACAGTCCAAAAAAGCATGAGCGAGGCCCACAATAGATACCTGACCAAAATCGGAGTGAACACTGCCGGGGCATCAGATAGAAACACTACAGGCACCTCAGGGGGAAGGGAAGGGGGGGCACCTCAGCCAGATGAATGCGAAGCCAGATCCACGACGGGGCTCCATGCCCATTGATGTATCCTGTGGAGTGCAAAGCCACAGTCTCTCAAGTCACTACAGTGGGTGATTTGCCCACTGTGCCATCCTGGGGAGTGCAAAGCCACAGTCTCTCAAGTCACTACAGTGGATGGTTTGCCCACTGTGCCATCCCGAGGAGAGCAAAGCCACAGTCTCTCAAGTCACTACAGTGGGTGGTTTGCCCACTGTGCCATCCTGGGGAGTGCAAAGCCACAGTCTCTCAAGTCACTACAATGGGTGGTTTGCCCACTGTGCCATCCTGGGGAGTGCAAAGCCACAGTCTCTCAAGTCACTACAGTGGGTGGTATGCCCACTGTGCCATCCTGGGGAGTGCAAAGCCACAGTCTCTCAAGTAGATGCAGGTCTCCACTGGTTCTGGAGGGGGACTGGTGCCCAGACTGGATGAGTCTCCACGTGAAAGTACCTGTCCTGTCACTGTCCCAGCTGCACATGGGATAAGGATGCCTGATGTGGCGGTCCATTCATTCCTAGACGATGCATGCCCTGTTCAGCGGTGCTTTGCCATGGCGGTCTTTGCCCTGTTCAGCGGTGCTTTGCCATGGCGTTTCAGGACTGTTCAGCGGTGCTTTTCCATGGCGGTCTTTGCCCTGTTCAGCGGTGCTTTGCCATGGTGTTTCAGGACTGTTCAGCGGTGCTTTGCCATGGCGTTTCAGGACTGTTCAGCGGTGCTTTGACATGGTGTTTCAGGACTGTTCAGCGGTGCTTTGCCATGGCGGTCTTTGCCCTGTTCAGCGATGCTTTGCCATGGCGTTTCAGGACTGTTCAGCAGTGCTTTGCCATGGCGGTTCTGATACGGACATTGTTGTGTGGTATGACGTTCCATCATTGCCCAGCGGGGCTGTGGCATCCTGGCCCCTCATGGGCTGTGACTCCGGCGGTGGTCTCCTGACCAGTGACAATACTTGTGCCCTCCTGGGCAATGACTCCGGCGGTGGTCGCCTGACCTGTGACGATACTTGTGCCCTCTTGGGCAATGACTCTGGCGGTGGTCTCCTGACCTGTGACGATACTTGTGCCCTCCTGGGCAGTGACTCCGGCGGTGGTCTCCTGACCTGTGACGATACTTGTGCCCTCCTGGGCTGTGACTCTGGCGGTGGTCTCTGGACCAGTGACGATACTTGCGCCCTCCTGGGCAATGACTCCGGCGGTGGTCTCTTGACCTGTGACGATACTTGTGCCCTCCTGGGCAATGACTCTGGCGGTGGTCTCCTGACCAGTGATGATACTTGGGCCCTCCTGGGCTGTGACTCTGGCGGTGGTCTCTGGACCAGTGACGACGGTGCTGGCGGTTGTGTCTGGACCGCCGGATATGATGGCGCACTTCTCCGCCGTGACACTCACAACAGGCTGGGCAGACTTCCTCTGGACCTTCCCCACCTTTGCTGGAGTTACAGCTGACTCACCAATCGCCTTCGATCCCATGTCACTTGTTGTCCCACCAGGAGTCTTAAGACGGTCCTGTCATCCACTCTCCATTTTCAGAGCCTTTACAGGGGGTGGGCTGCCACTGCCTTGGCTCCGGGTCCTACTGCCTGCCCTGGTGGCCGGTGCACTCCAAAAACCTGGAACACGCACCACTGGTACTGGAGGCTTTTTGGCTGAGGCGCTACGACGGGACTGATGAATTGGAGGGGGGGGCAAAAAGGTCAATTTGACAGAGGGACAGTTTCTGACGAACACTGGGATGGGTAGCTGGAGGGGATCTGGGAGTGGAGGAAGAGGAGGTGGCTGTAGGAGGTGTCACTTTAGGTGTTTTGGGTGCAGGTGCAGGTACTGGAGGCTGTCGTGAGGTGGATGGATGTTGGGTGAGTGATTGCCAGCGTTTGGGTACTTTGGGAGGGGGCGTCACAGACACATTGGGAGAGGACACAGGGGACGTGTAAATGGCAGTGGAGGTGGTGAGTGCAGGTGAGCGGCTTGTGGTGCTGGGTGTCCTGGTGCGAGTCCTAGTGCATGTAGATGTGGTGCATGCAGGTGTGTGTGTAGATTAGACTGGGAGGGAGGAGGGAGAAGAGGAGGAAGGGACACAGTGGAGATAGTGGATGTTGCCGTGTCTATGTGGGTGAGGCTTGCGTGAGTGCCTGTGGTGTGTGTGGTGCCTATGTTTGCTTGAGCTACTTGTGTGTGTTGACTTGTGTGCATGCTGGTCTGTAGGTGTGCTTGGGATGGGCTGGGGTTCAGGAGATTGGGCCTGGGTGGAGGAAGTTGGAGGTGGGAGGCTAGACACAGGGACAATGGCTGCCATCAGTGCTGAGGCCAGAGATTGCAGGGTACGCTGAAGGACAGCCTGACCAGAATGAATGCCCTCCAGGAATGCATTACCATGTTGCAACTCCCTTTCTACATCCTGGATGGCATTCACAATGGTAGACTGCCCAACAGTGTGTGACCTGAGGAGGTCAATGGCCTCCTCACTGACGGCAGCAGGGGTGACTGGGGCAGGGCCTGAGGTGCCTGGGGTGAAGGTGATGCCCACCCTCCTGGGTGAGCGGGCACGGGGCGAAGGCTGAGGGGCTGCTGGGAGGGCAGTGCTGGTAGGGGGGGTGGCGGCTGTACCTGTAGAAGTGGGGCGCACAGGTGGTGCCACCACCACCGGGGAGCTCCCATCGGCGGACGAGTCCGTGTCGCTGGTTCGTGATCCGGTGGCCGACGTGAAGCTCCCCTCGCCCTCCGTCCCACTGGTGCATTCAGAGTCTGTGGTGTGGGCCTCCATGGCCATGTGGGATGCAGCTCCCTCGTGCTCCAGTGCCACTGTACCTCCACCTGATGATGCTGATGTAGAAAAGGACAGGGAGAGCAGGAAAAGGGGGGGAGACAGAACAAAGAGAGTTTTAGTGCATGGCATGCCGCTACCGTTGGCGGACAAGACAGACGCAGCAGCCCCTGCATTACGCCGTTCTCCTGACCTCTGCACATGCAATTTCTGGGACATGGCCTACATGGCAATGGTGGGAATCTGCGCACATGGATGCCACAGGGGCAACTATACCTCAACTTGGCACTCTGCTGAGGTGGGGTTGAGTGCCACATGGCCTACATAACGGAGGGGCCTTGCCTACCTAATTTGCCCTGGCCTAGGGACACCCACAGTCCACCTCCCCCACCCAGACCCCTCCACTGCACGCTAACTCCGCTGAATGAGGTTGTACTCACCCCCTTGTGTCTGCTGTGATGTCCTCAAGCGCCCATCCAACTCCGGGTAGGCCACCGCCAGGATCCGGAACATCAGGGGGGTCATGGTGCAATGGGCACCCCTCCCACATTGGAAGGCCATCCCCAGCTGAGCCTCCGCCGTCTTCTTGCTGCAGCGGCGGATGTCCTCCCATCTCTTACGGCAGTGGGTGCCCCGTCTCTGGTGGGCCCCCAGGGTCCGGACCTCCTTGGCGATGGCACGCCAAATGTCCCTTTTCTGGTGGGCGCTGACCTGCATGACATGCACAAGGAAAGAGGTACAGTAATTACCAACTGCACCGTCAATGTGAGTGGCCCCCTCCCTACTCTGGCCATGTGGCCCATTCATTCCCATGCATAACTGTTCTATGTACTCTGCCCCCTTCCCTCTTCCACCCAGCCCTCTCCACCCAGGCCTAGCCTATACAACGTGCTCCCTGTGTACTAACCTGTTGGTCTGGAGGACCGTAGAGTAGCGTGTACTGGGGGAGAACCCCATCCACAAGTTTCTCCAACTCCTGTGCAGTGAAGGCAGGGGCCCTTTCCCCAGACGCAGCAGCCATCGTCGCTTCCAGACCGAGGTCACAGCAGCACTAGCAGTGTAGGTCCTCTCCTGTCGAAGGTCAGGTATCTAGTGAGTGAACAGATAGAAAATGGCGGTGACGTCCGCGGCGGTGCGCATCATCACCGCCAGCGCACCTGTTCATTGGCTCCTGGGACCCATAGGGTCCAATGTTAACCAATGCAGCATTGAGCCGCGGTCTACGACCACCTACCGTGACAGTGTGCAATGCCAGCGCAGTTACCCCACAATCCCATTGTCCCAGTTTAGAGGTCAGGCAGCCGCCATTTCAAGGGCCCACATGGCTTCATTTACTACTGCGTCACGCATAGCTAGGCCTATACTCAACACACATACAGGAAGGCTTTTTTGTCTGGTGTAGTCTTGTGTGTAACTGTGGGTACATACCTGGAGGAATAGTGACTGGTTCTTCGCTGTTGTCCTTCTTAGGCACCGTCAGCTGGGACATATGAGAAGATGGCGGAATCCTCCGGTGTACCGACCGCTGGTGGACCTGTTGACAATGGAAGAAAGACATATCATCGTCACCTACCGGTTTGACCGTGCCACAATCCAGGAACTATGTACCCAGTTGGAGCCAGACCTGATGTCACCAATCCGCCATCCGACTGGAATCCCCCCTGACGTGCAGGTGCTGTCAGTGCTCCATTTCCTTGCAAGTGGGTCATTTCAGACAACAGTGGCCATGGCATCAGGGATGTCCCAGCCTATGTTTTCCAACGTGCTGTCCAGAGTGTTGTCTGCCCTGCTGAAACACGTAAGGAGATACATCATTTTCCCTGAGGTTGAGGATTTGCCTACAGTGAAAGGTGACTTCTATGCCCTTGGACATATCCCCAACGTCATAGGTGCCATTGATGGGACCCATGTAGCTCTGGTCTCCCCCGCAGGAGTGAACAGGTGTACAGAAACCGGAAGAGTTATCATTCCATGAATGTCCAGATGGTCTGTTTGGCAGACCAGTACATCTCGCAGGTAAATGCAATGTTCCCTGGCTCTGTGCATGACGCATACATCCTGCGGAATAGCAGCATCCATGATATGATGGGTCAACTCCAGAGGCACCGGGTATGGCTATTGGGGGACTCTGGTTACCCCAACCTTTCGTGGCTATTGACCCCAGTGAGGAATCCCAGGACCAGGGCAGAGGAACGGTACAATGATGCCCATGGGCGGACTAGGAGGGTAATCGAACGCACCTTCGGCCTTCTTAAGGCCAGGTTCAGGTGCCTCCATATGACAGGTGGATCCCTATTCTACTCACCGAAGAAGGTGTGCAACATCATCATCGCCTGCTCCATGCTCCATAATTTGGCATTGCGACGCCAGGTGCCTTTTCTGCAGGAGGATGATCCAGATGACAGTGTTGTGGCAGCTGTGGAGCCTGTGGAGCCAGTGGACAGTGATGAGGATGAAGCTGAGGATGAAGAAAACGACAACAGGGAGTCAGTCATACAGCAATATTTCCAGTGACACACAGGTGAGAACATTTTCTGGTTTAACATTACATTAACTTTCACACGTCTACCTCTATCCTGTACCTACATTTCACTCACTATTTGTTAATTGAGTTGTACCCTTCCATTTCAGTTTCACAAGTGTGGTAACCTACGTGTCAACTGCTTGCATCCTTCAAGGGCTTGTGATGTGTGACATTGGTATGTTAGCCTTACAATGGGTAACCCATTATGACACTGTAATTGATAATACAAAGTTCCAAATCATAGACTGACTCAAGATTTTTTTGGCTTCCAAGGGTGTTTATTTAAGTGCTAAAAAAATAAAGGAAGGTTGTAAAATGGTGATGGGTGATGATGGAGGAATGTCCATGGCAGAGTCCAGTCTATTCGTCTCACAGGTGCACTGCCCATCTGGGCATTGGAAGTGGAGCTGGGGCAGTTCCAATCTGGACAGGGTGACAAAGTGGGACAGTGGGGGTACAATCAGGGTGGTCTTATTTCCTGGCGGGGGTCTTGCCATCTTGCTCTGTCCTGTTCCTGGATCTCAGGGACCGCTTGTGTGGTGGTTGTCCGTCTGCAGGGGATGGGGTGCTGGTGTGGTGGTCCTGTGGCGGGGCGTCCTGTCCACTAGCGCCGGCGGAGGTGGTGGGCAGTTCGTCGTCCTGGCTAGTGTCAGGGGCCCCTTGGAGTGCCACGGTGTCCCTCAAGGTCTTTTGAATGTCCGTCAGCACCCCTACGATGGTGCCCAGGGCGGAGCTGATGGTCCTGAGCTCCTCCCTGAACCCCAAATACAGTTCGTCCTGCAGACGCAGGGTCTCCTGCAGCTTGTCCAGGACCATGGCCATTGTCTCCTGGGAGTGGTGGTATGCTCCCATGATGGAGGATAGGGCCTTGTGGAGAGTTGGTTCCCTTGGCCTGTCCTCCCTCTGTCGCACAGCAGCCCTCCCAGTTCCCCGGTGTTCCTGTGCCTCCGTCCCCTGGACCGTGTGCCCACTACCACTGCCCCCAGGTCCCTGTTGTTGTTGGGGTGGTGGGTTAGCCTGGGTGCCCTGTAGTGGTGGACACACCGCTGATTGACCTGTCCTGGGTAGGGAGGTTTGGGCCAGCTGGGTGGGTGCTGTGCTGGTGTTACCAGAGGGTGGCAGCTCGGTGTTGGGCTGCGGCTGGGCAAGGGGAACCGACTGTCCTGAGGCCCACAATGGTCTGGGCTGGTCATCAGGATCCAGTGGGGCAGAGCTGCTGTCGTCACTGTGGGCCTCTTCTGGGGGTGGAGTGGTGTTGTCTGGACCCGCTGGTTTGGTGACGTTCCTTTGGGTTCCTGCAGGGGTATAGGCACATGATTATTGCATCTGTGTGTGTAATGGTGTGCAATGGTTGGGTGTGCGTGATACCCAGTGCAGGCATTCCTGTGTGGGGGCTTGTGTGGTGATGGTTGGGGGGGTGTTCTGGGTATGTGCAGTGGGCATGCTTTAGTGAGGGGTGCCCATGCTTAGTTGTGTCATGCAGGGCTTGGTGTTGGGATGGGTGCTTGGTGTCATGGGTAGATTGGTGAGGATTTGGGGTGATAGGGGAGGGTGTGAGGGTGGGGGGGTGTGATAGCATGCAGGTAGGGTGGGGGATGTGATTGTTAAGATTTGACTTACCAGTGTCCCATCCTCCACCGACTCCTCCGAGGCCCTCAGGATGCAAGATGGTCAGGACTTGCTCCTCCCATGTTGTTAGTTGTGGGGGAGGAGGTGGGGGTCCGCCGCCAGTCCGCTGCACCGCGATGTTGTGCCTGGAGACCGTTGAACGCACCTTCCCCCGTAGGTCGTTCCACCTCTTCCTGATGTCCTCCCTATTTCTTGGGTGCTGTCCCACTGCATTGACCCTGTCCACTATTCTGCGCCATAGCACCATCTTCCTGGCTATTGATGTGTGCTGTACCTGTGAGCCAAATAGCTGTGGCTCTACCCGTACGATTTCCTCCACCATGACCCTGAGCTCCTCCTCGGAGAAGAGGGGGTGTCTTTGGCGTGACATGGGGTGTTATGTGTGATGTGTGGGGTGGTGTATGTGTTGATGAGTGTGGTGAGTGTAGTGGTATGTGGTGTTTTGTGCGTGGAAGTTGTGTGGGTGATGGTGTTGTGTGCCCCTGTGTGTTGGGGTTGTCAATAGCTGTGCTGTCTCTCTGGCCTTCTCTCAGAATTTCTGGTTGTAGGGGTTTGTGTGTGATGTGGGTGTGTGTTTTATATTGTATTGGGTGTGTGGGAGTGGTGTGTGTATGTGTATCAGGTGTGTGTATTTGGAATTGTCCAATGTGGCGGTGTTTTGGAGATGTGTGTGTATTTTGAGCGGGGCGGTGTGTACCGCCAATGGAATACCGCGGTTGAAAGACCGCCGCGTGGATTCGTGTGTCGTAATAGCATGGGCGTGTTTCTGTTGGCGTGGAGGTGGACGATTTGTTTCCACCAGTTTATCACTGACCTTTGGTGTGGCGGTGTTCTGTGGGTGTGTGAATTTCGGCGGATTCCGTGATGTGTGTCATAATAGCTGTGGCGGTCTACTGCGGTCGCAGCGGTGTATTGGCGGTCTTCTGCACGGCGGTAAGCGCCTTATACCGCCAATGTTGTAATGACCCCCTCAGTGCTTATTACCGTCTTCCAAAGGGATGATATGGGACATGTTATTTGGGAATAGTTTTTCCAAGGATCTATCAACTAGACGATTTAAAGAAATTTCCAAAAGTGACAGAATTGCTTCGTGCTAGACAAAAGAGAGAAACTGCTGCTGGTGTAGTAGGAGACATATTTGGAGCAATAATTCCTTCAGTGGGAGTTATTTTGAACTCCGTAAAGATTCAAAAGTTGTCTACTATTGTGGATAACATGCTGACAAACTTCACAGGAGCTATACTCCTGATGGATACTGAACTTGCTGCGGAGAGGGCTACGACTCTTCAAAACAGGCTTGCTTTAGACATTCTTTTAGCGAAACGTGGCGGAGTCTGTAAGATGCTTAATGAGCGCCAGTGTTGTGCTTATATTGTGCTTATATTCCGGATAATAGTAATGAGATTAGAAGTATGCTTACTAACCTAACAAAAGATAGTGCAGATTTAAAGGAACTGAAAGAACCAGGAGTCTGGGAAAAGGTTGGAGAAGGATTTGCGCATGTGGGAAGCTGGTTTAGTGGTCTCTGGCATGGGTTTTTAGGAACATTAATACAGGGAATAGTAATTGTCTTGGCTTGCTTATTCGGACTATGGTTATTAAGTAAATGCAGTAAAAGGGTTAAAACAAAATGGGCTAAACATAAAGAAAGGAGGGAAGACAAGAAAAGGGAGAAAATGTTCAGAGCAAAATATGAAAAGGCAAAACGAACAGAAGAAATTGAAATGAGGGAAATGAACAAATGAAAGAAAAGTAAAGAGTGGATTTGTGTGATGACAAGTGTCATCAGAGGAGGGATTGTTGGAGTGTAGTTTTATAATTAAAATTAACATGAAAAGTTTGCGGAATTAATGCATAATGATGCTGCATAGAAATTATATTAATGTGCTTTTACTAAACGTGTGTTTGAAATGTGCCCACGGGGAGTGGCCACCAACATATATGATGATAATTGAAACTGACTAATAATGAAATATTAATGTACTAATGTATGATTTTGTATGAGTATTAAGAGTTACATGTTAAGGTTTTGCTAATTAATCACCAGGCCTTAGTTCGCATGAGTCGGGGACTAGCTGTCCGGTTTCATATTAAATGTGTTTTCAATGTGCTGACTTGCTGAAGGACATGTAGCCGTACTTTTCCAGAAGACTGGAAGATGTGTGTAACCGTAGTAAACTCTTTCTCATGAGACTCGACTTGCTCAAGGAAGCATTCTTGCCGAAGGCAACAGTGTAAACTTGCAACAGGTACAAGGTCGCCTGAACTGGTATAGACAATGGAACTACTCACTGGGATTGTGAGAGGACCGCGAGAACATGAAATTGTACCTGACATTCTGCCCATTGGAGACGTCAATTACAGAAGCCAATAAACTACGTGAGAACTGTTATGAGGTGACAATCTTAATGAGGCGACAAGTAAACCATTGGATGGAGATAATGGTGCATCAAAACTTGCCCAATTGGAAATTAGGGGACTGTACAACAAGTTTAATATAATCCTTTGACACAAGGAGAAAGCAGCCATTCCGAGCCATTTTCTATAGCCACTACGTGCCTTTGCTATTGCCTAGACACTTTGTCACTCTGTCTTAAAGACTTTGCGGTTTACCTCTTCGGACCATCCTTATTCTGCCTTGCCCGATTCATACTTTTCTCCTTATGAGGGAGGTGTCCCTTATTGCCTGTCTTGCTGAACTTTGCTATGTTTCACGGCTGAGGACGAAGACTGACTCTGTATGCTGACCCATTACGGAGGGTAACTATATGATAATGAAATTGTAATTGTCTGTTTGACTTTCCTTTCTAGGTACCAACTGCTACCTTTTGATAGAGACCATAGTTAGATGTTTTCTAAATTTGTGTTGCTAAATTGTTTTGCATGAAGCCCAACATGCCAATGCTAATTCAAGGTTAGTTAAGGAGTTCACTAAACGGACGCAAATAGACAAAGGACTGAATCTATGCTTTGTTGAATAATGCGCTAATGATACTCTGCTAAGACTAACCCATGTTGACGTCGTGCTTTGTTCTAATGTTTATGATTTTGCATTGATGAAGTCTTACTCGAGTTGCCATATTATTACCGTGTGGATGTGTTTTCTGGTATTGAGACTAATAAACTTACTCGTAGAAGTGTAATCAGTAGGGAATCAATATCACAAATCATACTAAATCCGTGTGGTTATTCGCGACTGAGAGGTCTTGGTGTGTTTTGATTCTTACCTATGTCATTATCCAAATTGAATCGATTTGTTATAGTGAATATTGATGATGTTATTGATCTATTGATTGCTATGTTGATTAATTGTCTCATCCTAAGTTGTCTTCAATCAGGGTCAAAAGATTCATTGGCCTAAAACGAGTCCCAGACTAATTAAATTATCGAAGACAGGATGCGTTATCAGTTCTTCATCCTCTCTTTTACTCCTTCTTCCTTCTGCTCCTTCCTATTGCTCTTTTCTCTCCCTCACTTTTTCTCTACATCTTCTTTCTTCTCTCACTTCCCGTTTCAATTTTTGCCCTCAATCTCTCTTATCCTAAACTTCTCATCTCCTCCCTTTTCAACTTTATTAACCCCCTTTTATTGCCCCACCTCCTCTTTCTTGGCATGTCTCCTTTCAACTTTTACATCACTCTCCCTGCTCCTCACTCTTTAAATGGATCATTAAGTGTAAATGAGAAGACAAACACATTGTCCAGTACTGTATTACAATATTCACCAATTATAGACATTATATAATCTTTCATAGTTTGATGTCAGCTTGGATTTTGGGGCCCATTGTGCAATATTCGCTGGATGGCTCCTTTGAGGCTCAGTTAACAGTGCCATCGCCTTGGGTAGCCATAACTGAACTAGGAAGGATGAAACTGGAGACCATATGTGGTTGTATAATAAAGAGCAAGTTGGAAAATGACACACTGCACGGCTTGGCGACACAAAGGAAAAATAGGATTTTAAAACAGAAATTGGTAAAGGAATTAGACCCCGTATTGCCTGCAAATAAAGAGCTGTCATTTGTTGGTGACATGGACTTATAGGGCAAAGGAGATATAAGAAAAATATGAAACCATGCATTTTAGAAACTGCTCTTTCAGAAATAGTTTAAAGCTAAAGGAAGAACTAATGGTAATGCCACACGTTAATAGCTCATTGTAGGATATGGTTGCATTGTGGGGCACGTAGTCCTGCTTTTCAAGTGGTAAATACCAAACCATAAGTACAAGAAAGCAAATTATAAAACCTCAGCTGCTAAACTTTCCTCTGTGTTTCGGTGAAGCAGAGAAGGCAACAAATGTACAAAGATTCATAAAGATCATTTACATTGTGCAGCCATAAAACAAAAAAAGAAAATGGTCACCACACCTTTTCCGACTTGGTGTAGAACTATAATTGTGCCTACTCTATTATAAGCAGGAGGAGAGCACTGTAAAATAACGCTCCATTAATATGTACAGTATTGTTTTTTTAACCAAACCCCCTCCCCAGCCCCCAGTGATGAAGTTCAGTAGAAGGCAGGTAACACTGGCCCCTGTCTAAAGATCTCCTCAGTGCTCACAGCCCTTTAACACCTGCTGTGCTGCATGAATAGGTTGAGGCAGTGCATTTGGGAACACCTTAATGGTGTGCTGTAAAAAGAGAGGGGCTAGTGAGCAGGCAAAAGAGTAAACAATGTTAAAGTTGGAACCGGGGAGCCCGTTCGAGCCTCGGCACCAGCTCAATATTCTGTGATTATAAGCAAATTAATCAATCTTCCTGTGCTTTAGTTGGACCTCATGTAAAGTAATTCTGGGGTTTATGTCAAGCACTCCAATCATGCCCTCGAGCGCAGTTCGCTCTGTAGAAAACAAGAAGAATTGCAATGTATTTTAAAAACACGCACATCCGGCGTTTGCCAGAACTTATGTCACTTTATTGTGCTGTTTGCAAGAACCAGTTGTGAGAAAGTTGTTGAGGTCTTTGAAAAAGGGGGCTATGGCAATTTTTCCCTCTTTGTATGTTTACTTTTACCATCTTCAAGACTTTCCTGGCCATAGGGACAGATTTCTTCAGCAGCCAGTGATCGGATTGCTAGTAGCAGGTATCGGGCATTTTTTTTCTTGTGGTTTGGAGGTTCGCACCATCCCAGTAAAATGTCCCTAATAAAGACAAACTGTTCATTTGGGCGCTTTGTACCAAAAGCTAGCTGGGCTCTGAAATATTTGGGGGGCACTGAGAGGTCTGAGCCCCCCCCCCGGCAGTTGAGAGAGTGGTGCAGTCCATGAGCTGCCACTTTCTCATTGGGCTAGTTTTGTAGCCCAAGATAGCTCGAGCTATTTAAGATCTTCAGTTGGGCTCCCTGTCAACATGTTGTATTCAGGTGACCTAGTGGCTGGTGACAGGGAGCATTTCATTGTTTTCTGTTGAGGCCTGCGATCATTTGGTGTCATAGTTGTGCATCTTACGATATCAGTGGGTGCGTTGAGTGGCTGAAAGTAAGGTGGCAGAGGCAATGGGGCTTCAAAAGGAGGCTGCGCACCTTGACCACTTGGTTGGTGGTGAGGCCACAGTGAGCGCAGCCCGTCTGGCCCACCAGGTGTCGGCGTGAGTGGCGGCTGTGGTTGTTGGCTGCTCTCCGCCATGTAAACAGAGAGCGCCATCAGTAGCATCATCCCATGTTTGGGTAAGTGCAAGGGGCTGTTCATTGTTCAGGAGAGCAGTGAGAAGACCTCAGATGAGGAGGTAGGTGGCATTAATGGAGCCGCACATGAGGCTGAGAGGGCAAATTGGAGCTGGTAAGCGAGCGGATTCACCTGGTCCGCTCCCAGCAGCTTTGGGTAATCAGAAAGAAACACAGTGAGGGGAGGAGTGGGAGAAAGGGTTATTTTTTGATGCAATGGAAGGCAGGGTTAAAGGGATTTTTAGCAGTCCACAGCAGGACGAGGAGCAGGGGACAGCCATACATGTTGACACCAGTGGTAGAGAAGGTGGTGTTAACAGTAGTTTTTGGGAAACCAATGGCACAAGTATGGACTGTGTAGAGTAGGGATATGGTTTCCCAGCTAGATTAATTTTTGGAAAGGAGAGGTGCAGAAGAGGGGTGTGCAGCCTTTGGGAGGGGCACCCGGGTTTAGAAGGGACATGGCTCAGGATGGACAGTACAGCGCAGCAGGGGACGGGGTAGGGACAGACATGGGCCCCGCGTCCGTGGTAGTTAGAATGGAGCGAGGAGGAGGACATAGGGGATGCGGAGGTCCTGGTGGAGATCCGCCCGAGTGTGGACGTAAAGATACTACTCGTAAATGCCCTTTGTGAATTCTCAAATTCGTAAACTTAGACGTTTGGTCTAAGTTTATACCAAACGTCTAAGTTTACCATTGTGAATCTGGCCCACAATCTATAATGGGTGGATGTAAGTCTGACTTAATCATGTCCGAATGGAAACCCTGATTTGCATGTTTTATAAGGCTATTGCCAGCATGCACATTAACCTACTGAGTTCATATTCATAGAAATGTAAATGTCTGTAAATGTGCTATGATGCCGATCAATCAGTATCTTCGGTGATGACATTTCCACACATTGTGTGTGCCAATTTTTATCAACAAAACTGTATGGAAGTGCAAATGTAATGGTCATTTCAATTGAAGATGTATTGTTTGCAATAGCAGTGCGCTCTCATACCATACATACTACACGTTACCACACTCTACTCTGCACCACTTCGTACCTCTGCACTCTACTCTTCATCACTCCACACACTCCACTCAACACACTCCACTCTACACTGGGTCACTGCACGCTTCTCTGCACCACTCCAGCCTATGCCAATGCACTCTACCCCACAGTTCTCTACTGTGCATTATTACACTCTTCACCACTGACTCTATGCCACTGTAGTCTATGCCACCCCACTCTGCAGCACTGCACTCTGCAACCGCACTCTACTCTGTACCACTCCACTGTATGCCAGTGTACTCTAAGCCAATCGGTTCTACGCCACACTAATTTACTCTGCATCACTGCACTCTGCACTAAAACAATCTACTCCACACCACTGTTCTTGGCACCACTGCACTCAGCTCTACTCCACTCTACTCAGTAGCACTCTACGCCACTGCACCTTATGGCAATGTACCCTAAGCCACTGTAATCTACTGCGCAGCACTGCACTCTGTCACTCAACTCTGTGCCACTCTACTCTGCACCACTTAAACTTTATACCACTACACTCTACTCTGCACCACTCTGCTGCATTCTATGCCACTGTGCACCACTGCACTCTACATCTTTATACTCTATTCTGCACCACTCTAATCTATGCCTGTGCACTCTTACACACTTTACTATGCACCACTGCACTCTTCGCTGCTGCACTCTACACCACTCTAGTCTAGAACACTCCACTCTGTACCACTCCAGCCTATTCCACTCCACTCTGCAATACTTCACTCCACTCTACACCACTTGACTCTACTCTGAAAAAATCTACTCTATTTCACCGCACTCTACACCACTCTACTCCACTCTATGCTGCTAAAATGTATCCCTATGCAGTCTATGCTATACCATTTTACTCTAATCACTGCACTCTACGACAATGCGCTCTATACCACTTTACTCAAAACCAGTGTACCATATGTCAGTGCACTTACGCCAACTACTTTGCACCACTGCACTTTAAGCCACTATACCATTCTACTCTATGCCACTGTACTCTACGCCATTGCATGCTATGTCCCTCTACATTATTCACTCTATGTCAGTGCACTCTATGCCACTCTGTTCTACTCTACCCCACTGTACTCTATATCACTGCCCTCTGCACCACTCTGCTCTGCACTTCTCTGGACCACTCTATGACCCTGCATTCTAACACTCTACTCTGCATGACTGCACTCTACACCACTGCACTCTATGCCTCTGCACCCTACCCTGCACTACTCCACTCTAGCCTGCACCACTCCACTCTATGCCACTTCACTCTACACCATTCTACTTCACTCTGCACCACTTCAATCTACACCATTGCACTATGCACCACTGCAATCTACTCTGCACTGCTCTACTCATGCCACTGCACTCAATGCTACTCAATGCCAATGCACTCTACACCACTTTACTCAAAACCAATGCACTCTCCACCAATCTGTTCTGCACCACTGTACTTCACACCACTTCACTCTAGCCAACTCTTTTACACTTCATTCCATGATACTCCACTCTGATGCTCTACTCCATTAAACTCTGCTCAAATGGCACTCTATTCCAGTCTATACCACTCCTCTCTGCAGCACGCTATGCCACTCTATGCCTTTCTATGACCTTACTTCACTCTACAACACTCCACATAACTCTCTCTATGCCATTCCATGCCACTTTGCTCAGCTCTGTTCTATGACACACCACTTCTCTGTACTCCACTCCACTCTATGGCAATCTACTCTGCTCTATGCCTCTCTACTCTACAACACTTTACTCCACGCCATACCTTCTATGCCACTCCACTCTGCTCTACACCACTCCCCGACACTCTATGCCACTCCACTCTATGACACTCTACTCAACTCTGACACATTACTCCACTCTATGCCAGTAGGCTCTATGCCCTTCAACTCTATGACACTGTACTGTCTCCACAACACTGCATGCTACTCAATGGCACTCCATTCCTCTCCAAGCCACTCAACTCTACTGTAAGACACTCCATGCCACTTTACGCCACTCCATAGTACCCCACTTTATGACTCTTCACTCCATGCCACACTCCTTTACCGCACCAACTTTTAGTGATGCTGAACAGCAGCCACTCTGGTGTGCAACATTGATAAAACATGTTGGCAAGGCCAATAGCTTTTGCAGAGGTGAGACCTATTGGCTTTGCCAAAGCTATATTTTTTCCTGGTCTCCACTTGAGGGATCGAAGCATAACTTTCCATTACGAAGCCAAAGTGATTTATTTATTTAGTTGACTGTGTAATAAATATATAATAATCACCAGTCAATATGGCATTACATGGTGTGGGTGGGTGAAACATATGGTTTTCTTAAATATCTGATTTGATCAAGTGTGTTATCTCATCTGTTGTATGTGGGTGTTAATTTATTTCCCAACAGGCAGCACAGTGGGGAATCATTTAATTTGAGAACTAGTGACACTCAAATACACATTCTGTCACAGTGTATGCTTAAGAAGTTGAATTCTCAAAGTTTTGTGCCTATTTAGAAAATACCTTTTTTACACAAGTAAATAATTTATAACTCCTTGTCAATTATTACTGGAAGTTACCACTATTTGTCGGATGACCCTGCTACTGGTCTACATGAGGAGCTCATGTTAAAACAAGCAAAAGTAAGAACCTTTGAAGCTAAGAAGGTTTGCTAAAAAGGTAAGTGAAATTCATCTTTTAAAACCAAGTAAGTAGCAACAACTCTATGACCACACGACCCAAAGTACTTAATTATCTGGCACTTTTCTTTTCTACTTCTCTCCTGCATAGCTCAGAAATAGGTTTCTGTTCACCAAATGCTGTTTTTTCCAAAAACCTACTGTGCTGTAGAGCAGTTGAACTACGTGTGGAAATCAGTGGGATTCTTAACATTTGTAGGCAGCAGTGTGTGCTTTGACAAACTTTGTAGATCCCAAGCAAAAGGAAAAACTGGTATTGAAGTATATTTTCTGCCACTAAGGCATCAGTTTTTGATCAGTGTTACACTTTGGTTTATAAATGTCAAATAGCCATCCAGAAACTAAAACTTTTATGTTTTTTTAAGCATCTGTATATGATGGCAGATATAATAATGTTTGGTATTCTGATATGCAGCTGCTGGTGAAGGTTCTATGGGACATTATTCATTTTGAAATGAGTGTTTGCTGAGTAGAACTTTGGACAAGAACCAACTGAAAATTGATGCTTGATTTGGTAAGATATTTAAAATAACCTAATTAGTATTCAGGTCAAAGCTGCAAATGTTTCATGTGAAAACAGTAATGAACATTAAACATTTGTTTTGAGTGATAAAACCTTTAAACTTACGTGGTCCCCTAGCAGATCATGTTTTGCAGAAGTGTTCATTTATTGCTGTTTTGTATTGTCTTTTTACTCCTTAAGTCACTTATTTCTAAATAAACAACCCATCCTGGATTTAAACTAGAACAGTTGGTGCCCACACTGTGAGCACACAGTGCTTTCAGCTTTACTTCTGACTTTTATCTGCATTCCGAATCCAAACACATGCTGTTAGGCCATTATGTACTGGTCCCCAGGGCAGTCTCACCTTAATTATTTTTCAGAAAGGCATGCTGCAAGCATAGTGCAATGGAACTCCCACTTATATCCATCTAGAAGTCAGCCTATGTTGAGCCCAAGATAACTTAATCCTTGTTTGCACAGGGGACATATTGTGACTCGCAGTAACTGGGAAAACATACTTGCTGCTTTTAACTTTTGTACATCTGTAATTATCCTTTATGTTAGAAGGGCTATGTTTAAAGACACTATGGTGTCAAACTGTGGGGTCAGAGAGTGAAACCACAGAATCCCTCGTCTGTTGAGAAAAAGACAGGTTTTTCTATCAACATGTTGATACTCGGGGACTGATCGTCATAATCTAACTTGCCCCTTCGCTCTTACATCCCAGAAAATGACATTTTCTTTCTTCACCTTTCTCCTGGTGAATGGCCTAATTTCACATGTGCACCTTTGACACAAGCACCAAAAGCAAAGTGATGTTAAAACCATCTCATAAGGCACCCTTTATGCAGGAGGGGAACCAATGCAGCCGGTCTTAAAGAAAACCTAAAGTATCTTTGTTGAAGCAAGGGTACTAATCTATGCTTTTGTTGTTTTTAGAATGTTATGGAATTTTCATGCAAGCTGACCACCTCTCACCAACTGAACAATGAGGAGGAATCTTGCCATGATGATCTGCATTCGCAAAAAGAGGACAAAGGGCCACATGTACAAAGATCCGGTATTGCGACTTGCAATTTGCGAGTCGCAATACCGGGTATACAACAGTTTACTTTACACTGTTTGCACTTCCCAATGGGGACACAAATGACCTACCTCATGAATATTCATGAGGTGGGTTGCAATTTGCGACCCCATTGGGAATGGTCGCCCTCACAGGGATGGTGGCCTGTTGGAGACAGCAGACCACCATGTCTTTGATGGCTTTTAAATAAAGCAGTTTTTTTTTTTTTAAATGCAGCCAGTTTTCCTTAAAGGAAAGCGAGATGCATTTCAAAAACAAAAAAAGACAAGTTTTCTTTTCATTTTTTCAGAGCAGGCAGTAGTCCGTGGGACCACTGCCTGCTCTGAAAAAATATTTTCACTGCCATTCACAAAGGGGAAGGGGTTCCATGGGGACCCCTTCCCGTTTGCGAATGGGTTAGCACCAGTTTGAAACTGGTGCTAACTGCGATTGTTTTGTGACCGCATTCACGGTCACAAAACAATGCTACCTCGGACTGCGACTCGCAATTAGGAAGGGAACGCCCCTTCCTAATTGCAACTCGCAAACCCTTTTTGCGATTCAGTAAATAGATTACCAAATCGCAAAAATGGGTCTGTACATATCAAAAAGCATTTTTCTCATTCAAACAGCGCGATTCTGTGACTAGGGCAGTTTGCGATGAGAAAAAGGTACGTACATGTGGCCCAAAATACTCTAAATCTGAAAACACACAACAGAGTTGCTTGTTTTGTTGCCCTTTTAAAAATATTTTTGTTTACTTTTTAATGTTATCGTGCACAGAGTTCTATTTGAGGCCAAGTACATGCTTTGGCTAAATAAAAGCTTACAATGGCAATTCATTCAGACCTAATGTGTTTCAACCTATTATTTAATAAGTGTATTGCCACAGGTCAAAACTTATCAAAACTTAGAGTAACATGCTTCACCTCAAATACAGACAAGACACAATGAGTATCAGGAAATGTCATAAGTTGCAAGCCTGCTACTCAGTGAAAATTGGCATTCTTGCCAACACCTGGTTTCCTCACAAATTCATTTTATTTCACTCTCCACCTTATGTAAAGAAGAACAGGTTTTAAACCCAAAACGTTTTTTTTTTTTACAGGGATGCGTGTTTCTCCCAAGTATTTCATTTCACGTTTATTTTTAAATTAGACTTGTAGAATCCTGGCTGAGAAAAATGACATTCGTAGAATGTACTTGCGTCACAGTGTCTTCAAGAAAATGTCAACTATAAGTCCCTATTTAACCATTTAGGTGTGATCCACAAGCATCTAGAGCATTTCAGAGAATCATTCAGAAATAATCCTCATTTGTAACAACCAAGAGTATCCACCCAGTGGATACTCTTGGTTGTTAAGAATGGGGATTATTTCTAAATGATTTCACTTGGTAGTCTTGGTTGTTATGCATATATTAGGGAATGGATCATAGAGTGCTTATTCCTCACCCCTTGTGTATATTTACTGAAATCCCCATTGACCCTGCAGTAGTCATAAAGTCATCTAAAAGTAATCCACACTCATTCTGAAGATGTTAGGAAATCATCCAGGAGTTATCTACAGTAATCGTGATGTTGTTTTAAAATCATGCTGGAGTGATTCATCCTGATTTTGTCACTTAGGTCCTCATTACAACCCCGGCAGACAGCGGTAAAATGGCGAAAAGTACTGTCAACAGACTGGTGGTACCTTTCCCCATAATATGACATTGGCGGTTTGGCTTTAGCCAAACCGCCAATGTACCACTCTGTCCGCCACAGCGGTAACAGCCGCCGGGCTGGAGTCTTCAGTCTCCAGCCAGGCGGCCGTCACAAGCCCGTCCGCGGGATTATGACCCGCCTACCACCATGGTTTTCGTGACATCCTTACTGCCATGAAAACCATGGCGGTAGGCACTATCAGTGACAGGGAATCCCTTCCCTGTCACTGATAGTGGTCTTCCCCTCTTCCCTCCCCAGGTATCACCCCACCCCTCCCTCCCACTCCAGACCCCTCCAACATACATGCACCTTTACGCACCATCGAACACACGCATATACACACTCATACCCACATTTATCCACGCATGCATACATTCATGCACACACACATCCACACACACTTACATACAGACATGCACACACGCACTCGCACATCCATACATGCACACACATACAACACGCAACACACACATGCATTCACACACACACAAACACTCACACACACAACACCCCCCACCCCCTCCCCTGTCGGAGCGCCCGACTTACCTGATTTCAGAAGGTCCTCCGGTAGGAGACGGGACGGGGAGCTGCCGCCAGCAGCAGCGTCTGCCAACAGAACACCGCCAGGCCGTATCATGTGTCATGATACGGTCTGCGGCGGTCTACTGGCGTGGTGCTGCTACTGGCCGCAGCGCCACCTTACCGCGGTCCACCGCCATGGCCGCAGCCGGAATTCCGCCATCCTTCTGGCGGAATTCCAGCTACGGTCATAATTTGGCAGATGGCTGATAGCCGCGGCGATGGTATTTTGGCAGCCGTCGACGTGGCCGTTTTTACCGCCAATGTTGTAATGAGGCCCTTAGTATTCTCTGAGTAGTACTAGATCATCACGCATTTTCAATTAAAGTAACCAGGACACCATCCTGCAGTAGTTTTTGTGATGACTCTGGAGTCATCTCATTTAAATATTTCATCCTATACACATACTTCACGATGGCTTGGGGTGACTTCCCTAGATAATTACAGGAATAGCCCAGGTGAAGTCATCAGATGAATCCAGAGTCACTCCAGGATGATCTTCCTTTTTGACTTGGCTGAGAGGCTGCTGAGGAGTGCAGCTCGAGGCTCACAGGGCCGTATGTTTTGTGCATGGCTTAATAGGAAAAGCCTGCATGGAGGCTCAGGGGGCCAATCCATCAAGGACCTTTTACATGCCCAGAGGCTGCAGCAGTCGATGTCCACAGCTTTTAATAAGTCACAGGAGTGGCTCAAGATGGTCCTTGTGCTGGTGCAAATACGGATATGGGGTACCTAGCAAGAAGAGGTGACATTCATTCACTGGTGGCTGAGCTCAAGAAAGAGATGGGCAAACTGAGACTTCAAGAAGTCACTAACCGACCTAGGCCATGTTGTTCAAAAACTCAACATAAGAATGGACCAACTAGAGGTGGCGACAGCTGCAGGGGCAACACAAAAGGATGATGGACGGAGTGCTGACACTTTTCAAACACTCACCCCTAGTCACAGATGTGGGTTAAATCCATCATTCTTTTGCTCACCATGCCACCCCAGTTTGGACCCAGCCAAATGCAAATCAGTCTTGACACTACTCCCATAGGAACAGTCCAGCTCAAACTGCCAGGTCAGGTCCTCCTTTACCAGAAATAAGCATCCTTGGACCGGTTGTGGGGTATCACCCCTCATCACCAAGGCAAGCTTGAATCCAGTTTCACAGTGAGCAAGGTACCCACACCTGGGCATACCCAGGCCACTTAGGGCGACGTTAGCAACACACTCGGTCACGTGTCCAGGTTAAATCCAGCTGAAGGGGCTCTCAGGAGGGACAAACTGGAAGGTTGCTTGGAGGAGCTAGGAAAATGGTGTCAATGGCTTACTGCCAAAGAGGATGGAAAATACACTCTCAATGAAACAACATGCATATTAGGAGCATTCCACACTCACTCTCTGATTGAGATCTGCCAAAATATGTCCAAGATCTGTTAATGTCACTTCTGTTGAGCCCAGGGGACATTACAATCGAATTGGACCACACTCCCAGAGTCTGTAGCTCATACCAAAGCCAGAATAAACTGACTCCTAATGTCCTGACCAGAGTTTACCACTTCCAGCAGTAGGATGATTTAATGAAGCAGCTAGACAGTCTAAATCCATAGTGTTTCAGGGATCGACTTTATCTTTTTCCCACGATAAAACTGCATTTAAGCTTGAAAAAAAGCAAATCCCTCAGAATCCTTACAGACCACTTATGAGTTCACAAGATCCCATATTGCTGGGATGCTGGCCAGGACCTCACGGAGGAGCACCTTGATCAGCATCAATGACAAATCAATAGAAGGCTATGCTTTAAGAATCATGCAGGAACCTCAGAGGAAGCCAGTCTCCTTCCGTGGACGATCTTCAATTCAAGGATCCTTGAACCACGAGCAAGCACAAACAATGACTTTGGTCATTTGATAATAATTTCTCAAGAGCGCTTTTAGCCCCAAACTCTAAGAATGCTGTCCAAGTCCTTTGGCAAAAGCATACTAGAGAATGGGCCTTCTACAAATGGTTTATTGTGTGCAGTTTATTTGTTTTGGTATCCCTTTAGTCCCAGGGGCCGGGTGAGGAGGGGATTTGTTTACCTCCAGACTTCCGAGTTCTAGCTGGTACCATAAAGGAGGGCTGATTGATGTCTGCTTTTTACATTGTTGGAACTGCTTTTCTTATTTATACTACTGTCCAGTACTGTGTGAGTGATGTGCCTACTCGGAATGGCGCCCAGTTCATAAGAATTCTCCTGTATAGATTTTCTTTTTGTATGTTGTTTTCACTGGTTGGAACACCAACATTGTTATTATCAGTGCAGGGGAACATGAGGGTCTATTTAATACATTCAGATACACGTTTGGGTGGGATGTTGTTCAGTCCACGTTTCCCCTCTGTCAGTTTTGATGCAGGACAAGGAAATTAACATTGAACATTTGAACTTTAAATGTGCAGGGTCATAGTTTTCCGATTAAGAGGAAGTCATTACTCCAGTGGGGCCATACGAAGAGGGTTGAGGCAGCACTTTCACAAGAGATGCTCCTTCTACTGGATGATGGGGATTTTACAGTAGGCCTGGAACCTAGTATTGATAGGTCACATTAATCTTGCCTCACAATGAACTCCTCACCCGCTATGGTCCTGGGCCTAGATGACCTGAAACTAGTAGGTGTCTGGCGTACACAACATAAAGTAGCTAGAGATTATACATTCCATTCCAATGTCTGCAGATTGCTCTAAAAAATTGACTATATTTTTGTCTCCCTGATTGTTTCTTCCTTGGCCGGTTCCCCAGATTAGGCACATGGGTCTTGTCAAACCATGCACCGTTGATAAAAACTATACTTGTTGCCCCTTTGGGGGAGCCAGCCCATAGGACCTGGAAAATGAACGAGATAGCATTTTGAGACTCTGTTGTTAGAGAGAACATATGAGAAGTGGTGGAAAATTACTTCAAGGAGAATGCAACTGCACGGGTGTCATGGGCGACTATATGGGATGCTGCCAAAGTGGTAGTTAGAGCCAAACTAATCAAATACACCACCACCTTCTACATATGGCCAGGAACAGGGGCCTAGAGCACGAGCCAGAGATTGCCAGACTGGAGCTAGAACTCAAATCTAAATACTGTTGGGAAATGCAAATTACCCTGTGAAGAGCCAGGGATGATTTGGAGGTGGTATTTACAAAAGATGTGGCTAACACACATCTAGAAACAAATATTTTATGAGAATGAGGACAAAGCTAATGGGCTATTGGCCAATAGGATATGTGCACACAGAACGAGAAATCACTTACAGTCACTAAAGGATAGCAAAAATGGCCTACATACGGCAGACCAGGGAATACTAGAGACCTTCACACAATATTACATGATTCTCTGTGGGAGCTAGCAGTGTAACCTTTCCCGAGACAGACTTTGATATGAAATAGATGTTGGAACAATGACTAACGGTGGAGGAAGTAGGGTAGGCCATTAAACTGCTCCCTACTAGCAATACCCTGGGTCCGGATTGGTTCCCCAATTCATTGTACAAGGATTTTTCTGTACTTCTGGCACCTTACCAGAATAAAGGTTATAATTCTTCCCTCGACACCCAGGAGGTAATGCCATTGATGATGGAATCCCTTCTTACCTGTGGACCTGCAGACACTCAGTAAGACAGACTTCATTGCTGTCTATCGCTCTGCCTTCTTGCTGTGTTTACCTTTATTCTCCCTGTTCCTTCCTCACTCCTTTCTCATTTTACCCCTGCTGCCCGTGTTCAGTGGTAGCAAGTGGTGCTAGCCGCCTATTGTGACTTATTTTTAATCATTTTCTAAAGTTGTTTTAAAGATTGTAAGAGCGCCATTTTTCCTCTCGGTTTCTGTGCCTTGAAGGGATGCCATTTTGGTTGCCGGTCTAGCTGTGCTGTCTGCTGCCTCTCTGATCCCTTCATAAGGGTCATGAAACAGCAGATGCATGCAGTGGGCCGAAGGCCCCCAAAGGTAAGCCCGTCTGCATCTGTCTGTGCCTGGCTGGGACTAGGGAACCTGGGATGCTGCCCCTTCCGGCCTAGATGTGATAGCATTTTCAGCTAGTCACCTCCTTGCCATCAGGATGCCTATTTCGGACTGCTGCCAGCACTCTTCTGACCCTGGCCTCCCACACTGCGTCTGTAACAACTGCTCATGGACTCCTCAAAGTGTAGTTGTGCAGCCTCGAAGAAAGTACAATCGGTCAGTCGGCAAGGTCCTATTAGTCAATTGCCGATCTCTACCCACCCACAAAATTGATATCCATTTACTGTTGAGTGACTATGCCCCAGAAGTTTTATTTCTGACAGAAATCTGGCTCCTGGAGGAGTCCTCTCCGGATATCACCCTGGCCCCACCTCGTGAGTACACAATAAACCGATTAGGTAGGGCACATACAAGGGGTGGGGGGATTGCCATTATCTTTAAGGACTCTATTAAAAGCCTCTTTCAACCTTTAATAATTTCTGACTGTGAAAGCATGTCCTTCTCCCTAGCAGTGAACCATACATTCACATTCTCCGTGGCTCTTAGTTACCACCACCCTGGTCCCCATGACAGGTTTATTCAAGCTCTTCCTGAACAAGTTGCTGATCTAGTTGGTGGTAAACCTAACTTTACTATTCTCAGCGATATTAATATTCATGTGGACAAATTAAGTAATGCTGTGGCTAAAACACTACTTACAGACCTTGAGGTGCTAGGTCCCACACATACCAAAGGTCATATGATCGACCTGGTGTTCAACAACATCTCAGAACTTTCAGCTCAGAAACCCTTTCCTCTGTCACTTTTTAATTAGGCTCATGATACTCAATACCGCCTCTGACCCAGGTCGGCTAGCAGACAAGTTATCTGTTTGGCACTGGTCTACACTAAACTGTAAGGAATGGACCTCCGCCCTTGAGAACACTAGAGCCACTCTAAGCTCAGCGGATAAATCAATGAATGGATCTCCATATCCATGGACTCCGTACTACCAATAAAAACTATTACCCAAGGTGCAGGCCATAAAAAATCACCATGGTTCACTCCTCAGCTATTGCTGCTAAAAAAGGACTGTAAACGTCTTGAAAAAAAATGGAGGAAAACGTATGATCTGTCCGCAAATAACGAATACAGGAAAGCAATTAGACACTTCCATACAGAAATTAAACCCACACAGTCATCATATTATGCATCTAAAATATATCAGTCCTCCAACTCTCCCAGGAAATGTTCTCAATATTTAAAGAAATCATTCAAGTGCCCTATCATACCCATCTCACTGAAGCCTCCAAGGAGCACATCAATAATTTGGCCTGTTTCTTTCAAAAGAAAATTCTTGACATCTATTCAGCTTTCCCCGACATGACCACCCATAATGACGACCTTGCAGGCCAGGCACAGGTTCTAAATTCCAGAGATCCTTTGTTAGATATTCTGCCCCTTATGGAGGAATTTGTAATTAAGTTGTTACATATGATAAAATCAGGATCTCCACTGGACCCGCTTCACATTTTGGCATTAGGTTCAGACTTGATTGCCCCTGCCCTGTCTAAGGCCCTTAACGAGTCTTTAATAACAGGCCTTATTCCGTTACATTGGAAATATGCCATCATTAAACCTTTACTTAAAAAGCCTCATCTAGATACAGCCCTATAGAGTAACTATAGGCCAATTTCTCTCTTGCCTGTAGCAGCTAAATTGATTGAAAAATATGTCAATAGGCATCTGTCAGGTTTTCTTGAAGAACACAAGATCCTTCATCAGATGGACTTCAGATCCCAACATAATATGGAGACTATCCTTCTGGCAGTAGTCGAAGATGCTTGATGATGACTGGATTTAGGGGGCACTGCTGCCATCATTCTACTGGACCTGAGTACTGCTTTGACAACTTAGATCATAAAATTCTGCTTCAAGGAATGGTGGATGTTGAAATGGGTCTCCTTGTTTCTGAGGGATATAACCTTTTAAGTTCTTGATCGCTCCTTTTTTCCCAACAGCCTTCTTTTCAGCTCTGGCGTTCCCCAGGGCTCCTCTCTCAGCCCTACGTTGTTTAATATCTATATGTCCTCTCTGGCTGTGATTATGGAACGTTACGGCTTGTCACTGGTCTCCTATGCTGACGACACACAGCCGGTCTTCTCATTTTCAACCATCTCTTGTTGTGTAGCCATTTTAGTTATAACTCCATGCACGTTATTTTAGCACACTAGGCCTGCCGCTGTGCACTTTAACCTAGATATATTTTATTCAGCTTTGTTTATTATTTTAACAATAGCCACATTTGCGGTCTTGTTTTATTTCTCTCTATCTAGCTAGTCTTTGCTTAGGCTAGCACTGTGTTCTTAAACAAGCACTCTGTACTTCTCTCAAGGCTGCAGTAAGATACGTTGCCGGTAAATGTGGTAAACGTTTTGTCTCTGGTATTCATAGAAACACACACATCCTTACTTAGGGACATTTTCTCAGAACATCAGCTGTTTTATTATAAAAACACGTCCTTGTCTCATACACGTTAGAGGGAAATTCCAGCCAGATGGCCACGACTGTATGCTGATTGCTGAACACTGGGTGATGATGTCTTCCCAGGGAAACCTGAGGGGCAGAACTAGAGCTTACCATGCTGTTCTCTAATATGGCCTAGGTAGGAATTAGTCTATCGACTCTAGTGACAATATGGTAGCGTTATTTCTATGCTTCACTCTCCTTATCACAAATTTTAATTCTGCCATGCTTTGCAGTACATGCTTTATTATCTAAGATGCAGTTGTTTCATTAAAACCTTATTGAAACAATATACTGCCTCTGGTTGTCATTGTATATTTGAGACTAATGTAACTGAGAGAAACGGATGAGATCTGAGTGACCACGATTTCTCTGAGGAGTCAATTGTGTGATGCATTCAGCTGCCGAATCATCCATGCTCTTGGGTAGAGATGAGGCACTGCTAGTTAGCCGGAACAAAACCCGGATTGGGGCGACAGGTGTCACCTGTAGTGGGATATAATCAGTCTCCCACACTGCTGGAGTTTCTGCTGCTCAAATCCAGTAGTTTCATTAGAACAATGAAGCCTACATGACACTCTAAGTCATGTCAGCCCAACCTGACAACCTGCCTTCAAGCAGTAGCTGGATGGATGGCCAGCTGTAAACTCAAGCTGAATGAAATAAAAAATAGAAGTCATGTTGGTGGGTAATTATGGTACACTCAAATCTCCTTCTTTGCTCCCTGATGGTTTGAAGGCCTGCCTCGACCAAGAAACAACATAAAGTCCTTGGGTTTTAGGCTGGACACCCACCCTACTAAGGACTATCACTCTAAAAAGCTGGCAGCCACCTGTTTTAGTCTATTAAGACTTCTTAGCCTTTAAGATACTTCCTTTTCAAGTCAAAAGACTAATCACTCAGGCTCTCATAATTTCCCGTCTGGACTATGGAAATATCCAGTATCTGAGTTCACCTCAATATATACTAAAAAGACTTCAGGTGGTGCAGAACGCAGCAGCATGCCTACTCATGAAGATCCCCAGACACCTCTCTGCAAAACCTGCTTTAGTTTTCCTTCACTTGCTGCCTCTGGAACAACGGATCAACTTTAAGGCTCTCTGCACCCTGTACAGAGCTCTGCATAATAAGGGTCCAGCCTTCCTTAAACAGATTGCAATGCCCTACATCCATCAAAGGGCTCTTAGATCCTCGACGGCCTCCTTGATTAATGTTCCACGGATTAAGAAAGTAAGATGGGGAGGTCTATCATTAGCATTTAGAGCCTCAAATCGCAAGAACTGGAAGACCCTTCTGTTCATATCATAAGTTGTCCCCTTGTTGTTCAGCTTCCGCTCTAGCGCTGGGAGGCCTCTTCGTAGCCATGGAATTTACAAACTCCTAAATTAAACTAAACTAAACTAAACTAAACTAATCTAAACTAAATTAAACTACTTTAACAATTAAGCTGGGTAAAGACCCAGGAATGCATGTCTTCTCGCCAGAGTGCACTCCTGAGTAGTGATGTGAACAAGTTTACTAAGATCTTGAGCATCAGGTTGAGAGGAGTTTGGCCTTGCTTACTGTCTCCTTACCAATTGAGTTTTATCAGGCACAGACGTGTAGGAGACAACATTGGTCTGGCTCTTAATGTAGTTAATAAGGCATTCATCATAGGAACCCAGGTCCTCCTTCTCCCTCTAGATGTGGAGAAGGAATTTGACCGCGTTGATTGAACATTCCTGGCCAAGATACTTGATAAGATAAATTTGGGGCCGCAAATGAAATCTTTCATTTTGTGGAATTGTGCAGGGCTTTCCAGGAGACTCCGGATCCGATCACATCTTTTGAAGTCCATACAATTGAACAGGGACCTCCTCTAACCCTTAATCTTTGCCTTGACGATGGAGCCATTGTTTCACCATCAGATTACAGGTCTAGACAGAAGAGATGGACAGATGAAATCAGCCATTTTGACCAATGATGTTCTTTGTTTTCTGACTAACCCCTCTAGTTCTCTCCCTGCATTGATGAGAGATTTGGAACAACTTCGATTTGTGACAGGATTCAAAGTTACCCATCAGAAGTTTAAAGCAATTATGGTGGGAAAAAACAACAGGATAGTGAAGCAGTGGCAGCTAGCCATGGGCTTCCTTTGGGCTAAATGGGAATTGAGTGGTTATTCTCCTTATGGTGAGCAATGTCTATTGGAGCAATGTGCACTCACACCTGGTTACTCTTTTCAAAGACATGTATTGATGGGGTAGACTGGAAATGTCCTGGGTGAGTAAGATAAACTGTTTAGAGATTAACTTTATGCCAAACTGGCTCTACCTTTTTCCTTCACTTCTCAGAAGGGTCCTTTCAAACGGTTTTAATTCTCTCAGTTGGAAAATGCTGGCTTTTCTATGGAATAATAACTTTCAATGCATCGCTAAATCCAAGTGTATATAAATAACTTTATTTCGGCTAAAAGCCATAAAAGTATCCAATAAATAACATTCAATTACCATGCAATAAGATTAAAAATGATAAAAAGTACAATTTCCACATAAACCATTAAAAAGAGGAACTAATAATTATGCTGAATTAAAATATAAAAACTCATTTGTTAGATCAATTACAGGACAACTATCTAATTTTATAGATATGAAAACCTACCTAAAATTGATTCCATAAAATAGTCTATTTCTTCCTACGATAGATTGTGAAAAAATAAGCTGTTAATACACACAGTTATAGCAACAATGTAAAACTAACATCAAATTTCCTTTTTCTTTAACAGAAAGCCTTTGTGGTTTCATGCCAATTATGATCAACAGAGGCCTAGGGTAATTATAGCTAATCCAATCAGTCAGCAGTGTATTCTCTAGTTCTTATGACCCAAGCATTTTGTAGGTACTTGGCAACGGCAAAGACCACCTTATCACTTGTGTCACTAGAAAGGATTCGCAAGGATATATTATGTTTCCTTATCCCCATTGATCTGCAAAAGGGGATTATCCACTTCTTCCTGGGCACCAGATACCTTGGACAAAAAAACATAAAATGGGCCAGTGTCTCAGATTGCTCAGGACAGAAGTGGCAGAATCTCGATTCATGAACCTCCTTGCACCATCTTGCAGTAAATGTATTAAGAGGCAATACCCCTAACCTAAATTTAATAAAAAGTGTTTTGGCGTAGAGGGGATTAATATTGTCCATAAAAGCCTCAAACTTAGGGCTACACTTGTGGTCCTTTTTGGACCAAAGTTGGGTCAAAATGAACTCCCAGTAACACCGCCTTATTCGTGCCTTTACTTCCTTCGTCGAGCTATGGGGGTCTGTCCACACCTCGTCCATTTTAATAAGTTTGCACGTATCTCTGATGTATTTAAACCAGGGAATTTTTAACACACCGCGGTCCGTTAAGAGCTCAGTAACTGCTGTTTGGTAGGGGGACAAGTATTCGGATGTCCAAAGGCGGACCCAATAAATAAGGGGTCTTAAGGCGGCCTCGTTATGAATCTCGTTTAAGGCTAAATCCAGTCTTAGAGGTGTGAGTGGGGTACTTGTCGGTAAGCGCAGAAAATTACGCATAAAGCGATTTTCCACCTTCGTCAAGCAGCTAGAATTGGAGTGCCCCATAATTCAGCACCATAGATTGAAGCAGCCACAGCCGCTGCCTTATGTACTGTCACAGCAGGTGAAATTTCACCTTCCATAGTGTTGTTAATTTTTCTAGCTATCACAGTCGACCTCTGTCGAAGGGTGGACACACTCTTCTCAATCTCTGCCGACCACCGTTGGTCATCAGATATCCTAATCCCCAAATAGTCAAATTGCTTAACTCGCTCTATCAGTTGGCCTGCTAGAGTCATTTTCCCCCTAAAGGACTTATGTGGATTAAAAGCCATAAATTTAGTCTTAGAAAAATGTATCTCTAGGCCTCTCTTCACACAAAATTTAAAAAAGGCATCGAGTTCGTTTTGGATGCCCATTGGAGTTCGTGAGATCAATAAGGTATCGTCTGCAAACATTAAAATAGGGACAGAGGTTCCTGCTAACTTTGGGGCGTCATGATTGCAGTGCATCAGCTGGTCAACCGCATCGTTAATATAGAGATTGAACAGTGTGGGGGCCAGAACGCACCCCTGTCTGACCCCCCTATTGATTGGTATAGCTTCTGTCAAATCTCCACCTTGGGACCAGCGTACCTGGGCATAAGTGCCCTCATGGAGATACCTAATCAATTTCAACATCTCACTGTCTAGCTTATGGGACTCAAGGGCGTTCGACAGTAAATCCCTTGGGACCATATCAAACGCAGCTTTTAGGTCAATGAAGGCCACGTACAAGTGGCCCTTATTTAGTGTTAGGTGTTTCCAACAGAGAAGGTTAAACCTGAATGCCTGGTCGTTAGTACTCACACCCTTCCTAAAACCTGCCTGGAGGCCAGAGAGGATATATGAGTCCTCTATCCACACCTGCAATCTAGCCAAAATTTGCTTGCGAAAAACTTTGTGGCTAATGTCAATTAAACTTATTGGCCTGTAGTTGGAAGGAAGTTCCCTTACGCCCTATTTAGAAACGGGAACTATAATAGCTCCTTGCCATGTGGAAGGAAGGCCACCGCCTCTCAAAATCTCATTACTAAGTATGTTTAAATATAAGGACCAGGTTCTAGGTCGAGACAAATACAATTGCCTGGGATACCATCTAGCCCTGGGGCCTTCCCTTTTCGTAGCGTTTGGACTGCCAAAGTTGTTTCTTTTGAGGAAAATGGAGCCAGATCGAATTTAGGTGCAGTAGCTAGCCCAGTTAAATGGGAGGACCCCTCAAGGGGTGGTGGGACAGTAAACCTACTAATTTGAGCCACACTATATCGCTAAATCCCTTTTGATGAGGAGTCTTGAAGAGGGCGGCATGGCGATCTCTGACATTGATTGCTATATCTTGGCCACCCAGTTTCCCAGGCTTTGGTATGGTGCTCTCCAGATGCAAACTCTGGTGTTGTTTAGCACAGGAATGCAGCAGGCTTCCTCTCCATCAACTGCTATGGCTTTCTTTTAAGGGACCAGCATTCTTTGGGCACATTAAAGTGGACCATAGCAGTGACCCTGCAACACTGGTATAAAGCTGTCCAGATAAGGGAGATTAGGACCTATTCTACTCCCTTGAACCCAGTTGTTGGAAACCTGGATTTTCAGCTGTGTATGACCGATAAGAGATACCTAACCCGGGAGAGAGGTGATACACTGTACCTGGGCCAACTGTATGAGATGTTTATCCCTAAGACCAGGGACCAGTGTGTTAATGATTTTTTACAAAGAAACAGTGATTTATATTGGGTGACGCAATCCTGCACTGTGCTAGATAGACCACAGTGCGAGAACAAGGGACAAGGTAAATCACTGGTTGGAAGATATGTTTTACGAAGGGGACACTACCAAAATGCTGTCTTGGACCTATAGAGTTTTGGATGAGAATATTTCCCTAATGCAGCTCACATATGCAAAGAAAAGGGCAGAAGATCTTGGTCTTGAATTGATGGAGGCAGACTGGAGGTAATTAATAATAGTTCAGATGCCTGCTGGAGAGGATATGAGGTGAGAGAGACTTACATGCATATGTGTTGGGATAGCCCACAAGTGCAACAGTTTTTCACACAGCTATTGGGGACTATCAAGAAGATTACTGATGTTACATTGCCAGTATCACCTGTGACAACCTTGCTGGGTTTGATGGGCAAGGAAAGGCTGTGCCCTCTTTCCACGCCCACAAATACATTTGTGACTCAATTGCTGCTGGCAGCCCGGCTGGTGGTGGCCCGGTGGTGGCCCGGTGGTGGCCCGGCGGTGGCCCAGGGATGGCAGGGTTCGCATTACCGGCACTTGCCATGTGGTGGATTAAAGTCTGGAATATCCACTCAATCGAGCATCTTAATGCCATACTGAAACATACCATGCCCCAATACGATAAGCTACAGACCCCCTTTTATACTTAAGAAAAAAAAGATATGGGACTACCCAGACCCACAGAGTTGGTGTGACTAGCTAGGGACCGGAGTCCAGCCCGGAAGATCCACGAGAATTAATGTTTTGGGAAATGTGACAGTTCCGCATCTTTCGTATGGAACTATTAGTACAACTCTCCTGAGCCTTGTATTATTGTATTATCGGTCAGAAAATGATTGTAATGCTCGATCATAATGTATGGCGCCTCACATTATATTGTTATGACTCTATCTCTATTACCTGCACTTATGTCTTGTTAAGCATAACAAATGTTATAACTTTGTTCTGGTCATAGAAAACTGTTTTTCTTAAAAAAAAGAAAAGCAATATTATTCAATTTGTGTGCCACAAACTGTGCCACAAACTGTGCCACAATATGTTTAGAGGACAAAGGCTCTCACAAACCCTAAGGAGGCAGCTTCATCCTTCTCATGACATTATCTGGAGAGGTGGTGGTGCAGGTTATTACTCACTGTGAATCAGCAGGAAATACTTCAGGGAGATGGTCTTTTCAAGGCAGGAAACTTATGAGGTCGTTGGTGTGGGTTGGGGATCTAAAAGATGAGAAAAACAGTTAAAACTACCTCTTGGTGGACCGGTGTGTTTATCATTGTCCTTGAAGGGTAGACGTTAAAAGAAAGGGGTATAATCAACCCACTGTAGACGATCGGCATGTTTCAGCCTATAAAACCCTGTAAAATGTTGTTAAGGCATTCTTCAAGAACATGAAAATTCCTCTGCTAATATGATTAGTGAAAGAACAAAACAGTATAAAGAAAAATGACACGTGGTGATTTTAGTTTTATTGATTCCTTGCATCTGTACCTATTGAAGAGCAGAAAGAAAAAGAGGAAAGACACACACTAAAACATAATATTCAATGTACATTACATCCCCAGGGGCCAACAAATGTGGCTGCTGGTTGAGTTAACAAAAATCGCATACGTTTTGTGACACACTTTTACTGTGTAATTGTGGACACTGCATACACACGTGAAAAGCATACAGAAAACATTTCAAAACAGAGATTATCTTTTCACATCAGGGCCTCTAGCCTGAGCATAGTCATTTATGGTTGAGACACATCAGTTCAAGGCAAGGGCGCAGCTTGGTAATTAAGATTGGGGGGTGAGCTTCAGATTTCCCGACAATGACGCTGGCATATAATGTTAAAATGCATCAAGGGGCATGAGAGGGGCTTAAGAGGCAGTGGAAAGGGAGAGGTATGCGAATTGGTGGGAGTACTAAGTGAGAGAAACACATATTTTGTAAAGTAATCAACATGTTTAGGGCTTTCAAAACAGAGATGAGAATGTGTGTGTTTTTATGTCAGTGTGTGTGCATAAATGCCAGGTGAAATCCGACAGACTCCCCTTATACCAGACTGAAAGCAACTGTATCCTACTATTCTTCAGAAAATACATTTATTGGGGGGTGTAACACCCTACCCCTCCAAAGCTCCACCACAGGTTCCAGGGCCACATGTGAGACAAAATTATGTCACATATTAATTATCAGCATCTGCAACGACCGATGTAAAATAAAGTAAAATGTATCAAATATATGTGCCCAGGAGGCCTTGTGGCAGGTATATAATTACATTAATCAAGAGATTTTAACAGTTCCCTTGAACAATCAGTAGAGTTAAGGTTGCAAGTATTAGGGGCTTTATCACAAGTTCTTCCATGACCAAAAGAAATACGGCAACCCGTGGGGTGCTATATCCCCAGGGTGGGTGAGACAGGCCTTTAAAGTTCGTTTCCATTAAGGTATTGTGTCTTGCCTGGAGCTGCGTCCATAAGCATTAGGTATGCAGTACTAATGCGAGCATAAAGTGCAGACTCATGGGAGTTATAATGTTCGTGATTTTTGGAAAGGTGTATATAGGCACGCAGATATAAATAGTTTTGAAACTATGGTAGACTACTAAATAATGGGTTTAGCGAGTGGATTAAATGTTCTAGAGAGTAAAATTAGAGGTGGACCATCTAACAAATTAACAGGTAGGGTTGAGCCAGAGTTGAGCCAATGGTCTTGCTCGGATCTTAGAGCTGTGAAGGAGCCGAGCCCTGAAAATGTTTGCTATGTAAATCATTCAGCAAGCATCGCGTAAAGTATGATAAAGTCTCTTCAAAGTAAACAACCATTTGCAATGCAATGGGTGTCGCATTGCCTTGAGTTAGTGCTATTGGCATTGTAAACTCCGAACTGGACTTCTTGTGCCACATAAATTGGACACGGCAGTGTCCAGCTAGATGAAACACACCTAAGAGAGGAGGGAATGTTACCAATAAGCAACACACTTAAACATAGTAGTGTGTTTTTTTTTTTTTTTTACAGTAAGAATCAGTAGAAGACATGGCAACTGTGCTTTCTGCCAAGTACCGTACTGGTGGGGCATAAGGTGGAAATAACGCTCACACGGCTTTCTCAACCAGAAATTGAAAAGTAAAACATTAGTTGGCACAAGCAAGCTGATTCAAAGTGCCATGGCCGCCATGAGCACGAAGAAGAGACACAAAAGGAAAAATAGGTTTGCTCAATGCAATAACCCATGTAACAGGGTCAGTCTACAAGGGAGTAACAAAACCTCCCCAAGGCGGGACAAACGCAAAGCATTTATCAATGATATCAAAGGATTTTTAAAAGGCAAGCTCACAAACGAGTGAAAGTGATGTGTGTGAGGTGGGTGTCGTTAAAAGCCCACAATACTTACAACAGGTCAAAGCGATTGCGCACTCAACCTAATAAGGGAAGGCAGTGACATCTATTTAGCGTTGTTGAATGCAGATATGTTTATAGGATATGCTGTATATATCACATATGTAAATTCTGCAGCAGTCTCCTTGAACCCATTAGTGAACAAAACGTGTATGTTATACACGCAGTTGGATGTGCTGTACACCGTTGGGCACCTTTGCATACACCGAGTCTGTTGTAAACATATCCTATCTAAAGAATTATAGATGGGTAACAGTGAATTATGGTTATTTTTTCACCAAGGGCTCCTGAGTGACAACAGGTAGACAATAAGTGTGAAGTTTGAGGTATTTATGATATCAATCAGAGCCCCTCTGTGAAAAACATTATAATTTTATGATGTGTATGGCCCCCAAAATCATCTGCCCCTGCTTTCAACTGCTATGCAGTGGTAAAAGAGTAATGGGGAGCCAAATGTGACATGGCGTCTGTATGTATCGCTGTCCCAAAGGTTAAAAAACACTTACCCGCCATCCTTGACCAAGCCTACCATCTTCCCTGCCATCCGTCCCCTCCTGCCTTCTGTTTCAGTCAAAGCAGGCAAGCAGAGCTGTGCTGACAGGGTGGAAGGCCCTAGTAACATCACAACAATGGGTACCCAGTTTTGTTATCAACCGTCGCTATGTCGTAGCTGTGGGTTATGAGATGCAGAAATTGAAATAAACGATATAGTCTCTCTATGAGAGCCATACATAACAAGGAGCTATACTATTGTACACATTTCATATATAAAGGTTATGCTGCAGTTCTTCTGTGTTTAATCCACAGTGTTAGAAGTGCATCTCTTAATTTCAGGCATGAATGACATTTCAGGTGTTCAGCATGTTTTTTGAGCATCTAGCTTCACATTTAAATGATGAGCAGTTTGAGAACCCATGCCGCATGCAGGGGCACCAGTTAAAGGTAACCATGGGTAGCACTTGCTACTCTTGGGTTGCAACTTGTGATCTCTGGTTAGAACCCCTTCTTTGTCCTTTCCCTACTCTCCCAACCACAGATAAGAGGTTTTTGACATTCTGAGGGTGGGGTCAACATATTTTCAACTCTGTGATGCCATCAAGCGTCAGAAGGTGCATGATGCCACGATACCCCTGGCATTTTGCAAAACCGGCAACCGTGGCAGTTCGACCCACATCTTGATGTTTCCTTAGATCAAACTACATCTCCAGTTGTAGCAACAGGTCCATTTCCTGCTTGCTGTCCCCACTCACTTTTGTTTGTTGAGAATTCAATGGTCTTTTAATCCTCTCATTAACTTCGATCCACTGGAGTTACCAATAGCTAGGGTAGGCAGTGTTACCAGGCCCACTTCACCCAGTAATTCCTAATTTTTCCCAGAATTTTCACACAAAGATCTTGGCTATTTGCAGCAACTGAAATCTCTATATAAAAATAAACAGTTTTACGGTGTTCCTGCAGATCTCAGAATTAATTCTGTTACTGGTCACTCTGTTACTGGTGACTCTGGAATTAAGAATCAACTTGTAATGAGGGTCTTATATCTGACATGAATGCATTAGTAAACACAAGTCATGAGAATCCTGGGCTTAGCGTGGATGTCACAGGGAGTGTGAGAAAAGAGAAAACATTGCATAAAACTGAGAAAAGGAGATCAGAGAAATTACATAAAAGAGGGGGTGAAACAGTGAACAACACAGAGGAAAAAGCGGTAAAGGTATTGCAATAATGCAGTGATTGAAAGAAGTGCGAAAATACGAGAAAGAGAGACAGAGGGAGGGGAAAAAAGAAAGAAGAAGCAGTAAACGGGGATAGGCATGCTCCAGAGAGATAACTCTGGCACTGGGGACATATAAAGGGAAATGGGAAGAGGCAGAGAAAATGGGACTGCTGAAAGAGACAGCAAACAGGGGAGGCGGCAGCATTTCTTTCGCGAGGTTTCATTATCCTCGGCAGCTCAGGAAGGATTCTCCCACGAGGAGTTTTAAACAAAAAAAGGAAGATTGTGCATGTTGGGTGAGAGATCTTTCAAGCTGCTGCTGCCATCTGACTGATGGAGGCAATTGTTGCTGTTTTTGGGCAGGGTTCTTGCAAATGTTTACTCTGTCAAAGGCACGGGTAGTTCTGCAAAAAGACTTTACGGATATGATTTTATTTTGTTTTGTCTTCAATTTGTCCCATTTTATATTTGCCAAACGATGTCCTTTTTTCAGAGCAGCAATGGAAACCATCTAAAAAACAAACGCAGCTGCGTTGAAAATAAGCAGATAAAGTTGTCAGGACACCAGGCTGAAAACATCGAGCCTCGTATGTTTTTAGTAGTTTACCGGTGCTGTGTAGGTGGGCTAAACACCGGAAAAGGTATGACGTATGCATGCCTTTCACAAATGAAAGCAAGCAGATTTTAAAAAGCAAGCCCACCAACCAATGTAAGTGACTGACGTAACATGGGTGTGGTTTGAAGCCCACAGAGAGATTGCAGAATGGGACGGAACGCTTTGCGCTCGCCCATAAAAAAATGTATGCATTTATTTAAAATGTGGATTTTGAAAAGTGATAAGTTTAAAAAATAAATCACTGGTGAACTCATAGGCAAGACAGTTGTCATGTAAACCCTGTTTGTGGTCCATATTATTATAGAGAAACATTGTAGTCTATTAAACAAAGCACAATAGGATATTGTAGAACTGATATTCTGAAAGTGCCTTCATGCAAAATAATGAAGAAAAAGGAGTTTTGGTGAAATCAAATATTTGCCTAAGGTCAAACAATTTAAGAGGGGAAGACGCAATTTAGCCATGTTTTCTGGTGTCTCTTTGTACAAATCAGCCACTAAATAGGTACCTATTTGCTATTACTTTTTTATATTACCTCTTTGTTTTCACCTTTTCGTGCAGTTTTTATAAAGTGCTAAATCAACTTAGAGGTATTGGAGCACTTTACCTGAGCTCCAGTTACATTACACAAGGTCACATACATTTTTACAAATCTGTGGCAGTGCCAAAAACTAATGCCGCCCCAGGGGGTGTGTTAGCATGGCAAATGCTTTAATTCCTTCCCATTTTTTGCTTTTTCAATGTGTGCTGCATTCTGCAGCACACATAAAAGAAAGAAAATGCAATGGATGATTTTGGTGTCATTCAAAAATGACGCTTTGGTACTTCTAAGTGTACTGCATTCTGCAGCACAAATAGAAGTGCCAAATCGCCATTGTAGATTCTTTCAAGGGATTATTTCCTGCTCATAATCAATTGCTCCCCTCAATACAGACACCCTTGCACTATGCAAGGAGGCCAGCATTGGTGCAGACAGCTTAATTTAGCGCTGGTGCAGGGGAAAACTGAGGGCTGTGCGGTATTCTTGTGAATATGGTGCAGCCCTGCATTTCAAAACTGGCTCAGCATGGCGGTGCTGATTTTGACGCAGCACAGCGCTGGGCCAGTTTCTTTTAAATCTGGCCCTTAAGGAGACCAATGGAATGTTGTTGTTCAGTACATGGGTATGGGTCTAAGTTTTAAAGATCCAGCATTGTTCTCGATGATGGTCCAATGTATGTCATCTTATGTGGTGACTAAGTTGTAAAAAGTGTGTAGTCATCTGGTTGGAGAAGTGCTTTCACCTTATGAAACCTTATACTCCATGATTTTAATTTTAATTTTATGTGTATTCATCCCAATATAGAGTAGGGACGTTTAATACAATTTGTGCAGTGTTGTACTAGCCATGATGTGGTGATCAGAAGGTCGAATTTAGGGCCACATGTAAGAGAGTTTTGCGCGTCGCAAATTGGTCAAAGCGATATTTGTGACCGTGCAAAAAGCGAAATGGTATGTTCCAATGCCATTTCGGAGTCCCAAATAGCGATGGGACCAATTACCGACTCACAAAATTTGCGACTTGAGATTGTGACTTGCAAATAAGAAATCACAATTTGCGAGTCGCAAACCGCATGTCCAAGGTAGTTGCAAATTGCGAATAGTCGCAAAAAGCCCATTTTGCTCACCCAGATTATCACTGATTCCAAACAGGTGGTAACCAGAACCAAAGTATAAAAGCAGACCCAGAAGGCATCTGGGTTTCTCAAAATGGCTGCACTCTACGTGATTGCATGGAGTAGGAGAGTCCAGGCTGCCCAGCAGAGGAGGAGGAGGCGGAGATAGGAGAGGATATACAAAACCAGGCAGACCATATTTCAACATAGTGAGGAGGATATATAATACAAATGCAGACTGAGGTGCGCAGTTATCTTAGAGATTATTGAACTGCTGAAACCTCAGCTGGAACACCAGACTTTGCGCAGCTGCTCTATCCCCACACATGTGCAAGTGCTCTGCTCACTGCACCTCTGGGCCTCGGGTAGCTACCAGGGGGTGATTGCTGTTGCTGGTGTGGTGTCCCAAAGTGCCCTGTCATGATTCTTTAGATGGTTCGTAGATGCCATACTAGCACACATGTCCAGATACATATACCTTCCCAGGAATGAGGAGGAAATACACAACACCAAGTTGGACTTCTACAGAATTGCCAACTTTCCTTATGTAATAGGGTGTGTGGACGGGACACATATACCCATTTGCCCACCTGCAAATCTGGAATATGTGTTCCGCAGTAGGAAATGTACTCACTCACTCAACATCCAGTTGGTATGTTGTGCCCATAATGTAATAACTGACATAGTGGATACATTTCCAGGGAGTACACATGATGCGTACATATTCAGGCACAGTGGGATTCACCAACGCCTAGAAAATGGGGAGATTGGAGAAGGATATTTATTAGGTACTGTGTAGTACACACCAATGTCAGAAATAGATGTCACTGCAGAACCATGTGAAGCCATGCTCATATCTGCTGTTTTGTTCCACAGGTGACAGTGCATATGCTCTGAGGCAATGGATACTCACCCCATATCTAACACCTGCCAATCAGAATGAGAGGCGCTACAACATTGGACATCAGCGAGCCAGAACCGTCATTGAGAGGACATTTGGCATGTTGATGTCACATATGCGATGCCTGGATAAAAGTGGAGGGGCACTCCAGTATGCCCAGAGACTGCATGCAAGATTGTGGCAACATGTGCCATCCTACACAACATAGCAACCAGACGTGGGCTACATCTCACCCTAGATGACACAGATTCGGAGGATGAGGTGCAAGAGCCACCACAACGACAGCCTGGGGATGGTAGCATCACAATGGAGGGCAGACAGGAACGGGATCACATTGCAACTCACTAGTTTGGCAGGTCCGTGGCAACCGTTACAGCACTCACAAATTTAAGACATAAATAGCCAGGTTGTGGAAGAGCAAAAATTCCCTTTAATGTCAGGAGTGTAATGATGAACTGTTGACGTCTAAACACCAATAAAAACGTAAAATGTTACAATGTCTGACACATTTACATCATGTGACTCAGGCAATTCCAAGATTTGCAAAATCACACCCTCCTGCGACTACCGCCACCATGGCCCGATCCTGGTTGGTCCCCTGATGTTTGGCGGGCACTGCTACTCCACAGGATACGTGCATCTGAGGCAGAAACGCTGCTCACACTGGAGATATCCTCACTATCCTGAGGGGTATCTCCAATGCCCTTTGCTGCCTGGGTGGTCTGTATTAGGTCCACTGCATGACTTATGCACTCTAGTCCCCTTGCTACATCACCGGCAAAATGCCCAAGTTCCACCTGTAGCGTTACAGTGCGCCTTGACAGGCAGGTAGTAGTGGTTGTGAGACAGCCAATCGACTGACGGGCAGCAGTGTTGTGCTCAAGGCACATTGCATGGTCCCTATCTTCCACCATTTCCCTGCACAGGTCATTGATGGCGGTGGTGAGGTTTGCCATGTTGTTGTTCATGGTGTTGAAATAAGTGTCAACATTGGCCAAACCCTTTGAGAGGGTCTGTTGCAGTCTGTGCAGGTTCCTGTTCATTACCCACAAATGTTTATTTTGCAGGCGGTGACTGCTCAGTAAAGATGCCTCCAGTCCTAGAAATTGTTCCCCTGTGATATCCTCCTCACCTGCTGACTGTGTGTGACGTCGCCATCTCTGCCCAGACCCAGCTGACCTATGTGGCTGACTCACACTCATCTGTGGCCCCAGTGTCAGGTTGCTGTCTTAGTGTCCACATCTGTCTCCTCGGTGGTATCACGTGCATGGTGGACAAGTGGTGTGGTCATGCACTCCCCTGCTGATACACTGGCTGCCTCAACTGCGGTGATGGTGGACGATACATCTCCCTGCACAGTAAGGTCATCGGTGGGTACTTGTGGAAGACCTGTGGGACACAGGGAATACACTGTCAGTGCCTCTCATAAGTGTGGCCTATCAAAATAAATATTCCTCAAATGTTGGACTACTGTACTACATTGCCCATAGTGCATTGTTATGTAGGTTGCAATATAAGCATGGAACAAATTTGGAGGATGCATGCTTTTGTGTACTGTGGTTGTATGCATGGTGCATTGAATGGTGTAAATAAGTAACATTTGCTACTTACTTTTGGATGTTCCCAGTGCAGAACTGTCCAGGATCCCAATTCCAACGACATTGTGGTCTCCACAATGCTCTCAATGGCTGTAGGAGGTGGTACTGTGGATGGTCCTCCACCAGTTCAGTTTGCCTCCCTCATCCGCTCTGCCACCCTTTCTTTGGTCCTGGACCTGAGGTCGTACCACCTTTTCCGTATCTAATCAATGGTGCGATGGCTTACTCCAATTGCATTGATCTTGTGCTGAATGTCCAGCCAGGTCTTCCTTTTCTGGGTGTCAGGGACACTCATTGCTGCCTTGCCAAACAGGACCTCATGGTGCAGGCAGCACTCCTCAGTTAGGACCTCCAGCTCCTTATCAGAAAACTTAAGTTTCCTCTTCCTCCCTGCAATGGGTGTCTCCTTGGTCTGAGCTGCGATGGCTGCAGTTGCTCCTCTCAGCTGGGTGTGCCTCTGCTGTCTGTGCTAGGTAGACTCCTCCCAGTTCCATGGGGGGTACTTCCTGGTTCTGATGTCATCACTCAGAACCAGGAAGTGTGTTTTCTTATTTTTTCTTGGCACCCTCTCGCAAGTTGTGACACAGTCGCAATTTGTAAGTCTGCGCCATACCCTTGTGCAATTTGCGAAATCGCAATTTGCAATTTCGCAAATTGCGATGCGACTCCGCACCGAATCGCAAACTGGAATTGCGATTCTTGCTTACATCCCATTTTGCGACTCGCAAATTGCGCTTGCTGACACTGCTTCTGACTAGAACAAAGAGTTCAGATTCCTGGAAAAGCCAGCCCTGTACTCAGCCATAGCTGAAGTCTTCTAGGGGAGGCTCCTAGAATACAGATCACTCTCCATCCAGCGCTCCCAGAGATTCCAGTGTAATCCACTCTTAACTAGGCAGCTAGTTCTTCTATAAAGAACAGAGCCATTCTTCAGTTGTCGTGATGGGGCCACACACTTGAAAAGCAGGATGTCTACAGGGGCGATGGTATGCTCCCGACCTCCTGGAACACCTCTCAGCACTTCCTGGTGGACACAAAAACCCCAGCAGGTTTCCCAAAAGGAAAGGGGGAGTGGAAGAGAAAGAGACAAAACACTGCCACGTCTTGCCAGTCCAGCCAGGCACCCTGTATCTTCGGTGGGGCAGCTTTGTTGTTGACAGAGGGATAGTAGATTTAGTGCACTCAAATTCCTTGAAACTGAGGCCCATATTTATACTTTTTTAGCGCCGCTTTTGCGCCGCTTTCTGACGCAAATGCGGTGCTAAAAGAGTATAAATATGGGCCTGAATCTCTCTTTCTGATATGGGCACGGGAGCGGTAGAAGAACACCGGGATGCTCCAGCACTTTTCTTGGATAATAATAACTGTTTGCGCAATTACTAACACTGCATTACCAAAAACCCAAACTGAGTACCTTAACAATAAGTACTGCAACACTAGGGCTAGCTTCACAGAGATTCACTGTTGCACACTACAATTAGAACTGTAGTTGCACTTATCATGCACAAGAAAGACAAACAAGGGCATTAATTATATCACATATAACTTTCCTGCATGAATAGGGTTAAACTAAAAGGAACAAAAACAATCCAAGAAATACAAATGTCCACTCTGGGTTCAAACGGTTAGGGTGGCACAGTTGTGGTTTGTTTTCACTGTGTGTGTGAAAAACCCTTCAAAAACCAAATTCCTCAAACCTGAAACATAGGCATGAATGACACAATTTAAAATCCAAGAGTTATGCTGTTAGAGAAAGAAAAGTCACGTAAATGCTCTTTTAAAATTCCACTGTCACTTTTTGTAGTACTTGACCTCAAGCAGATTTCCTGAAGCACATTTAGGCAAATAACTACAATAATAATGTAGAATGTTCAGAAATGCATTTGTCTCTTCAAGATAAGCATTCTGGCAAAATACGAGATCTGAAATACACCAGCTGTTCTAGGAAAGCGCGGCGCTCAAAGAACAAACCTCCTGGAGAAAACTAGTCGCTTAGCTGCAGTCTTTTCCGGAGTGCTGGAGGAATGCCTGGTGTCAGCTGGTACAGGAACGAAGAAAAGAATTGCCTCAAAAGTCCTGAATACGAGGATGACAGCAGGGGCTGGACTGCCAAGTCAGATGCTGAGATCAGGAAGCAAAACAAAGCCAAGCAGGGATAGCATGCTTCACTCTGCTAATTATAGCCAATCAGGAAAGCAGTTGAGTTTCCACATGTAGATGAGTCACCACACCCAATTAGAAGCACATGTCTACACCTGCTCACATTAGCAAACAAACATTGGTAAAACAAGCATTGATGAAACCAATTGCGTGTATATTTTCTAGAGTCAGAATTAAGCAGAGAAATTGGTTGGTAGAAGCCACATGACAAACTATCCTTTTCTTTCTCTAAGAATATTCAAATTTTTGTTTCTTTCCACAATGGTCGCATTGCACTTTCTAAATCAACAGAATTAAAGCTGCTTGTACATGAGTGATATTAAACTGCTACAGATGGTCTTATAGCATTCTCAAGGCAACCTATCTGAACAAGCCACCTTACCAGATTCTAGCTGAGAGACTAGCTTTTCAATATCAAGTAGACTAATAGAAGATTCAAGAGCTGTTTTTTGTATTTCTGTCAATTTATTAACAGAGAATCAGTCTAGATATCTGATAATGTGGTCAATAGAACAAGAACAATCCTTTGTGAATAATAACACATAGTATGATTCGAACACTTGCCGAATCCCTTCTTGCCCTTCCAGTTCCTGACCTTCAGGATTTTTAATGCAGTGAATTGCGTTCCTACTCACATTTTCCCTAGGCTGAACAGCCAATAGTCAACTCAAGTCTTTTCTCAAAACGTTTACTCAGTTCCAAAAGTTCTTTGATAAGCTTTTTCCAATATTTTTTTTGTTAACATCTGCAAGGATATTATTTGAACGAAAATATGGCTTTTGATATGTGGCTAGTTTTCTTCTTGCATGAGCAATTTCTGAGTGCAGAAAGCATGTGAATAGGTGTTTATCAATAATGTGCCCTTTCTTGTGTTTCTGTGTTTAACTAAGTGGTAATCTGCAAACCGCAGCCTTCAGGGCATCCCAAACCATCTCACTTGAAGCAGACCGCTTATTATTACTTACAAATTAACAAAGAGCATTATGCATATAATTCTGATATTTCATATCATGTAAAAAAATTATGTTCAAATGTCCCAAGGCCGTGGTGTGGCCTCAGATGTAAAATAGTCTGCTCTAATAACTAGTGGTACTGGGTTATTATCCGATATAACTCAAGGGTTTCTTTTTAAAGATATGAATGATAGTAAGGTATGTTTGACAAAAAACATGTGGATCGAGGAGAGAGTATGTTGCAGGTGAGGAAAATAAGTGAACTCAAGTCCCCCAGGGCAGTATAACAGCCACACCTCGGCCAATGTGTACATTTCCATGAGTTGTTTTAATTTAGCTCTTGATTTCACCATTCATGCTTGAGTGACTGAAACTGTCCCTGTCCAATCTGTAGTGTTGTGACGCTCTGTGTATTTTGACATGCGTGGTTGCATGCGCTTAAATAAAAGGCTGACACTGTTCGCTTTCATTTGTGGTGGCGACAGCAGCATGTACTAGTGCATCTCTGCTCCTAATGCCCCACATACTGGCCACAATGTATCTATATAACATCCTTCACATGACCAACTGGCAAGGCGCATTCAACTCAGATTGGAAGGGGAGTTGGAACGGCTCCCCTCTGTTTGCATGTTGTTATTGTGGTAGTGCTCCGCGACCAGTTTCGTCACTGGCGCGACACTACATTCCTCCCGAAACAAATAGACCACTGTAACAGACAGTCACCACACATGGGACAGTGGCTCATATCACATGATCCTATAACCCTAGGGAGGGAACAGGATTACCACATAATGCATATTTGGTATGCGTGGATCTGTCAGTGTGAGGACTATGTTCAGAAACATCAGCAGGTGTTGAACCAGGTGCAATTGGCTCAAGACCAGGGCAGAGCGACGATGGAGTTGTTGAGATACCGGCGTCGGAGTCAGGCAGGGTCATCTGACCGACAATGGACAGTGGCCGGTCACCTTCCTCTCCACTGCAGGTTTGTGGGAGATGAAACCTCTTGAACATTGAAATGTTCCAGGTGACAGTGGAGGTTCCTCGCCAGGCCACAACCATGGATCCCTGCCTGCGTACAATGGTCCAAGGATTTTTGTTGAATGGAAGGCGAAACTTGCTTCCAGGAGAGTGCTCCTTCGACAGCACAGTGTGTCCTACATGTAAGTCTGATGCTCTTGCTCAAAGTCGACAATTTGCCTGGTGATTCACACAGGTCCGATGCTGGTGAACCAGAAGATCATCAATGGCTACAGGTGTCCCCTGCCTGTGATGATGAATGGAATCCACCACAGCTCTCTCTAGGGAAATGTGTCCAGGAGCCTGGCCAGTAGTGGAATGGAGGGTCTGTCAGCAATTCCATAGAAAAAAGTAGATAGCATACTCGCTGGACTGCCCAGTGGCTGTAGCAATTTGTGCCACCTTGTTTCGAGTCCTCATGAATCTCTCAACTTTCCCGTTCACTTGGGGCCATCGTGGGGTGATCCGTCTGTGGCAGATGCCAGTGGTCTAAAAAAAAGAAGCAAGCTCTCTACTCTGAAATGGGGTCCCGTTGTCAGTCTTTATTTTCAGATATGATTCCATGAGTGGCTATGATTTTTTTGATCCTGGGAATCACAACCTCAACAGTGAGTGAGGGGATAACTTCAACCTCCGGATATTTGGAGAAATCATCAGTCATCACCATGGTATATTGTCCATCAGGGAGACTCCCAAAATCAAGACTGGCGGAAATCCAGGGTTGTCGTGGACCTGGCTCGGTCTCAACAGGAACAGGCTGGGTGAGGTCCCAGGATACTTGACACCACTCACACAATTGCACCGCTTCCTCGACTTGTTCGTCCATCAGGGGAAACCACACCTTAGTCCGCAATCAACTTTTCATTTTCACCATACCCTGGTGCCCATTATGTGCCAACTGCACTATCTGATCAGTGAGTGAAGACGGAATGACCAGCCGGTAGCTTCGCAGCAGACACCCATCAGGATCTACTGACAACTCATTACGAACATGGTACAAACTCTCCATTATCCGCTTGGATGCAGGGGTGAGCGATGGCATTTGCTTCTTTACTGCATGCCACTGACTTGAACAAATATCTTGCAAAATCTTCTGAAGGCAGACATCTTGGGCTGTGGCCTGGATTATGATGTCAGTTGAAACAAGTAATGGTCAGGATCATTCAGACACATACCTCATGTACTCCTCGGTTTCACAGGCTTCATGGACTTCACTCTCCGTGGCAGCTTGTGGATGGCGTGACAGGTAATCAGCTGGGTTGTCTGACCCCCGGCTGGTACTCCAAACGACACCGGTAAATTTGCAATTGGATCATCCATTTCTCTATCCATGGTGGCGGTTTAGACGCAGTCCCGTTGAATAGGGAAGAAGTGGTTTATGGTCAGTCGCGACGAGAAACAGTTTGCCATAGACATAGAAATGAAAGTGCTTGCATCCCCAATGCACAGCGATGGCCTCTTTCTCTATTTGCGAATACCGTTGCTTGGTATCAGTCAATGACCTGCTCGCAAACGCCTCAGGTGACCACTCATTGCTGTCTTGGTTTTGGAGCAGCACTGTTCCTCTGTTTTTGGGGCCAGTGTCAATTGCAATTGTTGTGTCTTTGCGGGGATCAAAGTATCTTAGGATAGTGTCACTGGACAAAGCCTGCTAGGTGGCTTCAAATGCAGTTTGTTGGGCTGACTCCCACACCCAAGATTCCGAGAGGCTGGGTCAACGTGGACAGGTCCTTAATGAAATGGCCACTTGTAGTTGACCTTCCCAAGAAAACTCCGGACTTTAGTGACATTGGTTAGCGGTGGTGGGTTTTTAATGTCTTCCACTTTTTCCGGATCAGGTTCCACGCCCTCCGCTGAAAACACATATCCAAAAAACGGAATCTTGCTGGTTACAAACTCACACTTCCGCCGGTGTAGGGTTAGGCCAGATTCCTTTTTTCGCTGCAACCTGCTCTTGAGCCTGGAGTTATGCTTTAGGATAGTCGCTGCATGAATTAAAATGTCATCACTGACGTTGAGAGTGCCAGGAAAATCTACCAGAAGTTCCTGGATGACGTTCTGGAGAACTTCAGCAGTGCTGGAGATGCCACAATTAAGGCCCTCATTACAACCCTGGCGGTCGGTGGTAAAGTAGCGGTAAAACTGCCAACAGGCCGGCGGTAAAAAAAATTTAATTATGACCATGGCGGAAACCGGCAACATAGACAGCCACTTTAACACTCCGACCGCCACAACGGTACACACAAACAGCGTGGCGGTCACCGGCAACAGACAGGCGGAAGACAATGTACCGCCCACAGTATCATGAGAGGCCAATCCGCCACCTTTTCCGGGGCAGATTCACCGCAAACAAAAACACGGCAGAAACATGACTTGGAAGGGAAAACGCTCACCTTTACACACCCCACGAGGAACCAGGACGCCATGGAGCTGGAACTCCAAATTCTACCTGCCATTGTCTTCCTGCTCCTCCACCAGGAGCACGAACGCCGGCGGCAACGACCACAGTGAGTACTGCACCTACGACACAGGGGAGGGGGAAGGGAAAAGAGAATGACACACACACGCAACACGCAAAACCCCCACCCTCACCCACTACAACACACACGCAAATACATGTTGATACATTACATTTACACCCCCAAAGCCCCCCTGGAAGAACGCAAGGACAAAAGGAAATGAGTTGAACGATTGTAATCAATAAAAATCCATTACTCAAAAATATATATATACTATTAACAAATATATACACCAAGAACTCAAGTCCATGTACTGCACCTACATAGTCTGTGGACCACTGTGCCCAAAATGCATGGGCGAGGCCCACACAAGATACCCGATCAAATCGGAGAGAACACTGCAGGGGCATCAGATCGAAATAAAACAGGCACCTCAGGGGGAACGGAAGGGGGGCACCTCAACCGGATGAGTGCACGACGCCAGCTCCACGAGGGGGCACCATGCCCATTGATGTATCCTGGGGAGTGCAAAGCCACAGTCTCACACGTCTCTCCAGTGGGTGGTTTGCCCACTGCTTTATCCTGGGGAGTGCAAAGCCACAGTCTCACAAGTCTCTCCAGTGGGTGGTTTGCCCACTGCTTTATCCTGGGGAGTGCAAAGCCACAGTCTCACAAGTCTCTCCAATGGGTGGTTTGCCCACTGCCTTATCCTGGGGAGTGCAAAGCCACAGTCTCACAAGTCTCTCCAGTGGGTGGTTTGCCCACTGCCTTAACCTGGGGAGTGCAAAGCCACAGTCTCTCAAGACTTTACAGTGGGTGGTTTGCCAACTGCTTCATCCTGGGGAGTGCAAAGCCACAGTCTCACAAGTCTCTCCAGTGGGTGGTTTGCCCACTGCTGCATCCTGGGGAGTGCAAAGTCACAGTCTCTCAAGTGGATAGCAGCTCTCCACTGGTTCTGGAGGGGGCTTTGTGCCCAGAGTGCTTCATCCTGCCAAGGACAGAGGTAGTGGATGTGATACTCCATTGGTTCTGGAGGGGGCTTTGTGCCCAGAGTACTTTATCCTGCAAAGGACTGAGGTAGTGGATGCCTTTCTCCACTGGTTCTGGAGGGGGCTTTGTGCCCAGAGTGCTTCATCCTGCCAAGGACTGAGGTAGTGGATGTGATACTCCACTGGTTCTGGTGGGGGCTTTGTGCCCAGAGTGCTTCATCCTGCCACGGACTGAGGTAGTGGATGCCTTTCTCCACTGGTTCTGGAGGGGGCTTTGTGCCCAGAGTGCTTCATCCTGCCAAGGACTGAGGTAGTGGATGTGACACTCCTGGAACTGACCACCACCTTCGTACGACTGACCACTGGGGATGGCAGCCATGTCTGCGGTGGTGCCACTGGCACATGATGTGGCGTGGCCGCTGGCGGTGCTTGCGGCGGCCTCAGTATCGATGGTGCTTGCGGCGCTCATTGGCCAGCGGTGCTGCTGGGTGGCTCAGTGAGCGTGCTGGTGGCGGCGGTGTCCTGGGAAGCAGTGCTGGTGGCGGCGGTGTCCTGGAAAGCGGTGCTGGTGGCGGCGGTGTCCTGGGCAGCGGTGCTGGTGGCGGCGGTGTCCTGGGAAGTGGTGCTGTTGGCAGCAGTGTCCTGGGAAGCGGTGCTGGTGACGGTGGTGCATGTGCCGGTGCCGGTGGCGGTCTTGTCCGCCGTGCTGGTTGGCGGTGACTTCCCTTTCTGTCTCTGCCCCTTCCCCACCTTGGATGGTGGCGCAGCTGTCTTGCCACTCCCAACTGTAGTCCTGGGAGAGCCCTTGGTGGCAGGTGTTTTACCCTTCTCCCGCCGGGCTGTGGCCAACTTCTTATGTTTCTGAGGTGGGGGACTGTCCTTGGCCTGGCTCCTTGGCACACTGGCTGCCCTGCTGCTTGGCGCACTCCAGAAGCCGGTTACTGCTGGACCACTGTTCCCGGTGATGTGGTGGCTGGGGTGCTGGGTTGGGACCTGGAAAGGCGTGCCCTAGGGGACGGAAGGGGTGGGGGAGGTGTAGGGAAGAGGTCAACATTTAAGAGGAAAAGTTTTTGTGACACACTGGAACAGGTAGATGGAGGGGGTTTGGGAGTGGAGGAAGAGGTAGTGGTTGTAGAAGGTGTTCGTTTGCTAACTTTGGGTGAAGGTGCATGGGCTGTAGGCTGTCGTGAGGTGGATGGCTGTTGGGTGGGTGTGTGACTGCGTTTGTGTAGTTTGGGAGGTGGGCTCACAGACACACTGGTAGAGGATACAGGGGATGTGTGAATGGCAGTGGGGCTGGTGAGTGCATGTGAGCGGTGTGTGGTGATGGGTGTGCTGGTGATGGATGTAGTGGCTGAAGATGTAGTGCATGCAGGTGTGAGTGGAGACGTGACAGGGAGGGAGGAGGGAGACGAGGAGGAGGGGGACACAGTGGAGGCAGTGGATGTTGGTATGTGTGCATGGGTATGATGCTTTTGTGAGGGCCTGTGGGATGTGTGGTGCTTATGTTTGCCAGAGCTACCCTTGTGTGTTGAGGTGTGTGCATGCTGGTCTGATGGTGTGCTTGGGATAGGCTGAGGTACTGGGGATTGGGGCTGGGTGGAGGAAGTTGGAGGGGGAGGCTGGACACAGGGACAATGGCTGCCATCAGTGCTGAGGCCAGGTGGCGGCTGTACCTGTAGATGCAGTGGGCACAGATGGGCCTGCCACCGCTTGGGAGCTCCCATCAGAGGAGGAGTCGGTGTCGCTGGTCCCAGCTCCTGTCCCCGCCGTGGAGCTCCCCTCGCCCTCTGTCCCACTGGTGAATTCGGAGTCCGTAGTCTCGCCCTCCAGGGCCACGTGGGATGCAGCTTCCTCCTTTTCTGGTGGCACTGCTCCTCCGCGTGATGATGCTAATGCACACAAGAACAGGGAGACGACAAAAAGGGGGCAAAGAAAGTAGAAAGACATGTTCAGTGCATGCAATACCGCTACCGTTGGCGGACACTAGACACAGCAGCCCTCTGCACTACGCCATGCACTTAGAGTTCCCTAATTAATCATAGGGCCATGGGGTACAAGTCCTATGCCCGATTGCTGCACACATGGAAGTCACAGCAGCCTGACTAGGGGTAGATGGCTCTGAACACTGGTGGGGTGGGGTGCCACATGGCCCGCCTTACGAAGGGACCTTGCCTACAAAACTTGCCCTGGCCTAGGGGTACCCACAGCCCACCTCCCCCACCCAGACACCTCCCATGCGCGCTGAATCAGATGAATGTGACTGTACTCACCCCCTTGTGGCTGCTGTGATGCCCTCAAGCGCCCATCCAGCTCCGGATATGCCACCGCCAGGATCCGGAACATCAGGGGGGTCATGGTGCGACGGGCACCCCTCCCACGTTGGGAGGCCATCCCCAGCTGGGCCTCCACCGTCTTCTTGCTCCAGCGGCGAAGGTCCTCCCATCTTTTACGGCAGTGGGTGCTCCGTCTGTGGTGGACCCCCAGGGTCCGGACTTCCTTGGCGATGGCACGCCAAATATCCTTCTTCTGGTGGGCGCTGACCTACAGGAATAGTACAGGGGAAAAGGAGAGGATATAACCATCCGGACCGTCACAGTCATTGGCCCACGTTCCTACCCTTGCCATGACGCACATACACTCACCGTTCTTTCATGCACGCCTCATTCCCCCCCCCAATCTCCCATCCACACCACTCCAAACAGGCATTGCCCATACAGCATGCTCACAATGTACTCACCTGTTTGTCTGGAGGACCGTAGAGTAGTGGGGGAGGAACCCCATCCACTAGTTTGTCCAACTCCTCCGATGTGAAGGTAGGGGCCCTTTCCCCAGACACTTGAGCCATTGTGGATTCCAGACAGGTCACAGCAGCACTTACAGTGTAGATCCTCTCCTGTCGAAGATCAGGTATCAAGTGAGTGAACAGAGAGAAAATGGTGGTCACGTCCGTGGCGGTGCGTACTGTCACCGCCGGCGTACATCGTCATTGGCTCCTGGGACCCATAGGGTCCAATGTCAACCAATACAGGATTGCGCCGCGGTCTTCGACCGCCTACCGTGATGGTATACAACGCCAGTGCTGTTACCTCATATCCTCTTGTCCCACCTTACAGGTCAGGCAGCCGCCATTTCAGGGGGCCACATGGCATTGATAATAACTGCGTCACACATATCTAGACCTTGCATATACACTAAGACAGGCACATAGCGGATTGACAAATGTGTGGAATAAAGTTGCTTATTTCGTACCTCAGTGTTGGCTGACTCTCTGCTCGCTGTTCTCATCCATAGAGCACGTCCGCTGGGGCAGGTGATGAGATGGCAGCATCCTCCGGTGTACAGACCGCTGGTGGACCTGTCGACAATGGAAGATCGACATGTATTTGTCACCTACAGACTTGCCCGTGCCACAATCCATGAACTGTGTGCCCAGTTGGAGCCAGACCTGATGTCAGCTATCCGCCATCCCACATGTATCCCCCTTCTAGTGCAGGTCCTGTCAGTACTCCATTTCCTGGCAAGTGGGTCTTTTCAAACTACAGTGGCCATAGCATCAGGGATGCCCCAGCCTATGTTCTCCAACATGTTGTCCAGAGTGTTGTCTGCCCTGCTGAAACACATGCGCAGCTACATCGTGTTCCCTCAGGTGGAGGATTTGCCTACAGTGAAAGGTGCCACTGAGGGGACACATGTGGCCTTGGTCCCCCCCCCGCAGGAGTGAACAGGTGTACAGAAACCGGAAGAGTTACCATTCGATGAATGTGCAGATGGTGTGTTTGGCCGACCAGTACATCTCCAATGTGAATGCCAAGTTTCCTGGCTCAGTGCATGACATTTACATTCTGAGGAATAGCAGCATCCCTTATGTGATGGGGTAACTCCAGAGGCACCATGTGTGACTATTAGGTGAGGACATGGACCCTATACAGTGTGAATATTTGTCTGGGTCTGGGGTTGTCCCTCAGGGTTAGTGTGTGTCTAACAGTTGTCCCTCGACATTTGCAGGTGACTCTGGTTACCCCAACCTGTCATGGCTACTGACCCCAGTGAGGAATCCCAGGACAAGGGCAGAGGAACGCTACAATGAGGCACATGGGAGAACTAGGAGGGTTATAGAGAGGACCTTCGGCCTCCTGTAGGCCAGGTTCAGGTGCCTCCATATGACAGGTGGTTCCCCATTCTACTCACCAAAGAAGGTGTGCCAGATCATCGTGGCCTGCTGTATGCTGCACAACTTGGCTTTGCGATGACAGGTGCCTTTTCTGCAGGAGGATGGTCCTGAAGGAGGTGTTGTGGCTGCTGTGGAGCCTGTGGACAGTGAAGAATAGGAGGCAGAAGAAGAGGATATCGAAAACAGAAACACCGTGATTCCTCAATACCGCCAGTAAGTCACAGGTAAGAAGACATCACTGCCTCCTAAATCTGATACACTTTTTGTACCTCTCATCTGTCTGTCACTTTCACCCAGTGTATGGACTCTGATTTGTCACTTTCCCTTTCAATTTCACAGATGTGGGTCCCACTGTGTGACCTCTGTTATGTTACTTCATGGACTAGAGCTGTGTGATATATGTATGTTGACAATACAATTTACATTGCTATTTCCCTCAGTTATTGCAAATACACATTTGTGAAAGCACAGACTGACTCCAGATAGTTTTGTCATTTAACGGTGTTTATTTAAGTGCTAAATAGTGGAAAGGGTTGTAAAATGGTCAGGGGTGATGGTGGAGGAATGTCCATGTCAGAGTCCAGTCTATTAGTCTCACAGGTGCATTGTCCATAGGGGCTTAGGAAGTGGAGCTGGTGCAGTTTAAGGATGGACAGGGTGACAATGTGGGACAGAAGGATGACAATCAGGGTGGTCTCATTTCTTGGTGGGGGTCTTGGCATTGTTCTCTTTCCTTGTCCTGGATCACAGGGACCGCTTGCGGGGTGGTTCACCATCTGCAGGGGGTGGGGTGCTGGTGTTGTGGTCCTGTGGTGGTGCCTCCTGTCCACTAGCGCCGGCGGGGTGGTGGGCAGTTCATCGTCCAGGCTAGTGTCAGGGGCCCCTTGTTGTGCCACAGTGTCCCTCCTGGTGTTCACGAGTTCCTTCAGCACCCCTACAATGGTGCCCAGGGTGGTATTGATGGATTTGAGTTCCTCTCTGAACCCCAAATACTGTTCCTCCTGCAGCCGCTGGGTCTCCTGAAACTTTGCCAGTACCGTTGCCATCGTCTCCTGGGAATGGTGGTAGGCTCCCATGATGTTGGAGAGGGCCTCGTGGACAGTGGGTTCCCTGGGCCTGTCCTCCCCCTGTCGCACAGCAGCCCTCCCAGTTCCCCTGTGTTCCTGGGCCTCTGTCCCCTGAACCGTGTGCCCACTACCACTGCCCCCAGGTCCCTGGTGTTGTTGGGGTGGTGGGTTAGCCTGGGTTCCCTGTAGTTGTGGACACACTGTTGCTTGACGTGTCCTGGGGACAGAGGTATGGGCCCGCTGGGTGGGTGCTGTGCAGGTGTTTCTAGAGGGGGGAGGCTTTGTTGTGGCTTGTGCCAGTGTGAGGGGAAACGACTGTCCCGAGGTCCCAGATGGGCCGGGCTGGTCATCTAGATCCAGTTGGACAGAGCTGCTGTCATCACTGTGGGCCTCTTCTGTGGGTGGAGTGGACATGTCTGGAACCTCCTGTCCGGTGACGTTGGGTAGGGGTCCTGAAGGGGTGTAAAGGCATGATTATTGCATCTGTGTGTGCCATGGTGTGCAATGGGTGGGTGACCCTGTACCCCAGTGCTTCCATTCCTGTGTAGGACCTTGTGTGCTAATTGTTTAGGGGTCTGTGTGGGTATGTGTAGTGGCCATGCATTGGTGATGGGTGTCCATGCTTTGTTGTTGCATGCAGGGCTTGGTGTGGGGATGTGTGGTTTGTGCTAGTGGGACATATGTGAGGAGTTGGAGTGATGGGGGTGAGGGCGAGGGTGGAGGTATGTGATAGCATGCAGGTAGGGTGGGGGATGTAATAGTTAAGAGTTGACTTACCAGAGTCCACTCCTCCAGCTACTCCTGCCAGGCCCTCAGGATGCAGTATAGCCAAGACCTGCTCCTCCCATGTTGTTAGTTATGGGGGAGGAGGTGGGGGTCCGCCGCCAGTCCTCTGAACTGCAATTTGGTGTCTGGAGACCACGAAACGCACCTTCCCCCGTAGGTCGTTCCACCTCTTTCTGATGTCATCCCTAGTTCTTGGGTGCTGTCCCACTGCGTTGACTCTGTCCACGATTCTGCGTCATAGCTCCATCTTCCTAGCTATGGTGGTGTGCTGCACCTGTGATCCAAATAGCTGTGGCTCTCCCCGGATGATTTCCTCCACCATGACCCTGAGCTCCTCCTCCGAAAACCTGGGGTGTCTTTGCGGTGCCATGGGGTGGTGTGGGTGATGTGTGAGGTGGTCTGTGTTGTGATGTGTGCGGTGATGTTTAGGGGTGTGTGGTGTTTTGTGCGTGGATGTGTATGTGTGATGGTGTTGTGTGCCTCTGTATGCTGGTGTTGTCTTTGCTGTGCTGTCTCTCTGGCCTTCGTCTACATTTTTGGTAGTAAGGGTTTGTGGGTGATGTGGGCGGGTGTTTTATGTTGTATTGGGTATGTGGGAGTGGTGTGTGTATTTGTATCAGGTGTGTGTATTTCGAATTGTCCAATGTGGTAGTGTTTTGTAAATGTGTGGGTATTTTGAGCGCAGCAGTGTGTACCGCCAATGGTTTACCGCGGTTGAAAGACCACCGCATGGATTTGTGTGTCGTGATAATGTGGGCGTATTCCTGTTGGGGTGACGGTGGAGGTTTTGTTATTGCCAATTTATCACTGACCTTTGGTGTGGCGGACTTGTGTGGGTGTCTGGATTTTGGCGGATTCCGAGCTGTGGCTCGTAATAACTGTGGTAGAATTCCACGGCGGTGTGTTGGCGGTCTTCTGCACGGCGGTAAGCGGCATTTACCGCCAATGTTGTAATGACCCCCTAAGTCTTTTGTAGTGCCTTAACCCTGCGTGCATTGAAAACGCTGTTATGTAGTGTGACTCCTTCGCCATGACTAGCTGATGGTACCCTGACCATAAGTCCAGCTTGGAGAACCAACAGGATCCACTTAGCTTCCATGTCAGATCATATATCGTGTGGGTCAAATGTCTTTTGTGCTTAATGGCTACGTTGGGAAGACGCATGTCCACACAAATGCATACCTCCCCAGGCTGTTTGGTCTTCCTTGCCACAACTATTAGGGACACCCATGGCGTAGGTCCAGTGACCCGTTCTATGATGCCAGCAGCTTCTAGTTTGTCAAGCTCCTTCTCTACCTGTGGTTTGAGGTGGAATGCAATGCATCTGTGCCCGAGTGCCATTAGTTGAACAGTCTCATCAATGTGCAGCTTTACTTCTCTATGACGCAGACAGCGTTGGCCTTTAAATACATCGCTGAGCTGGTGAAGGAGTTCAGTCACGGACTCTTGGTGTTTGCCAAAAGCAAAGGTGATAACATCTAGGTCCTCTGCTGCTTGGCATCCTAATAGCATTCCATGTCCTTCTTCAGCTACATATACGTGCGCTCAAACAGACTGTGATCTATATGCAATGGATGTCTGGAATCTACCCTTGCGGGCGAGTGGCGTGCTCTGGCCATACCAATAAACCTTCACTTTGGCGGTTTCTAAACCTGGTGCAGGAACCATCTGGTGGTACACATCTGCAGCCAGAATGTTTATGGAGGCACCATTGTCAACAACAGCCAGAGTTGGGTGGGTGCCTACCTTGCCCTGGCATCGAGGCAGTCTCTTTGATGATTGGGCCGCATGGCCTACTGTGAATAAGGAGTGGATGACATATTCCTCTGTGTCATCATCATCCATGTCACTGCCTCTCTCGGACTGGCTTGCTGCTGCGTTGACAGATGCATTCTCTGGTCGTGTTTTGCTTGATCTGCACACTTTCACAAAATGATTGAACTTCCCACATCCTGTGCACTTCTTCCCGTCTGGGGCACTCACTTGGTCGGTGTGATGGTCCCCCGCAGTACCCACATGGCCTAGATGTAGATTGGTTGCTTCTTTGATTGGCCTTTGGAGGGCCGCCTCATATGCGAGGCTCAAGCCTTGGATAACTCTTTCGTACGTCCCATCATGAGGATATCAGGTAGGGACCTCCCATATTCCTCAAGTATTCTCTCTCTCAGTTTAGTTGACGCACACCCCTGAATCACTTGGCCTCGTATTTCTACGGTCTCATCTGCGAACCCACATTCACTGGCTGGATCTTTAAGCCTCATGTGGAATGAATCGATCGATTCTTCTGCTTGATGTCTGGCTTGCCTGGACACAAAATGCTCGCAGTCTGTGTTGGCCATGGGTTTGAAATGTATGTGTAGAGCAGCTATTAGGGTCAGGTGTGTTTTGGGGGTGGCCTCAATGAGGTTTTTGGATATTTTGTAGATATCTTTTCCCCCAAGGTGCAGGACCATTGGCTCTCTTTTGTTCAGTTTTGACTTTAGTAGCTTCAAAAAAGAGTAGAACCCTGTTGACCCAGTCTTTCCATCGCAAGGCTTGTGCAGATGGGAACCCTTCGATAAAAAAAGGCTGCACGGGTGGGATGGCAGGCATGTTTAGTCAGAGTAGGCATTAAGCGCAGTGCCTCTTCCTGATTGCCGGTGTGCAAGGTGTGGGGTCTTTGTTTTGACTTCGTGGTTTATCACACGTACCACTTGTTTTGTTTTACCACACCCTCCTGATGATGGCTGTGCAGTGTGCTCTTTAACTCTTGGGTAAGATCTAGCAGTGTGATATATTGCAATCAATGTTCTAATTATTTTCTCTTTTTTTTGGCTACCTTAATGATATGTAGCACTGTGTGGCCCGTACTGCATTATCCAATGCTATCTCCCTTTGATTTATTTGCAAACTGGTTTAATGGTTGGGTGGGGATAGTCACAGTACCTTCAGAGCAGCAGTATGGTGCAATTACAGCAGCCACCAGCACTTCTTCCCGTCTCAGCAATCTTGCCACTCTAAGGATCAGCATGGGAGCATCTCCTGTCCTGCAGCTGGCTTGGGGAGGCGGGGCTTCGAGATCAAAAGTGTGCGCACGAGCACGTGTCAGGATAACATGCTCCACTCCGTACCCCACGCCGAGAGGGCTCCGACCAGCATGACTTGTGCCTCCGCTTTTGCTGCTGATCGATTCCGGAGGGTGGTTGTGGAAACGCACGTGGCAAGAGCACCGTGTGGTGACAGCGGCCGTCACTGCGTGAGGAAGCCAGGTAAGGGTGCTACTCCCTTGTCGTCAAAATTTAGTGTTGTGGCGCTCTGTGTATTTTTACAAGCGTGGTCGGATGCGCGTAAATAAAAGGCCAACACTGTTCGCTTTTGTTTGTGATGGTGACAGCAGCGTGTGCTACCACACCTCTGCTCCTAATGCCCCACCTACAGACCACCATTTATTTATTTGACATCCTGCGCGTGACCAACTGGCCAGGCGCATTAAACTCAGGTTGGGACGGGAGTTGGAACGGCTACCCTCTGTTTGCATGTCATTCTTGTGGTAGTGCTCCCCAACCAGTTTCGTCACTGGCGCAACACTACACACACAATCCAGCAATGGAATATGAGACAAGTTACAATTCCAACAGAGTAAAATTGGGCCATTCCATTGATGAAGCTCCCCAACTAGGAAGTATTAAAGTGCTGCATCATCAATGGTAGAAGAATGTACTGAACATATGACCATGGTCTTTCATCTCTCTTGACCCTAACAATAAGCCATCTCCCGACATCAACACATTTTACTTTAGGTCTTCAAAACCAATCTCAAGATAGCAAAGACACCCACAGCTGAATTTCATCATATCCTGATACAGCTAATATCTGATAATCTAGGCTTTTTAGTTTATATATCTCATTGCCTCCTGTAGACAAACCAAATGAGACTCAGGGCTTCTCAACTCCTCACATACATATCTAACTTTGGAGGAGTACTTACTACAGTAACAGTCCATTACCATTCCATGACAATATGTGAATAACCTAGATGCTGGATTTACCTTGAATAACGCTATGACTCATAAGTGTTCAGTACTTTTAAGTGGCCGCTTCTACTTGAGAGAAATTGTTTTAGCATTGTTACCAATCGTTCCTATTTTTCCTTTTCTGCCCCTACCACCTAGCGCTCACCATTGATTCACCCATCCACCCTACCTTTTCCCTGCCCCCTACCCCACACACTTTCAATCTGTGGAAACTACAACCCTGTCCTATAATCCTGAGAGGATTCATGGGGCTTATCCATTACACTTTTAGCATTCAAAGCCGAACTAAGCAAGATAAGCAACCCATGGTGATGGTGCCTGGGTGAGAATCTGAATTCTCAGTATCCAAACAGAAGCTAAATGCAAGAGAAAATGGAGAAAACTGAGAAAATGACGAGAAGACAAACTATGAAAAAATAAACCAAACAACATGACCATTCAAATATCAACTAAATAAACTAGGAATCTGAATGTTATCAGCAGATATCAAGAGTCTAAGAAAAGAAAGTATGTAGCTGAAAACATTATCAGTACATCATTCCTTATCTGTGATGCAACTGGTGTTCCATTGCCGCATAATCTGCTGAGCCTTGACAGCATCCTAACAGTTTGCCCATCAGAAATTACTTTCAAATTAGCAGACTCTAATAAAAAAGACTGTGGTGCCTGCCTTGTGTACATGGTTGGTATAGTTTGGCAGAGTTGTCATCTGCGCTTAGCTGTTGCATGGTAGAAGGCAGATGTGACAATGAGCTCTTCCCACAGGCTGCCTGATAAATAAGCTGTTACAAAATGAAATTTCCTGTGTGTATGAGTATAGCTTGCGACTGACACGTGTTCCGAGACTTGCTAACCATCCTAAGTGGCAATCACTATGCACTCTGAACTTGCCAATCAGTATCCCAGTTGTTGTATTGAAGAAGTACTTGCTGAAAAAGGGTTGAAATAAAGCCTCTGGGATTGTCTCCTTGGCTGCTGTCTGGTATGCTAGGTCCCTGCGTATTGTGTGTGGCTTTCGATTCTCAACATCCTCAAACTAGTTGGTTAGATCTTTAAATTTAGTCTTGTGTTGAGTGGCCTGGGGTTGAGTAGTATGCACTGACTCTGACAAACCAGATGTGTCCGTCTCTGTAGGCCATATTTATAACAAAGTAATGCAGGGGAAAGGGCAGGAATGCATCGTATTAAAATAATATGGTGCATTCTAGCCCTTTTCCCTGCGCTGGTGCCATTTTGGCTGCCTAGCATCAACACAGGTACCTTCACTATGGTGCAAGGGTGCCTGGGTTGTAAGGAGGATGTTTTTTGTGCAGGAAGAGGCGCCTTCTTGCACAAAAACAATGCCCTGAGGCATTTCCCTCTTTCCTGTCTGCTGTAAAGGGGATACAGTGCATGAAGGAGGACTGAGGTCTGTATCCTGACATCGGGAGTCAGATAAAGGATGTGTGTGAAGGAACAAAAGAACAAACAAAGCAGCAATAAAGACAAGTGTGTTTGCTGAGTACAGGGCCCTCATATAAATAAATTCACATGCTTTCAAACATTCATGAACAGTGTAAATAAATAGATATCTGTAGTGAGTGAAGGTTGATGTACTTTTTCATTATTTTAGTGATTAAATTGAGAAGCACTGCTATGTAGTTCACCTTCATTTCTGAAAATGTCTTAGTTTTTAGCCACAGATTTTACCTTTATTTCACAGAAATCTGAACATATTTCTGCATGTTGCCTTTTGTTAAATATTTGAATTGCTTCTAACATAATCTTAGGACACACTTGTATGCGTTATTTTTGGCAAGGCTCTGTGTCTACATGACTTTGGACATGAATGGCACAGTTTTTGTCCCAGCTCTTAATGTTGCTTGTATCTTGCATTTTGTATTTGAACGATTTATGTTGGCATCAAGCTAACATACAATGCCAAAGCATCATGAAAAAGAACATGGAACTTCCACCGGACTCCTCCTAATGTAAATATGAGAAAATGAAGAATATCACCTTTATTTATACAGCATCTTCTTAGTCAGTGATTAAGGAAAAAAAAGTCACAAAGATCCATAAGGTCTATAGGGGAAAAGGTGCCACACAAGAAGCAGAAGAAGCGGAGAAGAGAAAAAATATGACTTAATGATAAGGGCAGTCCCTCCTCTATGTCAGAGAAGCGTCGCCCGGCTGCTGATAGGCAGCAGAAATAAAATGATAATACAACTATGTGTTCCTCGTTGTAGGGCAGGGCGGGCGATCCTTGTCAGCAGCAGGGGGAGCAGACGTGTGCACTTTAAGTTGTGCACTTTAAGTGCGCATGTCCATTTGGCCAGGAATCCAAGGCCAGCCAAACCGACATGCTCACTTAGAACTCTCCAACCAGGCTATGTTGCACAGCCCGGGTGAAGAACCCATGCTGGCTCCCAGTACCCAGCTGAGCAGAATTTCAGGCCTCTAAGATCAATCCAGTCGCTTGTTTCATGCTGGGTAACAGCATGAGAAAAACGTCTGGATTGGGTGGGGAGAGAAGAAGCTGAGGAGTACAGAGGCTGCGCAGAACACCAAGGTGGCATACCACAGGTAAGCGTTTTTTTTTTATTATTCCCACCCCCATGCGAAGCCCCCACTATTGAACCCCCCATGCGCGACACCCCCACCGCACCGAGCGCTATCACAAGCAGCCTCTACTGCTTAATGACCAGAGCTGCTGACTTTGGAGCTGGGGAATTAGGTTCGAGTCTGGGCGAATACTCAACAGTCTGTAATTCTTGGCAAATCACTTAGGGGGTCATTCTGACCCTGGCGGTAATTACCGCCATGGCGGAGGTCGGCGGTAGCACCGCCAACAGGCTGGCGGTGCACCGCTGGGCATTCTGACCGCGGCGGTTCAGCCGCGGCCACCGCCGACTTCCCGCTGCCCTTGAGAATCCTCCAAAGCGGGGGAGCGCGCTCCGCCGCCATGGGGATTCTGACACCCCCTACCGCCATCCGGTTCCTGGCGGTTCTCCCGCCAGGAACAGGATGGCGGTAGGGGGTGCCGCGGGGCCCCTGGGGGCCCCTGCAGTGCCCATGCCAATGGCATGGGCACTGCAGGGGCCCCCGTAAGAGGGCCCCACGAAGAATTTCAGTGTCTGCTTTGCAGGCACTGAAATTCGCGACGGGTGCAACTGCACCCGTCGCACCTTCCCACTCCGCCGGCTCCATTCTGAGCCGGCGTCCTCGTGGGAAGGGTGTTTCCCGCTGGGCTGGCGGGCGGACTTTCGGCGGTCGCCCGCCGGCCCAGTGGGAAAGCCAGAATGACCGCCGCGGTCTTTTGACCGCGGAGCGGTCTTTCGGCGGGAACCGCTTGGCGGGCGGCGACAGCCGTCCGCCGCGGTCAGAATCACCCCCTTAATCTCACCTTGACATAAGAAAAAATATCAATGTGTTCTTATGTAATGTAGCTGGTGTTCATGTTAGGTGCTCCTTTGGTTCGAGTCCTCGCAATAAAAAATTGTCCAAAAACATTGCCCCCACGAATCACATGAGAATTAAAACCCTCTTTCCACCTTGCCTCAACTCCCCAGGAGGGTTCTGCCCCCAGCGCATGACAGAGACACACTCTAATCAGGACCCAAAAAGACAACAAATATTATATGGAGTATAACTCATGCCTCAGCCAGATAGCTCATTCTCCAGTCTGCCAATAAAACACTTAGCTGCATTCTTTTGAGTAGTGAACACATAGGGACATATTTATGACCTGGTTTGCATCACCTTGCACCATGCAATATGGTGCAAGAGTGATGCAAACCTTAAGTGACATTTATGAAGCCACGCAGGGCCATCTTGTGTGGCCCTGCATGGCATCAAAAATCTTGAGTAATGTAGCATAGCACAAACCCCTGTGTTACATCACTCGGCATCAGAGAGGTGTTTCCATAGGTGATGGTGTTCCTACACAACATCCATGGATTTTTATGAATTCCCATATTTACAAAAACTTGTAAACCTGAGAATGTGCCGAAAAGATACACCTCCCAGGAGAGGCATAACGAGAAGAAATATGTTTATTTCTCCTCGTTTTTTCCTTTCTATGTGTGCTATAGAAAGAGAAAAATGCCTCTCAGGATTGTTTTTGTGCAGGAAGATGCCCCTTTCTGCACAAAATCAATCCTTCATTCAATGAGGAATCCTTGCACCATGGCGCAAGGGTGCCTGCATTGGCACTAGGCTACCTAAATGGTGCCAGCACAAGGAATGGGTAGTATGTGCATTATTCTTTTAAATACTGTATATTCCTGCCCTTTCCATGTGATGCAGGGCAGCGCAGCACGATGACTTGCTGTGCTGTCCTGCACCACAAAGCCCATAAATATGGGCTATAATTTCTGCCTAAATTAACGACTTTGGGGCATATTTATACTCCGTTGGCGCCGGAATTGCGTAGTTTTTTTTTACGCAATTCCGACGCAAAACTAACTCCATATTTATACTTTGGCGTTAGACGCGTCAAGCGCCAAAGTCCATGGAGTTTGCGTCATTTTTTTGCGTGGACACCTACTTTGCATTAATGATATGCAAGGTAGGCACTCCCGTCTAAAAAATTGACTCCGAGGCATGTGCGCCGTATTTACACTCCCGGGCAAAATTCACGCCCGAGAGTGGGCGGGTCCAAAAAAATGACGTACGGACGCTTTTGTGCCGTTTTTTAGCGCCTGGAAAAGGCAGGCGTTAAGGGACCTGTGGGCTCAGAAGGAGCCCAGAGGTGCCCTCCCATGCCCCCAGGGACACCCCCTGTCACCCTTGCCCACCCCAGGAGGACACCCAAGGCTGGAGGGACCCATCCCAGGGACATTAAGGTAAGTTCAGGTAAGTCATTTTTTTTATTTTTTTTGTGGCATAGGGGGGCCTGATTTGTGCCCCCCTACATGCCACTATGCCCAATGACCATGCCCAGGGGACAGAAGTCCCCTGGGCATGGCCATTGGGCAAGGGGGCATGACTCCTGTCTTTGCTAAGACAGGAGTCATTTCTATGGGGGTTGGGAGTCGAAAAAAATGGTGCAAATCGGGTTGAGGCGAAAAATTTGTCTCAACATGACTTGCCCCATTTTTTGGCGCCCAAGCTCCATATCCCCCTACGCCGGCGCTGCCTGGTGTACGTCGTTTTTTAACGTCATTGATTAAATACGGCGCCCGCATGGCGCTTCAGAATGGCATTAGCCGGCGCTAATTTTTTTGGCGCAAAACTGCGTTAGCGCAGTTTTTCATCAAAAAGTATAAATATGGCCCTTTGTGTTTAGTGGGAAAGTGAATTTTGGATTGTAACCCTCCTCACTGGATATTGTCTAGAGCCCATACTCTAGGATTCGACTGCAGCACTCTATCCACAGCACATTTTGTTAATTATTCATAGTTCCACCAGTGAGATACAACTGTAGCCTTAATCTTCCCCTTGGCTCTGGAGCTGTTGCTGATTCTCAGTGGCGGCAGATGCTTTCAGCAGGGAGGGTGGTGGATGGGACACAAACACACACATAAAAACTATTTCACACCCATGCATGCATTCATACACACACACACACACACACACACACATTCACCCACTCACTCCTGCACCCATGCATGCCCACACCAAACATTAAAAATAAAATCACACCTGTGCAGCCCTTCCTTGGAGGCCTGAGAAGGGTGGGGACTGCGGTCTCCACAGCCAATGATAGAAGGCAGCTGTCCCTCATTCATTACAGAGTGTAGTGTGGTCAGTGAGACTGCTGACCCAATTCCATTTCTGTGGCAAGGTGTCACTGATTGAAACTCAGCGATGAAGGGCTTAGAACTGAAGCACCCAGGTCAAAGGCAATCACTGATGCTCTCCCTCAACATGAGTGGGACGGCCTCAAGGACATTTGCCAGGCTAAAGAGGTCACACTCACAGGAGCTGTGACATCTTCAGCCCCGCACAGTTCAGCTTAGGAAGCCAGAATTCTGCGCATTGAAAAAGTGTTTGTCAGGCTGACTTTTCCTCAACCTGACAGAAGCTCCTTTTTTTGGGCAAAAGAAAAGGAGGTGTGGCCCCTTAGCCCATTAGAATGGACCGCAGCTGTCGATTTTTCAAGCACCGCTTCAAAACCCACTGGTTCAAGCATGCAATTCTGCAGCTTGCTTCATGCTGCAGTAGTTGTGGCTTCAATACTGTCCGCTCGTGACGTAATCGTAGAGGAGAGCGTCAATGGATTTTAACTGTGTCTTCTCATCAGAGGTGTCTTCTATAAATTTTGTGCACCAGATCTTATGGTCTTTGCAAGGTGCTGGTGCCCTTGACGTGAATAACTCCCTCGCCACACCTCTTTTTAATGGTCAGACCTCTATTTCAGCAATGTCATTTTAAAGATTTTGGAGGCCCCAGGAAAGGCATATTTTGGGGGAGCTTATGAAAAACAAATTTGATTTTGAATACCAATTTCCTTATCATTTAAGCCAACATGATGCCAAATAATACTGATTTATATTTTACACTTTAATTGGATCACAAAAACAATTGAAATATCTTTTGTCTGGGGCCCCAAAAATCCTTAAGAAGACAATGGGAAGAAAAAGAGAATTGGATGGACATGTAGGCAGAGGGGGAGAGAGGTTTACAGGGAGGAATCGAATAAACAGAGATTTAATAAAGGGAATGTTCACTTTTCCAGGGGATCCCCTTGAAAGTGGGGGCTCTGGGCAAATTCCCACTTTGCCCATGCCTTAAAACTTATTTGCATTTCAGAAAACAATCAGGAGAATCACACAGTGATGTGTACACTGTTTCAACGCATAAGACCAGCTCTCAATATGGATTAAAGAATGGGTGTACATCATAATTTCAATCAGCCTTTTGAGCAGGCATCCACTGGAGATGGTGACACTGTTCTCTCATAAAAAGACTACCACTTCGATGATGTTCTAGGATTAAGGTGCAGGGGAAGACTTTATTCCGTCAGCACCTCACAGCCCGCACAGGTTGCAATTCATCATAATCTAACTCCTGCATCACTGGTCTCACGTAGGATCCCATCATGCTGCATGTCTGGCATCCAAATTTTCTTGGGTATTCTTAGATGGCCCAGCTCAGAAGGCAACCACCCTGGGTTGCTACTGCAGGTTTGGTGGGAATGCCAGTGCAGATCACCAGGCAAAAGTGGTGCAGGAGCTCTAATATTTAAACCTGTTTACACTGGGATAACTCTCGCATTCTAAACTTGTATGTACCTCTGCCCTGAGGGTCCTGATTGCATATGAAAATGACATCCTGACTTTTTTTTAGCCCAGCTGAGATGCTAATATGGCATGTGCACTGAGGTTTAGTCATGTCCATGGTAATTCCGAGGTCCAGAACCTGTTCTGTGGCCTGGAGAGGTGGAACAGATATGTATTCTTTGCTGTCATGGTACCAATCTCCAGATTCTGGGTTGTTGATGTTTAGTGGTGATGGTCAGCATAATGATTTTGAATTGGTAAAACTGACAATACTTTTTTGATCTGGTTCAGGGAGAGTGCAGCCTTCTGGTTCCACATATGTAGAGTTACACAGTAAGGTGACACCCACTCCCCTTAGCTGGCATCTCGTGTGTGTGAGTTGATTGTTTGTATGTTTGTATGGTTGGTAGCAGGACACTGCATTTTGGTGAGAGTCTGAGTACTGGACCAGTGGGATCAGTTTGGCTCTACACAGCATGCAGGAAGGGATACAGTCTCCGGAGACCAGGGAGACATATTGCTTTCATTCCTGAAATTGAAGGGAGGAGAGGTGTTGCTGTTAAAAATTCAATGAAGACCTTTTAGCATGAGATTGCAGATTGTTTTTTGAGCACTGCCAATCAGTGAATGGTAGAGGTGAGTGCAAAAATTGCCAAACAGCAGAAATGTGGGCAGATTAGAGGGCAAAAAGCCAGTTTTTAGACTGTTTCCAGAATGGCAGGAATGCTTCTAATTTCCTAATATGTAGCAGAAGAGTATTCCACACTTTGATAGCCGCAACCAAAAAAGCCTTGTCACCCCATTTAGATTTCCTGCAGCGGGGGGACCACAGCCAGGTGAAGGCCGGCTGATCTTAAGCGGCAGCTGGGAATATACCACCTTAAAGTGGAGCAAAGACATTTGGAGCCATGACAATGTAAAGCCTTAGAAGTGAGACAGAGAGCTTTAAAGGAAATACGCGTTCCTATGGGCAGCCAGAGCAGCTGCCTAAGGCTCTCACTTGCAGATGCCGTCCGAGGGAAATCCGGCACTGGGCAAGCTGCAGTGTTCTGAATGAGTTGCAGCTTATGAAGGGATCGTTAATTAACATTCAACAGTAAGGCATTACAGTAGTCAGGTTTGGACATATCCAGAGCCAGTGCAACAGAAGTCCTTAGATCCTTGGGGAGGAAGGGTAACATTTTGTGAAGGGGTTTGAAAATCCAGAAACAGATTTTAATGGTTTGATTGACCTGTAAGTCAAAAGACAAGGAGCTGTCAAACAAAATCCGTACATTTTTAGCTACATGTAATGGAGATGGCAGGTCCCCGCAAGATTGTGGCCACTAGCGCATACTTCATAATGAGCTGTTTGAGCCAAAAAATATTATCTCAGTTTTCTCCCCGTTCATTTTCAACCAGTTATGGTTCATCCACTTGTTTACCTCATTCATGCAATTATAGAACCTGTCTGCAACCTCCTCCCAGTTTTTATTGATCGGGATAAGAAGCTGAGTGTCATCTATGTATGAGGAGACCTGAAGACCAAAGGAGTGGACCAATTTCGCCAGCGGGGGCATGACTCCTGTCTTTGCCAAGACATGAGTCATTTCTATGGGGATTGTGCATCAAAAAATTGCGCTAGTCAGGTTAGAGCCTATATTTTTCACTCTAACCTGACTTGCACCATTCTTTGGCGCAGAACCCCCATTCTTCCCTTCGCCTTTGCTGCCCGGTTACCCTCATTTATTTTTACGCTAACCAGGTCGCAGACCCGGCTAATATAATTCCATAAATAAGGCGGCCGGCTGGTGCGTTGGAATGGCATTAAACGGCCGTAAACTTTTTGAAGCAAATCTGCGCTAGCGCTGATTTGCGTCAAAAAGTATAAATATGGGCCTGAATGTGCAAATGGTTTGCCTGGCAGACCAGTACATCTCCCACGTCACTGCCAAGTATGCATGACGCCTTTATCCTAGGAGATAGCAGCATCCCAAATGTGATGGTCCAACTACAGAGGCAGAGGGTGTGGCTAATAGGTGAGCCAGATCCCCCACTTACTGTATGTCAGTGTATGCCTTCAGGTGTTCTCCCCATAGGATTGTGTAAGGCTAAATGTTGTCCCTCAATACTTGCAGGTGCCTCTGGCTACCCAAACCTATCATGGCTGCTGACCCCTGTGAGGAATGCCAGGACAGGGGCTGAGGACCGTTATAATGAGGCACGTGGGCGAACCAGAATAATAATTGAGTGTACCTTCGGCCTCCTGAAGGCCAGGTTCAGGTGCCTCTATCTGACAGGTGGATCCCTGTGCAACTCACCCGGAGAGGTCTGCCTGATAGTATGGACATGCTGCATGTTGCACAACCTGGCCCTCAGATGACATGTGTCTTTTCTGCAGGAGAAGAAGACTGGAGATGACCCCGTGGCAGCAGTGGACCCTGAGGACAGTGAGGATGAGGAGGCAGAGGATGAGGAAGAGGAAAAAAGAACATCAGTAATATGAGAATACTTCCAATAACAAACAGGTGAGACAGTGGAACTGACCATTACTCTGACTATTGATTTGGCTGTGTTCTTGTGCCATGATGGCATTCACTTCCTTTGCATCTCAACTTACTGTCACCTATGCCTTCTCATTTTCCAGATGTTGGTGATATGACAACATTGTCGTGATGTGATCACTACAGACTGTTCCAGGTCATCATTTGTTAGCTATCACAGTGTTCAGATCATTTGCACTCAATGTAACTGTTCCCACAAAGACACATAAAACAGTGTTACTCAAATTGTGTTCAAGGGTGTTTATTAGTGCTATATAATTGAGTGTAAAGTGCAATGGAATGGGGCGATGGTGGAGGAAAGTTCAGGGTATTGTCCCAGTCAGTTTTTAGCACAGGTCCAGTGTCCAAGGGGCCATAGGAAGGGTAGCAATGGCAGTTCAAAGTGGACAAGGTGACAGGGTGGGACACAAGGAGGACAATCAGGAGAGTCTCATTTCCTGGCAGTGGTCTTGGTCTTGGCAAGTGTCTCTGGCTTCTATATGGTTTGCAGGCACCATTTGCGGGGTGGTTCACCTTCTGCAGGGGGGAGGGGTGCTGGTGGCCTGTGGGTCCTGTGGTGGGGCCTCCTGTCCACTAGCTGCCCTGGAAGTGGAGGGCTGGTCAATAGACTGGGTAGTGGTAGGGGCCCGGTGCTGTGAAGTCCATTCCCTCATGATGTTGGCCATGTCGGCCAGCACCCCTGCTATGGAGATCATGTTGTTCAGGATCTGCCACCTCATGTCCTGGGATTGTTGGTAGACCCCCCAGGACATTGGTGAGTGCCTCCTGGAGAATTGTTTCCCTGAGCCTGTCCTACCCCTGGCGCATGGCGGTCCTCCCATGGCCCCTGTTGCTCTGCACCCCTGTCCCCTGAACGGTGTGCCCACTGACCCCAGGCCCCTGATTGTCTTGGTTATGAGGTGTGGACTGGGGTCCCTGTACAGGTAGGCACACTGCTGATTGACGCATCTTGGGGACAGAGGTGTTGGTACGCTGGGTGGGTGCTGTGGTGTTGGTGACTGATAGGGGAGGCTCTGTGGTGGACTGTGAGTGAGCTGGGGTGACCGACTGTCCAGTGCTTCCTGATGGGACAGGTTGTTGATCCAGATCCTGGAGTCCAGAGTTACTGTCATCACAGTGGGCATCTTCTGTTGGGGGACTGGATTGTCATGGCACCTCCTATCCACTGAGATTGGCTGGGGCACCTGTGGGGATGTAAATTATATATTATGCTTCATGCCTGTGACATGTTGTACATCCCTAGCTTCCCCTCTATGGTTGCTGTTGCCCTGCCACCTTTGTTTGTGTCTGGTGACGTATTGTGGGATTGTTAGTTCCCCTATGCTGCGCATGCTTTAGTGATGGGTGTCCATGCAGGGCTGGGAGGGCTGTCCATGCGCTGGTGTGGCATGCAGGGCTTGGCATTGGGGTTTGTCATATGTTTAGGTGCAATGTGTGGGATGGAGTGGAGTGATGGGAGTGAGGGGGAAGGTGTGAGATGGCATGCTGGTATGGGGGTGATTTGCAGTGTCCAGTTCTCCGACTATTCCAGCGAGTCACTCAGGATGCAGTAATGCCCAGAATTGCTCCTCCCATGCTGTGAGCAGTGGGAGAGAAGGTGGGGGTCCACCACCAGTCCTCTGTATGGTGAGCTGGTGCCTTGCTGCCACAGAATGTACCTTCCCCCGTAGGTTGTTTCACCTTTTCCTGATGCCATCCCTTGTTCTTGGATGCTCTCCCACGGCGCTCACCCTGTCAACGATTCTCCGCAATAGCACCATCTTCCTTGCAATGGATATCTGCTGTACCTTTGTTCCAAACAGCTGTGGCTCTACCCTGACTATTTTATCCACCATGACCCGCAACTCCTCCTCTGTGAAACGGGGGTGCCTTTGTGAGGCCATGGGTGTTGTGTGTGAGTACGTGGGTGTTGGGTGGTGTGATTGGGTGTACGTAGTGGAGTGCATGAGAAATGTATGGGTGTCTGTGTATTTGTCGCAGTGGTCTGCAGAGTGGTCTTGATGTCTGCCTGGTGGCAATGATTTGTATTCGTAAAGGGTTGTGGGTAATGTGTGTGTGTGTTTTATAGTGGTGTGAGTGGGTGGGTGTGGTTTGTGCATGGTTGTCAGGTGTGTGTTGTTTGAATTGGCCAATGTTGTGTAGTTTACTATTTGGGTGTCCTTTCTGAGCGCGGCGGTGTGTACTGCCAATGGTTTACCACCGTTGAATGTCCGCCGTGGTGATTGGTGGGTCATGATGTGGTGGCCGTTGTTCTGTTGGCGTAACGGTATGGGCATTGGTACCGCCACTTTAGCACTTACCTTTGTACTGGCATATTTTTGTATGTGGCTGTATTTAGTCGGTTTGGTGTGTGTGTGTCGTAATATGCTGAACGGTTATCCTCCAATGTGGTGGTATGTTGGTGGCTGTCAGCGTGTCAGTAAGCAGGATTTACTGCCAATGTCATGATGAGGGCCTGAGTGTCTTGCACTAAAACTGCCACTTCTACCTCTATAGTGTAACATGAACTGAACTGACCTACAGGTCTCCTCATTGGGTGATCACTTTCAAGAACCAAGTAGTGAGCCTGTGCAGACTTTCACCATATGTTTTACTACATTATTATGTCCCATAGATGGGTGGGTGTTACACCTATGGAGCAAACCATTGTATTGAGGCAGGAACTGCCACTACAGAACTAAGACCCTTGAGGTGCATAAATGAGTGATGTGAATAAGCTCTAACCTGTAGTGTTAGAAAACCCTTTAATTTAGCCCCGATCCTGTGTATACTATTAGGATTTGCTGTACTAATAACGTTCTTATCATTTTCTAAGTCAAGCACTGGTCTGGACACTATATTATTGTGTTTGTTTGTTGACTGTTGAGTTGTGAGTTCTTGTCTCCCTACATTACCTCCCTTGGAAGCCTTTGATACTCGCTCTCACTACCCTGGGAGTCAAGTGTGGCAAGGGGTTTAATACCACACCCATGATTGCCAACAAGAAAACTATGATTAGCGGATAGAGCACAACCTTTTCTCTTATTTCTTTCTAGGTTCTAGGTCTTCTGCATTCAGGCGATTCAAAAGATGGCAAAAGCAAGCTCTAAAGAACTGCTTGCCAGGTCTTCCCTGCACCATCAGGTTCAAAGACATATACAAGGTTTGAAAACATTTGGAATAATTTTGGAAACCGTACTGTAACAAAGTGTTGCAATGTTAGAATAGTCCTTCCCATAAGTACCAGAGAATGTGTTATGAGGTTCAGTAACACTGTGGGGAAAAAGCTCCCTATATTGAAAAACTGTATTTTCTAGCTCTGTAGTGTGCAATTGTCCCTCCTGGAAGTTTATTGTGTTCACCCTGCCCCTGCACCTCCCAGTAAACGTACACATCAACCAAAGATGATGAAGATGCAAGCTGTGAACCATGGAGTGGAAATTATGGTGGTCATTACAACCCTGGCAGTCTCTGTTAAAGCGGCGGTAAGACCGCCAACAGGCCGGCGGTAAACATTTTGCAATTACGACCGTGGCGGAAACCGCCAACAAAGACAGCCACTTTAACACTCCGACCGCCACGGCGGTACAAACAAACAGCGCATCGGTCACCGCCAACAGACAGGCGGAGGACAAAGTACCGCCCACAGTATCACAACAGGACAATCCGCCACCTTTTCCGGGGCGGATTCACCGCGAACAAAAACACGGTGGAAACAGGATTTCGAAGGGAAAACGCTCACCTCTACACACCCCACGAGGAACGAGGACACCATGGACCCGGAACTCCAAATTCTCCCTGCGATTGTCTTCCTGCTCCTCTACCAGGAGCACGAACGCCGGCGGCGAAGACCACGGTGAGTACTGCACCTACGACACAGGGGAGGGAAAAAACAGGGACACACACACGCAACACCCCCATCCTCACCCACTACAACACACACACTAATACATATTGATACATCACAGTTACACCCCCCACCCCCCGGAAGAATGCAAAGACAATAGAAAATGAGTGTAACCATTGTAATATATTAAAATCAAGTAGGCAAAAATATATATATACACCATGTACAAAATATATACCAAGCATAGTAGTCCAGGTAGTGCTCCAATTAAGTCCGTGGAACACTGGGCCCACACGGTATGGGCGAGGCCCACACAAGATCCCCGACCATGACGGAGAGAACACTGCAGGGGCATCAGATACCAATAAAACAGGCACCTCAGGGGGAGGGAAAGGGAGGGCACCTCAGCCGCTTGAGTGCACGATGCCAAAACCACGAGAGGGCCACATGCCCACTGTGCAATCCTGGGGAGTGCAAAGCCACAGTCTCTCAAGTCTCTACAGTGGGTGGGTTGCCCACTGTTCCATCCTGGGGAGTGCAAAGCCACAGTCTCTCAAGTCTCTACAATGGGTGGGTTGCCCACTGCTGCATCCTGGGGAGTGCAAAGCCACAGTCTCTCAAGTCTCTACAGTGGGTGGTTTGCCCACTACTGCATCCTGGGGAGTGCAAAGCCACAGTCTCTCAAGTCTCTACAGTGGGTTGGTTGCCCACTGTGCAATCCTGGGGAGTGCAAAGCCACAGTCTCTCAAGTCTCTACAGTGGGTGGGTTGCCCACTGTGCAATCCTGGGGAGTGCAAAGCCACAGTCTCTCAAGTCTCTACAGTGGGTGGGTTGCGCACTGTTCCATCCTGGGGAATGCAAACCCACAGTCTCTCAAGTCTCTACAGTGGGTGGGTTGCCCACTGCCATATCCTGGGGAGTGCAAAGCCACAGTCTCTCAAGTCTCTACAGTGGGTGGGTTGCCCACTGCTGCATCCTGGGAAGTGCAAAGACACAGGGGGTCAAAGGCTGCCCGCCCGCCCAGCGGGAAAGACCCAGCAACGATGAAGCCGGCTCCGAATGGAGCCGGCGGAGTTGCTGGGGTGCGACGGGTGCAGTGGCACCCGTCGCGATTTTCAGTGTCTGCAAAGTGGGGCCCTGTTAGGGGGCCCCTGCACTGCCCATGCCATGGGCAGTGCGGGGGCCCCCATGGGCCCCACGACACCCGTTCCCGCCATCCTGTTCCTGGCGGTAAAAAACGCCAGGAACGGGATGGCAGGAAGGGGGTCGGAATCCCCATGGCGGCGCTGCAAGCAGCGCCGCCATGGAGGATTCCCTGGGCCAGGGGTAAACCGGTGGGAAACCGCCGGTTACCCTTTTCTGACCGCGGCTTTCCCGCTGCGGTCAGAATGGCCCTGGAAGCACCGCCAGCCTGTTGGCGGTGCTTCCGCGGTCGTTGGCCCTGGCGGTCCAAGACCGCCAGGGTCAGAATGACCCCCACAGTCTCTCGAGTCTCTACAGTGGGTGGTTTGCCCACTGCTGCATCCTGGGGAGTGCAAAGCCACAGTCTCTCAAGTCTCTACAGTGGGTGGGTTGCCCACTGTGCAATCCTGGGGAGAGCAAAGCCACAGTCTCTCAAGTGGATAACAGTCTCCACTGGTTCTGGAGGGGGCATGGTGCCCAGAGTGCTTCATCCTGCTAAGGACAGATGTGGTGGATGGATGTCTCCACTGGTTCTGGAGTGTGCATGGTGCCCAGAGTGCTTCATCCTGCTAAGGACAGAGGTAGTGGATGGATCTCTCCACTGGTTCTGGAGGGGGCATGGTGCCCAGAGTGCTTCATCCTGCTAAGGACAGAGGTGGTGGCTGGATCTCTTCACTGGTTCTAGAGGGGGCATGGTGCCCAGAGTGCTTCATCCTGCTAAGGACAGAGGTGGTGGATGGATCTCTCCACTGGTTCTGGAGGGGGCATGGTGCCCAGAGTGCTTCATCCTGCTAAGGACAGAGGTAGTGGATGGATCTCTCCACTGGTTCTGGAGGGGGCATGGTGCCCAGAGTGCTTCATTCTGCCCGTGACGGACTCAGTAGTGTCAGTGCCCTTGGCCCTCATGGGCCAGCGTTGTTTGAGGCGGCGGTGCCCTGTTCAGCAGTGCTTGAGGCGGCGGTGCCCTGTTCAGCGGTGCTTGATGCGGCGGTGCCCTGTTCAGCGGTGCTTGAGGCGGCGGTGCCCTGTTCAGCGGTGCTTGATGCGGCGGTGCCCTGTTCATCGGTGCTTGAGGCGGCGGTGCCCTGTTCAGCGGTGCTTCATGCGGCGGTGCCCTGTTCAGCGGTGCTTGAGGCGGCGGTGCCCTGTTCAGCGGTGCTTGAGGCGGCGGTGCCCTGTTCAGCGGTGCTTGGAGTGGCGGTCTCTTTTGCAGTGACTCAGCTGCTGGCGGTTCTTCATGGCCCAGCGGGGCTTGTGCTGGCGGTCCTCTCTGTCCCAGTGGGGCTTGTGCTGGCGGTCCTTCATGGCCCAGCGGGGCTTGTGCTGGTGGTCCTCTCTGTCCCAGCGGGACTTGTGCTGGCGGTCCTTCATGGCCCAGCGGGGCTTGTGCTGGCGGTCCTCTCTGTTCCAGCAGGGCTTGTGCTGGCGGTCCTTCATGGCCCAGCGGGTCTTTTGCTGGCGGTCCTTCATGGCCCAGCGTGGCTTGTGCTGGCCTCCTGGGCAGCTTGGCTGGTGCTGGCGGTGGCCTCCTGGGCAGCGGAGATGATGGCGGTCTTCTCCGCCGTGCTGCTCTTCCCAGACTTGCTGACTTTCTTGTGCCCCATCCCCACCTTGGAAGGTGTCGCAGCTGACTCCACACTCCCACCTGTACCCCTGGGAGCAGCTTTGGTGGCTGGAGTCTTCCCCCTCTCCTGCCGGGCACTGGCAAACTTCAGATGCTTCACAGGTGGGGGAATGTCTGTGCTGTGGCTCCGTGCCACACTGGCTGCCCTGGTGGCCGGTGCACTCCAGATTCCGGTGACTACAAGCACCACTGGTCCCGGAGATGTTGTGGCTGAGGTGCTAGTTCGGGACCTAGGAGACGGACGGGGTGGGGGAGGTGTGGGAAAGAGGTCAAGGTTGGACAGGAAAAGTTTTTGGGAGACACTGGGACGGGTAGCTGGAGGGGGTTTGGGAGTGGAGGAAGAGGTTGTGGTCGTAGGAGGTGTTCGCTTGCTGACTTTGGGTGAAGGTGCATTCGCTGGAGGCTGTTGTGAGGTGGATGGCTGTTGGGTGGGTGTGTGCATGCGTTTGTGTATCTTAGGAGGGGGCGTCACAGACACACTGGGAGAGGACACAGGGGATGTGTGAATGGTAGTGGGGTGGTGACTGCACGTGAGCGGGGTTTGGTGGTGGGTGTGCTGTGATGGTAGTAGTGGCTGTAGAGGTAGTGCATGCAGGTGCTTATGTTTGCCTGAGCTTCCCTTGGGTGTTGACGTGTGTGCATGCTGGTCTGTAGGTGTGCTTGGGATAGGCTGGGGTACAGGGGATTGGGTCTGGGTGGAGGAAAGTGGAGAGGGAGGCTAGACACAGGGACAATGGCTGCCATCAGTGCTGAGGCCAGAGTCTGAAAAGCTTGCTGAAGGGCCGCCTGACCAGAATGAATGCCCTCCAGGAATGCATTTGTTTGTTGCAACTGCCTTTCTACACCCTGGATGGCATTCAAAATGGAATGCCCAACAGTGAGGGACCTGAGGAGGTCAATGGGCTCCTCACTGAGGGCAGCAGGGGTGACTGGGACAGGGCCTGAGGTGCCTGGGGTGAAGGTGATGCCCACCCGCCTGGGTGAGCGGGCACGGGGCGAAGGCTGAGGGGCTGCTGGGAGGGCGGTGCTGGAAGGGGGGTGGCGGCTGTACCTGTAGATGGGGGGGGCACAGATGTTGCTGCCACCACAAGGGAGCTCCCATCAGAGGACGAGTCCGTGTCACTGGTGTCAGCTCCTGTCCCCGCCATGGAGCTCCCCTCACCCTCCGTAGTGTGGCCCTCCATGGCCATGTGAGATGCAGCCCCCTCGTGCTCCGGTGCCACTGCTCCTCTGCCTGATGATAATAATGCACACAAGAACAGGGAGACCACAAAAAGGGGGGGATGACAGAAGAAAGACACGTTGAGTGCATGCATAACTGCTACCGTTGGCGGACATGACAGACACAGAAGCCCCCTGCACTACGCCGCGCACTTGGGCTCCACTGTTCAATTCCTGAGAAATGGCCTACTAGGCTATGGACAGTATCTGCACACATGGATGACACAGGGGCATGACTAGGTGTACTTGGCACTCTACAGAGGTGCAGTGGGGTGCCACATGGCCTGCCTTACGGAGGGACCTTGCCTACGGAACTCGCCCTAGCCTAGGGAAACCCACAGCCCACCTCCCCCACCCAGACACCTCTACTGCACGCAAAATCAGCAGAATGCGAATGTACTCACCCCCTTGTGGCTGCTGTGATGCCCTCAAGCGCCCATCCAACTCTGGGTACGCCACCGCCAGGATCCTGAACATCAGGGGGGTCATGGTGCAACGGGCACACCTCCCACATTGGAAGGCCATCCCCAGCTGAGCCTCCGCCGTCTTCTTGCTCCAGCGGCGAATGTCCTCCCATCTTTTTCCGGCAGAGGGTGCTCCGTCTGTGGTAGACCCCCAGGGTCTGGACGTCCTTGGCGATGGCACGCCAAATATATTTTTTCTGGTGGGCGCTGACCTACATGATTTGTACAGGGGGAAGAGAAACTTATTAAGAACTGCACCGTCAAAGTGATTGGCCCCCATCTCTACCCTTGCCATGTGGCACATGCACTCACAGTCGTTTCATGTACGCCGCACTCTCCCCCCTTCCTTCTTACATCCACCCCTCTCCACACATGCATAGCCCATACAGCACGCTCCCAGTGTACTTACCGGTTTGTCTGGAGGACCGTAGAGTAGCATGTACTGGGGGAGGACCCCATCCACGAGTTTCTCCAACTTCTCCGATGTGAAGGCAGGGGCCCTTTCCCCAGACACTTGAGCCATTGTCTCTTCCAGACCGAGGTCACAGCAGCACTTGCAGTGTAGGTCCTCTCCTGTCGAAGATCAGGTATCGAGTGATTGAACAGATAGAAAATGGCGGTCACGTCCGCGGTGGTGCATACCGTCACCGCCGGCGTTCATCGTCATTGGCTCCTGGGACCCATAGGGTCCAATGTTAACCAATGCAGCATTGCGCTGTGGTCTTCGTCCGCCTACCGCGACGGTGTACACCGCCAGCGCAGTTACCGCACATCCCATTGTCCCACTTTACAGGTCAGGCAGCCGCCATTTCAGGGGCCCACATGGCTTCATTTTCAACTGCGTCACACATACCTAGGCCTAGACTCAACACACATACAGGCCACTTTTTAGATTATGAATGGTGTTCTGTGTAAGCTGTGGGTACGTACCTCTGAGTTGTTTGACTCTCTGCTCGCTGTTGTCCTTCATAGGCACCGTCCGCTGGGACATGTGAGGAGATGGCGGTATCCTCTGGTGTACCGACCATTGGTGGACCTGTCGACAATGGAGGAAAGACATGTGATTATCACATACAGGCTTGACCGTGCCACAATCCAGGAACTGTGTACCCAGTTGGAGCCAGACGTGATGTCAGCTATCCGCCATCCCACAGGAATCCCCCCTCAAGTGCAGGTGCTGTCAGTGCTCCATTTCCTTGCAAGTGGGTCATTTCAAACAACAGTGGCCATAGCATCAGGGATGTCCCAGCCTATGTTTTCCAACGTGTTGTCCAGAGTGTTGTCTGCCCTGCTGAAACACATGCAGAGCTACATCGTTTTTCCTCAGGTGGAGGATTTCCCTGCAGTGAAAGGTGATTTCTATGCCCTGGGACATATCCCCAACATCATAGGTGCCATTGATGGGACACATGTGGCTTTGGTAACCCCCGCAGGAGTGAACAGGTGTACAGAAACTGGAAGAGTTATCATTCCATGAATGTACAGATGGTATGTTTGGCAGACCAGTACATCTCCCCTGTGAATGCCATGTTCCCTGGCTCAGTGCATGACGCTTACATCCTGCGGAATAGCAGCATCCCTTATGTGATGGGTCAACTCCAGAGGCACCGTGTGTGGCTATTAGGTGAGCACCTGGAAGCAAGTCAGTGGGAATGATTGTCTGGGTCTGGGGATATCCCTCCAGGTTAGTGTGTGTCTAACAGTTGTCCCTCGCCATTTGCAGGTGACTCTGGTTACCCCAGCCTGTCATGGCTACTGACCCCAGTGAGGAATCCCAGGACAAGGGCAGAGGAACGCTACAATGAGGCCCATGGGCGAACTAGGAGGGTGATCGAGCGGACCTTTGGCCTCCTGAAGGCCAGGTTCAGGTGCCTCCATAGGACAGGTGGATCTCTATTCTACTCACCAAAGAAGGTGTGCCAGATCATCGTGGCCTGCTGTATGCTTCACAACTTGGCTTTGCGATGACAGGTGCCTTTTCTGCAGGAGGATGGTCTAGATGGCAGTGTTGTTGCAGCTGTGGAGCCTGTGGACAGTGAAGACAAGGAAGCAGAGGAAGAACACATGGACAACAGGGACTCAGTGATCCAGTAATATTTCCAGTGAAACACAGGTAAGAATACAGACCTGCCTACTACATGTACTTAAACACTACTGCCTCTCTACTGTCTGTCGTTTTCACCTAGTGTATGGTAAATGAGTTGTCACTTTCCCTTCCGATTTCACAGATGTGGGTCCCACAGTGTGACATCTGCTTTGATTCCTCATGGACTAGAGCTGTGTGACATAGGTATGTTGACATTACAAATGAAAAAGCTTTTTGCCACAGTTATTGCTAATACAGTATTCCGAAATCACAGACAGACTCCTGATTGTTTTGTGCTTTAAGGGTGTTTATTTAAGTGCTCAGTATTGGAGGGGGTTGTAAAATGGTGAGGGGTGATGGCGGAGGAATGTCCATGGCAGAGTCCAGTCTATTAGTCTCACAGGTGCATTGCCCAAATGGGCATAGGAAGTTGAGCTGGGGCACTTTAAAGATGGACAGGGTGACAAAGTGGGACAGTAGGATGACATTCAGGGTGGTCTCATTTCTTGGCGGGGGTCTTGGCATCATTCTCTGTCTTGTTCCTGGATCTCAGGGACTGTTTGCTAGGTGGTTCTCCCTCTGCAGGGAGTGGGGTGCTGGTGTGGTGGTCCTGTGGCGGTGCCTCCTGTCCACTAGCGCCGGCGTAGGTGGTGGGCAGTTCATCGTCCATGCTAGTGTCAGGGGCCCCTTGTAGTGCCACAGTGTCCCTCCTGGTGTTGAGTACTTCCTTCATCACCCCTACGATGGTGCCCAGGGTGGAATTGATGGTTCTGAGTTCCTCCCTGAAGCCCATATACTGTTCCTCCTGCAGGCGCTGGGTCTCCTGAAGCTTGGCCAGTACCGTTGCCATCGTCTCCTGGGAGTGGTGGTAGGCTCCCATGATGGAGGAGAGGGCCTCGTGGAGAGTGGGCTCCCTGGGCCTGTCCGCCCCCTGTCGCACAGCAGCCCTCCCAGTTCCCCTGTGTTCCTGGGCCTCCGTCCCCTGGACCGTGTGCCCACTACGACTGCCCCCAGGTCCCTGTTGTTGTTGGGGTGGTGGGTTAGCCTGGGTTCCCTGTAGTGGTGGACACACTGCTGATTGACATGTCCTCGGGACGGAGGTATGGGCCCGCTGGGTGGGTGCTGTGCTGGTGTTTCCAGACGGGGGAAGCTCTGTGGTGGCCTGTGACTGGGTGAGGGGAACCGACTGTCCCGAGGTCCCCGATGGGCCAGGCTGGTCATCTAGATCCAGTTGGACAGAGGTGCTGTCATCACTGTTGGCCTCTTCGGTTGGTGGTGTGGACATGTGTGGACCCTCCTGTCCGGTGACGTTGGGTAGGGGTCCTGCAGGGGTATAAAAGGATGTTTATTACATCTGTGTGTGGCATGGTGTGCAATGGGTGGGTGACCGTGTACCCCAGTGCTTGCATTCCTGTGTGGGACCTTGTGTGATGATGGTTTAGGGGGGTGTATGGGTATGTGCAGTGGGCATGCTTTAGTGATGGGTGTCCATGCTTTGTTGCTGAATGCAGGGCTTGGTGTTGGGATGTGTGGTTTGTGATGTGGGGACATTTGTGAGGAGTTAGAGTGATGGGGTGAGGGTGAGGGTGGGGGTATGTGCTGGCATGCAGGTAGGGTGGGGGATGTAATAGTTAGGATTTGACTTACCAGAGTCTATTCCTCCACCTACTCCTGCGAGGCCCTCAGGATGCAGAATCGCCAAGACCTGCTCCTCCCATGTTGTTAGTTGTGGGGGAGGAGGTGGGGATCCGCCGCCAGTCCGCTGAACTGCCAGGTGGTGTCTTGAGACCATGGAACGCACCTTCCCCCGTAGGTCGTTCCACCTCTTCCTGATGTCCTCCCGATTTCTTGGGTGCTGTCCCACTGCGTTGACCCTGTCCACTATTCTTCGCCATAGCTCCATCTTCCTTGCAATTGAGGTGTGCTGCACCTCTGATCCGAATAGCTGTGGCTCTACCCAGACGATTTCCTCCACCATGACCCTGAGCTCCTCCTCCGAGAACCTGGGGTGTCGTTGCCGTGCCATGGGGTGGTGTGGGTGATGTGTGGGGTGGTGTGTGGGGTGATAAGTGTTCTGATATGTAGTGGTGTGTAGTGTGCGGTGCGTGGAAGTTCTGTGGGTGATGGTGTTGTGTGCCTGTGGATGCTTGTATTGTTGATGGTGGTGTTTCTCTCTGGCCTTCGTTCATGGTTTGTTGTGGTAAGGGTTTGTGGGTGATGCAGGTGTGTGTTTTATATAGTATTGGATGTGTGGGAGTGGTGTGTGTATGTGTATCAGGTGTGTGTATTTCGAATTGTCCAATGTGGCTGTGTTTTGTAAGTGTGTGTGTATTTTGAGCGCGGCGGTGTGTACCACCAATGGAATACCGCAGTTGAAAGACCGCCACATGTATTCATGTGTCGTGATAGTGTGGGCGTATTTCTGTTGGCGTGATGGTGGAGGTTTTGTTTTCGCCAGTTTATCACTGACCTTTGGTGTGGCGGACTTGTGTGGGTGTCTAGATTTTGGCGGATTCCGAGATGTGGGTCATAATAGCTGTGGCGGAATTCCGCGGCTGTGTGTTGGCGGTCTTCTGCACTGCGGTAAGCGGCTTTTACCCCCAATGTTGTAATGACCGCCTATGTGTTTTGCTGTTAATTTGGGGAAACTGAAATTTACTGCTGCAGCCAGTAAGGGGCCTGGGATTCCAGACAAGAAATTTGTTTTAGAGAGACCCTTGACTCCCACCAGATCTCCATTAAATTTGTCAATCTGCAGGTGCACTTTGAAACACTGCACCTACAAGATTGAAAGATGCATGCTGCGGATTAGCTACATTGTGTAATTAGGCATCTATGAGTGCAGTGATGCCTGAACTTTGCCCCCAGATAAAGTATGGGGCGTTGGATAGTTTTGAATACATGAGGAGATTTTTTTATAGAAAGCCCTTTGACTCCTTCCTGGACTATAATAAATGTATCCAGCAACTGATGTGGGGTACCAACAAGAGCACGATGGATGCATAGTATGACCAGGGTTGTATGTTAGAATTCAGCCTTCAGAATTACTGTTTGACATAAGTACTGAGTCCCAAGAATTCTGTATAAAAATATAATATCATTAGGTGTAGACTTTCAATTGCTAACTCTAATGGGGCATTATTTTTGTAAATTATATTTAGGACACAATATTTATATCAATTGATATCCTCACAATGATAATCTGAAACCTTACCGTGACATCAGCATTACCAGTCCATTAGGTTGTTTGGCCAGTGGGACGGGATCATGTCAGCATTCCCGTCAGTCTTGCGTTATTAAATATTCAATATGTTCATGTTGCTATTGCATGTGGGTGGATTGATATTTATGTGAATCTAGACCTGCAGAAGAGAAGCAGTTTTAGGGCACAGGGAAAAATATCTAGACCTGACTAGGATTCTGGTGCTTTCACTGCTGAGGAGCTTAGCCATCTGTGGGCACTGGGGTACCACAGTTCATTTTCAATCGCTTTCTGGACTATGGTATGCTATGTAGCATTCTAGTGCAGTGGAACCTGTGCTGGCATAATCCTATGAAGACCAGAGTCCATATTTATGAGAAATGTGAAAGGGAAGGAATGCACCGTATTTATGAAATATGTTGTATTCCTGTTCTTTCCACCTGTGCTGGTACACAATTGGATGCCTGTATTGCATGCAGGATTATTTTTGTGCAGGAAGGGACACCTTCCTGCACAAAAACTGTCCCTTCCTGCACCAGAACAATCCTTGGAGGCTTTTTTTGCCTCTTTCTATAGGTGCAGCAGAATGCTGCACCCATGGAAAGAGGAGAAAACAAGGAGAAATGAAAATATTTTCCCTCTTTATGCCTGCTCTGGGTAGGTGTAAGGTTTTGGTGCTACCCCAGTTTACATGATAAGTAAATCTGGCGCAGCATCAAAATCCATGGATGTTGAGGGGGAAAACTCACTGCAACTCCCATTGAATGCTTGAAGGCACAGAGTAAGGCAGCACAGCAACTTGCGCTGCTTTGTCTTACTCCATATTTATGAGGCTACGCAAAGTGGCTTTGCATGGCCTCATAGAGATGGCTGAGAGGTCTGCACTGCCGGAGCATCAAAAAAAGTGAGTCTTCGGAGGCACCAGCCTCTCATAAACATGCCTCTAGGTTTGGTATGTGATAGCATTTGTAGTCTGGAGAGAGCCACGCAGTAGCTTGCTGGTGTTGTTGTTTCACACAGGAACGCAGTAGGCTAAGAGGTAGATGCTGGGAGAAGGAAGAACTATGGTGAAGTCCTGAAGCCATCCCTACACCATTCCAGTTGATGCTGGCGGACGAAAGATGTAGTTACCTGTGCAGTGATAATCCAGGTACCTTTCATATGCTAAACAGAGCTGTTGTTCTTATGCATGTCCCTTGCTGATATTCTGATAAGAACTGTAAGAATTGCCACAGGCACACGAACATTGATGATGATAACGCGTCCCGACCTAGCTAATTTTTTTAGACGGGGACTCATTTTAGGCCAATGAATCTTTTGATCCTGATTGGGGACTCCTTAAGACGAGATGGCTATTTAGCATTACAATCAATAGATCAATCACTTCATCAGTATTCACGATAACTAATCAATTCAATTTACCAATACCCTCCAATAAGTCCGAAAACACCATGACCTTTCAGCCCACAAATGATCACGCTAATAAAGTTTAAGATATTTATTCCCTATTAGTTACAATTCGAAGGTCAAGTTTATTAGTCTCAATATCAATAAGCACATCAAAATTATCATAATATGGCAACTTGAATAAGACTTTATCAAAGCAAAAATCATGAACATCAGAACAAAGCACGATGTCAACATGAATCAACTCTAGCAGAGTATCATTAGTACAGTATTCAACAAAGCAAAGATTCAGTCATTTGTCTATTTGCACCCAATATTAGTGAATTACTCAACTAACCTCTAATTAGCATCAGCATGTTGGGCTTCATGCAAAACAATTTAGCAACACAAATTTAGAAAACATCTAACTTTGGTCTCTGTCAAAAGAGCAGTTGGTACCTAGAAAGAAAAGGCAAACAGACAATTACAATTCATTATCATATAGTTACTCTCCGTAATGGGTCAGCATACAGAGCCAGTCTTCGTCCTCAGAACAGCAGTCGATTCGCCATCAGCCAGGATAAGCAGCAAAGTCTCAGCAAGATAGGGTGAGAAGGAATGCTTCCCTCATAAGGAGGAGAAGTACGTTATAGGGCAAAAAGAGGATGAGGATGGTTTAGGGTATCAGAACAAAAAAGTCTTAAAGCAGGGTACCACAGCAAGAGTGTCCCTCAGTAAAAGGCATGTAATGGCTAGGTAATGGCATTAAAGTGTTGAGGAAGAATGCCAAGAATGGCTGATTTTTCCTTGTGTCACGTCGTTATATTGAATCTGTCGAACAAGTTCCTAATTTCCAGTTGGGCAATATTTGGTGCATCGTTATCTCTGTCCAATAATCTGTGGATCACCTTATTAGAATTTTCACCTAAGACAGTTCTCATGCAGTTTATTGGTTCCTGTGATTGACGTCTTCAGCGGGTAGAATGTCAGGTAAGAAAAGTTACACTCCTCGCTCCAGTCAGTAGTTCCATTGTCTTTACCAGTTTAGGCGACCTTGTACCTGTTGCGAATTACACTGTTGCATTCAGCAAGAATTTCTCCTTGAGCAAGTTGGGTCTCATGAGATAGAATTTACTACGGTTACACACACATTTCTAGCTTCTGGAAAAGTACAGTTTCACGTCCTTTAGGAAGACAGCAGATTGCACATTAGAAAAACACATTTAATATGAGACCAGGCCATTAGGCCCAGACCCTTGCTAACTAAGGCCTAGTGATTAATTCATCAAAACCTTAATACAAAATTCATAATACAAATACAGAAGCATACATGAGTACATTATTAATTCATTATTAGTCAGTGTCATTTATCATCGTATACATTGGTAGCCACTCCCCGTGGGCACATTTCAAACGCGTGCATTAATATTTATTCTACCACGTTTTCTATTCAGCATCATTTATACATTATTTTGCAAGCTTTTCATGTTAATATTGAATATAAAAACTACACTCCACCAATCCCTCCTCTGATGACCCTTGTCATCACACAAATACTTTCTTTCACAAAATCTTTCATTTTCTAAATTCCGTCATTTCAATCTCTTCCCTTGGTTTTGCATTTTCGTATTTTGCTCTGAACATTTTCTCCCTTTTCTTTTCTTCCCTCCTCGCATTACGTTTTGCCAATTTTGCTTTAATTCTTTTACTAATCTTGCATAATAACCACAATCCAAATGAACACGCCAAAACAATCAATATTCCCTGTATTATTTTTTCCAATATCCCATGCCAAATATTACTACACCAGTTTCCCACTTTAGCAAGTCCCTTTCCAACCTTTTCCCAAACTCCTGGTTCTTTCAGCTCCTTCAAATCTGCACTATCTCTTGTTAGGTTAGTAAGCATACTTCTAATCTCATTACTATTATCAGGTATGTAGGCACAGCAGTAACGCTCATTAAGCATCTCACAGACTCCGCCATTTTTTGCTTAAAGAATGTCTAAAGCAAGCCTGTTTTGAAGAGTCATAGCCCTCTCAGCTCCAGTGCCCTAAAACACCGTCTATTTTCTTGACAAGTCTTGGAAGGCTTACACAGATAACATATTTATGTTCACGTCTTCATGTTGATCGGAACCATCTTACTTGCTTTAAGGACTGAAGAAGGGTTAGTATGGTTCACTGACTACAAAAATCCTCTAAAGTGCGGTTACCGTTTGGTGTTGGAATGAGGCACGAGGTAACCTTCAAAAACCCAAAAACCACTGATGTGTGCCTGTTATAGTTTAGTGAACCTACCCTCCCCCCATCATGGACTACTCATGAGTATGACCTAACATATACAATCATTGATGACAAGTTAAATGTCATCAATGGTGCAATTTAACATGTCATTAGTGATGTAATGTGTGAGGTCATACATACAAATATATCTATCTGTCTGTCTATCTATTCATCCATCTATATTGAAGATTATTGAGATAGGAGCTCTCTCCAGCTGAATAACATTGCAAAACAAAACCTTAGCCCCCCCAAAGTGCAAATTCACCAGTTAAAGTGCAGTTCATGCAACATAGCTATAGGCTACAGAAAAACACATTGAAGCAGACCGGAGGAGATAGGTAAATGTTGTTATCTCAAAAATAAATCTATTTAAGAAAAACACTACAAACAAATAAGCCCGATTCCCTAAAATATAGAGTGGAGATGACATTTTTTATCGGAATTGCAAAAGACAAAATACAGGAAATAATGTTCTCGGCGGAGATAGTGCACTAATGGGATGAAGATGACGAGGCGGCCATTAATTATGCTAGTAAGGCTGTTTGCATTTCTGAAAAGGTACAGATCAAGCTGCGTTGCTATAAATGTGTGCCTAGAAGTGCAACACCACGCTGTGGTTTTGTTAGAATTAAAAGTGCTTTGAAAATGTCACAATTAATGTTTTTCATTTTTTGTTTTTGTTGAAACATAAGAATCCTGATTACATGTAACTCACGAAAAAGGGCAAAATGTACCTGAAAAACCTATGTTAACAAAAAAGAAAATGAATTAGTGTGATGTTGAATAATGTGATTCGAACAAAAAGTGGAACAAGCTTGACTCATTAATATGCATTTAACCCATTTGTTCAAGAATTAGAGTTCTGAGCACAAATAATGTATATCTCAAAACTAAATGTTCAAGTGACCTTATAGCTGAAAATGTCAGTGACTAGGTAACTTTTTAAGCTAAAAAAAAAGAAACACTGAAATTGGCCGAACGAAATTATATCAAATTTGACAAAAAGCTAGACTTTTACCAGTTTTTGAGAAATTAAGGTTGAAAAATGCTTGTATATAGGGATGTGGAGGATCCGCAGACCAAACAAATCTAAAGATATCATATGATTGGCTGCCTAAACAACACAACATCAACAAAGATGTTGCTGAGCCATTTCATGAGTTGAGCAGTCAGTACCCTGTCCTGCAAAAAGAATATAAAAACCTATAGGGGGCACAGAATAGATACCCTGCTCCACTAGGTTTTTTGGTGACGGGTGTTGGAGTGTAGCTTTTATAATCAAAATTAACATGAAATGTTTACGAACTAATGTATAATGATGCCGCATAGAAAATGTATTGCTGTGTTTTACTAAACGTGCGTTTGAAATGTGCCCACGGGGAGTGGCCACCAATGTATACGATGGCAAATTAAACTAACTAATAATTAATTATTAATGTACTAATGTATGGTTTTGTATTAGTATTAAGAGTTATATGGAGAGTAGGGAAGTCGGTGAACTTCATGTGAGTGTGGCACTTTGTGCTCAAAAATTGTCCACGTGGTTGTTGGTAATGTACGGACCCGACGTGGTCTAAGACTCCGGAGTATATTGATAAGTGTATGAGACACTTGGTTTATGTTGTAATTTGTGCAGTTTAATAGGTCAATCGGGCGTGGTTGACGAGTCAAGTTTGAGTCAAAGTGTGTGAGTGAAACCTTCGATAGAGATTTGGCAAGTTGAAAAGTGCACTAGGACGAACCATTGACAAGTAGAGAGTAGAATTTGCAGGTCGAATTCTGCTTGCGAGTGCGGGATCTGAGAAGGAGATAATAGCGGCTGAGGCTTCAAGTAAAATCCCTGTAAAGTTCTGAAGCGATTGTGTTACCCTTCCTGTAGTGAACCAGCAAATTTGGGTTTTGGTGTGAAGGTGCTCGCGATAAATTGCATTAGTTCTGTGTGGATTCGGAGTGAGGAAGACAAGCCGCAAGACTTTGTCAGCTGCAGTGTGCGTGAGTGTGACGTCATTGCGTCATTGGAGCTGCGCTGGGATAGGTCAGCTAGTGAGAGGGCTCGCGCATGGATTGGCAGCCGTCCGTGAGAGGCAATTGGTTGAGAAGGTAGGCGAAGAGTGTTTGGGGAATTAAAGTCACTTCCTGATTAGATTTTAAAACGAAATAAGAGACGCAAAGATGAAGTTTTTCAAAGCATTAAACAGTGCTCTGAGGGGAGATGTGTATATTACCTCAATTGTGGGGGAACCTACACCGCCAGAGGATACTCGGCTTATGTTGTAATGGAAGAGAAGGGAGTCGCGCCATGTCTTTGGCTAAAGCAATGGTGCAAATTAACAGAGAAAGATGGGTGTTTGGCATTTCCAGAGAATGGAACCTTTAACATAGGTGTTCTAGAGAATTTGCGGAAAGCGTTAAATGAGCAAAAGCCGCCTCCGAGACCAGCTGAGTTTGAGGCATTAGCAATTTGGGAATTTATGGCCATACGACAGCGGCAACAGAAATTCGAAAGGAGAATGAGAAAAGCAGAAATGACTCTAGCGGAGGCTAGAAGGGATAGTGAGACCAAGATGTGGAGAAGGGAAATAATAGACGGAGTTCGGATGTTTCCGGCAATAACTCAAGAAGCCGAAACGCAGGGGAGAAAGGCAACTTGTAAAACAGACAAGGGCTCTAGTAAGCAAAAGGAGACTCAGAAGTCCTGGGTAGATGCAGATGATTCAGATGATGATGAGTTTCTTAATCAGTTGTTACATGATCGACCGCCGCCATATGCCATGAATGACAATAGACCGAGTACTGGTGCAGGTCCTGTAAATCCGACACAAAATCAGGGGACCACGAATACAGTACAGACAAATAATACTATCACACCAGCTCCGATACAGAATAGTGCTAGTGTATCCACTGCACCCAAGACTCAGATGCAGTTGCAGCCACCACCAATTCAGAGGCTTTACCCTGATGTTCCAGTATTAGAAACAACTACGAATTTGATGGTGCCGCCTGATCCAGTATATACGAGATCAGAATTAATGCAGATTGAGCCAACTCCACAAATGCTGCCCCAGCCGCAGCAGCAGGTGGTCCCGAATTACACTTCGGTCACAGGACCACAGTCAGTTACAGCACCTGTAATGAATCAAGGTATGGGAGTTAATGCTCCACCAGGATTGGGAAATGGACAGGCACCAGCTGCTATATCTTTGCCAATGAACGTTGGTCCGCCAGTACCGCTGTATGCGCAGGCGAAGCCTAGCGTATGTGACCAAGGAGTAATGACTCAAGAGGTGATTAGAGGTGGGTTCACAGGAGGCTCCCAAGGGATGACACCGGGAGAACAGACAGCAGAGAGGTCTAGATCCTTGTTGGACTTCAGTCCGATTGGGGTTCCGTTAGAAACCATGAGACAAGCAGGTTTGGGTATACTGACTCTGCAGGTGATGAGTGCAAATACGTCCCAAACCCCGAAGGTGCAGGCTGGAAATATTTCATTGCAAGGTTTAACTGCGCAACAGTTTACTGAATGGTTAGACAGGCTTAACACTCCACAGACTACTCCGGCGACAGCACAGCGATCTGAGAGAGAGGAATACCTGAATTTTGTGAGGTTGGGGGTGAAAGCAGCAGAGCTAGTTGAAGAACTATGAGGGTGAACAGGTTAGAATCATACACTGAAGCAGAATTGAGGTTTCTGTGCCCTGAAAATAACCAAAGAAGTGAGTAAGATGCACCAGAGGTTAGCGAATGTGGCAGACAAATACGGTATAGACTTAGACAATACCAAACATCTGAAAAGGAGTTACACGTTAGACTTTGAACCTAAAGATTTTGACCACATGAGATCTACTGGGATGTAAGAACACCTTAAGGAGATATTACAGAGTGCCCAAGTTTGGGGAGCATTAGAGAAGTGGGAAGACAGATGGGCAAAGAAGAGAGACAAGAGGAAAAGCGACTGTTCGGAACAGCAGCAGGCGAAAGCTGCGCCAGACACGGGAACAAAAAAGATGTTGTCGATGAGAGAAACAGCTGGAGGGGTTCTAGTTCATGTACCATGGTCCAGAGGTGACATTCTGTCGTTCACCAATGATTATCCCAGGTTGAGGGAAAAGCCGATAGAGTGGTATCAGCAAACGGATAGGTTTGTGAAGCTTGCGAAATGTCTGTGGGAAGACTTGAATACGTTGTTTGAGATTATAGTCCCAGCTGATTAGTGGCTTTAGTGTAAGAGGAGTGTGGATTGGCCAACAGAAGAGCCGGCAAGGGAGAAGGTTACTGGAGCCCCATCCCCTGAGGTGATGAGGTACTACTTTAAGGTGATTGAGTTCTTGAAACAGAAGGTGTCGCCACAGAATATTGATTGGCAGAAAATTGATCGAACGGCACAAGAAGGCAAAGAGTCGATACATGCTTACTACGAGAGATTGTTAAAGGCATTTAAACACTACAGTGGCACAGAGGTCATAGAACCAAAATACATGAATCACCTTTTGTTCAGGTTTGTTGAAGGACTGAGGCCAGAGATTAGCCAGATGATTAAGAATCATTTGATCTGTTGGCAAGCGAAGCCGATTGATGAGGTGTTGCAGTATGCGAAATACTGTAGTGATGAGATTGAGTTGAAGCAGAGAAAGCTGAAAGAGAAGGTGATGGTGATGCAAATTAAGGCAGCTCAGGCAGGGATGCAGGGAAATGGAGTACAGCAAATGGTACAACAGCAACCTCAAGGAAACAGAATGTTTCAAACGCAAACGAGAGGCAGAGGTCGAGGAGGTTTTGTGAATCGCGGTCCAGACTTGAATACTGTTGTGGTTCAAAATGATGTGCAAGGGATGAAAAAGATGTCACCATGCCATCTGTGAGGGGGTGTGGGACACTGGAAGCGGGAATGTCCAATGATGGTGCAGGATGGTGTTGTTCAACAAAGCAATGATGTCAGTGCATTTCAAAATGTAAGGGGCCCGAGAATGAGGGGTCCAAATCCGAACTTCCAGAATAATATGGTTCAGGTGCAGGGTCTCCAGTCCATGCAGCAAATGCAAATGCCACGTGTTCAACCAGCGCAGATGCAGCAAGTACAACAGCAGATTCCCATGGTACCTAGACAGCAAATGCAGTTGCCTCTAGCTCCGATGGTACAGCAACAGATGATGCTTCCTCAACAGGTCACAGGCCAACCAATGAGTCAAAATTATACAGTACAACAGTTCCCATTACGTGGTGAGAGTGGAATAAATGATGAATGGTCAGATGATTGTTCAGATAGTGAGGAGTGCAGGCTTGCAGCGTCCCTAGAAGTAGATCAGAGAGGACCTTATGTGTAGGGGAAAGTGATGGGTCACAAAGTTTCCTTCTTGGTTGATACAGGAGCTACTCGCTCTACAGTCAGAAGTACAGAGGTTCCGAAGTTACCGCTTTCGGGAGTACCATAAAGGTGGTAGGAGTAACAAATCAGCTCCTGACAAATCCGATTACAGATCAGGTCCAGGTTGAGATTGGTACCTTTCAGGGATTGCACAGGTTTGTAGTCTGTGATTCAAGTCCTGTGTCCTTACCGGGAAGAGACTTGCTGTGTAAGACGAGGTGTTTGATCACCTGTTCCAATGAAGGGATTGAGGTGCAGACAAACAGTGATGATAAGGGGGATGATGGTCAGATCTCAGAACCTGAGACGGAGACTACAGATGAGGTGTACCCTTTGATAAGCTTTTTCCCGATGTTCACAGTGACCGAGTTGCCAACAGAATTACAGGGAACAGTGACAGAGAAAGTGTGGGACTTGACAGGAAAGGAAGTAGGATTGATAAAAGGAGTAGAACCAGTCAAAGTAGATGTGAAACCAAATGCCGTGTTTCCTCAGGTACCGTAGTACCACATGGCACAAGATGTCCTTATACAGGTGACGCAGATAATTGCAGACTTTGTAAAACAAGGGGTCCTGAGAGAAGTGATGAGCAATAATGGGTCTGAGAAAGCCTTTTGGGAAAGTTCGAATTGTCCAAGACCTGAGAAAAATTAATGAGATAGTGGTAAAATGTTGCCCTATAGTACCAAATCCAGCCGTGATCATGTTTCAGGTCCCATGTGATGCGGAATGGTTCACAGTTGTGGACCTGTCTCAAGCGTTCTTTTCTGTGCCTCTTCATGAGGACAGCCAATTTCTCTTCAGTTTCAAATTCTTGGACAAGGTTTACAGTTGGTGTCGAATTCCTCAAGGGTTTTCAGAATCACCATCCCTCTTCAATCAGATATTGAAAAAGGACTTGGAAGCATTGGAACTGCCTTTTAATTCGACTCTAATGCAGTACATTGACGATTTGTTGATTGCGTCCAAAACAAAGGATGACTGCAGGTATGACACTATTGCCTTACTGAATCATTTGGGAAAGAACTGACATAAAGTGTCCCCAAAGGAACTGCAGTACTGTCAGAAAGAGGTGAAGTACTTAGGCCACCTAATTGAGAAGGGGTCAAGGAGAATATCCAAAGAAAGAGTGACAGCCATATTACAGATGAATCCCCCGCCATCCAAAAGAGACGTTAGGATGTTTTTGGGAATGGTGGGCTACTGTCGCCAGTGGATTCCCAACTTCTCGATTATCTCTAAGCCTTTGGTGAAGTTGACTGTCAAGGAGGTTAAGGATGGCCCAGATACCCTACCCATGTCCGAGAAAGAGATGAGGGCATTCATTGAGCTGAGAGAATGTATGTGCAGGGCTCCAGCTTTAGGTATGCCTGACTATACAAAGCCTTTTGTACTGTTTTGTCATGAACGTGATGCTTGTTCTTTGTCTGTCCTGACCCAGGCCCATGGAGGTGCAAACTGCCCAGTAGCATATTTTTCAGCTACTTTGGACCCAGTTGCAGCAGCCTTACCAGGGTGTCTGCATGCAGTTGCAGCAGTTGGTCAGAACCTCACTCAGAGTGAGGGCATAGTGATGGGACATCCCTTAACAGTAATGGTCCCACACTCAGTCGAAATACTACTCACCCGAACCAAGACCTAGCACATGACGAATGCTAGATTGACCAAGTATGAGACAATTATACTGGGTCACCAAATGTGTCCCTCAATCGCTGTACTGTGTTAAACCTGGCAACTTTGCTTCCTAATGAAAATACAGATATTGATGATGCTGAGGAGGTAGAACATGATTGTCTTGAGGTAACAGAACTGTGCACCAAACCGAGACCTGACATTAAAGATACTCAATTGGAGGAGAATGATTACATTATCTTTGTTGATGGTTCTTGCCTGAGAGACTCAGTAGGAGTACTGAGAGCCGGATACACAGTGTGTACAATCACCGGTATCCTGGATGCCTCTTGGCTCAAGAGAGTGTATTCTGCTCAAGTGGCTGAATTTGTTGCTCTTACTAGGGCATGTCATGCCGCTGACAAATTGAAAGTCACTATCTATACTGACAGCAGGTACGGGTTTGGAATTGTCCATGATTTTGGCCAGCTATGGTCACAGAGGGGTTTCATGACCTCTTCTGGTTCTCCAGTGAAAAATGGTGAAAGAATTAAGGAGTTTTTGCACGCGATTCAGTTACCTCTTGAAATTGCTGTGGTGAAATGCAGTGCTCATGTGAAATCACAAGATTTTGTGTCAATGGGAAACGGATATGCAGATCAAGTCGCAAGGTTTTGTTCATTGAACTGTATATCGTTCAAGAATCAGTGGGAATTGTTACCTGAAACTGAAAATGAGACATGCACAGGTTATGCATTGAGGATGGTGGACACAATGGAAGAGTTAAAATTGTTGCAGGGACGTGCCAGCAAAGAGGAGAAACGTTCTTGACTTAAAATGCAATGTGTACAAAGACCTGATGATTTGTGGGTCTCAGATGAGGGGGAAATGGTTTTGCCAAACAGTCTCTTGTCACAGTTTGCAAGGTTTTACCATGGTCAAGCACACATTGGAAGAGATGCCATGATTAGGCTGTTCAAAGTTGATTGGTTCAATCCAAAATTCAGGCAAGCTGCAGAAGTAATCTGTCACAGGTGCATCATCTGTCAACAGATGAATGCCGGGAAAGGGACTGTGGTGAATTTGAGCCACATTGGGAGAGCAGGAGGTCCATTCAGCAGGATGCAGATGGATTTTATTGAAATGCCTGTGTGTGGAGGCTTGAGATACGTGTTGGTGATTGTGTGCATCTTTAGTCACTGGATTGAAGCTTACCCTACACGTAGGAATGACAGTCTCACAGCAGCGAAGTTGCTGCTTAGGGAATTGATACCACGTTTCGGGTTTCCGATCTCTTTAGAATCAGATAGGGGGAGTCACTTCAACAACGAGGTGGTTAAGCTCTTGTGTGCCGTACTGAACATTGAACAGAAGCTGCATTGTAGCTACTGTCCTAAAGCCTCAGGACTAGTGGAGCAGATGAAGGGTACCTTGAAGTTGAGAATGGCGAAAATGTGCGCAGCTACCAATTTGAAATGGCCAGATGCATTGCGCTTAGTGCTAATGTCAATGAGAAATACAACTAACAAGAAGACAGGACTGTCTCCTCATGAAATTCTCATGGGCTGAGCTATGAGATTGCCCGCAGTACCTGCAAATGCTCTTGTGAATATCACGGATGATATGGTGTTGGACTATTGCAAGGGTCTGGCTGACGTGGTCCGCTCTTTCTCTCACCAGGTGGAAGCAACCACACTGCCACCGATAAATGATCCAGGTCACAATCTGAAGGCCGGTGACTGGTTTGTAGTCAAGAAACACGTGAGGAAGTCGTGTTTGGAACCACGTTGGAAGGGGCCGTATCAAGTGACACTGACAACTACTACTGCTGTGAAATGTGCGGGGATTCCAAACTGGATCCATGCCAGTCACACAAAGAAGGTGACGTGTCCAACTGATGAGGAACTTGAGTTGTCGAAAATAACAGATACAGAAAAGGAAGTCTCAGGGCCGGAGAGTAATCAAAGGAGAACTAAGACTGAAGGAGAGCCCGTTGAGGACGGCTTGGTCACTCAAACAACAAACAAGATCCAGAAGGGTGACGGTGAGCCTATCTCAACTGAGGCAGCAGGAGGACCGACCCAAAGAGAGGTTCTCCCAGAAGCAGACGGATACAGGTTTGAAGTTAAACCTCTGATAGACCCGGAAGGCAAATGAGGTGATACAGAGGGAAGTCAAGGTGTTCAGACTCCTCCTGAGCCGCTTGCAGATCCATCAAGAGAAAACACCATAGCGCAAGAGGAGGGCATTGACCAGCAACCTGAAAAGCCGAATAGTAAAAGGATACTTAAGGGGGATAACTGGCCAGAGTCACAAGCTGCAAAGGAGAAAGTGGTCATAAATGAAACTATAGAGGAAGAAGTTGATACCACAAGGAAAGAAGACCTGAGTGAAGGAGAATTGCAGAGTGATCACAAACTGAAAAGAAAGAGAATTGCAAACAGAAGGTACGCGGGTCCTGAATGGGCTTATGCCACAACAGCCAAGTGGCAACAAGAGTTCTTGGCGTTCTGTTTTGATCGAGAAGTTCCAGGTCAATATTATGGTACTTGAAGTTGGCTAGAAGTAAAGGGGACTGTGTTAAGCTGAAATGGAATCAAGGGAAACCTGAGAAAAAAGATTGATAAATTACCGGATGTGACACTGTTGACCTGAGTCGACTTTTGAAAACCGATTGTGACAAGCTGCTAACCTGATTTGACAAAAGACCCGGAGTGAATGAGAAAGCTGTAAATACTTGCTGAGGAAAGACTTTGCTTAGCTTTGCGAGAGAAAAAAGTTTCTAGCCATCCTCGTATTGGTTGTTTATTTATAGTACTCTACTTTCTGATTCTTTACAGATCATGCCTAGGTCAGGAGATGACGTTGAGGGGAATAAGCGTTGTAAATATTTGGGTATTGCTTTGGTTGTTGTATGTGTGATATTCGTTATAGCTATATTTGTGGAAATGCGTTTGGTGGATGAGAGTGAAGCTAACAATGCTACAGTTTCTGAAACTGCTACATTAACACCGTGGGGTAGATTTGAGCAAGATGCAAAGTATTTGCATGGCGAGAGTAATGTAAAAGGGAGCTGTCTACTAACGTTTTCTATCGCTTGCTGAGTGAGTATGTTGACACTATGGATGCGAAGGCTTGTTATGTGTGTACACAAATTCCTCTTTCAGTCCAAGAGGGAGTTACCTATCACAGCTTGTCATTAACTTACAGGATTAGTTATAGTCTGCTACTAACGCGTTTCTATAATCAGGAGGAAGTGCAATATTTTTATTAAAATTATGATTTTGTGTTTTCTTATGTGCCTACCATAGAAGATTTGAATAGTGTAGCCAAATACTATGCCATAAAACTGCTTAAGGGTTTCTTCGAGCCTAGAGTGACAATTAGTACATCGTATGCACACCGCAATAATTTGACATGCTTGCTTACACCTGCAGAAAAGAGTTTTCTAGATCACACTGAAGATAGAAGGAGGGTTTTAAAGGGAAAATTAGAAAAGGGCTTGCAGCAACGAACATTTCTTAGTAGTACCAATAATGGGGTTAGGGAACAAGGGAAGGTAGCATTAGATGCGAAACATGTAGGTAGGCTTTACATTACGCTACCAAAGTCATATTATGATACTGTGTTTGTGGGAACGAGTGAGTGTAAGCATGGGTTTTTGTTTCAGAATAAATGTACTTTCATGCTAAATGGAATGGATAAAGCGATCCCAGGGGTATATTATATTTGTGGACTTAGTGCTTATTACCGTCTTCCAAAGGGATGGTATGGGACATGTTATTTGGGAATAGTTTTTCCAAAGATCTATCAGCTAGGCGATTTAAAGAAATTTCCAAAAGTGACAGAATTGCTTCGTGCGAGACAAAAGAGAGAAATTGCTGCTGGCGTAGTAGGAGACATATTTGGAGCAATAATTCCTTCAGTGGGAGTCATTTTGAACTCTGTAAAAATTCGAAAGTTGTCTACTATTGTGGATAACATGCTGACAAACTTCACAGGAGCTATACTCCTGATGGATACTGAACTTGCTGCGGAGAGGGCTATGACTCTTCAAAATAAGCTTGCTTTAGACATTCTTTTAGCAAAAAGTGGCGTAGTCTGTAGGATGCTTAATGAGTGCCACTGTTGTGCTTATATACCAGATAATAGTAATGAGATTAGAAGTATGCTTACTAACCTAACAAGAGATAGTGCAGATTTGAAGGAACTGAAAGAACCAGGAGTCTGGGAAAAGGTTGGAGAGGGATTTGGGCGTGTGGGAAGCTGGTTTAGTAGTTTTTGGCATGGGTTCTTAGGGAAATTGGTACAGGGAATAGTAATTATCTTGGCTTGTTTATTTGGGCTCTGGTTATTAAACAAAAACTGCGAAAGAAGTAAAGTAAAATGTGCAAAATATAAAGAGAGGAGGGAAGACAAGAAAAGAGAGAAAATGTTCAGAGCAAGATATGAAAAGGCGAAACAGAAAGAAGAAATCGAAATGAGGGAATTGGAAAAGTAAAGATTGTTAAGGAATGAACTTGTGTGATGACAAGTGTCATCAGAGGAGGGATTGTTGGAGTGTAGCTTTTATAATCAAAATGAACATGAAATGTTTACGAACTAATGTATAATGATGCTGCATAGAAAATGTATTGCTGTGTTTTACTAAACGTGCGTTTGAAATGTGCCCACGGGGAGGGGCCACCAATGTATACGATGGCAAATGAAACTGACTAATAATGAATTATTAATGTACTAATTTATGGTTTTGTATCAGTATTAAGAGTTATATGAAAAGGTTTTGCTAATTAATCACTAGGCCTTAGTTAGCATAATTCGGGGCTTAGCTGCCCTGTTTCATATTAAATGTGTTTTTTCCTAACGTGCAATGGGCTGACTTGCTGAAGGACATGTAGCCGTACTTTTCCAGAAACTAGAAGATGTGTGTAGCCGTAGTAAATTCTTTCTCATGAGTCTCGACTTGCTCAAGGAGACATTTTTGCTGAATGCAACAGTGTAAACTTGCAACAGGTAGAAGGTCGCCTGAACTGGTAAAGACAATGGAACTACTGACTGAGCCTGGGAGAGTAAAACTCGTACCTGACATTCTACCCGTTGGAGACGTCAATTACAGGAGCCAATAAACTACGTGAGAACTGTTCTAAGGTGACAATTTTAATGAGGCGACAAGTAAACCATTGGATGGAGATAGTGGTGCACCAAAACTTGCCCAATTGGAAATTAGGGGACTGTACAACAAGTTTGATATAATTCTTGAACACGAGGAGAAATCAGCCAATATATGCCATTCCTGAGCCATTACAGGCCATTACATGCCTTTGCTATTGCCTAGACACTTTGTCACTCTGTCCTAAAGATTTTGCGGTTTGATTCTTTGAACCATCCTTATCTTTGTCCTGCCCGATTCATACTTTTGCTCCTTATGAGGGAAGTGTCCCTTATTGCCCCGTCTTGCTGAACTTTGCTGTAGTTCCTGGCTGATGGCGAATCAACTGATGTCCTGAGGACGAAGACTGACTCTGTATGCTGACCCATTATGGAGGGTAACTATATGATAATGACATTGTAATTGTCTGTTTGCCTTTCCTTTCTAGGTACCAACTGCTTCTTTTGATAGAGACGATAGATGTTTTCTAAATTTGTGTTGATTTGCATGAAGCCCAACATGCTAATGCCAATTCGAGGTTAGTTAAGGAGTTCACTATACGGACGCAACTAGACAAATGACTGAACCTATGCTTTGTTGAATAATGCGCTAATGATACTCTGCTAAAGGTAATCCATGTTGACTTTGTGCTTTGTTCTAATGTTTATGATTTTTGCTTTGATGAAATCTTATTCGAGTTGCCACATTATAACTGTGTTGATGTGTTTTATGGTTTTGAGACTAATAAATCTGATAGTAGAGTGTAATCAATAGGGAATAAATATCATAAATCTTACAAAACCTTGTGTGGTTATTCATGACTGAAGGGTCTTGGTGTGTTTTGATTTTTACCTATGCCATTATCCAAATTGAATCGATTTGTTATAGTGAATATTGATGATGTTATTGATCTATTGATTGCTATGTTGATTAACTGCCTCGTCCTAAGGTATCTTCAAACAGGGTCAAAAGATTCATTGGCCTAAAATGAGTCCCAGATTAATGAAATGATCTAAGACGGGACGTGTTATCACGGGGGAAACATTTTTTTTATTAGACCCACGGATCAGTGGTGGCCTCCTGCCATTTTCTTTTTTAAGCCGCCCCAAGGTGGGAGAGGACCCTGGTTTATTTATGGTAATATTTTTGGGTAGGGGTGGATACGCGGAGCATTGCTCTCTGAGCCGCTATTGGCCCCAGAGAAGCCATTCCTTAATGTTGAAGATTTTAGCCCTCTGGGATGGGCCAGGGACCAAGGCATCAGCAGTTTGTTTTCTTGATGTTTTTAGAAGGGGGCATGTGTGGGGCCTGTTCGAAAATGGGTTATTGGTAAGGGCAGGTAAGTACCTACACTTAGCAATAGGCCACTAACCTCCACTTAGGTCCAGTTAGGTCTCAGTAAATTTAACCCAGCTCAACCCTTGGTAGCTTGGCAACGAGAGACAAGGCTTAACTTAGGAGACAGAGTGTAAAGCATTCGAATATCACAAAACAGTAATTAAATAAAACACAGGAAACAGTTTAAAAATCCAAAACCAATTAATAAAAATAGATTATATTTTTATCTTTAAAATGACACAAAAACGAATAAAATCAGATAAGGGGAACCGGAGATATGAATTTTTAAAGAATTATAATTTTTTTAGCGTCTAGAATCAAAAAGCGGCAATCGGGTCATCTGGTTGCACCTCGACCGGGGCAAAGTCAAAGTTTAAGGCCGACCGCGATGGAGCCCTGCTCGGCTACAGGCCGCGGGAGGCCTTGGTTAAAAGTTTATCTTCACACTTATTGGGTCATTCTGACCCTGGCGGCCGGTGGCCGCCAGGGCCACCGACCACGGGAGCACCGCCAACAGGCTGGCGGTGCTCCCACGAGCATTCTGACCGCGGCGGCTCAGCCGCGGTCAGAAGCGGAAAGTCGGCGGTCCCCCGCCGACTTTCCCCTGCTCGGGGGAATCCTCCATGGCGGCGGAGCGCGCTCCGCCGCCATGGGGATTCTGACACCCACTACCGCCATCCTGTTCCTGGCGGGTCTCCCGCCAGGAACAGGATGGTGGTAGGGGGTGCCGCGAGGCCCCTGGGGGCCCCTGCAGTGCCCATGCCAATGGCATGGGCACTGCAGGGGCCCCCGTAAGAGGGCCCCGCAAGGTATTTCAGTGTCTGCTCTGCAGACACTGAAATACGCGACAGGTGCAACAGCACCCGTCGCACCTTCCCACTACGCCGGCTCCATTCGGAGCCGGCGTCCTCGTAGGAAGGTAGATTTGCCCTCGGCTGGCGGGCGGCCTTTTGGCGGCCGCCCGCCAGCCCAGGGCAAATCTCAAAATACCCTCAGCGGTCTTGTGACCGCGGAGCGGTATTTTGACGGGGGAACATTGGCGGGCGGCCTCCGCCGCCCGTCAATGTCAGAATCACCCCCTTAGTCTCTTTTTCAAAGATTTTCTTCAGCGGGACGAACCTGCCAGTCCAATCCGACCTCCTGGAGCCCTTCTCCGGATATGCGTCGCGGGAATCCTCGGTGGAGATTTTTACCTTCGGACCGGGGTAAACCTGGATCTTGATCCGACGTCCCTGGAGTCCTCCTCGGATACGCTGGCTGGGAGGTCCTGGTCAACTTTTTACCTTCGACTTAGTCTCTTTTTGGGAGATTTTCTTTTCCGCGACGAACCAGCAAATCAGGCCGGGTCGCGGTTGAGGCAAGCCGGCTAGGGTTGCCGCGGCGGGTCGGTCCCTCTATGGAGCTTTTTTTCAAAAGTTCTCCAAACTTCTCCAAACTTCTGGGGCTTCTCCCAGATGTTCTTTTAAGGTTCTTTTGGGGTCCACAGCTTACCCCAAGGGTCCAGAAGCTCTGAGATGATCCTTGGGGGTGTGGACTACAACTCCCAGAATGCACCTGGCACAAACTCCTTTTTGGCCACTGGACAGTAGTCAGCTGGTCGTTTTCTTCAGGAGTTGGTGCAGGGGACTCTGGTTAGCAATGTTTCAGCTGTAGCAATCAGGGAATCCCTCCTTGAACCAGTTGAAGCCAGGCAAAGTCCTGCTTGTGGTGAAGCCCAAGTGTGCAGCTGGTGCAGTCCTTCTGAGTGCAGGTTCCAGGTGCAGGCCAGGGGTCCAGTAGGGCAGTCCTTCTTCTCCTTTGGTTCTTCCTTGTAGGGATGTGGTAGGGAATTGAGGCGTGGGTGCAGGTCTGCCAGTTTTATCGTTGCTCCTGGGTGAAAAGCAGGGGGGTCCTGGTTCTCCAATCAGGTGCAGGGTCCTTCCCCATGTGATGACCACTTCCTGGGAAGTGTGGCAAAAATCAATCCCAGGAGGCAACATTCTTCAAAAATCCATCATGGCTGAATCTGATTTTTGGACGTTACATCTGGCTGAGCCCACCCACTGGTGTGGCTAAAAATCATAAACACACCCCTCTCCTGCCCTCTCCTAATCTAATGAAGGGGACACCTAGTTGTCTGGGGTTGCAGGTTGTGGGGGTGTTGCTGGTTGCTCCAAATGTCCTTCTCTGCCTTTGAAGACCAGTTTGGCAGCCCTCCCCCTTCCTGCCTCACCATCTGCTGAGGGGAGATTCCCTCCCACAGGCACATTCCTTTGTGTGAAGCCAGGCCACTTCACACCTCTGCTAGAGGCTGGCTAATCAGAGCATAGCAGCAAAAACAATGCAGGGCTGAAATTGGCAACTTTTCAGGTAAAGTTTTAAACTCTTTACCTGAACAAGTTATATTAAATCCAACACCTGGAAGTTGTGGGATTTATTATAACAATTAATTTGATACCAAACTCTTGGTATCCATCATTTAAGGGGACTTTAAAAATTAAAATAAAGTCTCCCCATTCTAGCCTATGAAGGCCATTTGCTACAATGAGGGAAAAACAAATTTGGCTGTTTTTACCTCACCAGGGCTTATAAAACTATTTTTCTAAGGTCCCTGCTTATAGTTACATGGCACCCAGCCCTAGGGGCACATAGGGCACACCTTAGGGGTGACTTATATGTAACAATAAGGTAGTTTAAGACTTTGGAACTACTTTTAATTCTAAAGTCGAATTTGCATATAACTTTGATTTAAAAGCAGCCAGCAAGGCAGGCCTGCCTTTAAAATGACACTGGGCACCTCAGCAGTGCACCTATGGGTGCACTACCTATGTTGTGGTCCCTAAACCTACATGCCCTACCATATACTAGGGACTTAGAGGTAGGTTAACTTAGCCAATTATAATTAGCCTAATTTGCATATCCATTTTACAGAGAGCACAGGCCCTGGGACTGGTTAGCAGTACACAGGGCACCATCAGAGTCAGGAAAACACCAGCAAAAAGTGGAAAATGGGGGCAAAAAGTTAGGGGGCCTCTGCAATCAGCCCTGTTTTCTCACAGGGCCCCATTCCCCGAGCCTTATGATAACGCTGGATACCCCAGCTCTTCAGGCCAATTTAATTTTTTGGGGGAAAGGTGCATGGAACTCCCCTCCCCAAGCTGTAGTATGCTCTCAGTGACCCCTTCCCCCCAGCCACCAGAGCTAATTTTTGGTGAGAGGCACCCGACACCAGGGCTGATTTCAGTTTTTTTGGTAAACTGGGCATATGGCTGGATTAAGTTACCCCCATTTGACCTATTTTTCATGTTTAACTGTTTATTGGTTTAGGTTTGGTTCACCATGGCCTAAGCATTCTTTCAGATTTTCTATCATATCGAAAGTGTTGAATAAACGTGAAGATCTAGCTAAGAACTGTTTTAACAGTATTTCTTCAGTACCAGGAGTAGGTGAGAGAGACATTAGCAAACCAAAGGGAACTGTTTTTGAAACTTTAAAACATGAAAAAATGAATCTTCCAAATGGTGCCTGTCTTGGCATGAAAAATGTATGCTTCTATAATCGGATTGTGTTTTTCGGCATCCCTTAAAGATTGGTGTTGTCATTTTTGCTGCTAGGACATTGGACTAATGCACATTTGTTGCTTGTACCAGCTGTACCGATTGAAAATTGGATTTTATATATGTATTCAATTATGGTTCCTGTTATAAATAAATGGATGGGAAATCTAAAGTACTTACATTTTGGAATTCAATTTAGGTACGTCCTCTACCTATACATATCTATTACTAATAATGGGAAAGTAACCACTTGGATTTCAGTGCATGCTGGACTAATTTACCTCCATTCGCCCTACATGTGACGTTGATCTCATTATTGGTTTGGGTTTGGCACGGCATGCTCTAACAAATTTGTCAGATTTTCTATCATGTCAAAAGTTCAAATAAACATGAATAACTTACTAAAAAGAGTTTTAATATTATTTCTTCAATATCAGGAGTAGGCGAGAGAGACATTAGCAACCAAAGGGTCTCCGGGAACTGTTCTTGAATCTTGAAAATAATATGAAAAAGGACCCTTTCAAATGGTGGGCGTACTAACATGAAACATTGATGCTGCCACATGGAATTGTGTTTTTCGTCATCCCTTGAAGAATGGGTTGTCATTTTGCTGTTACAACACTCACCTCATGCACATTTGTTGTTTGTACCATCTGTAACCAGTGGATATTGGCTTTTACAAATGTATTCAATTAGGATTTTTGTTACAAATAAATGAATGGGAAACCTAAAGTAATTGTATTCAATTCAGGTGCCTCTTCAACCTATATTACTTGTGATAGAGGGCAACTATCCATTTGAAGTGCACTGCATGCTGGAATAATGTATCCCCATTTGCCCTACTTGTTATGTTTAACTGATTATTGGTTTGGAGTAGGCACAGCGTGGTCTAAATAATCCATCAGCTTTTCTATCACAGTGAAAAAACATGAAGAACTTGCAAAGAACAACTTTAATAGTATTTTTCAGTGTCAGGAGTAGGCAGGAGAGACATTAGCAAACAGGAGAGTCTAACGAAACTGTTTTTGAAACTTGACAATTTTATGAAAAATAAATCTACCAAATGGTTGCTGTTGTGGCATGAAAAACTGATGCAGCTATATTTAAATTGTGTTTTTCGCCATTCCGTGGAGATTGGTATAGTCATTTTGCTGTTACAACAACTAACTTATACAGAATATTGCTACTAAATTCTGCACACAAAAGAAGGGTGAGAGGCACCCACTCCCCTCTTACCTCCCATATTACTGCTGACCTCACACACTCAAAAGAGGGAAAAAAAATTGGAACTATTAATCCTTCTTCCTGGAAGTATTACCAGAAATATACCTAACCCTGGGAACCCTGGGAATGTTTTAAAAATGCCCTCACCCACTAGATAGTGGCATGCGTCATCATTGGGGGTTCTACTACACTCTGGTGCCGACCAACACCCAGACTGGAGCAAAATGTGTATGTGTATGGCAGGGAATGTACCCTGTGTTCAGAGGGATCGAAATTGAAACTGCCTTAGGGGGTTTACCCTCCTAAAATGTATTCTTGATCCCCTTTGACAGGGTTAAAAACTGAAGGTGTGGGTGGAACGTAGGTCACTATCTCCCTGTCCTCCAATCTGCATATATCAACATGTTTCAGCCCCCTGTTTGCCTCTAAAGGCCAGTGGGCCATTATCAGGATAGAAAACAATCCCTTACCTTTATCTCCCCGTTCATGTGTTAATACCTGATCTGATGGGTAGAGAGACCATTCATCAGACCAACTTGGCCCTTTACCCTTATAACTCCTTGGTTCCTTCTCTGGAGAAAAAATATATCTAAACTCTTTACTTTTCTCCGTACACTCCCACAAGCTCCCACATCAAGAACTCAATGGGCCATTGCCATACTGCACACTCCCCACCACCAAATGCTCATCCACAATTGAGGCAAAATGGTGTCACACCTCTATGTTCATATGTGCATACAAAGATCCAAATATTTAGGCCTTCTTCCTTACCCGAGTCTCATCAGTTAAGTTTCAAAACCGGGGCAACAATGAGAGTGTAGCCTTGTAGTCACACACTAATATAAGAATCATAAACGTTAATAATTCCCAGCCTCTACCGGGATAATGATGTCCGGCTGTGTTTAATCAAGCCTAAATATGCACCTCGAGACTTCAATGTTGATCAATTATTACACTCTAATCTCGTCACATATTACTTTGAGAGTCCCTGGTCATATCTGGGGACCCCCAGGTTTGTTAACCCTAGTCAAGCCAAATGCAGGAGTCTTGCATTTCTGTTTCAACTCATGACAACCCCGGGGGAAGTACCTGGAGTCTATGTCCCCTCCGACGTGGCTTAACGCTTTTGGGTGTGCTGATCGCCTCACTCAGAACCATCCAATGTCCATCCTTCTCCCCCTAACTGAATCAGCACAAGGGGAGTTACACCCCAATCAATTCCAGGTTGCGGGTAATATGAGTCCTCCACCACTACCCCTATCTGGTCATACTGCCCCTCGAGCACACCCAATGATGAAGCATGCCACTATCTAGCGGGTGAGGGCACTTTTAAAACATTCACAGGGTTCCCAGGGTTAGATATATTTATGGATAATACTTCCAGGAAGATTTAGTAATAGTTCCAAATATCTGTTCCCCTCTTTTCAATTTGCGAGGTCAACAGTAATACAGGAGGTACGAGGGGATGGGGTATCTCTTACCCCTCATTTGCGTGAGGATTTTTTGCTACTATCAGCTGTAAGCAATGCAAATTGGATTTTATGAGTTTATTCAATTATGATTTTTGTTATAAATGAATACATTGGAAACCTAAAGTAATTGCATTTTGGAATTCAATTCAAGTGCCTCCTCTACCTATAGATATCTATTACCTGCTGTGACAGTGGGCAATTATCCCTTTGGAGTGCACTGCATGCTCGACTAAAATACCTCTATGTGTCCTATTTCTTATAGTTAACTTACTTCAGTTAACTGTTGAATTTCAGTGGGTTTTTTTTAGTTTAAAATATCATTTTGCAACTGACATTGTCACCAAACTATTACTCCACTTTAACCTTTGTATATATATATATATTACAACTGTATAGTTATAAGTGGGTCAGAGTTTCATAGAAAGAGCATTTTTTGTTTTGGTAATAACTCTCATTAAACTTTCCCAAAGTAAATTTCATCCCCCTCAGTTCCTTCCTGGAAACTTTCAGATGATCTGTCAAGTGGGCTCAGATAGGACAAACCTATCAATCATTTTCTTTCCCCATAATAGCTTATACAATGACACATATAGACACAGACAGCCAGAGACACATGGTCATGGACAGATTCTTAAGTATGCTGTGCGGAGGACCAAAGTAAATACGTTTTGATTATTACAGGAAAAAACACATATTCTTTAAAGGTTCTTAAAATAAAAACCTTTGAACGTTGAAGTCAAAGTCGTATTTTATACATGTTGCTTTTGCTAAAAAGTATGAGCATTTTTATAAAATAATTTATTGGTATTTTGTAGATGTTCAATCAGAAGGGAGACCTATAACTGTTTGCCCTCCGTCCCTTCACATCTAACATGTTAGTAATGGCTGTCAACACCTTTGTACAAAACAGGAAGTCCAGATATTTGCTTCAAACTAGGAACTTGATTCCATAGAATGTGGAGTGATGTTTAGATGATTGGATAACCACTTAAACCACCTAAAAAACATGACCACAACATTGCTGTTTGCCTTTTAAAGTTTATAGACCTTTGGTATTGTTCTAATGTCACTCTGTTTAGGTAAGTATTCCAGCATTGTTACAGTTGGTGACAATTCTACTAGCCACTTCGGTGTCGAACTATGCTCATGCATTTAGAGGGATATAACCACATTCTGGTGCATATATTGTTTATGGACAGCTCCATTATATCAGGCCATGGTGCTCATTCTTGGTTGCTGAAACTCTACAAATAGTCCTCATCAAGTCAAGGGACACAACTCTTCTACCTGAGCTAAATATGTGACATGAAGGACAGCTACAGAGCCAGTGCTTAATTTGAGCCGTTTGTTTCTGGTGCTTGGCACTGCACATACCTGTCAATGCTAGCACTTATGACAGTCTGCCACCTAGGAGTTCTGAGTGACATTGTAGAGAACTCAAGCTTCCTTCTTGTTATCTATTTGATGCCACTCAAAAACCCTTAGTCAAAAGTATCCCCGTAATTCACTGTTACTCATCTATAATTCTATATATTATATGTTTGAAAACATTGATTGAATATATTGTTTTTGTAATTTGATATAGACTTAGGGAACTTATTTATACTTTTTGGTGCAAAACTGCACTAAGGCAGTTTTGCCCCAAAAAGTTTTGCACTGGCTTGCACCATTTTTTAGCACCAGCTGGGCACCATATTTATGGAATGGTGCAAGCCGGTGCAAAGGGTAGGCTAGCTTGAAAAAAAATTACGTTAGGCAGTTTTGAGTCAAAATAAATGATTCTGACCAGATTAGCCTCATTTTTTGACGCTAAGGGGCATATTTATACTCTGTTTGCACTGAATTAGCGTAATTTTTGTTTTACTCTAATTCAGTGCAAAACTAACTCCATATTTATACTTTGGTGCTAGACCCGTCTAGCACCAAATTTATGGAGTTAAAGTCATTTTTTGGAAGTGGAAACCTACCTTGCCTTAATGAGATGCAAGGTAGGCGTTCCCGTGCAAAACAATGACTCTATGGCCTTAACACCATATTTATACTCCCATGTAAAAATGGTGCAAGGGAGGGAGGAGGGGTCAAAAAATGGGGCAGAGCTTGCTTTGGCCCATTTTTTAAGACCTGGGTCAGGGCAGGCGTTAGGGGACCTGTGGCCCTATTTTCATGGTGGAACACGATGGAATAAGCCCAGAGGTGCCCTCACTAGGCCCTAGGTGCACCCCCACCCACACTAGAGGGACTGCGAGGATGTGGGACCCCATCCCAGGTAAGTACAGGTAAGTGCATTTTATTTTTGAAAGTGCCATAGGGGCCCCTAAAATGGGCCCCCATACATGGCACAGGGTGCAATGGCCATGCCCAGGGGACCCCTGTCCTCTGTGCTGGCCACTGGGGTGGTGGGAATGACTCCTGCCTTTTCTGAGGCAGGAGTCATGTGGCATGGTAGGTTTAGCACCATAAAATGACGCTAATCTGGTTAGAGTCTTTTTTTTTTACTCTAACCTGCCTAAAGCCATTTTTTGGTGCTAAACCCTCTTCTTCTATACTGCCAGCCCCACCCGACTAAAGTCATTTTTTTAAACTCTAGCCTACCCTTTGCACCGGCTTGCACCATTCCATAAATATGGTGCCTGGCTGGTGCACAGAAATGGTGCAAGCCGGTGCTAAACTTTTTGGTGCAAAACTGAGTTAGTGCAGTTTTGCAGCAAAAAGTATAAATAAGGGCCAATATTTTGTAAGTTTGCGCCACTTTTGCGTCATAAAATGACGTTAATGCGGTGCAAAAAAAGTTTCAATCAGGGCCTTGGTGCTAGATGGGTCTAGCACCAAAGTATAAATATGGAGTTAGTTTTGCACCGAATTAGAGTAAAAAAAATGACACTAATTCGGTGCAAACAGAGTATAAATATGCAGCAGAGTATAAATATGCCCCTAAATATGGCGTTAAGGCCATAGAGTCATTTTTTGCACGGGAACGCCTACCTTGCATCTCATTAAGGCAAAGTAGGTCTCCACTTTCAAAAAATTACTTTAACTCCATAAATTTGGTGCTAGAGGGGTCTAGCACCAAAGTATAAATATGGAGTTAGTTTTGCACCGAATTAGAGTAAAAAAAAATGACACTAATTCGGTGCAAACAGAGTATAAATATGCCCCTTAGTGCCCAACCACTTACTGCGTTTAATACCACATTGCCTGTTCTAATAAACATAGTATAAAAGCTGCAGTCAGATACAGTTGCCCCTGATTAGCAATATTATCATAGTCTCAACCTCTTTCTGCAAGAAGAGTAGATACCTTCTTTAAACCAATTATGTTAGTGGGTGATGGGTTCTTGTAGCCCATCTGAGCAACATGCAACATAATAAGCTTTAGGATAGCAGCATTATGTGATGTACGGTGTTCGCCTGCCGCAGATTGGTATATATATTGCAGGACACCTTGCTCCCTATTATGGGTAATCCACCTATAGTGGTATCACATTAACCAAAGGCACAGAAACAACTGGTGGCCCTGGGAATCAGGATAATTGGTGACTCATAAAGAGACAGGATGTTCATCTCATGAGAACTATGCAACCAAAGAGGATGGCATTGCCTCTAGAATTGTTTTTATACTTCAGACTCCGACATACACTGAGAGAGAGGCTTGCTACTGTTCCCACGCTGCTATCTGATTGCCAAAACTTCAACAAGGAAGTGTTGGCAGCCATTATGGAACTTGGCTTCAGCTGAGTCCCACAATAAAAGATTAATTAAAAGAAAAGAGAACAGGGTAAGGTCACCCTGAGCCCCTAGCCTTGTTCTAGGGGTCCCCTACAGACCCCCCAGGGCCAAAAGGCATTTTTTTGTAAAACAAAATGTCAGAAAAATCTCCAGATGGATCCACTGATTTTCTGAGATTTATTTTTAAGGGCTGTCTCCCACTCTGTTATTTTCTTTTGCCCTCGGGTGGGCCACATACCGGGGGATTGGGGGCTTAAGAAAGGAGTGGGGTGAGGGGGACCCCCTCCTAGGGCTTGCATTTGCCCCGGGGACCACCACATCCCTGGGGCAATGATACTAAAATATGCTGGCGTCCATGTGGCCCAGTGCCCTGGGGGCCACCTATTTGGGGCAAATCAGTAATTTGTGATGGGGGACGCCCATACAGCCTCCCCCAAAGCGCTGGGGGCATCACCTCCCCAGAGCGATGATACAAAAATATGCAGCGGGCCATGCAGCCCCAGGGAGCACCACTTCCCCATGGCAGAATAGTAATTTGTAATGGGGGAGGCCCTTACTGGCTCCTCGACCTCCACGTGGCTAAATATGAAACTAATGTAGGAGGGCCCGTGCAGCCCCCCTTGCAGCCCAAGGGACCACCACCTCCCCGGGGCTGAAATAAAACAAGGAGGAGGTCTGTTGCGGCCCCTCTGCCCCAGGGACCACCACCTCTCTGGGGCAAAAGTCAACATTGGAGTGCGGTGCCCATCATGGAGCCAATTTTGGCCCTAGGGACCACCAGCCCTAAGGGCTGGCTCCTGCTATGTTCTGGGGTGCCCATCCCTGGGACATAGCTGTTTGCTCTGGCTTAGTGGGAGCTTTGACAGCCCCGTCAAGTCAGAGCAAACACCCTGGTTCCATCGGGCGAGAGCTGTCAAAGCGCTTTTGCCCACTGGAAGTGGGGTTTCATCACTTTCCCTGCCCGCAGAGATGCAGTCAGGGAAAGAGATTAAACTATTGCTCTTCCACACAGCGAGCTGCATGTTTAGCTGCTCCCTGTGTGCAAGAGTAAAGCCGGCTCCTGCAGGAGGCGGGGAATCAACTGGGACCGCGGAGCCTTGAGTCTCCCCCAGCAGTCCCACAGCACACTTGGTTGCCTTGGGTCACCCAGAAGACATGGCCAGGCCTTGGGGGATGTGGCCCCAGGGCCGAAGTCGTCTCCTTTCCAGGCTGTAAGTGGGCCGTTCCCTGCCGGTGCTGGTCACTGGCAGTTGTTAAAAGCAGGTGCTGAGGCGGGTCCCTCTAGAGCCCTCTATTATTTCTCTCACCCTCAGGATGAAAACAAATCTTAACTCGCCAGTAGTACCACCCTGCGTTGCCTTTGATGTATCTTCAAAGAGACTCATTACAGTTCTTTTAGAGTCTCATCATTTAAGTAATGAAGCATTTTAAATATTTTATACCAAGGTGCCATTCTTGTTGCTTATTTATCTTATGCAACTAACAACCATTGACAAAGCCAAGAGTCCTGTGTTGTTGAAGGTGTAATGTTATTTGCTATATTGCATATCAGGATTCAACGGCAGAAAGAAGCAGAAAAATACCAGTCCGGCAGCGCACTATGCTAAGCAGAGATTTTTAACTTGGGCTTTCTAAACCATGCCCGTAATTATATCGACCACACCCCGGCGAGAGACTCCCCAGATTTTTTATCCCACTTAAAGCCCTGTCCCCTTCCCTATTGAATGAAGGCTGTGCCCTGGTGTAGGAAAGTCCTCCTTTTTGCCTGGTCACCCCACACTTTTTGGACAGGTACTGGTGGTTACTGACTCTTGGCTGTGCCCTGGGTACTGCTTACCAGTCCCAGGGCCAGTGCTCTGTGTAAAGTGGATATGCAAATGAGGCTAATTATAATTGGCTAAGTTAACCTACCTATAAGGCCCAAGTATATGGTAGGGCATGTAGGTTTAGGGGCCACAGCATAGGTAGTGCACCCATAGGTGCACTGCTGAGGTGCCCAGTGTCATTTGTAAAGGCAGGCCTGCCTTGCTGGCTGCTTTTAAATTAAAGTTATATGCAAATTCGACTTTGGAATTAAAAGTAGTTCCAAAGTCTTAAACTACCTTATTTGTACATATAAGTCACCCCTAAGGTGTGCCCTATGTTCCCCTAGGGCTGGGTGCCATGTTACTATAAGCAGGGACCTTATAAAAGTAGTTTTACAAGCCCTGGTGAGGTAAAAACAGCCACATTCGTTTTTCCCTCATTGTAGTGAATGGCCTTCATAGGCTAGCATGGGGAGACTTTATTTAAAATTTTAAAGTCCCCTTAAATGACAGATACCAAGAGTTTGGTATCAAATTAATTGTTATAATAAATCCCACAACTTCCAGTTGTTGGATTTAATATAACTTGTTCAGGTAAAGAGTTTTAAACTTTACCTGAAAAGTTGCCAATTTTAGCCCTGCATTGTTTTTGCTGCTGTGCCTTCATTGGCACAAAGAGATGTACCTGTGGGAGGGAATTTCCCCTCAGCAGATGGTGAGGCAGGAAGGGGGAGGGCTGCCAAACTGGTCTTTAAAGGCAGAGAAGGACATTTGGAGCAACCCAGCAACACCCCCACATCCTGCAACCCCAGACAACTAGGTGCCCCCTTGATTAGATTAGGAAAGGGCAGGAAAGGGGTGTGTTTATGATTTTTAGCCACACCAGTGGGTGGGCTCAGCCAGATATAACCTCCAAAAATCAGATTCAACCATGATGGATTTTTGAAGAATGTTGCCTCCTGGGATTGATTTTTGCCACACTTTCCAGTTAGTGGTCATCACAGGGGGAAGGACCCTGCACCTGATTGGAGAATCAGGACCCCCCTGTTTTTCACCCAGGAGCAAGGATAAAACTGGCAGACCTGCACCCACACCTCAGATCCCCATCAGATTCCAACAAGGAAGAACCAAAGGAGAAGAAGGACTGCCCTGCTAGACCCCTGGCCTGCACCAGGAACCTGCACTCAGAAGGACTACACCAGCTGCACACTTGGACTTCACCACAAGAAGGGCTTTGCCTGGCTTCAACTGGTTCAAGGAGGGACTCCCTGTTTGCTACAGGGGAAAAATTGCTAATCAGAGTCCCATGCACCAACTCCTGAAGAAATCAACCAGCTGACCACTGTCCAGTGGCCAAAAAGGAGTTTGTGCCAGGTGCATTCTGGGAGTTGAAGTCCACACCCCCCAAGGATCATCTCAGAGCTTCTGGACCCTTGGGGTGAGCTGTGGACCCCAAAAGAAACTTAAAAGAACATCTGGGAGAAGACCCAGAAGATTGGAGACGTTTGGAGAACTTTTGAAAAAAAGCTCCATAGAGGGACCGACCCACCGCGGCAACTCTAGCCGGCTTGCCTCAACCGCGACCCGGCCTGATTTGCGGGTTTGTCCCGGTGAAGAAAATCTCCAAAAAAGAGACTAAGTCCGAATGTACAAAGTTGACTGAGACCTCCCAGCCAGCGTATCCGAGGAGGGCTCCAGGGACATCGTTTCAAGATCCAGGTTTGCCCCGGTCAAAGGATTTTCACCTCGAAAAAACGACTAAGTCCGAAGTTAAAAATCTCCACCGAGGATTCCTGCGACGCGTATCCAGAGAAGCGTTCCAGGAGGTCAGATTGGACTGGCAGGTTCGTCCCGCTGTAGAAAATCTTCAGAAAAACGACTAAGTGCGAAGGTAAACTTTTTACTGAGGCCTCCCGTGGCCTGTAGCCAAGCCGGGCTCCATCGCGGTCGTCCTTAAACTGTGACTTTGCCCCAGTCGAGGTGCAACCAGATGACCCGATTGGCGCTTTTTGTTTCTAGGCGCTAAAAAAACAATAATTCTTTAAAAATTCATATCTCCGGTTCCCCTCATCCGATTATATTCATTTTTGTGTCATTTTAAAGATAAAAGTATATTCTATTTTTATAAATTGCTTTTGGATTTTTAAACTGTTCCCTGTGTTTTATTTAATTACTGTTTTGTGATATTTGAATGCTTTACACTCCTAAGTTAAGCCTTGTCGCTCATTGCCAAGCTACCAAGGGTTGAGCTGGGTTTAATTTACTGAGACCTAACTGGACCTAAGTGGAGGTTAGTGGCCTATTGCTAAGTGTAGGCACTTATCTGCCCTTACCAATAACCCATTTTCCAACACCCGGGGGATGGCGTCCCAGGGGCCAAAATTGTCCTGGGGAGGGGGGCTGCGCAGTCTGCCTCCTCCATTTGTTTCTGGGCCCTGGATTTGTCAAACTGCACTAACACACCCACTTACAGATACACTCAGAGACTCACGCACCCACTCACAGACCCACTCAGAGGCTCACCCACCCATTCACAGACCCATTCAGACACTCATGCACCCACTCACAGACCCATTCAGAGACTCACACACTCACTCAGAGACACACTTAGACACTAACGCACCCACTCACACTTTCACTCAATCACTCAGAGAGCCACTCAGACTCTCACACACTAATTTACAGACCCACACAGACACTTACACATCCACTCACAGAGACACCCCCACATCCACTCACACACAAAGACACCCTCTCACACCTACTCTCACACCCAGACACTCAAACACCCACTGTTGCACCCACATAGACGGTCTCACACCCACTTAAACACCCAGACACTATCACACCCAGAGGCACCCACTCACACCTATTCTCACACCCAGAGAGACAGGCACTGTGGCCAACCCCTGCAGCGCCATGGCCATGCACGGCCAAAGGTGGTGGTTGGATTAATGTATAGTAATAAAAAATTACTTTCCATTAAAAAAATAGAAATTCACTGGAAAAAACAAAGGTTACAGAGAAGTTATAGTTGGGAATTAGACTTTTTTTAAAACCCATAGAGATTCACTGGAAAAACCAAAGCTTACAGGGATGTTATAGTTAGGTTCTGTATTTACTCACACAAAACATTAGAAATTCAGCATATTTATCTATCTATCTATCTATCTATCTATCTATCTATCTATCTATCTATCTATCTATCTATCTATCTATATATATATATATTTTTTTTATTTAACAGCAGAACAAGACATATATGACACACCAAAGGCAGAAAGAGTGTACAGAAGAATTACACAGGAAATGTGTCTTCACCAGTGGGGAGGCAAAGGATAATACAATGGTGTAATAAATTAATAAAAAGTTTGGTTCCTTGTAGCTAAGCGTAGAGCCCTTGTAATATGAGGTAGACTCAAAGTAGGATGTATAGTTTGGGGACGCCAGTAGTGGCTGAGCCCATGAAAAGTTGCAAGGAGGTGAAGGAAGAAGCTGAATGCTGCTGATGGCAAGTCTGGTACGCCTCAGTGAATGGATGAGAAATGGACCTGGGAGTACAGGTAATGGCAGTTAATGAGCAACTGGTAGGTAGATGAGGGTGAAGCAAGGGGCACTCATGGACTTGTGATCCAAACCCCTCCAGCTCTATTAATTTTCAGAGTGTGAAAAGAAAGAGTGTGCTGGACCTGTGACCCTGTAGAAATGGTGATTGGAGTCAAACTCGTCAGGACTCGGAAACAACATGTTAATTCGCGGAGGCATAGTCTGAATGTGGGAATCCTCACCCACATGGACGGCCAGCCCGAGAGCGATGAGTTATGTGGCACCCATAGGCCCTCCTTGGTGGCAGATGTAGAAGTAGAATAGTTGTACTTGTCCAATTGGTCGCAGCATCACCCCTATGCTGAACTAATGCAAGGTTATGGAAGGTGGACGGCACAAAAGGTAGAGGGGAATTGGACTCTCCCTAGGTCCTGACACAAAGGCATTTCAGTTGCTTGTGAACAGCCATGACTCGAAATGCCCGTCTTTCCAGAAGCACCCTCTGCTGTTCTAGCCACTATTCATGGAGGGGTCTAGCTAGGCCTTCACCGTGAGCCTGGGGAAATAAAAGTAGCCAAGGTAAAATGTGGAAACCAGCCCCACTCCCTTTGTCTCCTTGCACAGTCTTTCTTTTGCATTTATCCATTCTCTCTCCTTCTATCACATCTCTGTGCTCTCTCTCTGAACGCTTTCTCTGTACCTTTCCCCTTCCACTCTCGAAGCCACCGCATGCCTGCTGCAATTAACCTTGGGGAGCTGAGAAAGTGACAGAGGTACCCGGAATTGCACTGGGCTTTCAAAATCGGTCTTCAGAGGCTCCAGCCCAACTGGGAAATGCCCAGTGGAATAAAAGGCCTGTCCGGCTTTGCAGGCCCTCTGGTTACAAGAACAGAAGGATACTTTAATATTTTTTCTCCAAGTAAACTAACGGGAATCAAGAGAGATATTTGACATCAGGATAATAATATAGTCTCTGGGAAAGGAAGGCATCAACCCAGAGATACCACCACCTTCCTAGAAGACGAGAGCAAGGTTAGCAGACCAGCTGACTCCAGTGTGATGGTGACCTGGATCCTGCAAGTATTGTTTGAGAACATGTGACCGCAGGATGGAATCCAGGGCAAGCAGACAGTACTCCTTCTGTGTCCCTGCAGAACTCCATGTCCAGTTCAGCTGGAGTGTATAGATCCTTCTTCGGTACACTGGGCGCGCCCTCCAACCGCTCTTAGACCTTTCTTACCTTGGAGGAAAAGAATCCAGAGTTCATGACGAGGAGAGTAGCTCCGGTCCATCTGGCTCGCCCAAAGCTAGTTGTATGTTAACACTGTGGTCCTCAGGAGAGGCCCACTACATAAATGCAGCAGGTAAAGGAGTTCCTGTGTGAGTCCTTGAAGACTCCTGGTAAAGGGTCACACTTCTACCTACTATACATTTCTAACTGCAATTTGGTAACATAATAAAAAGCAAACTGCTAAATAGGCTTCCTTTGAATTCCGTATTCCATTCACACACTTTAAAAGATACATGGGTTTAAAAGGGTGTCTCTTTTAAGCCGATGTATCACTTTACCTCCAAAATGTTTTGTCATTTGTGTGGAAACATTGAAGCGAGACTGAATGAAAATACACTGAAAACATTTTACAGACCATTAACAATTGCACAAAATGTAGTCGATATGATCTAAATTACTATCAATTAAAGTACAACTTGATAGAACGTTTTCATTTCATCATGCTCTCAACCACGCTATACATCGGAACACTTAGATGTAATTTACATAATCATAGTGCAGTTGTATGTGCTTAATGTGCCGAAAAATGTCACTCCTGATCTTCATTGCGGAATACAGAAAATCTGTGATTTATTTTTAGCTGAACAGCATACATGAGGGAGGCGCATTCTCGGTCATTCCTTATTTAACGGGGATGTAGCAAAATATTTCAAATTCGCACACTGGTTTGTTTCTTTTAGCACACAGGATGCCCGAAAGGTAACAGTGTCTGTCTGTGTTTCTGATCACTTGGGCACTATGCTGTCTTGTTCCAACCATTTTTGCAAAGACGAGATGGACAAGCCCTAGTACTGGGCCAGGTTTTAGGTCCAGCAGAATTTCTGTGGAAAACCCTTTTCTGCATATGCTAGATCCATACATGCAGTAGTTATTCTTCGACTGCCACAGGAAACATTGGTCAATCCGAAAGTTAAATTCTATCATAAAAAGTATATTGTATGTTAATTGTGTTGGCAGTCATGCGAACATTTGGAAACATTGAGGAGGAGGAATGCTTAGAAAAAAAAAAGGGGAGAATTAATTTTCCCATTCACTTCCTTTGAAGTGGAGGTGTTTTATGTGTGAAACAGCTAAAATAAAGCCACTGTGTGTGTGTGTGTGTGTGTGTGTGCGCGCACGCGTTTGACTCGAAAAATCTGGCCTGAATCAGTGTTGGCAAATATCTTTTTATAGCAGTTTTGTACGCGTTACAACATAGGCCTAAACACTCTTGAGGTAAGTAAGTACATCTTCCTTTTGTTATACAAGATGGCATAGATATGGTGCATGAGGTTTTGAGATGTGCTGTAAACGACTTACAGCAGGCATGTCCCAGCGCATGACGCATGGAGCAAAAGAGACTGAGGGGCATATTTACGAGATTTCAGTGCAGTGCAGGGAGTCACCTTGCTGCTCTTCACTGCATGTCAGGGAAAGGCAGGAATGCGCCATATTTAAGTAAATCTGGTGCATTCTTTGCCCCTGCACTGGTGCCCTTTTGGCAGCCTAGCGCCAATGCAGGCACCCTTGCACCATGGTGCAACGGTGCCTCTGTAGCATGCAGGGTTGTTTTTGTGCAAGAAGGGGCACCTTTCTGCAGAAAAACAATCCCTGAGGATTCTTAACTCGTAGAGAAGGGTGTTGCATAGTAAAGTGCAGCAGCATAGAGTGACACAGAGTGCAGTGGTACAAAGTGGAGTAGAGTGGTCATTGTCTGCTCCCCTCCCCAACTCCTCTGGCTGCTGCTGCCTCTGTCTTCTGACTGGGACGAACTGAGAGCCTCCTGACTCTCAGATCAAGGCCCTCCTCCACCTGCAGGCTCATCCCTCGTGGTCTAGTTCTAGTGGCCACCCCAAGTAAGTATTTCTCTCTGTCGCTCTTTCACTCTTGCTTTTTCTGCCTTTTTTCACTAATTATTTTCTCTTCTTTTTTACTCGTCTTTCCTATTCTTTTCTTTTCTCCCCTCCTTTCCTCTGCCCCCATCCACAATCCCTCCTCCCAGCTGACTGATCACCCCGCCCACCTCCCCTTCTTAATGGTGACCGCAGCCTGGCCGTGCAGCGGACGTGGCGCTGGCGTGCCAAAGGCAAGTTCAAATGCGCCTCTCCACTCCTGGACTGCGCCCAGCACCAGGAGCCCTGGACCTCCGTTGAACCACCCCCTGACCGGCATCCGTTACAACCCCATCAACTGCTTGCTCCTGAACATCCGCTCCCTCCACAAACTTGCCACCGAACTCTGGGATTTGATCAACACTACCTGACCGGACATCGCCTTCCTTACAGAGACTTGGACTAACCCCACCTCGGGACCAGACAATGCCATTCCTGACAGATACAGCATCGTAAGGAGGGACCGGCCCTCCTGGCCTGGTGGATGACTCGCCATCGTGCACAAGTCCTCACTACATGTCAATGCCAACCCAGAAGAGTAATGCACCACCATGGAACACCTTCACTTCCTGGTCCACTCCTAACACAACTCCTCCATCCGTGGCACCCTGGTGTACAGTCCATCCAGCCCCTGCCCAGCTTTCACAAACGACAATGTAGACATCGCTAACCCCTAGGCCCTGATGTCAGACGACTACCTCCTCCTCGGCGACCTGAATTTCCACCTCAAGGACTGTGCCGATCCAAACACAGCCGCTCTAATTGACAAACTCGCCACCCTCGGCCTCAGACAGCTGGTCTCCACACCCACGTACATCGCAGGGCATACACTGGACCCCATCTTCTCCTCAAGCAACCGGATCACCATTGAGACCATCTCCACCCCAGACTGGACTGACCACCACTGCATAGACTTCACAATCACTGCACCCAGCAGACACACCCACACCCCTAGGACCCGCCACAGGAAATGGAAAAAAATCACCATTGAGCAACTAACCTTATCACTCACCAAACCCCTCCCTCCTCCTTCTGATTACATCAACACAGCAACGTGCAATCTCAACGCATGAATCACTGAATGTGACGACACTCTAGCCCCCTCCGGTTGACATCGGCCAAATGCGTCCCTAAAAAGCCAGCTGGTTCACCACCGAACTTCAAGAATCAAAGCGTACCCACAGACTTTTAGAGAAAAAATGGAGAAACAGCCAAACCAGCGAAGACCTTGCCTCATTCAGAGCTGCTACGGCTGCCCACCGCCCAAAAATCAAGAATGCTAGGAAGAGCACATTCCGGGAGTGCATCAGCTCCTCCGCACACAACTCTAAGGAACTCTTCTCAGTCATCAACAAGTTCACAGATCCCCCCTCTGAAGCCACCACCATCTCCCGTCACAGGACCTCTGCAAACTCACCACCTTTTTCCACTGCAAGATCCAGGACATCTACAATAGCTTCCTCCTGTAAAATCCTGTCAGCGGAACCGGTGACCGAGCCTCCTCCCCCAGAAGCCACCCAGACCATCCAAGGCTGGTCCATGCTCTCTACAGAGGAAACAGTCAGCATCATGGACAGCACCCACTCCAGAGCCCCCATGGACCCCTACCCGCATCACATATACATCAGAGTAAAGTGCATCTATCGCCTCCGAGCACCGGAACACAATCAACTGCTCCATCAACACTGGTACCTGTCCTGAGGACTAGAAACACGCCAAAATACGCCCTCTCCTCAAGAAACCTTCAGCCGACCCATCAGGACTGAAGAATTTCTGGCCCATCTCGCTGCGACCCTACCCCGCCAAAGTACTAGAGAAAGCAATCAATGTACAACTATGGAATTTCATCGAGGCCACCAACTTCCTGGACAGCTACCAGCCCGGCTTCCGCAGTAACCACAGCACAGAGACAGCCCTCCTGGCAGCCACTGATGACATCTGATTACTCCTAGACCGCATCCAAACCGCAGTGCTCATACTCCTCGACCTCTCAGCAGCTCTCGACATGGTCTCCCACAGCACCCTGCATACCAAACTACACAACATAGGAATCCGGAGAAGAGCCCTGAAATGGATCCACTGGATCCACTCCTTCCTCTCCAGGAGGACGCAGAGGGTCAGACTCCCGTCCTGCACCTCCAGACCCACAGGAGTCAACTGTGAAGTCCCCCAGGGATCCTCACTGTATCCCACACTGTTCACCATATACATGGCCCCCTCACAGCCATCGTCAAAAGCCATGGTATGAACATCATGTCATATGCTGATGATACACAACTCATCATTTCCCCCACTGAATACCCGGACAATGCCAAAAGGAACTTCCACTCAGTAATGGAAGCTGTCACCACCTGGATGAGAGAAAGCTGCCTCAAACTCAACTCTGACAAGACTGAGCTCATCATCTTTGTAAACGCCATCTCTGCTTGGGACAACTCCTGGTGGCCCCCATCCCTCAGTGTCTCCCCTGCACCAACTGAGCACGCCCTCAACCTAGGCATCATCCTCGACTTCTCCCTATCCCTGACCCGCTAGGTAAACTCAGATGTCTCTTCCTGCTGGCACACACTCCACAAACTTTAGAAGATCTTCAGATGGATCTCAGCAGACTGTTGCAGGACAGTCACCCACGCCTTAGTCACAAGCAAGCTCGACTACAGCAACACCCTCTATGCTGGCGCCTGAACTAGAAACATCCAAAAACTAAAACTCATCCGGCACGCTGCAGCCAGGCTCATTCTGGCCCTCCCACGCCTAGAGCCCATCTTCCAACACCTGAGGACCCTCCACTGGCTACTGGTCGAGAAGCGAATCGCCTTCAAGCTACTCATGCACATGTACAAGGCTATACACAAGGCAGGAGCAGCCTACCTGAACCACATCGTCTCCTTTCACACCCCCACCAGATCCCTCTGCTCCACCCAGATGGCCCAGGCCACCATCCCACGCATCCAAAAAACCACTGCTGGAGGGCAATCCTTCACCCTTCATTGCAGCAAAGAGCTAGAACAACCTCTCCCTGCACCTCAGACAAAGTCCGTCGCTCACCTTCTTCATGAAGAAGAGACGTGCCTTGAGACCAACACTGGTGAGTAGCTGCTCTTTACAAAAACTGGTTGATTGATTGATAGAGTACTGTGGTGTTGAGTGCAGTGACGAAGAGAAGAGTGGCACAGAGTGTAGTGGCGTAGAGTGGTGCAGAATAGAGTGGTGCAGAGTAGAAAATAGTCACATAAAGTGCAGTACGGGAGAGTGGAGTGGTGCAGAGCGCAGTGGCATGGAATGGATTGATGGTGAGTAGAGTAATGCAGAGTGGAGAGGTATAGAGTGCACTGGCATAGAATGCAGTAGTGCAGAGTAGAGAGGCATAGAGTTCAGGGGCATAGAATGTAGTTTTCAGAGTAGAGCATCACAGACTGCACTGGTGTTGAGTGGCGTAGAATGCATTTGAGTAGAGTTCATTGATGTAGAGTAGACTGGTGTTTAGTAGAGTGGTGTAGAAGCTGGGGCATTGAGTACACTGGAGCAGAGGAGATTGCTCCGGAATAGAGAGCAGTGGCATAGAGTGCAGTGGCATGATGTAGAGTGCTGCAGAGTAGGGTGGAATGGAGTAGAGTGGTATAGAGTAGAGTGGTCTGGTGTAGAGGGCATTGGTGTAGTGTGTTGCAGAGTATAGTGGTATAAAGCACAGTGGCGTGGAGTGCTGTGGCATAGGATTCAGTGACACAATGTAGCATTGTAGAATGCTGTGGCAAACTGTAAAGTGGTGTATAGTGGAGTGCAGTGGTGCAGAGTAGAGTGGCATTGAGTGCAGTGGCATAGAATATAGTGGTATAGAGTGCAGTGGTGTGGAATAGGGTGATATAGAGTAAAGTGGCAGAGAGTGCAGAGGTGTAAAGTAGTGCAGAGTGGAATGGAGTAAAATGGGCTGATTCAGAGTGCAGTGGCGTAGAGTGCAGTGATGCAGAGTAGAGTGGCATACAGTTCAGTGGCAGAGAGTGCAGTGTTGCAGAGTAGAGTGTCATAGAGTGGAGTGGTGTAGAATGGTGTAGAGCACAGTGGCATAGAGAGCAGTGGCATTGAGTACAGTGGTGCAGAGTAGAGTGCAGTGGTGTAGAATGCAGCTGTTTACAGTGCCATGGCATAGAGTGCAGTGGTTTACAGTAGAGTGGCATAGAGTGAGGTGGAATACAGTGGAGTGGTGCATAGCGGAGCTGAGTGGTGTAGAGTGCAGGGGCATAGAGTAAATTGTTTGAGTATAGAGGTGCAGGGTAGAATGTGGTGGTGTTTAGTGCTTTAGAGTGGAATGGCATAGAGTAAAGTAGTGTATAGTGCAGTTGCATGGAGTGCAGTAGTGCAGAGTAGATTAGAGTGACATACAGTGGATTGTCGTAGAGTGCAGGGGTGTAGGGTTGAGCGCTACAGAGTAAAGTGCATTAGCATATAGTGTATTGTCATAGAATGCAGTGGCATAGAGTGCAATGTTGCAGAGTGGCATAGAGTGGAGTAGTGTAGAGTAGATTGGAATGGCCTAGACTACAGTGGTGTAGATTGTGTGGCAAAGGGTGTAGTGGTGTAGAGTAGAGCGGCATAGAGTGCATTGGCATAGAGTAGAGTGGTGCACAGTAGAGCTGCAGGAAGATGGGTTCTGGTTGCAGTACCCCCCACCTTTTGCCTGGTTTTTGATGCACCTTTGGCTGACGTACACTGAGTTCCTGCTGACCAGGTCCCCAGTGCCAGTGTTCCTTCCCCAAAACAAGATACCTGGTCACTTGACTCCCAAGTGGTCAGGCTCTCCAGCACCTCTGTAAGTCCCTAGTAAATTGCACCTCTGGTACCCAGGGCCTAAGTACTAAAGAGGGTCCCTAAGAACCGCAGCATAACTTGTGCCACTCTAAGCGGCCCAACACCAAACTCATGCAGACTGCTACTGCAGACTGCTGCTGCATGAGTACTAAGGTGCTTCAAAAGGTGAAAACACAACATGTTCCACACTTGTGTGCCATGTCCCCTAACACTGCCTGTAATATTTGTGTCACCCCTACAGCAGGCCTAAGGCAGGGTGCATAATATTATAGGTGAGGGGATATCGGCTTAAGCAAATATGCCCCTAATATGTCTTTGTTGATTCTTAGACATAGTAAGTGTACAGGGAAGCCATTCTAATGTACTGGTCAGTGGTCAATACGAGTTCCCCAGCTACATGATGACTTCATTGAAACTAGGCAGGGGCGAAGCTTCAGAGGGGTGTTTGGGGTGTTACTCCCCCTAATAAATGTATTTTCTGACAAATAGCTGGGTACAGTTGCTTTCAGTTGGTAGGGTGAGATGTCTGTCGGATTCGGATTTCATCAGGAATTTTTGCAAACACACAGACAAAAATATTGGTTATTTTACAAAAGATAGTTTTTTCTCTTAGTACTCTTCATTCCTCTTCTCTTCCACTGCCCCGTAGGCCCCTCTCATGCATCCTGCTTCTTGTATAAAGTATTGAAACATTATATGCCAGCTTGATTGTTAGAAAATCTAAAGCTCACACCTCCCCCAATCTTACTGACCAAGCTACGCCCCTGATACTAGGGATGTTTGGCATCAAACATCTCATATTAAAAAAAGCTCATTGATTCCAGTGATGGATTTATTAATACCTGCACCCAGAGGGCACCTTAGAGGTGCCCCCTAAAGACCTACCAACTGCTGGTGGGCTAATTGACTAGTTTTAGCAAGCCTGCAACCAACGGATGAGCTTCTGACCCCCAAAGGGAGAGCCTTTTTGCTCTCTGGAGGTCAGAAACAAAGCCTGCTTTGGATGGGGTGTTACACTCCCCTCCCAACAGGATGATCTGTAATCTACGTTCCAAGGCAGGAAGTTTCAAAGGAGCCCGCCCCTTTTAGTATGCAGATCTTGCTCTCCTCAGAAGGAGATGCCGACTCCCCTGCCGCAGGGCCCATTTGGCTGGTGGGAAAATTAGCTATGCAGGAGGCGTTTTGCACTGCCAGGCTGGACACACCTCTAGGTTGACCAGCCTGAGGTGAGCACAGCCTTAAAAATCCCCCCAGTTTGTGTGTGGTGGAATTAGAAATGCTGGGACAGGGTGATGCTCAATCCCCAAAGGAAGTGGTCATCTAGGAGATGTAGTGACCCCAGGGGTAAGGAGCCCATTGGCTACTAACTTTTACTCCCCTTAACAACTCCCAAATTGAATATTTATAGGACCCTAGATACCAGGACCTCAGATCTTCACTGGACACAGAAGAAGGAGTGGACAAGAAGCCTGCTGAACTTGAGAACGAGGAGTGTGATGGACTTGGATCCAACCCTGCAGGCCTGACTGGTGCACCTGATCCTGGAGGAGTAACTGATCTGACCTGCCACTGCAGCCTCCAAGAAACCAGAAATCCTGCCAGTTATTTGCAAATCACCAAGAAGAACTGCCTTGGAGTGAAGAAGCTACTTCCCTGGATCTGTAGGGCAACCCAAGAAAGAACTGCGAAGACCGGGACTGCCAAAAAACCGACACCGGAACTCATCACTCCACCTAGCCAGAGCAGAAGTGGGCCAACGGTGTCAACGTGGTTCCCAGACCCTCCAGTCATGAGGCCCACCTTGAGTTCACCCACTGGGGACTTCCCAATGACATTTGCAGCTTCTTTATACAGATCTCCCCTTTACCGTGACCACCTCTGGTGACTGAGACCCAACAGTCTACTGCACCTCTGCACCCAGATGCCTCAGACCGAGAAAAAGAGGACCACTGGTTTCCCTACTTTCCCCAGGCTCATGAGACCTGATCCTATTTGTTAGTTCAGTCAGACTGAACCCCCAGTCCACTCCAGTATCCTGATACTGTGGGTCCCCCTCTACCACCACTTCCCATGGTGACAGAAAACCTGATGGTCCAAACCACCTCTGCACCCGGATGTCCCAGACTAAGGAAAACAGGACCACTGGTGTCCCTACGTACCTGGGCATTGCAAGACTTGAACACCCTTGGTAGTTCGCCCAGACTAGACTTTCAGTCCACCTCTGCAGCAACTTTGTGACTGGACCAATCCCCGTAGACTTAGGTGGGGCACCCAACATTGAACTGTACCACTGCACCTGGCCGCCCCAGTGCCACCCTAAGAGACCTGTTGTTGTGGCCTTGCACCTTGCCCCATACTTACCTTAAGTCCAGGAGATTGGTCCCCTAAGTCGCTGTACTGTTCGTGTGTGCAGTGCTTGTTTTTTCTCCATAGGATAACATTGTCACATCTGAACAATGCACTGTCAACATTTGCAAACTCTAAATACAAATTAATAACTCGAAAAGTACTCACCTGGTTCTGGTGATCTTGGTACCTAACTTTATATAAAAGTACATGTTATTTTTATACATTGGTGTTAGATTCCTTTAGTGTGTATCTCATTTACTGCCTATGAGTATGCCTTCCATGTTTAGCACTACCCTCTGATATGCCTAACTGTTTGCCCTCACTACCACAAAGGAGAGCATTTGGGATGCAATTTGTGCCTCTGTGATACCTTTGGGGTTGGCCTAGACTGTTTTCACAGAGTTCCTCTTTTTAGTCCACTATATAAACGGCCAGGTTCCTACAAAAACAGAGAGTGTAGAGTGAAGTGGTGTACAGTGCAGTGACATGGAGTGGACTGGTGTATTGTAGAGTAGAGTGCAGTTATGTGGAGTAGTATAAAGTGAAAGGGTGCAAAGTAGAGTGGAGTGGCATAGAGTGGACTATGCATGGTTGGTAGCACATTGCCATTACAGACAAGACCTTTTCAATTTGATTGACCATTACATTTATACAGACATGCAGTTTTACAAATAAAACTATACAGCACACAAACAATAATATGTGGAAATGGCATACCTAGTGTATTGATTTGTTTTGATCATATTAAAGTATATGTTTCCAACACATTTCAGAATTACCAAAAAATTTGCTTTATTTGTGTGATCTTAATTATGATATATTTTGAAATTCCTGCACAGTTCATTTAAATGTTGTGTGCTAGAAAAAACCTTCCTACCCCTAGTATCCAGGAAGATTGTCACATAAATCACCTCACTTTGTAGTCAGAGAAAGAAAAATAAACACCAAGCTACTCCAGAAGACAAAGCTTGACATTTGACCTCTGTCTTTAAATGCATAGTAAATATGAGAAGATAAGAACACGATTTACAGGCCTATTTACAGAAAGGAGCACTCGTGAAAGAATACAAGGGGAGTTGGTATGAAAAGGCTTTGGTTCTTGGGAGGTACGAACTCCACACAGATGGCCCAAAACAAAGGAAGCCAGCAAAGAGAAAGTCAGTAAATGTGAGTTACAAACCACAAATCCAATGATAAGCAATGGGCAGAATGCATTCCCTGGGAAGTTTTCTGGATGTCCTCAAAATGTCTTTAGCGAACCAGACAGCTGTGCTGTCTGGTATGCTTCGATCTAATGAGGGTCCCCATTTAATGAATGGACCCATTTTTTTCCTTGGCTTAGTGCCACTGCACGTGTTGCATTAATGATAGCCATGTCACTAGTAACAGAACCTGGAAGAAGGAATGAAATCCTGGCCTCCTGATATAGAGAATCATTTGAGGTTTGTTTCAGTTTTAATATCTTACTCCATTCTTTCACAAATGCACATGGAGCAGTATAGGGCTCTTCTTTTCTGGTCTTCGCCTCCACCATACATTGGTTAGAAGATGGGACGTGGTTGAAACATCAGCAAATGTGTAATAACCCTTTCTCATTAACACACTTTGGTGCCTGACACAGACTTTGAAAATAGCACCCTTTTTTGCTACATTACCTGAAAAGCTGAAGCTGCTTTCTGCTGGGCCTACAAAAATGACTAATTTCAAGTTATGCTCACTGATACATCTTACTATTTACGTTCTTCATCCGGGGTGCATCCAGGAAGCATGGTTGAGCAGAAGCTGATCTACATTGCTCTTGAATGAGACTTACCAGCGCAGGCCTTCATTCTACCTGTATCCCAGGCCTGACAGAGCTATCCTGAACTGATGGCTGGCCTTTCTGGTTGGAAATATGGAAGAATAGAGTGGTTTGCCAATGGAGAGAGGCCCACACAAGGCTTTGAGAAGATAGATGGTGACTGCAATTCCAGTCTGTAGAGCCGCAGTAAGAAATGTCCAAAAGATGGGCTATGTACTCTGATCCCTTCATGAAATGCCATTCGTGGTATAATCTGCTATGGAGCTCCGGAGACAAAGGGGTGGGAATCCTTCCAGAGCACCTGAGAGAACATTCATCAAAACTGCTGCTGCGAAATGTGAGCAATAATGCTGCAACATAGCAATAAGGACCACGGTGAGCACAGGTGACTAAGAGAGCCACAACCGTACACAAGATCTGACTCCTGCCCATCATAACCTTGTCCTAAATGTAAGAAAAGGTCATTTAATATCTGTATCGTGCAAGCTTGGCGGTACGCGCCACATATGGTGGAGTTGAGAGCTATTTCATTAACACAGTAATGTGTATAGGCAATGCTACTGTGTGGCAGATAGAGGGATGGCTGTGATTTATGGGAATAATATTAATAATAATCCAGGAGCTAAGTTGTAGGCACAGGCAAGTTAAGTGATTTGCTCAGAACTTCAGGGTGTTGAGCTGATGCGGAGGCTCAAACATGGTTCCCCCCACCTCTGAAGCCAGCAGCTCAGATCAGTAGGCCATATTCTCTCCCCCTGAGGGTTTCTGGATTGGACTGATACTAGGTAGTGGTCAGAGGGATTTGGTCTGTCTTGCATAAAGAAAGCATATCGAAGAGCTGACTACGCTCAATTGTATTGATATCCCTCTACCTCAATAATCAGTTCTTGGAATGGGGAAATTACATCAGGAGAAGGCAAGTTGCTCAGCAAGCAAGTTTGTAAAATTCAAACACCAGGCGGTTAGAGGGGCAACCCCAAAACCCAAGATAGTCAAACCCCAATCAACTTGGAGGAGCTGCACCACATACAACTTTAAAAAAGAAAATTTGGCTCAATGCTTGGAACTCTTCTGAACACAATAGTATGTGTGACATTAATCAGCCGTGAACTGATTGGTATGTTGAAAGAAATGGACTCCAGACACAGAACATGCGCAAACGAAGAGGGTGTTATTAGTGTGATGTATGTGGATACCAGAGTGGCTGTGATTGACACACAATCCCAAAACTATATCGAAACAAGTGAGAATTTTGAGATTTGCTACTTGAAAGAATTCATTTGAATCTGTAACCAGAAGGATGGGGCTAAATGCTTAGAGATGAAGCAAGGCCTAAGATAAGTATCTTGGAGGTGCTGGCTGACACAGAGGCCAAGGAAGTGACGCCGTAGAAAAACAAAAACAGTCTGTGACTAATGATACCAAAGACAAGTCAAATTATATTCATTCAGAATAAAAAAATAATCCTGAACTCTGTCAAGGTGATGGGCTTTACACCTCATTCCATGGAAATGAGGTACTATTGCAGAATTTGGAGCTGATTTTCTTAACGAGTAGGTATTCCTTCATGTCTTTTCCATCAAGACTGAAGGAGTAAAATGGCGAGTCCAAGTGGACATTTCTATTTGGTCTGGCCTTTAAATGGAGAGCTGTTCAAAAGGAGAGCCCAAATTTAACAAGAAGGGATGCACCTCCTCGATCTAGCTTGTGTTCTGTGACATGGCAATCTTTCACAAGCTGTAGCGTGGAAGGCACTTAAAAGATGTAGTGCTTCGTTCAGGTACAGTACATAGAAATTTGTTGCCTTTTTGAGGGGGAGGTCAATAAAGTAAATCTCTTTAATCCTGTCCTCTGGCACAAAACACAAGTAGGAAGACACCAGTGTCTTATCCACACTTGTATGGGCAAGCAGTCACTGTCTTCAAGACATCATCACCTAAACAGCATTTGTTTCACTTCTCTTCTGTGTACAGCATGCATGTAAAAATACACCACAAAAGTTAATTCTACTTTTGCTTGGAAATTGGTTTCCCACACTCTTTAGGTCTTGAGAGGTTGAATTTATTTACCTACACCCCCTTTTTTTAAAGTAACCTATTTCTATATAATGTACCAGAATGAATCCCTATTTCTTATTACACTCATGTCCAGGATTTCAAGGTTATTTTGGCTAGCCCATTATTTCAAATTATTGCAGTATGAATGGCAGCGCTGTACAGAAACGGAGAAAGATGGGAAGGCACTTAGGAAAGTGCTGGGGGAATGATGGAGAATGATGATTAAGCAATAAAAGATAAGTGAAAATGACATTTGGATTTTAGTATGCTCTTGGCGAAGAGATACGGGTAGAGTGAGGAAATAGATGACTATTAAGTAGGTATAACGTTCAAGGAGAAGATGACTTATGGCCTGTGGTCTAAGATTTTGTAATTGAAAGGGTTATAAGGCAATGTGAGTACTTTTAAATTTGTGTCTTTGTGAGGTATGCAGTTTTGGATGCTGTACAGACATGGGGCCTGGTTTACAAGAAAGTGGCGCATCAGTACTGATGCGCCACTTTTCTTACGTGGCCTTTGCCCCATCTAACGACTCCATGTTTGAGCCGTATTTAGAATACAGCGCACCATGGCGGTCCTTAGAACAATAGCAGCAACATTTTTGATGCTGTTGAGACACTTGGCTACACTAGCATCAAAACGTTTGACGCTAGTGTAGGAAAGCTCAAGGAGGCCCATTGATTTCAGTGGGTACGTATTTTAACGCCTGCTCTGAGCAGACGTTAAAAATGATGCCAAAAATGGCACCGTGAAATCTTGTAGAATGCACCCCCTTGCATACATTATGCCTGGCGCAGGCATAATATGGCGCAAGAGGTCGCAAAGTGGCACAATGCATGCATTGTGCCACTTTGTAAATATGGCGCAGCAAAAATTGCCTCCTTGACCCACATTAGTATAAAAAAAAAAATAACACTAATGTGGCGCAAGGAGGCCCCCGGGCCTTGTAAATATGGCCCTCACTGTACTTTACACCATTAGGGACCACAGTTGTAGTTATCCTTGTTCGTGCTTCATTGTTGTTGGGTAGAGTGATAGGAGAGGATGCATCTTCCAAGTTCTCAATTTATCGCAGTTGCATATTGGGTATTGCTGCAGCGCCACGAAATCCTAGCTATTGCTTAAACTAAATAGTGGATTCTGTGAAAGAGGTCAATGGATCGAAGCAACAACGGATTGAGGGGATGTCATCAATGAGGAATGTTATCATCAACAATAAACAATATAATCAAAGATATTGAACCTCAAACAAGAACCACACCAGTTTATTAAGAAGAATTATACAATTTATTTACCTGGATTAACAATGCTAATGTTACGTAGATAACTCTCAAACACAAGTGCTAAGCATATAGAATGAATAATGGCTGATTAGAACGTCTAATATATCTGAGTTTAATCAAAACGATTAGCATCACCAGAATCGGTAATAATGGCAACGTATGCATTAGTACAAACAATCAAAGAGTGTCAATATAAATCTTGAGCATATGAAGTGAATACCCTCACTCACCACAAATCAGCATCAACATGTTGGGTTTCATGTAAAAAGAATTTAGTAACACAAATTTTGGAAAATCACTCTAACTTGGGTCATATTAAAAAAACATTATTAGTATGCAGCAGTACCTGCAAAGCAAAAGAGACACATATATCATTACAATTGTATATATTACCCAAGTAACAACAACATGCAGTCTACTTCAGCAAGGGGACACCATTGGGTAAAGTCATCAGAGAATCAGGCCTATTGACAGCTAACCTCAAACTGCTCATATGTCTCAAACCATCAACAGGAACTCTTGAACCCACAATCTCCTCCCTAGAGTCTAAAAATCTAATTTCTGCCTAAAAATCCTGATGAAAATTCTGAATAAAGAAAATCCTACTCAGGTTGTTATACTAATATTCAAAAAGCTTATGATTGGTCAGTTTATGGAGTGGTTACGATTAACCAATAATAATTCTAATTGATAACCTAAAATGCAACCTCGTCACATTAACCAGGACATATTCATAACAGTAACATCTCCTCTTCCGTCTCGTCTGCAGCTTCATTGTTCCATCCTCTCTAAACTTCTCTTCTCAGGAAGAAACTTTCTCTCTTGCAACATTCACTTCCATCCTCTTGAAGGAAACCACGTATTAGTAACATTTTCAGACAATAGAACATTCAACTTATGCAAGAACTTGGTTAAACATGGCTTTGTAAGACATAACACAGCAACCCACTAGGGGTAGCTCTGTACACATCTATTAAACCATCTAGCACACTTTCATATAAGCACTGAACTATGGAAAATAACCAGAAAGTTTGGTTAGAATTTTGCTCAGTTAGGAACATAAATTAACTGTGGCGACCATTTTCAAAAGTCACCCGTTTTTGCATGTTAATTTGCTATACAGTTAATACACTAAAATCATTAATAAAGCATTAGAAAATTCACACTCTCACAGTATCGAAGCCAGCCTTACTATAAATTCAAAGTTAGCACATTGATACAAGAAGAAAATAAAATCAGGTCGCTTCTTTCCCATTTTCCAGCTTGGCAAATGTAGTACCTTTTAAGGTGGAGTTGAAATTCTACAAACAAGAGAGCCACAACGATTAAGAAGGTTGTCTTTAGGAATAGTGATGCTGTCTTGCTCCAGGAGAAATAGCTACTCAAAAAGGCCAACATATCTTCCCATTTAAAGCATTACAACAATAAATGTTAGCTTCCACTAGAGTTAAGTAGGGGAAGGTTGTGATCATTAGTGGTCACTTTATGTATCTACAGCCCATAATAAAAGTGAAAGTGCAAAGTGGTTAAGGACACAAGTGGAGACCAATTATTGTCATTAAATATGTTTATGTCCTGAATATGGGATAAGAAAAAAATGTACGAACTGGTACTTCATATCACAGTTAATTTTGCAAAAGGGGCATTATACTTATACTACAGGCAGACATTAATTCAGTCAGGGTCTTTAAGCTGGATAGGTTGATGAACAGCTCGTTCTATGCCCCTCTTGCGAGTGGCCCAACAGGAAGGCAATTGTTATCACACCTTTTAAAATCCGCTACCTGCTGTCTGCCCGCTGGCCTCAGAAGAAGACCAGGAGAAAGGGCTTATTTGATACATGGAAAAAGATGCACTCATTGTCTCAAATTCAGCCATTCTTCTCCCACTCTAATACATCATATGCAAGGAATAGGTATGCATGTATGAGTCAATTACATATGGAACTTCACCATTTCAGACCTTGTACCTGGACTGGTGGTGATAAACAATGGAAAGACCAAATTGAGGGGCAGAAGCTGTATTCCTGGAGAGTTCCATTTGAAGGGCAGAATGTTTCAGGCAGGACTTTAACAGTAAAATAAGGAACATTTGGCCTGGAATGACACACGGCAAACTGTAGAAAAAGACCACATGGGTGCATGCAAGATGGTATTAATAGGGTGTCATATTGTAGCACCAACAAAGCTGAGGAACCACAGGACCCTATCCAGAGGACTATCAAACATTGTGCAAGGACACAATGCCTTAAATTCACGTAGATGATGAAGGAGGAACTCAAAAGTATTCACTGCTTATGATCAATCCAAAGCACAATGAAGGAGCTAACAACTCTGGGTGCCTACTCACCACCAAATTAAGGGCTAAGCAGATTGCTGAACGAACTTACTTATAAACGAAAATGTTTCCAACAATACTATAAAAGGTGCATTCCTGCTCTCTGCCAGCGCTGGAGCACAAACTGCTGCCTAGTACCAACACAGGGCCCCTTAACCATGGCACAAGGGTGCATATGTTACAGTCAGAAAAATGTTTTGGTCCCTTTGCGGGAAGGATATGAATTAACCTCTACGACAGTAGTTGTACGATAAAGAACTTTCTGTACCGATGAAGTTTGTGAGTAATTTATCACATTTATTAGAAACTTAAATTCCACAATGTAAAGTAATCAAGGTGCTCCTGTATAACGGCACAGTGTGAGTGAATTATGTGTTAGTATAAGGGTTGCAGTGCTATTTACATGAAAACTAAAACTGTGGTTAAAAGCACAAGGTCTCAAATAAGCACTTATAACAATAGGTATTGTGAGCCTGCTGAATTTTTCAAAAGCCAATCCACATTTTCTAATACAATGTTGATGTTTCGACCCCAAACAAATAAATTATTTCAGGCGGGTCATCATCAGGACAGAATATTGAAATAGGAAGCACCCCTATTTGATTGTACTCAGACACATCCTAGTCGTGTTAGCAATAAAACAATGCCAATTCACCTTCCATTTCATGTAGGCCGGGTGTGTTGTTCATAATACCACTATTTTACTTAACCATCTAATGGCTTCAGAAAGGTCTTAGATCATTCCATACAAATGAGCCAATTGTTTAAAGTCCTTTTTAAAACATGTTGGCGAGGTCCTACGTTAAAGTTAAGGATCTGCAGTCCTGATTTAATCAGGATAAATGCCTTGCCTGGTGAATCCATGATTCTTATTGAGATTTCTTTAAAGGAAGGACCTGCAGTCTGGTGCTAAGAGCATAGATAAGTACATTCCTACTGCGCATTCAACTGTTCAGCCATTCACATTCACCCAATTCTATTGTTCTCCTAACCTGGATCTTTTGAGAGACTAGCCTCTCTCTAAGAGAACAATGTTAACTTAATATCTCCTTTTCTCCAGGAGCCAGAGGTATCCAAGGTTCTCTGGAGAACAGTTCAAAGGGTCACAAATATACTATCTACTAATGTCTTATGCAGGAAGTGAAAACTCCTTCTCAATGTTCAGTTTTCTCCATCACAGTCTCTAGAAATTAGTCTGAGCACTGAGGTTTGTCTCTAAGACTGGCAAGTCTTCAAGGCGAAGAGTTTTTGAATATATATGTACATATATATATTGGCAAGTTTGGAAATCATACAAAAGGATTCCTTACTGCAGTTGCTTAAAGTTCTGTTAAGCCAAAAGAATTCACCTTAGAAAGCCAAAAGCCAGTTGTTGAAAGAAGAATGAAATTCAGCTTCCCCAGAAGGGAAAAAGTAGCTGGTGTGCACACCGTAAGAAGAAAAATATTTAATTACTCATAACTGGAAGAATTCTCTATGAAACGAAGTGCCTCAGGAACACTGTTCATTCTCCTCAGGATGGCAGTTGAAGTGCACAGCTCTTAGAGAGAAACAGCTGGAGGGAAGCTTCAGCACAAGACTAAGGTAAAAACACTAGAGTGCTGACCTCAGAAAGATTTGTGGCCACCATCTTGAGTAGCAGTTAAACCTGAAGAAGCTAGTCTAAGAACAGCCTCTGCAAGAGCCACCGGGATTGAGGACGCCACTGCAACCAACGTGGGTTCAAGGAAAAGGGGAATCATTTTTGCTGAGTGAAGAACTTAACAACACTGGCACTAGTTTTCCTGACACCTCTCTCACCTCTCTCAGCACTTATAATACAGTACTAGCGTAGTCAGGGGACATCTGGAATGGTGTTGCCCTAGCTTTAGCCTAGTTTCTAATGCTTGTGATTTCCTGGGTTATTAACATTTAGAACTGCGTACAAGTGGAGCCTCAGTTCATTCCGTTACTCTTTGATTTTATTTTTATATTTTCTTCTCCAGATTATTTATTTCAGCCATTGTTTCTAACTTTGTGTCACTATGATTTCAGGTTCATTGAATGCTGGATGATTGTATCCTTCTCCAGCTGGAGTTTAGGCAAGAAGGGGAGGATACATAATGTCTTTCACTATTCATTATTCTGTCTGTCTTTCCCTAAGCACTGAGGGGTATATTAATTCATGAAGCCCCACTTTTCTAGAACTCCACTGCATCCCTGTAACAACACCATGTGTGCGCCGTATTTACAATTCAGCACACCATTGCAGTCGTGCCCACATTAGCGTCATAATTTATGGCGGTACTGTGGCACTTTGCTGGATTAGCTCCATAAATTACGGTGCTAATGCAGCACTCACGGGGAGGCCCATTGTTTTCAATGGGAGCATCATCTTAAAGCCTGCCTTAGGCAGGCATTAATAATTATGCTAAAAAAGGTGCAGTGAAATTTACTAACTTTCACTGCACCATTTTCCCGACCCTCCCTGTGTGGGAACTACCACCTTGCATTCATTAAGCCTGGCACAGGCATAATGTGGCTCAAAGGTTTACAAAGTGGAGCAATGCTTGCATTGCCTCACTTTGTCAATATGGCAAGTGGAAGGTAGCGCTGGGGGCATAATATGTATGCTCCTATGTGCTGGGTTTAGTTTATAGGTCTCCCATTATGTTAATGGCATCTCCATCCTCCTTCCTCAATCCAGGCTTAAGATCTAGTTTGGATGCAGACAAAGGAAGTTTTGCTTCTGACAAGGAGGTAGTACCCCTCAAAACAGGAGGGCAATAGTGAGTGCTTGCCAATGGACCACTGCAATCTTTCACTTGTCAGGCTTAGTGCATGGCTCCTGTTAATGATGAGTTTTTAATTAAATTATGAATGATTATTCATGTATTCTGAGTGTTGAATTTGCGTAGAAAATGTGATAACAGAGGAAAATAATGCATGCATTGAAAGGGCCGCCCACCAGTGTGGCCACCAATGTTCACGAAGTGTACTTATTAATGGATTATTAATGTGAAATGATGCTCTTTTGTTTGATTAATGTAGCAATATGTCATATTAAGGGTTATGCATTATGTATTAGCTTTTATAATTATAGGCCTTAACTTAGCGAGGTCTTGGCCTAGTTGTTCGGCCTCATGTCAAGCTGTATTTCTTAGGCATTTAATAAAATAGATGCTTAAAGTATTAACTTGTGATTTTCCACTGTGCTAACCAAATGCTCATAGCTAAAATTCTTTCTCATGAAAACTGCTTGGTAGAAGATGATGTACTTGCTAATGCAACATTGTGAAGGTAATGTTTATGAGACTTACTTTCCCAAGAGAAGACAACAACCATACTGACTGGAGTATAAGCTGCAACAATATTGTTACCTGATGATCTGGATGATGAGAACAGTATGACAGGAGCCAATCATCGACATGTGAACCGTGTACTAGTAGAAATGTAGATTTGAAGTTTTAGTTTTATTGGACAAAGTGTGAACATGCGATTCGTGAACCAATTGGAATGTGTGAAGTAGTTTTAGGAAATCTAACTTAGCCAGACTACACAGAGAGGAGATACCGCCATTATTTTCTTGACCGTCTTGAGAAGAGACGTGTTGAACTCTACTGCTTAAAAGAGACTTTGCTTTTTCTGAACTTTGATGCTGAATCCTCATACTTTGCTGACCAGACTGATGTTCTGATGATGAAGACTGTCACTGCTTGCTGATCCAAACTGAGGAGAGGTGTATTGACTCTGATGTTATTTGCTACGTTTATTTGCTTTTGTTTCTAGGTACCAACTGCTATTTTGATAAAGCCATAGTTAGATGTTTTTCCAAATTTGTGTTGACTAAATTATTTTGCATGAAGCCCAAACATGCTATTCTAATCTGGTTGAAGTTAGGGAGCTCACTGATGAAGTTAGCTAAATGAAATAACAACTTATGTATTTTTTTCGCTGAATCTAAATGTAAATAATATCATTTTCACAGTTATTCTTGCTATTAATTTGCACTGTAATTTTAGAATGTGTAGTAGCTCAAGCTTCGATTAGATTAAGATTCTTGCATCGTTTTGGTCAGCCAGTGTTGTATGTTTATCAATTGATTTTGAGATTAACCTACATTACATTAGCATGTTAATATAGGGAATTAAACATTCTAACTTTTACATAAAAGGTGTGGTTATTCATGACTGAAAGGTCACGGTGTGTGACAATTACTGACTCCCACTGATTACTAATGTTATTGATTGTTATTTATTATTGATCTGCATGTACGGGATATATGGTGGGAAAACCTCAAAGCGAGGCAAAAGGTTCATCAACCTATTTGCGTCTCGCTTGTAAGTTTACTTATTAAGGTCTGATGGGCTAACAGACGTGGTAGCAGAGATTGATGGTTTGTCTCCTTAAGAGCCCATCATAGATGCCCGGTACAGGTTTGTCTTTCAAGAGCTTACCATCACTGAGATTTGGATTTATTTTTTCAATGATACAAATTGGAGAGAGAATGTGCCCCTAAGTACCTGAAATGACTCTCCCAGAATCTTGGAGCTTGCCAATGGTTGTTTGAGGATGTTCTCAGCATTCTAGTGACAGTGTGAATGGAGTAGGTTTGCGCTTTCACAACTTTTGCAAATCACAGGTGAATTGTGATGTTTGTAAGTATTTAGGGAGGTTGCATACTCCAAATTAAGTTGTAGAAGGAGTGTGCGTACCTCGAAGTGCGAGAGTAGGGAAGTCATTGAACTTCACATGTGTGTGGCGCTTTGTGCGCAAACATTGTCCACATGGTTGTTGATATATGGACCCTGAGTGGTCTAAGACTCTGGAGTATATTGAAAAGTGTATGAGACAAGTCAGAGTGTGAGTCATAGTGAGTGAAAGAAATTGTCGACTGAGATCTGGAGAGTCCTAGGCAGACCCACTGATCAGTTGAGAGTAAAATTTGCAGGTCGAATTTTGCTTGCGAATCAGGGAAACTGAGAAAGTAGGAATAGCTGTTAGAGGGAAAGCTGTCAGTGAAATATTGGTAAAGTTTCTGAAGCAATTGTGTTAGCCTACCTGTAGTTAAGGGACAAAGTGGGTTTTTCTTTTGTTTAGTGCTCGCAATCATTTTGCATTAGTTCAGTGTGAAATTGACAAGCCTCAAGGCTTTGTCAGCTGTATTACGTGTGAGGTCAGGGGAGCCGCGCTGGGATAGGTTGATTAGTAAGAAGGGTCGCACACGGATTGGCAGCGGTCCGTGAAGCGAAATTGTTTGAGAAGGTGGGTGATGAGAATTCTGGGATTAAAAGTCACTTCCTGATTTGATTTTGAATAACATAATGGTCGAAAAGATGAAATTTTTCAAAGCTTTAAATAGTGATTTAAGGGGAGATACCTACATAACAAAATGTATAGGGGATATTTCACCGCCATAAGGTACACCAGCTAACATCTTAATTGAAGAAAAGGACATTGCACCATGTCTTTGGTTGAAGCAATGGTGCTAAGTGACAGAGAAGGATGGGAGCTTAGCGTTTCCTGCCAACTGAACATTTAATTTGAGGAGTTTAGAGAATCTGAGGAGGGTGCTGTATGATCTGAAACCCCCTTCGAAACCAGCACAATTCAAGGCATTGGCAATCTGGGAGTTAGTAGCCAGAGAGCAAAAGCAACAGAAATTTGAGAGGAGAATGAGAAAGGCAGAAAAGAGACTAGCAGAGGCTAGGTGGGATAATGTATCAACAAAGGGAGGGACTGGGAGATTAGTTGGTCCAGTGTACGGTCTCCCAATTAACTGAACATACAAAAAAGGTGTACACTGTTCCAAATGGAAAAATATAATCACTAGGGGAACATTAAAGTTCAGGAGCAAGAGCCCTCACACATCCGAGAGGATGTCATGCTTCATCATCGGGTAGCTCCTCGTCAGACCGGCGCTGCAATGTCTGACGGGCTCCCGTAAGGGGAATCTTTGCCGGAGATCTTTTAGGTAGCAGCCGTGGTAGCGGACACTACAAGACCTGGTGTTGCGGTCAGGTGCTAATCCTGGCAGGAGAGTGAAAGCTAAAATTGGCTCCCAGTCTTAATAGGAGCAAGTCAATTTAATTAATCAATGGAATAAGACCGGGACCAAGATTAAAAACAAAAGGAAAGTGTAAAATGAGGAATAATGCTCAACCACTTTCTGCTTGGTGCTGGAGCTTAAGGAGATTATCGTCGAGCTCCTAGGACATGGTCAACATGTTTCGCGTACAGTGGTCTAACAAGATCCTATGACGCTTCTTCAGGACCAATACATAATAAGACTTCTCCTGTCTATATTACCGAAAGTTTGCAAAAATTTCAAACAAATCATATAGTCACTTACATTGAAGTTCACTAATTGTCAGAAACCTCTAATGGTCGCCCTAGAAAAATACAAACAAATCATTTTGGTCAAAACACACGGAAAAATAAGGAAGGACACCCGTGACACAACAGTGTGTAGTAACCAGTTGTGTAAAAACATAATAAGACAATATGCTTACCATCCCTTGGTACATGGGGGGCCCCTTGGGAAGTAGCATGCCGAAAGCGGTCACTACTAATAAAGTGGTAAAGCAGACACCATGAATGCAGTGTAATCAATCAGTACCAAAACAGTCACATTCACTACTAGAGGTCGGTTGGTGAAATTGATTATGAACATCAAGCACATTATTAGTCCATGTCACTTGGAAATTCATACACAGACTCGTCACTAGCATTTATGACATTTGTTGAAGGAAAACTGGGAGGAATAAAACAGTTTTACAACAGAAAATATTTCTAAAAAGGCTTGGTGAGTACTGTAGCAGAGTGTAATAGTCTGCGTGGTGATTTACAAAGGCAAAAACACACTGGCAAAGCGTGGTTATCCATAGAATATTAAGGGATTACCCCGACCTAAGTCTGTTAATACTTTGAGAGATGTCATTAGTTGAGCTCAATATACATCCCCAGAGTAAATAAGTAACCGAAAAAAGCGATAAACACACAAACGCGAGGTCACTTACTTTGTGGATGACGGCAGTCTGCAGGGGAACCTAACCTGACGTGCTATCCCGAAAAGACAACTTCCCGACTCGGTGCGAGTCTTTTAAAGAGAAGTTTTCCCAGCAAAAATGGGAGAGGGTGGTCAAAACTGTAGAAGGACTACACTCCGGGAACAGGTCTCAGAAATAAAAGAAGGACTCAAGCAAAATTACGGCGGCCATTAAAGATCTGATAGTCCATACCCGTCCAAAAGACACATTGCGAACACAAACATAAACTACACTCTGGAACCTTCCACCTGTAACTGGACATTATCCCTGTGGACACTGTAATGTCTGTCAATTGACTAGCCCCAACAAAACTTTAGATTTGGCACCGATAGGCCAATGCCACCTGACAAAGCATACAAATTGCAACACAAAAAACTGCATTTACATGATTACGTGTCCATGAGGGCTACGTTATGTGGGCATGACTTCTAGACCAGTTAAAATACGAATTAACGAGCATAGGAGCAACATCAGGTGTGGACGCATTACAACAAAATTATGCGCACACTTCCTAGATGCCCCCCACAGTCCCGATGATTTAAGTTGGGTCATACTTGACGCCCCTAGAATCACTACTGACTCTCCACACTCCTTGTTCAGACTGGAACAACGGTGGGTTTTCAAGCTTCATACTGATACAGATGGGTTGAATGATGCCATTCCCTGGACTACATTGTCCACCTAATCAACCCCTTTTAAGGATTTACCACCGAGTATTCAGTATCTTCAATCTATATTTGTTCTGTTTTTCACTTTTTATTTCCATCCTAATTGGACTGACTGTGAAAGACTATGGTTTTAGGGAGCCCCATTTTATGGATTACTCTGTGGCTCATACCTTTCTTTTGTCTACTAGGGTGGTTATTTCCGGCTTCCCACTCCAAACCACTCATTGTATTAACTGACATAACTCACTATCCAGTTCCAGCCATTCCAAGATGGCCGACGATGTTCTTAGTCCATTGTTTGTTTTGACTACCACCCACGAGGCTATTGGAGTAATGCTCGTTCTAGTCTATTATATCTCTGTTCACAAAGATGGCAGCCGTAATTTTGCTTGAGTCCTTCTTTTATTTCTGAGACCTGTTCCCGGAGTGTAGTCCTTCTACAGTTTTGAGCACCCTCTCCCATTTTTGCTGGGAAAACTTCTCTTTAAAAGACTCGCACCGAGTCGGGAAGTTGTCTTTTCGGGATAGCACGTCAGGGTAGGTTCCCCTGCAGACTGCCGTCATCCACAAAGTAAGTGACCTCGCGTTTGTGTGTTTATCGCTTTTTTCGGTTACTTATTTACTCTGGGGACGTATATTGAGCTCAACTAATGACATCTCTCAAAGTATTCACAGACTTAGGTCGGGGTAATCCCTTAATATTCTATGGATAACCACGCTTTGCCAGTGTGTTTTTGCCTTTGTAAATCACCACGCAGACTATTACACTCTGCTACAGTACTCACCAAGCCTTTTTAGAAATATTTTCTTTTGTAAAACTGTTTTATTCCTCACAGTTTTCCTTCAACAAATGTCATAAATGCTAGTGACGAGTCTGTGTATGAATTTCCAAGTGACATGGACTAATAATGTGCTTGATGTTCATAATCAATTTAACCAACCGACCTCTAGTAGTGAATGTGACTGTTTTGGTACTGATTGATTACACTGCATTCATGGTGTCTGCTTTACCACTTTATTAGTAGTGACCGCTTTCGGCATGCTACTTCCCAAGGGGCCCCCCATGTACCAAGGGATGGTAAGCATATTGTCTTATTATGTTTTTACACAACTGGTCACTACACACTGTTGTGTCACAGGTGTCCTTCCTTATTTTTCTGTGTGTTTTGATCAAAATGATTTGTTTGTATTTTTCTAGGGCGACCATTAGAGGTTTCTGACAATTAGTGAACTTCAATGTAAGTGACTATATGATTTGTTTGACATTTTTGCAAACTTTCGTTAATATAGACAGGAGAAGTCTCATTATGTATTGGTCCTGAAGAAGCGTCATAGGATCTTGTTAGACCACTGTTCGCGAAACATGTTGACCATGTCCTAGGAGCCCGACGATAATCTCCTTAAGCTCCAGCACCATGCAGAAAGTGGTTGAGCATTATTCCTCATTTTCAATTCAATTCATTTTACACTTTCCTTCTGTTTTTAATCTTGGTCCCGGTCTTATTCTCTTGATTAATTAAGTGACTCGCTCCTTTAAGACTGGGAACCAATTTTAGCTTTCACTCTCCTGCCAGGATTAGCGCCTGACCGCAACACCAGGTCTTGTAGTGTCCGCTACCACGGCTGCTACCTAAAAGATCTCCGGCAAAGAGCCCCCTTACGTGGAGCCCGTCAGACATTGCAGCGCCGGTCTGACGAGGAGCTACCCGATGATGAAGCATGACATCCTCTCGGATGTGTGAGGGCTCTTGTTCCTGAACTTTAATGTTCCCCTAGTGATTATATTTTTCCATTTGGAACAGTGTATACCTTTTTTGTAGGTGGGATAATGACCAGAGGTTTTGGAGAACGGAGACCTTGCAGAGGATTAAGTTGTTTCCTGCAATTACACAAGGCAACAAGAGAGAAGGAAAGAAAGCTACCAGAAAAACAATAGAAGTCCTTCCAAGAATAGGGAGAGGAGACCAAAGGAGACTAGGAGATTTTTGACATATGAGGAAGAATCAGACTATGATAAGTTAATTTTGCAGTTATTGAGAAATCGTTCACCACCATATGAAGCACGCTACAGTGGTCTGAGCACCAGTGCAGATCCTTTGGCTCTGAATCAGAGTAATGCAACAATAAGTCCAGTACAGGTTAATCCGAGTGTGACACAGAACTCAATGCAGAGTAGTCTCAATGCACCTAACACTCCAGTAGCACAAAATCAGGTGCCACAGTCGAGTGTCCCAAGAATTTACCTGGATATACCTATTGTGGAAACTGCCACAAACTTAATTATACCTACAGTACAGGATTTCCTGAGACCGACATTAGTTCAGACAGAACCCACCCCACTTTTACTGCCCCAAATGCAGCCACAGGTAATGCCGAAATACACTCCGATAACAGGGACTCAGTCAGATATGTCTGTACTGATGACCCATAACGCGGGAATTAAGCAACCACAGAACTTAAATATCAGACCAAGCCCAGATGCTGTACCTGTTACCATAGGTCCAATTGTACCTTTGTTAGCACAAAAGAATAACAGAGCAGGTGGACAGGGAGTCCTGAGTCAGAATTCAATGAGGGGAGGACTAAATCAGAACGCTCAAGTAATCTCTCCACTGGGGCAGGCTTTTGAAGGGACGAGATCATTGCTAGACCTTAGTCAACTCTGAGTTCCTCTGGATACTGTCATAGGGTCGAATGTTAGTCAGAGCCTGAAATTATTGACACCACAGACGCCGAATACAGTTGTGCAACAGGAACCACCTTTCCAGGCCAGCAACATTTCGTTGCAGGGTTTGACTGCCCAACAATTGACTGAGTGGTTAGATAAGCTGAATACCCTGCAGAGTGCTTCTAGGGAAGAGGAGTACTTGAACTATACGAGACTAGGAAATCAAGCGGGTGAGCTCATTGAGGGAACTATGGCCATGAACAGACTAGAGTCCTACACTGATACAGAAATGAGATATTTATGCCCTGAAATAACGAGGGAAGTGAGCAATATGCTTCAAAAGCGAGCAGACCTGACAGAGAAGCATGGCATAGAAATATAGAAAACAAAACATTTGAGAGGGAGTTACAGATTAGATTTTGACACAAAAGATTTTGAACTCATGAGATCTGCAGGGATGAAGGCACACCTTAGGGAGTTGCTCCAAAATGCCCAGACCCGGGGAGCATTAGACAGATTGGAAGGCTGATGGGTAAAGAAAAGAGATGAGAAAAAGGGATTCTGCAGAGCTGACTGCAAATGTGCAGCAGGGCAAGGATCCAGTGAAAATCCTACTGATGAAAGATATTCCAGGAGGGAATTTTGTTCATGTCCCTTGGAGCAGAAGTGACATTCTGTCCTTCACAAATGACTATCCTAGGTTGAGGGAGAAGCCAATAGAATGGTACCAGCAGAAATGTTCATGAAACTTGCAAAGTGCCTTTGGGAAGACTTGAACACTCTTTTAGAGATGGTAGTTCCAGCTGATCTATGAATGGAGTGGAAAAGGAGTATAGACTGGCCGACAAAAGAACCAGAGAGAGATCAAGTTACAGGTGCGCCGTCTCCTGAAGTAATGAAATATTACTACAAAGTGATTGAATTCTTGAACTTGAGAAGTTTGCCCGAAAACATTGACTGGCAGAGAATAGACAGGACAACCCAGGAAGCAAAAGAGTCAGTACATGCATATTATGAGAGATTGTTGCAGGCGTTCAAGAATTACAGTGGTACAGAGACAATTGAGCCGAAAGACACGATTCCTTTTGTTTTCAGGTTTGTGGAAGGATTGAGACCTGAAATTAGCCAGATGATTAAGAGTCATTTGATTTGCTGGCAAGAAAAAATGATTGATGAGGTGTTGCAGTATGCAAAGTACTGAAGTGATAAGATTGAATTGAAGCAGAGAACGTTGAAAGAGAAGGCGATGGTAATGCAGATTAAACCTGCACAAACAGTCATGCAGTGAAGTTTTCCATAGCAGCAACAGCAGCTGCTCCTGGGAAATATGTTTTTTCAAAATCAGATGAGAGGTAGAGGTCACGGAGGTAATGGAAACCGTAGTCCTGATTTGAATACTGTAGTGGTTCAGAATGATGTGCAGGGAATGAACAGAGTGTTGCCTTGTCACGCTTGTGGACCGGTCAGGCATTCGAAACGGGAGTGTCCGATGATGGTGCAAGAAGGAATCGTTCAGCAAACTAATGACATCAACTCGTTCCAAAACATTAGGGGACCGAGAATGAGAAGTAAAAATCTGAACTTTCAGAATAATGCGAATCAAATGCAAATTTTTCAACCCATGCACGAGGTTCAAATGCCCCGTATACAAATGACCCAGTTGCAGCCGATGCAACAACAGGTTTCCATGGTACCTAGACAGCAAATTCAAATACCTCAAGCCCCAGTGGAACAGCAGCAGGTGATTCTTACTCAACAGGTCACAAGTCAGAAGTCCAGCCGAAGTAATAACACAGTAAACCAATTCCCGTTACACAGTGAGATTGGAATAAACAATGATTGGGTGAGCGAGAGTTCGGATAAATAGGAATGTGTGCTTACAGCTTCCTTAGAAGTAGATCAGAAAGGTCCCTATGTTAAGGGAAAAGTCACGGGTCACAGAGTTTCATTCTTGATTGACACAGGAACTACACTCTCTACAGTAAGATCTGCAGAAGTTCCAAACTTGCCCTTTCAGGAAAGACAGTCCAGATTGTAGGAGTGGCGAATCAGTATTTGACCAACCCGATTACAGAACCAGTTCAGGTTGAAATTGGCAACTTTAAAGAATTGCACAAATTGGTAGTCTGTGATTCAAGTCCGGTATCCCTACTGGGAAGAGACTTGCAGTGCAAAACCAGGTACTCGATTATGTGTTCAAATGACGGAATGGAGATACAGACAAATAGTGATGATGAGGATGACCCAGCTCCAGAGACTGAATGTGAGACAACAAATGAGGAATACCCTCTGATTGATTTCTTTCTAGTGTTCACAGTGAAGGAGCTTCCTCCTGATTTACAGGGAACAGTCAAAGAGACAATGTAGGATCTGACAAGGAAAGAGATTGGTCTGATAAAGGGAGTAGAGTCAGTTAAGGTTCCTGTAAAGCCAAATGCAATTTTTCCCAGATTCCCCAGTACCACATCCCACAGGATGTTCTTATAAAGGCTGCCCAGCATAATTGCAAGATTTGTAAAACAAGGGGTTTTGAAAGAAGTGTTGAGCAGCCCATGTAATTCACCAATAATGGGATTGAAAAAGCCCTCTAGGAAAGTTCGAATTGTTCAGGATTTGAGAAAAATAAATGACATTGTGATCAAATGTTGCCTCGTGGTGCCAAATCCAGCTGTGATAATGTTTCTGATTCCATGTGATGTCAAATGGTTCACTGTCATTGATTTGTCACAAGCCTTCTTTTCTGTGCCTCTTCATGAGGACAGCCAATTTCTCTTTTGTTTCAAATTTTTAGATCAAGTTTACTAATGGTGTCAAATTCCTCAAGGGTTTTCAGATTCACCTTCCATGTTCAACCAGATCTTGAAAAAGAATTTGGAGTCATTGGAAGTGCCTTTCCAATCGACTTTGGCACAGTACATTGACGAGTTGTTGATTGCATCAAAAACAAGGGACGAGTGCAAGTATGACACAATTGCCTTGCTGAACCATTTGGGAAAGAATGGTAAAAAAAGCCCTGATTTATACTTTTTTGTGCCGCATTTGCATAATTTTATGACGCAAAAGTGGCGTAAACTTACAAAATACAATTGTAAAAAAAATGTGGCGCAAAAAAAGTATAAATCGGGACCAAAGTGTCTCCACTGAAACTGCAATACTGTCAGAAAGAAGTGGAATACTTGGGTCACCATATTGAGGAGGGATCAAGGAAAATATCCAGAGAAAGGGTCGCAACCGTATTGCAGATGAGTCCACCAGCCACCCAGAGAGATGTTAGGATGTTCTTAGGGATGGTAGGCTACTGCCGCCAATGGATTCCCAATTTTTCCGTCATTTCCAAGCCCTTGCAAAAGCTAACCCACAAAGAGATCACCGTTCCTATAGTGTTAGACCAGGCTTGTATGAAAGCGTTTTTTGAATTGAGAGAGAGTCAGTGCAAAGCTGCGGCTTTGGGTATGCCTGACTACACGAAGTCTTCACATTGTTTTGTCATGAGCGTGAGGATTGTTCTTTGTCTGTCGTGACGCAGGTCCATGGAGGTGTAAACTGCCCAGTAGTATATTTTTCAGCTACTTTGGACCCGGTCGCAACAGCCTTACCAGGTTGTTTGCGTGCAGTTGCAGCAGCTGGACAGAACCTCACACAGTGTGAAGGCGTTGTGATGGAACACCCATTAACTATCATGGTCTCTCACTCCTTTGAAATCCTACTTACAAAAACAAAGACCCAATACCTAACAGGTGCCAGATTGACTCAATATGAGACACGTACTTTGGGGTCACCAAATGTGTCATTGAAAATATGTACAGTGCTGAACCAGGCAACCTTACTTTCAAATGAAAATGTTGAACTTGAAAAATTGGAAGACAGTCAGCATGATTGTCTTGAGGTAACTGACTTGTGGATAAAACCAAAACCTGATATTAGAGACACCCGATTGGAGGAAAATGACCAAATTATCTTTGTTGATAGTTCCTGTCTAAGAGACAATTTGGGAACACTGAGAGCAGGATATGCAGTGTGCATAATTTCTGGTATACTGGAAGCATCTTGGCTTCGAGGAGTGTATTCTGTACAAGTAGCAGAACTGGTAGCCCTTACTAGAGCGTGCCATGTTTCTGCTCAGCTAAAAGTTACCATCTACATAGATAGTCAATACGGATTTGGGATAGTCCATGACTTTGGCCAGTTGTGGTCACAGATAGTTTTTATGAACTCTTCTTCTTCACCAGTGAGAAATGGTAAGAGAATTAAAGAATTGTTGCATGCTATCCAAAGGCCTGAAAAGATTGCGGTGGTGAAATGCAGTGCATCTGAAATCGAAAGATTTTGTTTCAATGGGAAATGGATGTGCGGATCAAGTCACAAGGTTTTGCGCATTGAACTGTATATCTTTCAAAGATAAGTGGGAACTGTTACCTGAAGAAGATGAAACATGTCCAAGCTTTGCATTGCGTGTAATAGATACATTGGAAGAATTGAAAACATTGCAGAGTAATGTTGACAGGGAGGAAATGATCATGGAGCAAAATGAAATGTGTACAGAGACAGAATGATCTGTGGGTTTCAGAAGAGGGTCAATTGGTTCTGCCAAAAAGCTTGTTTTCTCAAATGGCTAGATGTTATCATGGTCAAGCACATGTTGTGAGGGATGTCATGATTTGTTTGCTTAAACATAATTGGTTCAACCCAAGGTTTAGACAAGTTGCTGAAGCAGTTTGCCATTGTTGCGTCATTTGACAGCAAATGAACTCAGGAAAAGTGACAGTGGTTAATTTGAGCCACATTGGGAGAGCAGGAGGTTCATTCAGCAGAATGCAAATGGATTTTATTGAGATGCCTGTGTGTGGAGGTTTGAGATACATGTTAGTGATTGTATGCATCTTTAGTCATTGGATTGAAGTGTATCCTACATGAAGAAATGCCAGCCTCACAGTAGCGAAACTACTGCTTTTGGGTTTCTGATCCTTTAGAATCATATAGGAGAAGTCACTTTAACAATGAAGTAATTAAATTACTGTGTGCAGCATTGAACATTGAGCAGAAGTTGCATTATAGTTATCGCTCTGAAGCATCAGGACTAGTGAAACAGATGAATGGTACCTTGAAGTCAAGAACGGCAAAGATGTGTGTGTCCACGAATCTGAAATGACCTGACGCTCTGCCGTTAGTTCTGATGACAATGAGAAACACACCCAACAGGAAGACAGGATTGTCACTGCATGAAATACTCATGGGCAGAGCAATAAGGTTGCCAGTGGTGACTGCAGCATTACAGATGATATGGTGTTGGACTACTGCAAAGGTCTGGCTGATGTGGTTCACTCTTTCTCTCAGCAGGTGGAAGCCACCACACTGCCACCGATCCATGACCCAGAACACACCCTGAGAGCCGCTGACTGGGTTGTGGTCCAGAAACATGTGTGGAAGACGTGGTAGGAGTGTCACTGGAAAGGCCCGTTCCAGGTAGTTCTGACTACTACCACGGCTCTGAAGTGTTCTGGAGTGCTGAACTGGATCTATGCCAGCCACACGAAGAAAGAGGCATGTCCTTTGGATGATGAAGAAGAGTTATTGAGAGTACCAACAATGACCAAACAAGTCTCAGAGCGGAAAGGGAAGAAAGAGGAACTGAGACCTAAACTGAGCACGTTGAGGACAGTTCAGTCACTCCTGTGAAAGACGAAGGAGAAGACCTCCATAAGGGTGACAGTGAGCCAATCTCAATTGATGCAACAGGAGAGTCTAGTCAGAAGGGGACTTTCCCAGAAGTAAACAAATTTGAGAGACAAACAGACCAACGCCTCACCCCGAGGGGGACGGAGTTGAGCTGGATCAAAGCCTATGTGATGTGACTCCTCCTGAACCAGTTGCAGGTCCGTCAAGAGAAAACACTGCAGAGCAAGAAGAAGTTTCAAGTTCAACACCGAAAAGAGCATTGACCAAGCATCCACTGAAAGGAGATGAGTGGCTGGAATCACAAGCAAAAAGAAGTAGTTGTTGAAACAACAATTGAAGAAGAAGTAGATACGATAAGGAGAAGAGATCTAAGTGAAGGAGAATTGAAAAGAGAGCGAAAGTTGAAAAGAAAGAGAATAGCAAGTCAAAGGTACGCAGGTCCTGAATGGGCATATGCAACTACAAGTGAATGGCAGAAATAATTTTTGTCTTTTGTTTTGATCAAGACATTCCAGGTCAATATTTTGGCACTTGAAGGAAGCTAATGAACTTTACTGTTGAAACAATCTGAGAAAAGTGCCAAGAGAAAGAGAATGATGACAGTAACTGGAAAAGACTTTGATAACCTGATCTGACTTTTGATACCTGATTTGACAAGCTGCTGAACCAATTTTTGACGAGCTTACTGATTTTTGACAAAGGATCTTGGAAGTGAAAGTGAAAGCTGTAAATAACTGCTGAAAGAAAATGTTTATATTGTTTGATTTTTGCTATATAGTTTCTAAATTCTCTCTTCAACATTTTCATTCTTTACAGATCATGAGTAACATTAGTCAGCAGGGTAGGAAGAACAGGTGCTGTAAATACATGAGTATTGGTTTGGCAATTGTGTGTGTGATATTGTTTGTGATATTGATTGTGATTCTGACTGTTCTTGACAAAGCCAACCATGCTTCAGCTTTAGAGACAATTACTACATTAACAGTGATAGAGAAGTGTAGGTTATATGAGAAGTATCTACTTGTAGATAATGCCCAAGGGGAACTTACTTCAAATGTGTTCTATCGCTTATTGAGTGAGTATGTTGAGACAATGGATGTGAAGAATTGTTTTGTGTGTACACAGATTCCGTCATCAGTCGAAGAAGGAGTTACCTATCTCAGTTTGCGTCTTACTTATGGGATAAGTTGTAGTCTGTTACTAACAAGATTCAATAACCAAAAGTACATTCAGTACTTTAACTCCAATCACAATGTGGTGTTTTCTTTTGTCCCCATAATTAGGTACCTGAGTAGAGTAACTAAGGATAATGATATAATATTAGTGAGGGATTTCTTTGAACCTACATTAACTTTTGGCACAGCTTATGCGCACAGAAACAATCTGACATGCTTCCTTAAACCTTTAGAAAAGAGCCTCTTAGATCACACAGATGACAGGAGAAAGGCACTGAAGAAGAAGTTAGAAAAAGGCTTAGAAAAAAGGACTGTTAGAAATTATTATGCTTATAGTGCAATAAAAACACACGGGAAATTAGCTTTAGATGCGCAACGTGTAGGGAAGCTTTGTGTGTATAGACCTAAATCTCGCACTGACATTTCATTTGTGGGAATGAGTGAATGTAGACATGTGTTTTTATTTCAGAGTAAATTGACATTTGTGTTGAATGGACAGGATCCAGTGATTCCTGGTATATATTACATCTGTGGACCTAATGCTTATTACCGTCTTCCAAGAGGATGGTATGGGACATGTTACTTGGGGATAATTTTCCCAAAGATTTTTCAAATTGACGACTTAAAGACATTTCCAAAAGTGACTAAGTTACATCACATTAGACAAAGGAGAGAGTCTCCTTCTAGTATAGTGGGAGATATATTTAGAGCAATGATACCTTCAGTAGTAGTTGTTCTGAATTCGATAAAGATTCAAAAGTTGTCTAATTTTTTCAGGAGGCATACTCCTGATAGATACTGAATTAGCTGCTGAAAGAGCTATGACTCGTCATAAACGCTTTGCTTTAGACATTCTTTTAGCAAAGGATGGCGGAGTTTGCAAAATGCTTAATTCTAGGCATTGCAGTTCATTCATTCCTGATAATAGTAAAGAAATTAGAAGCTTACTTACTGATCTGACTGATGAAAGTGCTGATTTGAAAGAGTTGAAGGAACCAAGTGTTTGAGAGAAAGTTGGCAAAGGATTTGCTTCAGTGGGAAATTGCCTCATCAACTTTGGGAAAGGGATGTTATTGAAAAGAATACAAGGAATAATAATTATTGTGATTTGCATAATTGGAGCATGGGGAATATGCAAATTGCATAAAAGGATCAAATTGAAGAAGACAAAGAATGATCAGAGGAGGGAAGAAAGGAAAAGGGAAAATTTTAAAAGGGAACAAAAATATGAGGGGATCGAAATGACAGAATTTTAGCAGAATCAAAATTTGTGTGAAAAGGTTTAGTGTGATGGCACATTTAGTCATCAGAGGAGGGACTGTTAATGGTGAGGCCAATATTTATACTCTGCTTGCGACGGATTTGCGTATTTTTTTTTAATGCAAATTCAGCACAAAACTAAGACCATATTTATACTTTGACGCTAGACCCCTTCTAACGTCAAAATATCTCAGTGTGCGTCATTTTCTGGATGCATGAAACCGACTTGCGTTAATGACATGCAAGGTAGACGTTTCCGTCCAAAAAATGACTTAAACACCCGTGTGCCATATTTATCCAACCGGGCAAAAATGGCGCAAGGCTGGGAGGCGGAGCCGGAAAATTACGTAAATCCCGATTTGCGCAAAACATTAATGCCTGGGTCAGGGCAGGCATTAAGGGACCTGTGGGCTCTTTTCCATGGTTGGAGACCATAGAAGCAGTCCACAGATGCCCTTCCCTGCACCCAGGGACACCCCTTGCCACCCTAGCCCACCCCTGAAGGATACCCAAAGATTTGGGGACCCATCTATGGTGAGTGCAGGTAAGTGCAGGTAAGCATTTTTTTACATTTCTTTTAAGTGATCTAGGGGAGCCTCACTTGGGCCCCCCTACATGCCACTGTGCCCAATGGCCATGCCATGCCCAGGGGACAGAAGTCCCCTGGGCATGGCCATAGGGCAGGGGGGCATGACTCCTGTCTTTGCTAAGACAGGAGTAATTTCCATGGGGGTTGTGCATCAAAAAATGGCGCAAGTCAGGTTAGAGCCAATTTGTTTTACTTTAACCTGACTTGCACCATTCTTTGATGCACAACCCTCATTCTTCACTACGCCTCCGCTGCCCAGTTAGAGTAATTTATTTTGACGCTAACCAGGCAACAGTGCCGGCTAATGTCATTCCATAAATAAGGCGCCCGGCTGGCGCATTGGAATGGTGTTAGCCGGCGGTAAACTTTTTTACGCAAATCTGCCCTAGCGCTGATTTGCGTCACAAAGTATAAATATGGGCCTGAGTTTTTAATGAAATTATTAATGATTATTCATGTATTCTGAGTGTTGAATTTGTGTGGAAGATGTAATAACAGAGGAAAATAATGCACGCAATTGAAGGTGCGCCTACCAGTGTGGCCACCAATGTTCACGAAGTGTACTTATTAAAGGCTTATTAATATGAAATGATGATCTTATGTTTGATTAATGTAGTAATATGTCATATTAAGGGTTATGCATTAAGTATTAGCTTTATTAATCTTAAGCTTTAACTTAGCGAGGTCTTGGCCTAGTTGCATGCCTCATGTCAAGCTGTATTTCTTAGGCATTTAATAAAATGGATGCTTAAAGAATTAAATTGTGATTTTCCACTGTGCTGACCAAATGCTCGTAGCTAAAAGTCTTTCTTATGAGAACTGCTTGGTAGAAGATGATGTACTTGCTAATGCAACATTGTTAATGTAATGTGTTTGAGACTGACTTTCCCAGGAGGAGACAAGGACCATACTGACTGGAGTATAAGCTGCAACAATATTGTTACTTGATGAGCCGGACGATAAGAACAGTACAAAAGGAGCCAATCATCAACATGTGAACCAAGTACTAGTAGAAATGTAGATATGAAGTTTTAATTTAATTGGACAAAGTGTGAACATGCGATTCGTAAACCAATTAGGATGTGGGAAGTAGTTTTAGGAAATCTAACTTAGCCAGACTACACAGAGAGGAGATACCGCCATTATTTTCTTGACCGTCTTGAGAAGAGACATGTTTAACTTTACTGCTTAAAAGAGACTTTGCTTTTTCTGAACTTTGATGCTGAATCCTCATGCTTTGCTGACCAGACTGATGTTCTGATGATTAAGACTGTCACTGCTTGCTGGTCCAAACTGAGGATAGGTATATTGACTATGATGTTGTTTGCTGTGTCTCTTTGCTTTTGTTTGTAGGTACCAACCGCTATTTTGATAGAACCATAGCTTGATGTTTTTCCAAATTTGTGTTGACTAAATTGTTTTGCATTAATAATGTTATTGATTTTTATTTATTATTAATCTTCATATACGGGAGATATGGTGAGAAAATCTCGAATCGTGTCCAAAGGTTCATCTACCTATTCGCGTCTCCCTCATAAATTTACTTATTAAGGTCTGACGCTCTAACACTCCTTTTGCTGCAACAAGAGTCTAACATTTCAAGATGTGGTATTAGGCCAGGGGTCTACCCAGTGATTGCTGCTGCTTTGGGGGCTTATCTGTACTACTAAATGGTCACAGTTATGTTTACATGTGTAGGCTCAATAAAAGGGAACGCTTTTCTGAACTTTTTCATGTCTGGTGTATTTTTCCTTCTGTAGAGATTTGATCTGATAGGCTAGGGCTGGATTTTTGAACAATTGTAGAGAGTCTGCCCATTCCTTGTGTGCCAGCTCTTCTCTGTTCCATGTCTGGTCTTGCTTCTTAACCCTTGCTTTGTTTGGGCCTCCTGGGATTGGCTCGCAACTTCCACAGATCAGGAGGAGCAATTCTCTACTTGTTCCTGTCAACACCTTGGAGTGACAATATCTCTCCTTAGGGTGTCTGTTGTGTTGGGCAATTATCATGTTTACTAGGGTGTCAATGGGCCTCAGTGCATCCGCTGTGGAGGGTCTCAAGAGTGGCATGCCATACTCCTCAGCCACACTGCTCTAGGTCATCCGCTTATTGTATTACCTACCCTCCTGTACGGGCTCACCCCTCTGCAGTGGAGTTATCCAGTGCCATTTTAAGCATTTTTTGCGGCCCCAGGCATGACATTTTAGGGACACTTTTTGAAATGAGGCTATGAAAAAAGATAACTGAAAGTACAAGCTATCCCATGTCCGCCTGCTAAATTGTACCAGCACAAAACATGAATAAGCACTGATAAAGATATTTCTTTTTGTGATTGGTTCTACATTTGTTTGTCTTGCAACAGTATTTTACGTGGCATTCATTGTCCAACCAGCCTAAACCAGTTACAAATATGCACATGGCAGTTTGAATTGCAGTTTTAATTGTCTGATATTCTTAATCACAAACAAACTAGGATTTTCAACATTTGATAACGGTGTCCTTAGTTCTATTTCACTGCAATGTGGCTGCGCTTCTCTTTTTATGCTGGCCCTTCTATATTTAAACAGTACCCCCCAGTCTGCTGAGTAGCTTAAGTGGAAGGGGGCAACAGACAGGAAGTGAACTGAGATTTTAAAAGGATTTTGTAGCAAAGGTATGTATAGACACAGATGACATAAGGTGAGTTAGCCCTACATAAAGCTAGAGAATAAAGAAGAAGCGGTTGTAGAAAGGACGGTGGAGATAGGTATGGTTTTAGAGTGAGAGCTAGAAATAGGAAGAAGGCAATTTAGAGCAAGGAAGAGGGTGGGGGCACCAAGGTACTTTAGAGAAAGAGGTAAGGAAAAAAGGTACCTTAGGGAGCAGTGAGACAAAGAGAGTTAGAGGTACACATGTAGAAAGGTGAGATAGTGAGAGGAACAAAATCAGCAGAGAAGAGAAAGACTGGGCTTCTAAAGGAAGTAGTGAGAGAGAGAGAAAGGTTCATGGAGAGGGTAAGCATAGAAATATAAATGAGGTACAGAGAGAAAAGAAATAAAGTAGAGAGACAGAAGTGAAGTAAAAGGCACATTCAGAGGTAGGGAGAGACAGGGTGAGGTAGACAGAGTTCAGAGTTGGGAACGAGGTAGAGAAAAACAGAAATGGGTAGAGAGAGAGAAGTGAAATAGAGAGGGTGTGTTAAAATAGCAAGAGGAAGGGAGAGGGAAAGAAATGACAGAAAGAAACAGAGATAGGTGGAGTTGGGGTAAATACAGAACGAGAGATTGTGAGGTAATAAATGAGTGGTGAGGAAAATTTAGAAAATTTAGAGAGCGAGGAGAGGTAGAAGGACATGAGGTAGTGAGGGAGATGTGAGATGTGAGGTACTGAAAAACATGGAGTAGGGAGAGAGAGATGCAGTGAGAAATAAGATGGTGAGGTATAGAAATGAGGTTGAGAGAGAATTGAAGTAGATGAGACAAGATACATCTTGCCTCATCTACAGTGCAGCAGAAGGGGTGAACTAAAATAAGAACAGAGATACAAGATTTAATTTACTTGCCACCGACTATAATAGTAAGATGGTTAAGAGAGGGTAGTCTAGGCATACACATTATGATTCTGTAAATCATACATGTTCAGCTGTCAAACTGTAAATTATACACTTTTTAAAGAACATAGTTATGTCAGGACTTCACTATCCCGATCACATACACTTGGAAGGTGGGTGCCATGGGTGATTGCGAACTTCGCTCATGCCTTTAGCATCGCTGATGGTATCCAGTCCTAATGGGGGCAACAAGGGGAGGGAATAGCTTCCTGCCTGAGTTTGCCTTCTCATTGGATGATCACAAGATACATACCACTCACCTCACACTAATGCTTTAGGTCACCATCAGTTCCACGGCCACATTTCAGATAGTTCCCTATAACTGGAGTGACACCCGCCCCTCACAGCCATGTGCCACAGATGTGTCTTCTCTGTTTCCATTTTCCTTTTACTAGCTGCAAACAGTGTCCACTCCAAGTGGTTCAGTCAGGCTTCCTCATTTACAGTTCAAATACTAGAATTCACATCCAGAGGCCAGTATGTTTTAGACTTGCACCCAGATTCCAGCTAAATTTAGCCTTCTTTTTTTGTCATGTTGTGGTTTCACAATTTTGGCCACAACTGCTGTGTTATGTTTAACATCTGCTTGGTGTAGCATGATTGTCTTCTTTTACACTACATTAATTGGTGTTTGGCTATGCCTTGTTCAATCATTTTAAAACTTGAGGTACTGTCACGCATACTATGTTGGAGGCAGAAGTCACTATTTTTCTCATGCCAAATAATGACTGGGCATTAGGTGGCTTGTGTGACCAATCTCTTTGATCAACATAGACAGAAACATATTTACTAATGATCCTTATTATCTTGCTCAAATCGGTCAAGTCACACTTGATCAATCTGAATTTAAAGGAGAGCGTTAGGCTGGAGGTATATGAAAAAGGCAGCCCAGGTAATATATTTTTGTAGGAACTTGGAGTATTAGTGGAAGCTGAAGGTGAGAACCAACTTCAAATAATAATCACAATAATTGTCAGTTTGAGTCACTGAAGTCGCTAAGAAAACCAGTGCTTAACCCTCTCATAGTTTGGCAGGCAGCAGCCAGGCTTAACTTAGAGGCAATGTGTAAAATAGTTATGCAGCACTCAAACAGTAACAAAGTGAAAACACAACAAAAGAAAACTCTCAACAAAATGTAAAAACAGAGAAAATATTTTAATTGAAAAAATGTCACCATAACAACAAATATCCAATCAGTAGCACTGGAGATATGAATTTTTATAGTTTGAATTAAAAACATTGCCAAAAGGCACAAAGCCCCAACCTTAGGTATCTGGTCATGCTAGACCGGGTCAAAGTCAAATATTAAGGCTGACAGCGATGGAGCACAGGTCAGATACAGGGACCAGGTTCATACCGGTGGAACATTTACCTTTTGACTTAGAAAGTGGCCAAGCTGGATCCACACAAGGGTTTGATGACCGAGGGTTGCTGAAGCTCGGGTCCCAGTGCAGTCATCAACAAAGGCAAGAAAAAGTTCCAGGCAGGCAAAATCGGAAGTCTTCTGTGCCCAGAATGGCCTCGAAGGGTTTCTGCTCAGTTTCAGTCCTAATAAAACCCTTTACATTTGGACTCAGAAACCTTTGGCAAAGTGAAATGTCCTTCAGTGAGGTAAACCGGCAAGCTGAGGCCAATCGGCAATTTGACATAAACGGCTGCGGCTTCAACGGCAATCTAGGTCGCTGTTGGTTCTTCAGGCACAAAGTTGCAGTTTAGGTACAAGGTAGTAAACTCTAGCACCAGCCAAGGGTCCAGGACCTGAGGCAATACCACTTAGGGGTTTAGCAGTCAATCCAACTAAGGCCAGCAGCAGGTTCCAGAGCAGGTCAATTTGGTGTTGGTCAGGTAGGCAGTTGCAGGGAAAGATCCTTTGGCAGCTTATTGTGTCCCTCTAGCTCAAACAATAGGTCAGCCACCTGACCCTTAGACACACCTCTAAGGTCCTGTGTTCAAAGCAAGCAGGACCAGCTTTCCTTCAGGTTCCAGACAGTATGGCAGCCCTTTTTCTGATTCTTCACAGGCACAGTTGTGTTCTGAGAAGAGGACAGTGAGGTCCACATTTTCTCCCTAGTTCCAGCATGTGCATTGAGGGCTGGAGAGCAATCCTTTGTCCACCCTTAAAACAATTCTGGTCAGTTCCTCTACCCCACTGGGTTTGTTGCCAGACTGACTAGAGACAAAGGGTAGACAGGCCACCTTGTGAGTTTCATCTGCCAACGAAAAGGCAGGCATCCCTTGAAGCTCAGTAACAATCTGGGTACAGTACCCCAGTTAGTCCTGTCAATGGATGAGTCCTTCACCCACACCCAGAGCCCTTTGTCCACTATCTGGGAGCAATACACATCTCACCACAAGGAAGCCATCAGTGGTCAGGTAACATGTGAACAGTGGTAGGAAAGTCTTTTAGGTTTAGACAGAAAAATGACAACTTTCTAAAAGTGTTATTTCAAAACAAGTAAATTAAAATCCCATGATGCCCTTAAGTTGGATTTTAAAATATTATTAAATGAGTCTTTGAAACATTTCCTAGCTTCTCACAAACTGAATTTAGCACTTATGAGCTGTATCATGCACTCACCTGGTCCCAAATGCGGAGATGACACTGTAGCCAACGTTGGACCTCTACTCCCTTTCAAGATGATGTAAGATCCAGGGACAGAACTTCTAGATCCTGCACTATCCCGAAGGGGTATGGGGGAAGGGCAAAAAAAGAAAAAGAAACGTGCAGTACTGGATCTGCTCAGGGATGGTACTACTCTGCTTAACAGGATGTGACACTCCTGAGACCTTCCGGTTATACAAAGGAGGACGTTAACAGGGCCAGCATCTTTATATATGTGAAGATGCAATACACTGGAGACAACAGGAAAAGTAATTACCATGAATACACTAGCATGACTCTACATAATTTACAATGCCCTGCTTCAATAACCAACACTTACAGGCTTCTTCAAAGTCATGGCATAAGAGCAGACTGACCAGATTCTTGGATGAAAACTTCTCAGACCCTTGAGGAAGAACTTGAAATACTGATTGGAGCCTCTGACACTCCCGGGGTAAACTCGGAGGGGTGCACTCAGAACAAGGACTGGAGTTACTGGCACTCCCCAGGTTACACTGCATACATCTATTGGAGTTAGGGATACTCCTACAGCATACTAGAAATGAGGTTACACTCAGTACATCGGTTGGAGTTTATAGAAACTCTCAAGGTATGCTGGAAGCAAGATTGCCCTCAGAACTAGATTACACTCAGAACAAGGTTACACTTGGAACAAGATTGGAGTTACTGACACTCCCAAGGTTGGACTCCAAACATGGGTTGGGGTTACTGGTACCCACAAGGTTACACTAGGTGCGTAGGTTGGAGTAACTGACACTCCCAAGGTTACACTGCATACATACATTGGAGTTACTAACAATCTCAAAGTTATACTCAGTACGTAGGTTGGAGATAACAATATTCCCAAGTTATGCCTGAAAGAGACTGGAGGTTACAAGGTTCATAACAATATCAATCCCTTCTAAAAGAACATTCTTCTTGACACTTCTGGTGAATGGAGTAACACAGAATTAAGTCGCAGGTCCATGTGCAAAATCAGTTTAAGCGCCAAGGTTAGAGAGAGGGCCCGAAGTTAGGACAAGCAAGGATCTCTGGAGGAAAATTACAAAGAAGGAACTAGAGAAAGTCTAGAGTCTTGAAGAAGCTGATAGTCAGGCCTACTTACTACTATAAATGATTAGTGAGCACTGAAGGAAAGGTACTTATTCTTGTCTAGCACTTTAACTGCAATCCGAAAATGGAAGGAGGCTTGGTGCAAGAAGCTCAAGAAGAGGCAGAATCTTATCTCCCAAAGGAAGACACTGGAAGCATAGCAGAAGCCAGAGTCACAGAATCATCAGGAAAGCTTGGAAGACTAGAGTACTGGTAGTTCAGTCAACTCTGGAGTTGAGTGCAGAGATGAAGCTTTAGCAGGAGTGGAAAATTGGAAGGTTCGGGAGACTCAGAAGGTGAGTGCAGGGACGATGCTTGTGCAGGACGGGGATGAGGCCAAGCCCAGATGCAGGTTCCAATAGGGTATCTCTACAGGAAGCAGAGGCATGTGTTCCAAATGGAAGCATGGAATATTCCAGAGAACCCGGGGAAGATCGCATGTTTCATACAACGGATATGAGGCCTTGCAGGTGGCATGCGCAAATGGTAATTGGCAACAATAAATAAGTACAACGAAATCCCAAGTGCTTGATAGTACAATTCAGTGGTTCACAGTGGAAATGAAACTATCCTAAATTGACATGTGATATCTGCAGGTGCACAATAGACCAAACTTGCATAGCAACAGAACATGAGGGCCAATGGTTCAGGCTTCCTAGGATGGACATCATGGAGTGATCGAGATTGGAAGGTGCCATTAGGGAAGCATGAAGTGGAATACTCAGGGCAGAGAGGTGCCAAAAGGAAAAGGTGACATACGGCTGGAGAGTGAAATCCACTGCACACAGGGCACAAGATGGAGTCATGACAAGCTCTAATAGTGTAAACCTGTGTTAAACTTTGGGAGAGCCAACCTTGTCACAGCAAAAAGTGACTTTTGTTTCAACTGCCAGGGCATGTAAAACATTAAATATAAATACCTTTCACACTGCTGTACGGACATTTTGAGCATAATTTAGCGGGTCAGAAATTACTCTTTAAAATTATATATATTTGTAGACTCTGTGAGTTACTCTACACAGCACTGAAGAATCACTCAAGGCCTTGGCTGAAATACTAGAGATGCATATGATGGTCTTGGGATTCAAAGTAAATATGAACATATATGAAATGCTTAATGCTGTGACCTCTAAAGCAGAAGTGAATAATTTAGCAGGAATCTGTCTACTATCGAACTATCATGAGATCTGTGCAGTGAACTGCCTTAGACCTTTTGAAGATGTGCAAAATGTAACTGATAAAATGGTAGAATCAATCAATTTCTTGTCAAAATGAATCTCTTTATTTGATTACTATACTTCTTCCAGGTGTTCACAGTCTGAAAGTATATGGACATCATAAAATGGCTGCAGAGTAGGGAATTTAGATATCCAACAGAGCATGAAGATTCCAGGAATTCCTCCTAAACCTATTGTTCTATCAAGGAAAGAAGGTGGACTGCAGCTCCTGTATAATATAATAAAAAGTTGTTTGCCCCATTGAAATTACATTAAAACACTCTCAGATGTGGTAATGATTATAGTCCTCATGGACATGCACAAAGGGAAGGTGGGAGGGAAGAAGTAACACAACAACTGAAGGGGAAGGAGGAAGGAGTTAAGAAGTAACATGGATAAACGAGAGGTTGGAAGGAAGAAGCAATTCACACAAGGGGGGATAAAAAGGAAGAAGCAACACAGGAGAAGCAACACACACAATGAGAAAGAAAGGAAAATAGCACCTGAAACACACCGCAAGCAGATGAAGGACACTAGTCAAAATAATACATGCAGTACTTGGTTCATTCTCTGCACAAAAGAATAGGAAGTGAAACTGACAAGTGTCAAGCCAATTACGAGGCAGCAAATAAGAGTGACAGCAAAGCCAATGAATGGTAAGCAATGGATGGGTTCCCAGCCTTTTATGGTGTGAATGAATGAATACATTAGGGTAGAATTTAAAGTACTGTTTTTATGCATTCTTATTGTAATGGCTTTTTTAACGTATCAAATTTCATTCATTCATTTAACTTCTTGGGGCAGACAATATTCTCTCTCAAGTGACAGCTCATGCATGCTGTCTTAGGTGAGACCTAATACATTGCTGAAGAGGCCACAACCCCTGCAACAACTGATAGCCAGGAAGAATTGGTGGGCAATTTAAAAAAGAAAGAAAGCTAATAATTACAACAATAATAAAGTGTAAATATATGAGGGCAAGGTAGAATAAAAGAACAGAAAAAAAGACTACGCTTTAGTCAGTGAACCTAAGCATACAGTACATAAGAGAACATAAGTGTGTCCTAAAATTGCTATATTTTAGGATGAGGTTTTGCTGGAAGATCCATATGGCTATTGACTAGAATGTTTTTGGTTTAAATCTGGAGTGCATTCTAAAAGGTCCCATATCCAAAGCACTTGAAGGTATTGGGATGAAAAGAATATGAGTTACACTGGATAATAGAATGGAAAGAGAAGACGTGGGCTGATTAGGCCTCGAGACTGAAGATAGTAAGAAAAAGTAAGGTTTGAGATACGATCTTATGTCTAAGCTGCAGACATTAGAAACTGTGGATGAAGGTTTGTTTGCCAGCCTTGGTGTGGCTTGAATAATATTCTTGTGATTCTGGCCAAATCAGTGAACCTCTTGGTGCCCAGAAATATTAATTTGTGAAGTGTAATTGCAAATATGTGAACTGTAATTATGCAACTTGAAATATCAATAACCGCTATCATGAACATGTGAGATTGCACAGGGCATCACTGTGTGCCTGTTTTTATTGGAACGAACTGTCTAAAGTGCATACATTTTGGAATTTCTCATGGCTATTGTAAGTGGCAGGCAGCACAATTGGGAAAGTGTGAGCAATGGTTCTCATTCCTTGTAGTTAACAGAACAACTGGGAGAACATCTGAGTAAACTGCATATGCTTTAAATCAGTAGTCCCCAATGTGTAACTCGTGACCAACATGATACTCATAGCACCCTAAAGTGTTCCTCACCATATGATCCTTACATCTAAATTTTTCTGTGTTAAACTGGACAACCATGTATTTCTTTTAATGGAGGAGGCTTTCAAAGCTGTCCTAAGTGCTCTCTTCTCTCCAGTGACTCCCCTGCAATTTCTTTCATGGGAGATTGCCTAGCAGAAGAACAAGGAGTTCAAGATCACTGGGTGTTCTGGCTTAAGCATGGGTAATCTGTTAGGGGTAGTTGCCATCTCTAAAAGGTAACCCTGAGCTTTCTGCTGAAATCTCAACTGAAATCAAGAGCATCAAGTAGCTGTTGATGAACAGAGCATCTTGGTAAATTCCTCTTTCAATTCTAGCTGTTAGCACTAGAACTGCCTCACTCTCCTTGTCATGCTAATGCTGATACCTTCTCCTCTGACAGAAGAACAGGCAGTAGAATGACGTGCCTGATCAACAACACAGAATCTCTGACACTGGTGATGTCACTTTCTCCAGCGAACTACTGGCCAAATAGTCCGAGTCAGGCAAGGTTCATGCACAGTGCTAAAATTAACCTTGTACAAATGTGGCAAGTGTTTATACCAGTAGCTGTTTGAAAAACAGAAGGCTGTGCTTGCTGGGGCATTTTTGGCAAAC